>NC_092711.1:169868924-170561924 GCF_047496885.1 Scyliorhinus torazame
CTCTTCCCCCCCCACCCCCCAGATCTTCCGATAGCCCGAATATTGCCATTTCTGGACTCGGAGTCACCCTCCCTTCCAGGACCTCTGACATGACGTCCACAAATCCCTGCCAGAATCCTCTCAACGTCGGACATGCCCAGAACATGTGTACGTGGTTCGCCGGGTTACCCCCAAACCGCCTTCACCTATCCTCCACTTCCTCAAAAAACCTACTCATCCGGGCCACAGTCATATGAGCCCCATGAACCACCTTGAACTGGATCAGGCTAAGCCTGGCACACAACGAGGATGAATTGACTCTCATCAAGGCCCTTTCCCATAGTCCGACTTCCAACACACCTCCCAACTTTTCCTCCCACTTCCTCTTTACCTCCCCGTTTGGGACCCCTTCCCACTCCATCAATTCCTTGTATATTTCCGAGACCCTCCCCTCTCTAACCCCTGTTTTTGACATCACCATATCCTGTCATCCCCTTCGGGGGAGGCGGAGAAAACTTGGGACCTGTCTCTGGAGAAAGTCTCGTACCTGCAGGGAGCGAAACCCGTTCCCACCCGGCAACTAACTCCTCCTCCTCATGTCTCCAGGCTCGGGAAACCCTCCTCAATGAAGAGATCCCCAAATCCCTCGATCCCTGCCCGCTGCCATCTCCTAAAGCCCCCGACCAATCCTCCCAGAATAAAACGGTGATTGTCACAGATCGGTGACCACACCGACACCCCCTCCAGTCTCATGTGCTGCCTCCATTGCCCCCACACTCTCAGGGCTGCCACTACCACTGGGCTTGTGGAGTACCGCGCCGGCGAGAATGGCAGAGGCGCCGTTAGTAAAGCCTCCAAACTCGTACCC
This sequence comes from Scyliorhinus torazame, assembly GCF_047496885.1. Taxonomy (NCBI): domain Eukaryota; kingdom Metazoa; phylum Chordata; class Chondrichthyes; order Carcharhiniformes; family Scyliorhinidae; genus Scyliorhinus; species Scyliorhinus torazame. The sequence continues at coordinate 169,869,772 of NC_092711.1, forward strand.
TTACAAGATGCTGCCTCCACTCGTTCCCACACCGACCCCCTCCCCCACTACCCACTTCCTAACTGTTATCGGGAGAGAATCTCAAAGAAATCACTCAACGCCCAGGGTTACTGGTTCTCGCACCAAACGGTTCATTTCGCCGGCGGGGAGATGGCGTCTGTTACAGTCCCAGACCACCTCCACTGAACAAAGGAAAACATCCATTCTTATATTTTTCAAAACAGCTACACAGCCCATTCCAGCCGGACCTTGTCCAATAATACTGATTATAGATTACATACATTAGATATATATCCAAGTAAATTTGACATTACGCAAAGTGGGTTGGTGTCTTACCAGCCCCTAACTTCATGAAGAAGTCACTCAAAACCAACTTAAAGTTCTGTCTCCTGCCTGCACCTGGAGACCTTGAGCTGGTGAGGATACATTCTGCTCTTTGTCCTGTGGAGCTGTTATCAGTGCTGGTAAAATCCTCCCTAAAAACCCCCATGTATGTTTCACATTCAATTCCTTGATATTAATCATTCCTGCCTCCCTGACTAACTCTGCTGTCTGTAATTAAATGATGTTTGCAAGTAACCCAGCTAATGGTTGTTCAGCAATGTGCCTAGCTCAGCTAACAGCCATTTTGTGTCCTTTCTGATATTAGTAATTCTTAGTGTATAAAATCACAAGCATTTTATCCACTATCTATTCCTACAAATTGCCTCTTGTACAGGCATCTAAGCCAGGGTACCTTTATCTAAAATCTTCTTTCTAAATCGGACTAACCATCGATATGTTGGCCGCCCAGTAATAGTTAATAAAATTCGGAAGGGTCAAGCAAAAGTTTTCCGAGGTCGGAAGGGGAATTCCACAAAACGTGGGAGCCATTCACTTGGTTGTTCCGAGATCTGTTTATAGCCAACAGCTTAGAAGACAAAGAACATTGAAGGCAGTCATGACACAGTAAGGAAGGGGGGGGGGGGGAATGAGAGAGGGGCAGGAAGACATGGAACCCAACCATGCCCAACAAAAGATGCATGGGAAACAAGGGGGGGGGGGGGGGCGCAAGAAAAGAGAAAAAGGGAGGGTGGGCCGGGGCAACAGCCGGAACAAAAATAAACAGTGGGGAACGAAAAACAGGAAACCACAACCACCACTGTGAATAATGCGAAAGAAAGAACAACCGTGTCTGTACGTACACACTGATCCTTCTTTTGTATACCACAAAAAAATCAATAGAGAGAGAGCCCCTGGTAAATATGTAATCATTCCTTAAATATTAGCTATTCTACGTCTCCCATCAGTTTCCCAGTCCACCTCCGACAACTTGCCCCACATACCCTGATGGCGTTCTTCTGTGAGCAACACCCAGATAAATTAAACGAGAAAAAAAACCATGTAACCATCACGGCCCATCTTCATGGCAATGTGGCATGATTTTGGGGGATCCAAACAGAAATGCAAACTGAATATCTTCTCACTTGCGAAACATCCTTTTACTCTGTGATCCTTGTGAAATTTGAAACCAGGTATTCGCAACAAGACAAAGAGCATCAGCCCACTGGAGGCAAAGTCGTGAGACCAGCCAGTCCAGCAGAAAGAAACCCTCTGACCCTCCCCATTGACCAACTGACAGAATGAACAAAATGCTGTTCTGGGTGTAATTGAGAGTAGCAACAATAACAGCAGAATCCAACTCCTGTAATCACTGGTCAACTTATTGGTGTCTCAGCAGATGCAATGAATCATGCTTTCCCTTCCCACAGGTGAATGGCCTCTACCCAGTGTGAACTCGCTGGTGACTCTGCAGGTTGGATGACTGAGTGAATCCCTTCCCACACCGAGAGCAGGTGAATGGCCTCTCCCCAGTGTGAATTCGCTGGTGTGTCTGCAGGTTGGATGAATCACTGAATCCCTTCCCACACTGAGAGCAGGTGAACGGCTTCTCCCCAGTGTGAACCCGCTGGTGTCTCTTCAGAATAGATAAGCGAGTGAATCCTTTCTCACACACAGAGCAGGTGAATGGTCTCTCCCCAGTGTGATCTCGCTGGTGTGTCTTAAGACTAGATAAGCGAGTGAATCGCATCCCACACTGAGAGCAGGTGAATGGCTTCTCCCCAGTATGAACCCGCTGGTGTGTCTTCAGGTCAGATAACCGAGTGAATCCTTTCCCACACACAGAGCAGATGAATGGCCTCTCCACTGTGTGATCGTGCTGGTGCGTCTTCAGACTAGATAAGTGAGTGAATCGCGTCCCACACTGAGAGCAGGTGAACGGCTTCTCCCCAGTGTGAACTCGCTGATGTGTCTTCAGGTTAGATAACCGAGTGACTCCTTTCTCACACACAGAGCAGGTGAACGGCCTCTCCCCAGTGTGAATCCGCTGGTGTGACTGCAGGTTAGATAACCGAGTGAATCCTTTCTCACACACAGAGCAGGTGAATGGCTTCTCCCCAGTGTGAACCCGCTGGTGTGTCTTCAGGTTAGATAACCGAGTGAATCCTTTCTCACACACAGAGCAAGTGAATGGCCTCTCCCCAGTGTGATCTCGCTGGTGTGTCTTCAGACTAGATAAGTGAATGAATCGCATCCCACACTGCGAACAGGTGAACGGCCTCTCCCCAGTGTGAACTTGCTGGTGTGTCCGTAGGTGGGTTAACCGATTGAATCCTTTCCCACACTGAGAGCATGTGAATAGCTTCTCCCCAGTGTGAACTCGCTGGTGTTTCCGCAGGTTGGATGAATATCTGAATCCCTTCCCACACTGAGAGCAGGTGAACGGCCTCTCCCCAGTGTGAACTCGCTGGTGTTTCTTCAGGCTGGATAAATGTTTAAATCTTTTCCCACACTGAGAGCAGGTGAATGGCCTCTCCCCAGTGTGAACTCGCTGATGTATCCGCAGCGTGGACAACTGACTGAATCCCTTCCCACACTGAGAGCAGGTGAATGGCCTCTCCCCAGTGTGAACTCGCTGGTGTAACTTCAGGCTGGATAACTGTCTAAATCTCTTCCCACACTGTAAGCAGATGAACAGCTTCTTCCCAGTGTGAACTCGCTGGTGTATCCGCAGGGTGGATAACAGACTGAATCCCTTCCCATACTGAGGGCCGTTCAACGGCCTCTCCCCAGTGTGAACTCGCTGGTGTGACTGCTGGTGGGATAACTGACTGAATCCCTTCCCACACACAGAGCAGGTGAAGGGCCTCTGCCCAGTGTGACTGCGTCGATGAGTTTCCAGTGCAGATGGGACTCTGAATCCCTTCCCACAGTCTCCACATTTCCACGGTTTCTCCATGTTTTGGGTCTCCTAGTGTTTCTCCAGGTCGGACAACCAGTTGAAGCCTCGTCCACACACAGAACACGTGTACGGTCTCTCCCCACTGTGAATGGTGTGTTTTTTTTCTGGCTGTGTAACTGGTTAAAGCTCTTTCCACAGTCAGTGCTCTGGAACACTCTCACTCGGGTGTGTGTGTCTCGGTGCTTTTCCAGCCACACTGATGGTTTAAATGTTTTGATGCCGACAGATTGGGTATACATTAATTCTTCTGGATTCAAAGGCCGATGATATTCAGATGCTAACGAATCAAGTGGCTCTTTCAGATCGAGACGTGACGTTTGAGTCTTCTGTGTGTAATTCCTCCTCTTGTAATATCCTGCAGGAGGAGTTTACAAAGTCAACTCAGTATCGGATAACAATTCAGAATAAACAACTCTAGTTTCTGCATAACATTCTTTCCTCTCTCATTCCCCCATACCTAGTCTCCAGGAAGGAATGGAGTATTGGAGCAGTAAGTATAACAACCGTACCTTGGGATTCACAGCCTAGTCTCCAGGGACGGGACTCGGAGGGGCAGAGAATCTGAGCTAAGAGTATAAAAGCCTTTGCACATTCTCCCGTCTGTCTGGGTCTCACCCCCACAACCTAAAAAGATGTGCAGGGTAGGTCAATTGGCCACGCTAAATTGCCCCTTAATTGGGGAAAAAAGAATTGGGTTACTCTAAATATATTTGAAAAAAGATTTAATTATGAGTAATAACCTTAATTTAGTTGGTAGCCTAACTGCGCAAACATTTATCAAATAGTGATCACAACATGATTGAATTCACTGTAGTGTTTGAAAGTGAAAAGCACGTTACAGACAGTAGAATTTTAGAATTGGGTAAGGCTGACTTTAACGGGATGAGACAGAGACTGTCCACGGTAAACTGGGGAGATCGGTTACTGGGTCAAACAACTGAAGATCAGTGGAGAATATTTAAAGAAACATTTAACGAGATAGAGAGCAAGTATATCCCCGAGAGGAAAAGGCTCCGCTTCACAAATAAAAACAGCCACGGACAAATAAGAGGTTAGGGACAGCTTAAAATTAAAAGAAAGGGCGCACAAAAATACAAGACACAGGACAGATCCATTTCAAGTTGACTATGTTGTTCGTCAGTTCCCCAATACTTTGGGGTGTGTGACCTGCATTGTTATCCTCCTGTTTTTATAGAATCTAACCCTCTTTCCCCACTCACTATGTGAACATGTTGACTGGTTGTTGAATTGCTGACATTTGATCTGGAGGCTGTGCTCCCTCAGATATCCTGTTCTGAATGAATTCCCAATGTCTGGTTGTATTTCTGCGGCAATATCTCTTGTTCTCTGGGCCCATTTCCCGCCAGTTTTTCTGCTGCTTTCATTGTTTGAAAAATGTTGAAAAGAAAAGTAATAAAAATATTGACATTTGCGGGTGTCTGGCGGGAGGTGCGCGGCTTCCCTTCCGACAGGGAGTCAGGGACCCGCTTCAGCTCTTTCCGTGCAGCCTGGTCAAGCTGCCGAGAGCCTCGGGACTCACTGCTCGGTGTCGCCGGTCGGTGCTGCGGGTCCGACGCGGGGACAACCCAGTCAGTGACCTTCCCCTCCCCCGGCCCGGGACTGCGCATGTGCGGGGAAGAAGGGAAGCCGCGTATGTGGGGCGAAGCGGCCACCCCTGACCTTACTGGTGACGTTTGGACCAATAGGAAGTATTGGAGGACCGGAAGGACTCTGGTCCCCCATCCAATCAGAGCTCCGGCTTTGTGTGAACGAAGTTTGAGCTTCACACAGACGGAAACCTCCTCCTGTCTCCAACATCTGGGAGTAAAACACTTTCTTTTCTCCCCCTTTCCATTTCTTTTCTCATTCTGACTTTCAATTGGTCACTTGCAGCAACTGAAGGGAAAGGAAGTGAATCCAGGGAGGGTGCAGACTCTGGAAAGCTTGGCCCAGATCTTTCTCTCTCTCTCTCTGAAAGACATTAACATCCTTTGCTCCCTCAGCTTGACACGGGGAGAACGTGCAGACGCCGCACAGACGGTGGGACCAGGCTTTTGGACTGAACCCCTGGGTGGTTCCGATGTGCTTGGCCCGGCGGTCGCCTGAAGGGTCTCCTGTCCACGACCCACACTTGGGCTGAAGTGTTTTTGTCACAAAGGCCCCTGGGTTAAGGGTGTAGCTCTGCCCGCCTCATCCAGGTAGGTGGTACTTGGGTGAGGCCTGAGGGAATCTGAGGTTGCAGATTCCTTGGTCTCCTGTAGGGTTGCAACACAGGGAAAATGGTGCTGAGGTAGAGGGGCCAATTATCTATCGAATGGTTGAGCAGGCTTGATGGGCCAAATGCAGCTCCTATTTATTCTGTGTTGAAACACATGATAGCACAGTGATCAGCACTGTTGCTTCACAGCTCCAGGGTCCCAGGTTTGATTCCCGGCTTGGGTCACCGTCTGTGCAGAGTCTGCACGTACTCCCCGTGTCTGCGTTGGTTTCCTCCGGGTGCTCCGGTTTCCTCCCACAAGTCTCCAAAGACTTGCTGTTCGGTGAAATGAAAAATGAAATGAAAATCACTTATTGTCACAAGTAGGCTTCAAATGAAGTTACTGTGAAAAGCCCCTAGTCGCCACATTCCAGCACCTGTTCGGAGAGGCTGGTACGGGAATTGAACCCGTACTGCTGGCCTTGTTGTTTTACAAGCCAGCTTTTTAGCCCTGTGCTAAACCAGTCCCTCAGTGATTTGGACATTCTGAATTTTCCCTCTGTGTACACGAACAGGCGACGGAATGTGGCGATGCGGGGTTTTTCACAGTAACTTCACTGCAATGTTAATGTAAGCCTACTTGTGACAACAAAGATTATTATTATAAAGCAGTGAGCATGGATCTGTCAAACAGCCTGAATCAGCACCTTCAGGAAAATTGAGAGGTTGATATTAAAAACAGCAGAATGAGAATGGAGGGAGAGTGTGTGGGATGGAGATTTACAACTTTTCGGAACATAGGAACTGGAGCAGGCCATTCAGCCCCTGGAGCCTGTCCCGCTATTCAATGAGATCATGGCTTATCTGTGACCTAACTCCATATACCTGCATTTGGCCCATATCCCTTAACCTCTTTGATTTACAAAAATCTATCTATTTCATTTAAAATAAACAACTGATCTAACTTCAACTGCAGTTTGTGGGAGAGAGTTCCAAACTTCTACAACTCTTTGAGTGAAGAAGTTCTTCCTAACATCTCTCTTGAACGGTCCAGCCCTAATTTTATTTTTTAATAAACATTTTATTGAGGTATTTTGGATTGGATTGGATTTGTTTATTGTCACGTGTACCGAGGTACAGTGAAAAGTATTTTTCTGCGAGCAGCTCAACAGATCATTGAATACATGGGAAGAAAAGGGAATAAAAGAAAATACATAACAGGGCAACACAACATATACAATGTAACTACATAAGCACTGGCATCGGATGAAGCATACAGGGTGTAGTGTTAATGAGGTCAGTCCATAAGAGGGTCATTTAGGAGTCTGGTGACAGTGGGGAAGAAGCTGTTTTTGAGTCTGTTGGTGCGCATGTAGAAACAACAACAAAATAGAAAAGATACATGAAACCATAAACATCGTGCAAAAACCGTTTACCTTTGGTACAGGTCTCACCCTTATTGACCCCCGACTCTAACCTAACCTACTCTCCCCACCCACCCCCGTCTGCTGACAATTAATTTTCCGCAAGGAAGTCGCGAACGGTTGCCACCTCCGGGTGAACCCGAATAGTGAACCTCTCAAGGCAAACTAAATTTCCTCCATACAGAGAAAGCTAGCCACGTCCGATAACCAGGTCTCCGACTTCGGGGGCTCTGGGTCCCCCCATGCCAAAAGTATCCGTCTCCGGGCTACCAGGGAAGCAAAGGTCAGAACATCCGCCTCTCTCTCCTCCTGGATTCCCGGAACTTCCGCCACCCCGAGAATCACCACCTCTGGACCTAGCGCCACCCTTGTTTTTAACACCGTGGACATGATGTACACAAACCCCTGCCAGAATCCCCGAAGCTTTGGACATGTCTAAAACATGTGGACATGGTGCACCTGTCCTCCACCTAAAAGAATCTGATCATCCGGGCCACTGTCATGTGAGCCCGGTGCACAACCTTAAATTGTATCAGGCTGAGCCTGGCACATGTTGCAGACGTGTTGACTCGAAACGCGTCTGCCCATAAACCATCCTCTATCTCACCTCCCAGCTCCTCCTCCCACTTACGCTTCAGCTCGTTGGTCTGCATCTCCTCCGACCCCATAAGCTCCTTATAGATGTCTGAGACGCTCCCCTCCCCTACCCACCCTCTGGAAATTACCCTGTCCTGAATCCCCCTCAGCGGTAGGAGCGGGTAGGTTGACACCTGTTTACGAAGGAAGTCCCACACCTGCAGATACCTGAATTTGTTTCCCCTCGCCAGCCCAAACTTTTCCTCCAGCACCCTCATACTTGGGAAACTCCCCTCTATGAACACATCCCCCATCCTCTCAATCCCCGCTCTCCGCCATACCCGGAACACCCCATCCATACTCCCCGGGGCAAACCGGTGGTTAGCACAAATTGGGGCCCAGACCGATGCTCCCATTGCTCCCACATGCAACGTCCACTGGCCCCAAACTCTCAGGGCCGCCACCACCACTGGACTGGAAGAGTACCGTGCCAGCGGGAATGGCAGAGATGCAGTTACCAACGCCCCAGACTGGTGCCCTTACAAGAAGTCGCCTCCTTACGCACCCACGCTGACCCCTCCCCCACCACCCACTTCCTGATCATGGCTATGTTAGCTGCCCAGTAATAATTGCTAAAATTTGGCAGCGCCAGCCCGCCCTCTCCCTGGGTCCGCTCGAGCGTTACCTTCCTTAGCCGTGGGGTCTTGCCCGCCCAGACGAAGCCCGTGATCACCGTGTTGACCCACTTAAAAAAGGAACGCGGAATAAAAATGGGGAGACATTGAAATACAAATAGGAACCTCGGGAGGACCATCATTTTCACCTATTGCACCCTCCCGGCCAGAGACAACGGGAGCACGTCCCATCTCCGAAAATCGTCATTCATTTGGTCCACTAGCCGGGCCAGATTCAAGTTATGCAGCCGGTCCCATTCCCGTGCCACTTGGATGCCAGGTACCTAAAACGACTCCCTACCGACCTGATCGGCAGCTCCCCAGTCGCCCCTCCTGTCCCCTCGCCTGAACCACAAACATCTCACTCTTATCCATGTTTAGCTTATACCCCGAAAACCGGCCGAATTCCCCAAAAATCTTCATGATTTCCTCCATCCCCTCTACTGGGTCCGAAACGTTCAGAAGCAGATCATCCGCATAGAGCGAAACCCTGTGCTCCACCCCACCCCCAACCAGTCCAGCTCCTTGAAGCTCTCAGAGCAATTGCCAGTGTCTCTCGCCAGCAAAAACAGCAGTGGGGAGAGGGGGCATCCCTGTCTCGTCCCCCGGTGCAGTCCAAAATAGTCCGAAGTTGTCTATTCGTCCACACACTTGCCACAGGAGCCTGATACAGTAACCTGACCCAATCAATAAAGCCCCGCCCAAATCCAAACTGTCCCAGTACCTCCCACAGATAATCCCATTCTACCCCATCAAAAGCCTTTTCTGCATTCATTGCGATCACTACCTCAATCTCCCTACCTTCCGGGGACATCATGATCACATTTAGCAGCCTTCTTACATTGGCCATCAACTGCCTATCCTTAACCTTCTGGTCCTCCCCAATAACGTCCGGATCACAATCCTCAATCCTGGAGAACAAGATTTTGGCCAGCAACTTGGCATCCACATTCAGCAGGGAGATCAGCCTGTAGGACCCACACAACTCCGGGTTCTTGTCCCGCTTAAGAATCAGCGAAATCATTGCCTGTGACATCGTCGGGCGCAGCACCCCTCTCTCCCTTGCCTCATTGAACATCCGCAACAACACTGGCCCCAATATCCCCGAGAACTTTTTATAGAACTTTACTGGGTACCCGTCCGGACCCGGGGCCTTACCCGCCTGCATGGCCTTCAAGCCGTCCACTATCTCTTCCAGCCCAATTGGGGCCCCCAGCCCTTCTACCCGCTCCACGTCCACCATTGGGAAATTCAGCCCCTCCAAGAAGTGCCTCATCCCCTCCGGCCCCGCAGGGGTTTCCGACCTGTACAGCCTGCTGTAAAAATCTCTGAACACCTTATTCACCCCTACCGAATCACCAACCAGGTTCCTATCTCAGTCCTTTACTTTCCCTATCTCCCTAGCTGCCTCCCTCTTCCTAAGCCGCTGTGCGAGCATTCTACTGGCCTTCTCCCCATGTTCATAAATCGCCCCCTTCACCTTTCTCAGCTGCTCCACCTGTGGTCAGCAAACTAAACCCCGCCTGCAACCTCCGTCGTTCCCTTAATAGCCCTGCCTCTGGGGGTCTCCGCATACCTCCTATCGATCTGTAGTATCTCCTTTACCAGTCTGTCCGTCTCTGCCCTGTCAACCTTCTCCCCATGAGCCCGGATCGAGATCGGCTCCCCCCTTACCACCGCCTTCAGTGCTTCCCAAACCACTGCTGCCGAAGTTTCCCCCGTGTCATTGACCTGCAGGTAGTTCTGAATGCATTTCCTCAGCCTCTCGCTCACCCCTTCATCTGCCAAAAGTCCCACCTCCAGTGCGGGCGCTGGTTACTGTCTTTGCTAACCTGCAGGTCATCCCAGTATGGTGCATGGTCTGAGATTGTAATCGCCGAATACCCCGTGTCCACTACCCCAGTCAGAAAGACCCTGCTCAAAATAAAGAAATCAATCCGGGAATACACTTTATGCACGTGAGAGAAGGAGAACACCTTCACCCTCGGTTGCCTAAATATCCATGGATCCACCCCGCCCATCAGCTCCATGAACCCTCTTAGTTCCTTTGCCATTGCTGGAACCCTGCCCGTTTTTGAGCTTGACCGGTCTAAGCCAGGGTCCATAACTGTATTGAAGTCCCCTCCCATGACCAACCTGTGCGAGTCCAGGTCCGGTATCTTTCCCAGCATCCTCCTAATAAACTCCACATTGTCCCAATTTGGCGCATATACATTTACTAATACCACCTGCACCCCCTCCAGTTTCCCACTGACCATAATGTACCGACCTCCCACGTCCGAGACTGTTCTACCCGCCTCAAACACCACCTGTTTATTGATCAGGATCGCGACCCCTCTAGTCTTTCAATCTAGTCCCGAGTGAAACACCTGGCTGACCCAGCCATTCCCCAATCTAACCTGGTCCGTTATCTTAAGGTGCGTCTCCTGCAACATTATCACGTCCACCTTCAATCTCCTAAGTTGCGCGAGCACACGTGCCCTTTTAACCGGTCCATTTAACCCTCAAACATTACAGGTGATCAGCCTAGTTGGGGGGCTCATTGCCCCCCCCACCCTCCGCTGCTCAGCCACCCCCTTTTTTAGGCCCACCTCCAGCCCGTGTTCCGCGCCTCCACCGGTCCGCCCCCAGGCAGCCCCCGACCTCCTCTCTGTCCCTCAGCCCAAGTCCCTCCCTTGTCAGCAGAACATTCACCCCCCCCCCCAGCAACAACACCCTGTAACCCAACCCCTTTCCTAAACCAAACATATGCACACCCCCCACTGCACTTCCGAGAGCTAGCTCACCCAGCTAGCTTGGCGGCCCCCATCCCCGTCGGCAGATAGTCTTCCACCTATTGTTCTCTCCCCACCCTCCCCTGCACCCCCCCCTCCCCCCACTCATACAAACAAACTCCAGCATCAAACAATCCCCACACAATTGCCCAACAGAAAAAACACCAAGATCAAAACGAGCACACCTCCATCCCCCAACAGTGCAAATGAAAACCTTAACTCACTCAGCTCTACTTCTGGTTCCAAATCAGTGCAAATGGCACCTCAAACCCATCTTCCATAAAACGCAGAACGAGAAACTTTTTACAAAAACAGAGGAACAAAACAGAGAAACAAAAACATGAACATTGCAGCCAAGTTCAAAAGTTCTCAGTCCTTCGCCAGCCCTTTCTTTCTTGCAAAGTCCAACGTGTCCTCAGGCGACTCAAAGTAAAAGTGTTGATCCTCATGCGTGACCCAGAGACGGGCTGGGTATAACAGTCCAAACTTCACCTTTTTCTTGAAAAGGATCGTCCTGATCTGATTGAAGCCTGCCCTCCTCCTGGCCACCTCCATGCTCAGGTCTTGGTAAACCCGCAGGATGCTATTGTCCCATTTATAGCTCCGTGTCTGCTTGGCCCACTGCAGAATATACTCCTTATCCGAGAACCTGTGGAATCTCACCACCATAGCCCTCAGGAGGCCTCCCATCCGCGGCTTCCTCGCGAGTGCTCTGTGAGCCCTATCCACCTCCAAGGGCCGGGAGAATGCCCCATCCCCCAGCAGCTTCTCAAACATGCCTGCGACGTATGTCCCAGCGCCGTTCCTTCAGACCCCTCCGGGAGCCCGACAATTCTTAGGTTCTGCCAGCGGGACCAATTCTCTAGGTCCTCCACCTTCTCTAGAAGCTTCTTATGCTGGTCCCTCAGCATCCCCACCTCCAGTTCCACCGCAGTCTGATGCTCCTCTTGCTCAGCCAGCGCCTTCTCCACCTTCTGGATCGCCCGATCCTGGGCGTCCAATCTGAGCTCCAACCACTCAATCGATGCTTTTATTGGGTCCAAGCAGTCCCGTTTCTGTGTCGCAAAGCCCTCCTGAATGACTTGCATCAGCTGCTCCATAGACTGCTGGGTCGACAAGCCAGAGGTTCGCCTCTCCGCCATGTTGTCTCCTGTTGTAACTACAGCCCAAATCTTTTCTGTCTTTTTGTTTCTGCCCTTACGAACACTTCTAGTCCTTTTCTCCATGCACCGAAATGGGAATTCAGTAGAGAATTGCCACAAACATCCGTTCTACAATTCAACTCCGTTAAAAAATAGGGGGAAAAGGTCCAAAAGTCCGACCAGAGCGGGAGCCACCAAATGTGCGACTTACTCCTTCATAGCCACCACCGGAAGTCCTCCGGGGCTAGAACTGGCCACACACCAGGCCGGGGGTTGCAATGTAACTTGGGGGCTCAGGTCCCTGATCTTTGGAATGGCAGAGGGCGATGATTGGGTTACAGTATAAATTAAAAAGACACACCAGGTTTGTAGTGGTATAAGGATGGCTCTGGAGGCTGCTGAGAGTTTTTTTCAGGTGGACGGCCTGTCTTTGGTTTCTTGAAAAGGGTTTCAAAACGGCAAGCTGGTGAATTGGCAGGTGAATGAAATTAGAGGTGCCAGCTGAAGCTAGGAAGGCAGAGATATGTGATGTATTGGTTGAATATGTGGGTCTGTTAGAAACACAGGAGAGCCCACATGGTTCTGAGACTCAGAGGGATCTGGGTGTCCAAGAGCATGAATCACAAATGGCGAGTATACAGGTCCAGCAAGGAAAGCTAATAGAATGTCATTGTTTATTGTGAGGGGAATTGAATACAAAAGTAGGGAGGTTATGCTTCAATTATACAGTGATGTGGAGATGCTGGTGTTGGACTGGGGTGAGCACAGTAAGAAGTCTGTAAGAATGTCAATTATACAGGACATTGGTGAGACCACATCTGGAGCACTGTGTACAGTATTGCTCATTTACCATCAGACCAGCAGAACAAAACCCTCCGACCCTCCCCATTGATGAACTGTCAGAATGAACAAAATGCCGTCCTGGATGTAATTGAAGCAGAAACAATAACAGCAAAATCCAACCCCTTGTAATCACTTGTGAACTTGGTGTCTCAGCAGGCGCCATGAATCATGGATTCCCTTCCCAGACTGGGAGCAGGTGAAGGTCCTCTACTCAGTGTGAACTCGCTGGTGTGACTGCAGGCTGGATAACTGAGTGAATTCCGTCTCACACTGAGAGCAGGTGAACGGCCTCTCCCCAGTGTGAACTCGCTGATGTTTCCGCAGGTTGGATAACTGAGTGAATCCTTTCCCACACTGAGAGCAGCTGAACGGCCTTGCCCCAGTGTGAACTCGCTGATGTTTCCGCAGGTTAGATAACTGAGCAAATTCCTTCTCACACTGAGAGCAGCTGAACGGCCTCTCCCCAGTGTGAACACGCTGGTGTGTCTGCAGGGTGCATAACACAGTGAATCCCTTCCCACACACAGAGCAGGTGAACGGCCTCTTCCCAGTGTGAACTCGCTGGTGTGTCTGCAGGGTGTATAATTGAGTGAATCCCTTCCCACACACAGAGCAGGTGAATGGCCTCTCCCCAGTGTGACTACGTCGATGAACGTCCAGCTGAGATGGGACTCTGAATCCCTTCCCACAGTCCCCACATTTCCACGGTTTCTCCATGTTTTGGGTCTCCTCGTGTCTCTCCAGGTTTGACGATCAGTTGAAGCCTCCTCCACACACAGAACACGTGTACAGTCTCTCCCCGCTGTGAATGGAGTGATGTTTTTTCAGGCTGTGTAACTGGTTAAAGCTCTTTCCACAGTCAGTGCTCTGGAACACTCTCACTCGGGTGTGTGTGTCTCGGTGCTTTTCCAGTCACACTGATGTTTAAAATGTTTTAAAGCTGACAGAACAGACAAACATTTCTCCTTCTCGATTCAAAGTCCGGTGATATTCAGTTCCAAGGAATTGAAAGACTCAGTCAGATTGAGACGTGACGTTTGAGATTTCTGTCTGTAATTCCTCCTCATCTAATATCCTGTAAAAGCAATTTATAAAAGACATCACTGTCAGTACAGGATAGAAATTCAGAACAGACAATTCTAGTTCCTCTGGAACATTCTTTCCACTCATTCCCCAAACGCTGTAAATCTCCATCCCACTCTCCCTCCATTCTCACTGTGCTGTATCTAATATTCACCCTCCCAATTCTCCTGAAGGTGCTGATTCAGACTGATTGGCAGATCCCTGCTAACTGCTTCCTGTCCTGGAAACAGAGACCATTACAAATAGGAGCTGCAGTTGGCCATTCGGCCCATCGAGCCTGCTCGTCTATTCTGTGGGATCATTGGTCGATCTATGTCAGCGACATTCTCCGTGTTATTGACCAGAGGCTGAGTGTGCTGACTCAATATCTGTGAGCTCATGAGGCCGAGCTGTAAAACACCATGAAGAGGCTCAATGATCCGGAGGAGAGAATCCTGAACGTTGAGCCTTGGCGGAGGCAAGAATTCAATCCTTGGGAAACTGGCTGAGTGGTGTGGTGGACTCCTGGAGAACTTGGAGAACCGAGGGTCAGAGAAAGAACATCCGAGTCGTCGGCCTGCCAGAAGGTGTGGAGGGTAAGGCCCCCGTTAGGTTCTTCGAGGACCAGCTGCCACGTTTTCTCAAGCGGGATGTGAAGCCTTGGCGTTTCAAATTAGAAAGGGCATTGGATCCTGTCTTTGAGGCCGAGGGATAGTTTTCATCCCAGGCCCGTAATCATTCCCTTCCACAACTTGAAAGATCACCAGAGGGTCCTGGAGACGGGTAAGGTGAGGTGGGACCTGGCTCCCATCTCACCTTACAGTGAATTATGTCACTTTATCCTGTGACCCTGAAAATTGTATCCGACAACTCCGTCAAGTCTTTCAATAATCCGACTACTGCCTTGGTCTTCGCTAAATCCTTGAAAGGCAAGGATTGGAGCGCTGATTTGCAGCTCAGACTAACTCAGGCTCTAATCTGAACTCTTTCCCTATCATGGATTTGTTGTCTGAATTTGTTATCTTTTATCCTGTTGAAGGGAGTTGTTATTCTTCTCCTCGAGTGTTCCAGGGACTCGTGTTATCTTATCTCAGTTATGGTAGATGTGCCGTGTGCTTATTATCCATCGTCTTTCTTCTATTATCCAAGTGTTAATCATGGCAGAATTGAGTGCTGCCATTGCTGAAGGGTGGTTCCACTGTGCTAAAGTGGATTGGTCACACTAAATTGCCCCTTTGTGTCCAAGATGTTCAGGTTAGGTGGCTTGACCATGATCAATGCACCGGGTTAAGAGAATAGGATGCGGAGTGGGCTTCAGTGAACTGTTCTTTCCAAGACTCACGGCAGACTTGAGGGGTGAATGGCCATCTGCATTCTTGGAGTTCTCTGTCATTCATTTTGTGTTATTCACTTTCATTTGTATATCCGGTTAGTCTGTTTTGTCATATTTTACAAACTGAATTGTTATCCTCTGTTTTTAGAAACTCTTACCCTCTTTCCCCACTCACCATTTTAACCTGTTAACTGGTTGTTCAATTGATCTGGCATTTCATCTCGAGGCTCTGGTCCCTCAAATATCCTGCTCCAAATTAATTCTGCAATGTGTTGCTTGGATTTATGTTGGCAATATCTCTTGTTCCGCTTTGTGCCCATTTTCCACCATTTTTTCTGTTACGCTGTTGCACTCATTGTTTAAAAAATGATTTTTTAAAAAATAACAATTTATTAAAAATCTGTCCACCTCATCCGTGAATATATTCAATGACCCCCACACCCCACTGGTCCCTGTGGAAGGGTCTGGTTTAGCACACTGGGCTAAATCGCTGGCTTTTAAAGCAGACCAAGGCAGGCCAGCAGCACGGTTCGATTCCCGTACCAGCCTCCCCGAACAGGCGCTGGAATGTGGCGACTAGGGGCTTTTCACAGAAACTTCATTTGAAGCCTACTTGTGACAATAAGCGATTTTCATTTCATTCATTTTCATTTTATTTTCAAGAGAAATCCAGAGACTAATAACCCTCTTGAGGGAAGAGATGACTGGAAATATCTAACATAGCTACAGCACAATATTACACAACTGGAAATAATAATAAATGTACTTTATAACAGAACCATAAATAATATATCTAATCTGTACCATATAACAACACAAGACATATCTCTGTCCGATATTAATTTACTGTCCCCTTAAATGTCAGCCATCTCCTGGGGAAAGCAGCCCTTTAATTGTGAACATTGGGAAAGAGATCATCCTTTTAGCCAAACAAATAAATGTGTCAAGCTGAGGTAGCAAAGGATGTCAATGTGTTTCAGAGAGAGGCCTGGGCCAAGCTTTCCAGCGTCTGCACCCTCGCTCGATTCACATCCTTTCCCTCCAGAATGAGAAAATAAATGGAAAGGGGGAGAAAATAAGGTGTTTTACTCACAGATGTTTGAGAAAGGAGGGAGGTTTCAGTCTGTGTGAGGCCCCAGTTTTGCTCATTGTCCAGCTTCCGCATTCAGACAACGGGGGAGCTGATTGGATGGTGGAAGAGAGTCCTTCCGGTTCACCAACTCTTCCCATTGGTCAACAACCTGCCGGTGCATGCATAGGAATGCACGGTGACGTCTCAGGGTTCCAGTGCGCATGATCGGCGCACAGACACAGCAGCTCCGCCCCACTCATTGTTCCCCCTCCTCGAGACAAGGTTTCCAGGCAACTGGCTGACAGCTCCGGCCAGAGCGAGAAGCCTCTCAATGATTTTCCCTCCCCCGGCCCGGGACTGCGCATGTGCAAGAGAGAGGAGAGGCTGCGCATGTGCGAGGGAAAACCCACTCCCTGACCGTCATGCTGAGGTATCGACCAATGGGAATCGTTAGGACCGGAAGGACTCTAGTCCTCCATCCATTCAGCGCGGGCTTTCTGCGAATTGAGATTGAGCTTCACACCGACTGAAACTTCCTCCTGTCTCCAACATCTGGGAGTAAAACACTTTCTTTTCTCCCCCTTTCCATTTCTTTTCTCATTCTGACCTTCAACTGGTCACTTACAGCAACTGAAGGGAAAGTAAGTGAATCCAGGGAGGGTGGAGACTCTGGAAAGGTTGGCCCAGATCTCTCTCTGTAACATAAGAATTAGGAACAGGAGTAGGCCATCTGGCCTCTCAAGCCTGCTCCGCCATTCAATGAGATCATGGCTGATCCTTGGGCTCAGCTCCACTCTCTGGCCCGTACACCATATCCCCAAATCCCTTTATTCTTTAGAAAGGCATCTTATCTTTTTCTTAAAAACGTTTAAAGAAGGAGCCTCAACTGCTTCACTGGGCAAGGAATTCCAGAGATTCACAACCCTTTGGGTGAAGAAGTTCCTCCTACACTCCATCCTAAATCTACCTCCCCTTATTTTGAGGCTATGCCCCCTAGTTCTGCTTTCCCCGACCAGTGGAAACAACCTGCCCGCATCTATCCTATCTATTCCCTTCATAATTTTATATGTCTCAATAAGATCCCCCCGCATCCTTCTAAATTCCAATGAGTACAGTCCCAGTCTACTCAACCTCTCGTCATAATCTAATCCCCTCAACTCTGGGATCAACCTAGTGAATCTCCTCTGCACTCCCTCCAGTGCCAATATGTCCTTTCTCAGGTAAGGAGACCAAAACTGAACACAATACTCCAGATGCGGCCTCGCCAACACCCTTTGCAATTGCAGCATAACCTCACTAGTCTTGAACTCCATCCCTCTAGCAATGAAAGACAAAACTCAATTAGCCTTCTTAATCACCTGTTGCACCTGCACACCAACTTTTTGCGACTCATGCACCAGCACACCCAGGTCCCTCTGCACAGCAGCATGTTTTAACATCTTACCGTTTAAATAATAATCCATTCTGCTGTTATTCCTTCCAAAATGGATAGCCTCACACTTGGCAACATTGAATTCCATCTGCCAGACCCTAGCCCATTCACCTAACCTATCCAAATCCTTCTGCAGACTTCCGGTATCCTCTGCACTTTTTGCTTTACCACTCATCTTAGTGTCGTCTGCAAACTTTGACACATTGCACTTGATCCCCAACTCCAAATTGTCTATGTAAATTGTGAACAACTGCGGGCCCAACACTGATCCTTGAGGGACCCCACTAGTTACAGGTTGCCAACCAGAGAAACACCCATTTATCCCCACTCTCTGCTTTCTGTTAGTTAACCAATCCTCTACCCATGCTACCACTTTACCCTCAATGCCATGCATCTTTAGTTTATGCAGCAACCTTTTGTGTGGCACCTTGTCAAAAGCTTTCTGGAAATCCAGATATACCACATCCATTGGCTCCCCGTTATGTACTGCACTGGTAACGGCTTCAAAAAATTCTACCAAATTAGTCAGACACGACCTACCCTTTGTGAACCCATGCTGCGTCTGCCCAATGGGACAATTTCCCTCCAGGTGCCCTGCTATTTCCTCCTTAATGATAGATTCCAGCATTTTCCCTACAACCGAAGTTAAGCTTACCGGCCTATAATTACCCGCTTTCTGCCGACCTCCTTTTTTAAACAGTGGTGTCACGTTTGCTACTTTCCAATCCTCTGGGACCACCCCAGAGTCTAGTGAATTTTGATAAATTATCACTAGTGCGTTTACAATTTCCCTAGCCATCTCTTTTAACACTCTGGGATGCATCCCATCAGGGCCAGGAGACTTGTCTACCTTTAGCCCCATTAGCTTGCCCAATACTGCCTCCTTAGTGATTACAATCATCTCAAGGTCCTCACCTATCATATCCTTATTTCCATCAGTCACTGGCATGTTATTTGTGTCCTCCACTGTGAAGACTGACCCAAAAAACCTGTTCAGCTCCTCAGCCATTTCCCCGTCTCCTATTATTAAATCTCCCTTCTCATCTTCCAAAGGACCAATATTTACCTTAGCCACTCTTTTTTGTCTTATATATTTGTAGAAGCTTTTACTATCTGCTTTTATGTTCTGAGCCAGTTTACTTTCATAGTCTACCTTACTCTTCTTTATGGCTTTTTTAGTAGCTTTCTGTTGTCCCCTAAAGACTTCCCAGTCCTCTAGTCTCCCACTAATTTTTGCCACTTTGTATGTTTTTTCCCTCAATTTGATACTCTCCCTCACCTCCTTAGATATCCACGGTCGATTTTTCCCCTTTCTACCGTCTTTCTTTTTTGTCGGTATGAACCTTTTCTGAACACTGTGAAAGATCGCTCGGAAGGTTCTCCACTGTTCCTCAACTGCTTCACCATGAAGTCTTTGCTCCCAGTCTACCTTAGCTAGTTCTTATCTCATCCCATTGTAATCGCCTTTGTTTAAGCAACAAACACTAGTGTTTGATTTTACCTTGTCATTCTCCAACTGTATTTTAAATTCCACCATATTGTGGTCACTCCTTCCAAGAGGATCCCGAACTATGAGATCATTAATCAATCCTGCCTCATTACACAGGACCAGATCTAGGACCGCTTGTTCCCTTGTAGGTTCCATTACATACTGTTCCAGGAAATTATCCCGGGCACATTCTATAAACTCCTCCTCAAGGCTGCCTTTACCAACCTGGTTAAACCAATCGATATGCAGATTAAAATGTCCCATGATAACCGCTGTACCATTTCTACATGCATCCGTTATTTCTTTGCTTATTGCCTGCCCTACCATCCTGTTACTATTTGGTGGCCGATAGACTACTCCTATCAGTGACCTTTTCGCCTTACTATTCCTAACACATTGACACCCTTTGCTCCATCAGCTTGTCACATTTATTTGTCTGGCTAAAAGAATGGTCTCTTTTATAATGTCCACTATCCCCTGACGCTCTCAGTCCATCGCCAACGGTTCTTTTGCCAGGACAAACAGCAGCAGGAGAGTGGGCACCCCCGCCTCCTCCCCCAGTGCAGCCTGAAATAATCTGAACTCACCGGTTCGTCCGTAAAATGCCACCGCTGCCTAGTATAACAACCAGACCGAGTCCACAAAACCTGCCCAAATCCAAACCGCCCCAGGACCTCCGACAAATAGTCCCACTCCACTCGATCAAAGGTTTTCTCTGCATCCATTGCGACCACCACCTCTACCTCTCGTCCCTCTGGAGGTATCATGATCACTAGCCTCCTGATGTGGACCGCCAGATGTCTCCCCTTCACAAACCTGTCTCGTCCTCCCCTATCACCCCGGGACAAAATCCTCTATTCTCGAGGCCAAGATTTTAGCCAACATTTAGCAGGGAGATCGGTCTATGTTCCAGGGACAGGATCTCTAAAGGGACAGGATCTCTGTTCTGTTCCAGGGACAGGGTCTCTCTGATTAAAGGGACAGGATCTCTGTTCTGTTCCAGGGACTGGGTCTCTCTCTGATTAAAGGGACAGGATCTCTGTTCTGTTCCAGCAACAGGGTCTCGCTCTGATTAAAGGGACAGGATCTCTGTTCTGGTGATGGTATGGCCAGGGGGGGCCACAGACCCGGCTATGTATTTCGTGGAGGCCGGGAGCTTTTTGTGGCGTGGCTGCCAACCCCTCACCGGTCGCAGCATCGGTGAGGGGGTTGCACCGATTGTTTCCATGTAAAATGCCACAGATCCTCCGCACTTAGCCTCGGAATTGGAGAATTTGGCCCAGGATCTCTCACTGATTAAAGAGACAGGGGCCGGGATTCTCTGCTTGCCGACAGCGATTTTGTAATCAGCGATCAGGCAGAGAATTCCTTTTTCCGACTGAATCGGGGGTGGCGGCGGTTTTTGGACGCTCCGCCCCCTCCAAAACGGCAACATCGAGGAGTAGCCGCATGCCATTGGGACGGCCTCAGGATGTTAGTTGAAGGCCCTCCCCTGATGCTCCACCCCCGATGGGCCGAGTGCCCGACCACGCAGTTGACGTGTGGGCCCAGCCGTGCGGCAACCTGCGTGGCGGCTGCGCACTGTGTCCAGCGGCTCCACAGTCAGCAGGAGGTGGGGGGGGGGGGGAGCCTTGCTGCTGGCCGGGGTGGGGGGGTGGGGGGGGGGGGGGGGGGGGGGTGGGGAGCCTTGCTGCTGGCCGGGGTGGGCGGGGGGGGGGGGGGGGGGGCTTCAGCGGGGGGAGGTCCAGGGAGGCACTATCTGGCAGATCAGGTCCACGCGTAGCCGACATGTTGTACAGCGCGACTGCTGCAGGTCGTCGCCATGCGCATGTGCGGCCACGAACCCGGCAATTCATTTTGTGGAGGCCGTGCGTTTTACGTGGCGCGGCTGCTAGCCCCTCTCCGGTCAGAGGATCGGTGCTGGGACCTCGCCCATTTTCCCACGTAAAACGCCAGATTCTCCAGACAGGCCCAAAATCGGAGTATGTTTCAATTCTCTGAATAACTTGCACAGAAAAAGGTAAGATGAAATAAAGAGGTTGGTTTATTTTTACACACACGGGGGCGAGAGGGGTTTCCCAACATCCACCCACTTTTGCATTCGTACAATAAATGGGGGATATGGAAAAAGGAAGAGGGTTCCGGGAATGACCACAATAAAATACAAGTTATGGTTTTCCATGTGTCCAGAATCCGAAGTCTAATGGAATGTTCCTTCAGAGGGAGGTTCACTGTTGCGGGAGATCCGTCTTTCCAGCAGTGAGACTTCCACGATGGGGGAAGACACAGAGAGTGAGTCGGTCTGGGAGGAACAAGAGCCAATGTTTCTGCCATTTGCAGGTTTTTTTAATTTATATTTTTATTGATGTTTTTCCCTTTTAACAAATATCCAACAAAAGCTCAGGATTGGTACAGCACAGCAGAAATGTCTCAGCAATACAGAAGTACAGGAGAGGACAGGAGGACGACAATACAGATGGATCAGTATAATCATTAAGCTTGGTGCATCCGTGTGTACCAATGGATATCCTGGAGAACAAGGGAGAAGAAGAAAAAGCCATGAAAACATGGTGAAACGGTGCACACCTTCTCACGTAGCGAGTGCTCGCATCGCCCACCAGAATCCAGGATAAGATCACCGTGCCAGGTTCAGGCGGGTGTCAGAACACATCTCCCCCAGCTCCAGTCACACCAGAGGCATCAATAACACATCCTTATGTCCCCTTCTCGGGTACAAGACCTGTCTATACCTTTGCAGGAACCGGTCAACGATTTTTTTTTTAACCCCAAAATAACAGACATAAATTTCAGGAAAAAATCAACAAGGACACTCAGACCCACAGAACAATCATCATTCAACACAATTACACAGAGAAGACCAGCAAATATTCATACAATTGGTTGAAATTCTAATTGATGCAGCTTCCAAGAGACTAACAATAACAGGATTAAAAAAAGTACTACCAAAAGCAGAGGATCTCAGGATAACAGGGACCAAGATACAGCCCTGAGCACACGGTCCCCTGACGTACGCCCCTCACCACAAGCCTCATTCGAAACCTCACTCAGCTTCTCAGGACACCCCGGCCAAGAAGGAACCTCCCAAGCAAAAGGGGGCAACAGGAAAGTGACCACAGTACAAGACCTGGCCCGGCCCTGTACACCCTCGTACACAGGAGTCAGGCAAGCAAGGATAGTCACACTGTGCCAGGACTCACTACACACCCAACCTCACTCCTCTCTCACCACATCCGAGGGCAGCGCACACAAGAAGATTCACGTCGTCCTCCACCAAGGAGATTCCACCCACAAGGAGAGGAAAATTCGTCAAGACCATTATTTTCAACTGTATTAATCTTAGACATTTTAGTAATTCATTAGTGTAGTGTTAGTAATAAATAACTATGTTTATGAAACAAAGTCTAATGTTCTTTATTCACACTACAATATCAAGATTTAACATCAGCCCAATGAAAGAACATTGCACCGTGCACCGTCACAAAAAGGATACTCGGGGCAGAGCTGCGTAGCCTCATTGGCGTCAAAACACTGCCTCCCCACGGGAGACCCTGCTTCAACAAGGAGGGCATTCAGGAAGTCACTATATAATCCCACTTGGAGCAGGGTGCCTATCTCTCCCCTCAGCCTCATCCTCAGACCCAATGAGGGCTCAAACATCAATGATCCACAACACTCAAACTCTCACTCAAACCCTCCAACCCACAGGTTACTACCTCCCCAGTGGAACCTATCCCGAGAGGATTGATTGATGATTTGATTGATTTGTTTTATTGTTACGTGCACTGAGGTACAGGGACAAGTATTGTTCTGCATACAGTCCATACAAATCGTTCCATACATGAAAAACAAAACATAGGACATAGATAAATACACAATGTAAATACATAGACACAGGCATCGGGTGAAGCATACGGAGCGCAGTACTACTCAGTGGAGAAGGTGTGTGAAGAGATCAGTTCAGTCCAGAAGAGAGTTATTCAGGAGTCTGGTGACAGCGGGGAAGAAGCTGTTTTTGATCTGTTAGTGCGTGTTCTCAGACTTTTGTATCTCACTGCCCAATAGAAGAGGTGGGAAAAGAGAATAACCCGGGTGGGAGAGGTCTTTGATTATGCTGCCCGCTTTCCCAAGGCAGCGGGAGGTGTAGACAGAGTCAATGGATGGGAGGCGGGTTTGCGTGATGGACTGGGGTGTGTTCACGACTCTCTCTAGTTTCTAATGGTCTTACCCCGAGCAGTTGCCATACCAGGCTGTGGAGGAGCAGCAGAGGAGGAGCAGACCAGGGGCCTCCAAAGGGGACAATTCAGGAAGGGAAACTCACTCCACCACCCAACAGACCGTCCGCCCAAGCCAATAAACAGAGTTACTCCTGCCCTGCCCGATCAAGTGACCACTGCCACTCCCAGGCAGCCAAGAGAGTATTGAAGAAGACAAGTGGAACAAGGATTAACTGACCACACCCAGTTCTTCGTGCTCACTAGTCCCCTTGGTTCTCTCGTGTTTTTGGGACGATTTCTGTATCTTCCTCCGTGAAGACAGATACAGATTGTTTAGTTTCTCTGACATTTCCTTACTCCCCATTATAAACACTCCTGTCTCTGCCTGGAATGGACCCACATTGGTCTTTGCTAATCTTTTTCTTTTCACGTTCTCAAAGGAGCTTTTCAAGTCGGCATTTATGTTTCTCGTCAGTTTGATCCTATATTCTATTTTCTCTTTATCAGTTTCTTGGTCCTCCTTTGCTGAATTCTAAATCAATCACCAATCCACAGGCGTACGGTTATTTTGGCCTCTTTATGAGCCTCTTCCTTTGATCTAATGGAATCTTTAAATTTTCTCGTTAGCCACAGTTGCATCACTTTTCCTGTGGCTGTTTGTTCCTTAAAGGAGTCTACATTTGATGTCAACATGTAATAATACTTTAAAAATTAGTGATTGCCTGTCTATTGTCATACCTTTTGTTGTAATGTCCCAATCTACCACAGCACAACTTGCCTTTCAAATCTCGACAGTTTTCTTTGTGAAAAACACGTGGATAAATTAAACAAAGGAACCATGTAACCACCATAGCCCATCTTCATGGCAACGTGGCATGCTTTCAGAGGTTCCAAACAGAAATGGGAACTAAATATCTTCCAACCACTGTTGCTATATTTACTTGCTATAAATATGGCAGCTAATAAGGTTGCCCTTCTTAATCTAGATATGAATAGGATATGCTTTCAGAGTCGCCAGGTATCAAATGATACCGCCACAAGGTTCAACCGGATATCGATCAACGACCCAAACAACCAGTTAGTTCGTTCAAGATCAATAATACTTTATTTCCACACAAGATTAACTTACACATGCAACATAAACACAAGCTAAATTACACCTATCACTATGACAACCTGTATTTAACTTCAGGCACCCGGCTTAGGTCAGAGGAACAGTGGCCTTTGTTCGAATCTGGATCTGCTGGGTCTGGAGAAGTAACTGTGGTTCAGCTCGGCTCATCTGTCTGGTAGCGAGCATTGAACGTGAACTTGCTCCTTGTCGTGGTGCTGCAGATGGAGTCAGCCATTGCCGGAGCGCCAGGTCCAAAAGAGACCGAACACATGGCAGTGTCTCTCTTTATCCTGGGGGGGGTTTCGCACTCTTTTGGGCGGTCCTTAGGTTTGGACCCAATAATTCGGCAGACTTCGATCACTGTATTCGATCTGAGCCAATAAAGGGGAGGGTGCCTTGATGGCTGGGCGGGTCCTGAGCGGTCATTGACCTTGGCTGTTTATGCTTCCTGAGTAAAGGGAGTGGCGCCGATGTGTCTGGAATTGTATCGGATACCCGAGTACCAGTTCCTTTGTCTTAGGGAAATGGGTCATTAGCCTTCAAATCGGCTGGGGGTTTCGATCCTGTCTGGTTCTGTTCACAAATATACATTTAGGCTCTGAGCCTGCCTGAATCTTACATTGGCTTTATTTCCCTGAGGCTTTGCAAATGTCCATGTTTCTTTGTAAATGGCCATCCCAGATGGCTACACCACCAAACACCCTTTCGCTCTGTGATCCTCGTGAAAGTTGAAGCCAGGAATTCACAACATGGCTCAATGATCATCAGCCCACTGGAGGCAAATTTGTGAGACCAACCAGTCCAGCAGGAAGAAACCCTCCGCTCATCCCTATTGATCAACTGACAGAATTAACAAAATGCAGTCCTGGATGCAATTGAGAGCAGAACAGCGGAATCCAACCCCCGTAATCAGTTGTGAACTTGGTGTGTGAGCATGTGTGATGAAACACAAAATCCTCCCACGCTGAGGGCAGGTGAACGGCCTCTCCCCAGTGAGAACTCAGCGGTGTCTCCATAGTTGGGATGGATCACTGAATATCTCACCTACTCAGAGCAGGTGAACGGCCTCTCCCCAGTGTGAACTCGCTGGTGTGTCCGCAGGGTGGGTAACCGAGAGAATCCCTTCCCACACTGAGAGCAGGTGAATGGCCTCTCCCCAGTGTGAACTCGCTGGTGGCTCCGCAGGTGGGATAACTGAGTGAAGCCCTTCCCACACTGAGAGCAGGTGAACGGCTTCTCCCCAGTGTGAACTCGCTCATGTCTCTGCAGGCTGGATAACTGAGTGAATCCCTTCCCACACTGAGAGCAGGTGAACGGCCTCTCCCCAGTGTGAACGCGCTGGTGAGTCTGCAGAATGGATAACCAAGTGAATCTCTTCCCACACTGAGAGCAGATGAACGGCCTCTCCCCAGTGTGAACTCGCTGGTGTCTCTGCAGGTCAGAGAATTGAGTGAATCCTTTTCCACACTGAGAGCAGGTGAATGGCCTTTCCCCAGTGTGAATGCGCCGATGAATTTCCATCACAGATGGTGCTGTGAATCCCTTCCCACAGTCCTCACATTTCCATGGTTTCTCCATGTTTTGGGTCCCCTTGTGTCTGTCCAGTTCGGACAATCAGTTGAGGCGTCGTCCACACACAGAACACGTGTAGGGTCTCTTCCCGCTGTGGATTGTGCAATGTTTTTTCAGGCTGTGTAACTGGTTAAAGCTCTTTCCACAGTCAGTGCTCTGGAACACTCTCACTCGTGTGTTTTTCCAGTCTCTTGGAAAAATGTTTGCCTCATCTGTCAACTTCAAAATGTTTTGAAGTTGACAGATGAGGCAAACATTTCTCCTTTAGATTCGAAGGCCAATGATATTCAGGTTCCAAGGAATTGAGGGACTGTCAGATCCAGACGACATGTATTAGGTTTCTGTCTGTAATTTGTCCTCTTCGAATCTCCTGTTAAAACAATTTACAAAAGACATCACTGTCAGTACAGGATAGAAATTCAGAACAAACAATTCTAGTTTCTCTGGAACTTTCTTTTCTCTTGCATTCCACAACATCTGTAAATATCCATCCCACACACTCTCCCTCAATTCACTGTATCTAATATTCACCCACCCAATTCTCCTGAAGGTGCTGATTCAGGCTGATTGACAGATCCATGCTCACTGCTTCCTGTCCTGGACACAGGGACCATAACACATCGGAGCTGCAGTCAGCCATTCGAACCTGCTCAACCATTCAATGAGAGCATTGTCCGATCTACCTCAGCACCATTTTCCAACACTATCCCCCATATCCCTCGATAACTTCACCCCCATGAAACGTTAGCAATCTCAGTCTTGAAAATACTTGATGACCGAGGTTCCACAGTCCTCTGGGGTGGAGAATTCCAAATGCTGACAGGGGGAGTGAGGGGAAGCTGTGTTTGGTGGTGGAATCTTGCTGGAGTTGGCAGAACTGGCGGAGGATGATTTCTTCAATGCGGATGCTGGTGGGGTGAAAAGTGAGGACAGTGGGGATTCTATCCTGGTTCTGGGAGAGAGGAGTGAGGGGGAGGGCAGAGGTGTGGGAGATGGGTCGGACACGGTTGAGAGCCCCGTCGACCACAGTGGGTGGGAAGCCACGGTTAAGGAAGGATGAAGACATGTCAGCAGCACCGTTTTGGAAAGTGGCATCATTGGAACAGATGTGACGGAGGTGAAGGAACTGAGGGAATGGGTTGGAGCCCTTACAGGACGTGGGGTGTGAAGTACTGGAGTCGACGTAGCCGTGGGAGTCGGTAGGTTTGTAATGGATATTAGTGCACAGTCTATCTCAGAAATTGAAATAGAAAGGTCAAGGAAGGAAAGGGAAGTGTTGGAGACAGACCATGTGGAGGTGATAGAGGGGTGCAAACCGAAGCAAAATGAATATATTTTTCCAGGCTTTGCAGAACACCTCCGGTCCATCCGCAAGCAGTTCCCAGACCTTCCTGCCGTTTGCCATTTCAACTCACCGCCCTGCTCTCAGTCCACATGTCCATCCTTGGCCTGCTGCAATGTTCAGGTGAAGCCCAGCGCAAACTGGAGGAACAGCACCTCATCTTCCGATTAGGCATGTTACACCCTTCTGGACTTAACATTGAGTTCAACAACCTCAGACTCTCCACCACCTTTACCCCATTTTTATCTATCAATTTATTTTCATTTCTTCCATTGATCGTTTTTTTCCCTCCCCATTATTTTCCTCCCCTCCCCCCATTCAAATTATTTCAAGTTGCCCTTTACACACTGCTCACCTTTATTCTGACATTCACACATTCTAACCTTTTTATGTACCACTATCAGCCCTTCTTAGCCTTAATAACCACCATTTGCATTCCTTTTATCTTCAGTTCTCGACATCTTTGTCTATATCTCCACCTATTGCTGGCCCCTATCCAGCCCCACCGCTCTATTCCACCCCCACCGCTCCATTCCACCCCCACCGCTCCATTCCACCCCTCCCCCAATACAGTACAAATCTGACCCCATTTCCAGTTCTCTCTAACTGTCACAAAGAGTCACCCGGACTCGAAACATTAGTTCCCTTTTCTCTCCACAGATGCTGTCAAACCTTCTGAGATTGTCCAGTATTTTCTGTTTTTGTTTAAGATTCCAGCATCCACAGTAATTTGTTTTCATAATAATATATCTAATCTGTACCATGTAAAAACACTAGACATATCTCTGTCCGACATTTATTTACTGTTCCTTTAAATTTTAGCCAACTCTAATAATAATAATCTTTATTGTCACAAGTAGGCTTACATTAACACTGCAATGAAATTATTGTGAAAAGCCCCGAGTCGCCACATTCCGGCGCCTGTTATAGAATTTACAGTGCAGAAGGAGGCCATTCGGCCCATCGAGTCTGCACTGGCTCTTGGAAAGAGCATCCTTCCCAAGGCCACACCTCCACCCTATCCCCATAACCCAGTAACCCCACCCATCACTAAGGGAAATTTTGGACACTAAGGACAATTTAGCATGGCCAATCCACCTAACCCGCACATCTTTGGACTGTGGGAGGAAACCGGAGCACCCGGAGGAAACCCAAGCATACACGGGGAGAACATGCAGACTCCGCACAGACAGTAACCCAAGCCGGGAATCGAACCTGGGACCCTGGAGCTGTGAAGCAATTGTGCCAACCACTATGCTACCGTGCTGTTCGGGTACACCGAGGGAAAATTCAGAATGTCCAAATTACCAGACAGTACGTCTTTCGGGACTTGTGGGAGGAAACCGGAGCACCTGCAGGAAACCCGCATAGACACAGTGAGAACTCTGGGGAAACCAACCCTTTTAATTGTGAACATTAGGAAAGAAACCACCCTTTTAGCCAAACAAATAAATGTGTCAAGCTGAGGGAGCAAAGGATGTCAATGTCTTTGAGAGAGAGAGAGAGACCTGGGCCAAGCTTTCCAGAGTCTGCACCCTCCCTGGATTCACTTCCTATCCGTTCAGCTGCTGCAAGTGACCAATTGAAGGTCAGAATGAGAAAAGAAATGGCAAGGGGGAGAAAAGAAAGTGTTTTACTCACAGATGTTGGAGACAGGAAGAGGTTTCAGTCTATGTCATGGTCAATCTTCATTAACACATCTGCCTTCTGATTGGCTGGAGGACCAGAGTCCTTCCAGTCCTTCCACTTTCCCATTGGTCAACACCTCAGCAGGAAGGTCAGGGGGCAGGCTTTCCTCCACACATGCGCAGCTTCCTCTCACCCCTGGACATGCGCAGTACCTGATCACCCGCCAGTGCGGCGGGGAGAGCGGTTTCCCCAGCGCGGCGGATTGTGGGAGTTGCGGCCTACACTGCCCAAATTCTTGGGAATGGGATGAAAAGTGGAGGAGGGGCAGTGACCTCACCCTGACACAAAGTACATGTTGGTAGTCACGGGAATTGATTGTGACGTTCGCCCTTAGCACCTGGGGAGGGCAATAGGTGAGAGTGAAACTGAACCCGAGAGTCAGCATCTTCACGGGAGAAGACTTGGGGAAAAGCAGGAGGACAGAAGGATAAATTAGTGTTAAAATCAATCGTGAGGAGAGCATGGGTGGGGGTCAGACATTTATAGTTTGAGAGGAAGAAGGCTTTTCTGTGACAACTAGAATTGTCAGTTGTGAATTTCTATTCTGTAATCACAGCGATGACTTTTTAAAAAAACATTTTTTAATATAGATTTAGAGTACCCAATTATTTTTTCCCAATTAAGGGGCAATTTAGCATGGCCAATCCACCTTCCCTGCACATCTTTTTGGGTTGTGGGGGTGAGACCCACGTAGACACGGCGAGAATGTGCAAACTCCACACAGACAGTGACCCAGGGCCGGGAGTGAACCCGGGTCCTGAGCACCGTGTGGCAGCAGTGCTGACCACTATGCCACCCTGATGATGTCAATCCTATCACACCCATTAAAGTCTCTATCAGGTCAGTCTTCAACCTTCTCTTCCCCAGGGGAAATATCCCCAACCTGTTCAATATCTCCTGAAACTTAAACACTCTCAGTTCTGATATCATCCTTGTTAATCTTTCTTGCACATCCCGGAGGCCCTATCTCTGTTTTAAAGGGTATATAATTAATATTTAGATTCGGTTTAATTTGGTTGAAGGTACCTTACTTACTCAGTTCCAAATTGACCCTCTAAAATGCTTCAATTCGAAAGAGGCTTAACAATCAGGCAAGAGAGGACTGTGAAATGTCAATGTCTATTTTTTAAAAGCAGTTTACTGATGAAGTACACGAGTGACGTTCACCACCTCAATTGGGTGACCTGTCCTGGTAGAAGTGTGAATCTTCCTCAGGTTCCTGAACCAACAGTGATTTCCTAAATTCCTGCCCGGGAGCGCTCCCGTGTCTCCACGACTAGAGTCCAACTTACAAAACCCAAAATCACTCACAAATCCCACTTTTACCTCTTGAATTAACATTACAACAGGTCTGATTCAAGATGAGGTAATCAGACAATTGGTCATTATTGTCACTGGGTTAATTTTATTGGATTTAACCATTGATGTAAATTGCTCCTTGGAGCAGAATAACGGGACTGTTCAGGATCTTTCTATTATCTGAGTTTAGACAAGATCATGAACGGTTTACATCGAGTAATTAAAGAGAAACTGTTTCCACTGACAAAAGGATTGTTAACCAGAGAACAAGATTTAAGTTAATTCACATAAAAACCAGTGGGGAAATGAGGAAGATGAAACTTGATCCGGAATGAAATTAAATGAAAATTGCTTATTGTCACAAGTAGGCTTCAAATGAAGTTACTGTGAAAAGCCCCTAGTCGCCACATTCCGGCGCCTGTTCGGGGAGGCTGGTACGGGAATTGAACCGTGCTGCTGGCCTGCCTTGGTCTGCTTCAAAAGCCAGCGATTTAGCCCAGTGTACTAAATCAGCCCAGAATGCACTGCCTGACAGGCTAGTGGAAGCAGATTCAACACAGGGAGTTGGATAATTAGAAAGGGACTAGTTTTCAGGGTTCATGGGGAAAGGGCATGATAGTGGGACGAATTGAGTACTTCTTTCAAAGAGCCAGCACAGGCATGATGGGCCGAATGGCCTCCTGTGCAATGAGATTCTGTGGTCAAAGATAAATAAATGTGTGTCTGCAATATGTACAGTGATGTCAATAACGCCTGGAATTCTGTTTTCCCAGTTTCAGTTGTCTCCCTTTTCTTCCAACAGAAGCAAATGGCTTTCAGTACATTGAGCAGCCCCGATGTCTATTCTCAGCCAGCGTTACACAGAGGGGCAAGGTGTGGATTCTCAGACCAGCGAGTCAAGACAGCCTCTTTAAATGGGCAGTTCCCACAATGTATTCAGTGACCACACTGGGCGCTCCTGCCGTCCCCATCAGCTGGCTCGTGCCAGGGACCCGGGATCGATTCCCAGCTTGAGTCAGTGTCTGTGCAGAGTCTGCACATTCTCACAGTGACTGCATGAGTTTCTTCCAGGTGCTCCAGTTTCCTCCCACAAGTCCCGAAAGACGTGCTTGTTATGTGAATTCGACATTCTGAATTCTCCCTCACTGTACCCGAACAGGTGCCGTAGTGTGGCGATTACGGTAATTTTATTGCAGTGATAATGGAAGCCTACTTGTGACACTAATAAAGATTTTTATTATTAGGTGGGATGAAGTATTGAATCTCTTCCCACAGTCAGAGCAGGCAAACGGCCTCTCGTCAGTATGAACTCGCTGGTGTCTCCACAGGCTGGATGGAACACTGAATCCTTTCCCACACAGAGCAGCAGAATGGTCACACCCTGGTGTGAATGTGTCAATGCGTTTCCACTGTAGATGGACAACTAAATCTCGCTGGTGTCGCCGCAGTGTGGATGACCTTCTAAACTTCTTTGTGCAGTGAGAGCAGCTAAACGGTCTCTCCCCAGTGTGAACGCACTGGTGCATTTCCATCGTTTCTCCATGGTGCGGGTGTGTCCTGCTGTCTCTCAAGGTTAGACAATCAGTTGAAGACTCACACAGAATACCTGTACGGTCTCTGTCCGCTGTGAATGGTGCAATGCTTTTTCAGGCTCTTTCCACAGTCAGTGAACTGGAACACTCTCACTCGGGTGTGTGTCTCGGTCTCTTCCAGTCACACTGATGTTTGTTTTAAATCTTTTGAAGCAGATAGAACAATCAAACATTGGTCCTCCTGGATTTAAAAGCCGTTGATATTCAATGAATTGAGTAACGCTGTCAGATTTCGATATGAATTTAAAAAAAAAAAAATTTAGAGTACCCAATTCATTTTTTCCAATTAAGGGGCAATTTAGCATGGTCAAGCTACCTACCCTGCACATCTTTGGGTTGTGGGGGCGAAACCCACGCAAATACGGGGAGATTGTGCAAACTCCACACAGACAGTGACCCAGAGCCGGCATCGACACTGTGAGGCAGCAATGCTAACCACTGTGCCACCGTGCTGCCCCCTGAAGTTTGTATCTTTAAAAAAATATTTTTATTCAGGTTTTCAAAATTTTACCATTTGTACAACAAAAAAACAGACCCAAACCCCAACGCCTTTCACCCAAACCTCCAAACTGCCCTCCTGCTCTTTGACGGTCACCAGATCGCCAAAATATAACACAAACAAAACCCATCTCTGGTGAACCCCTCAACTGCCCCTCTCAGAGCAAATTTCACCTTCTCTGACTACAAGAACTCCATTAGATCCCCCAGCCATGCCGAGGCCCGGGGGGGGGGGGGGGGGGGTGAGGAAGCTGGTCTCCACCTCAACAAGTCCCGTCTGCAGGCAATCAACAAGGCGAAGGCTGAAACAGCTGCCCACTCACCCTTCTGCAGCTCCAGCAGGTCTGACACCCGAATATGGCCTCCAGGAGACCCGGCTCCAAATCCACGTGCAGAACCTGAGACATGGTGCTGAAAATTGACACCCAAAATTTGTCCAACTTTGGGCAGGACCAGAACATGTGGACTTGATTGGCTGAACCCCTCCCACACCGCTAACAGCTATCCCCCACCCCCTTGTACAACCGGCCCATCCTCACCTTCATTACACCCTGTGCACAACTTTCAACTGAATCAACCCCAGCCTCACACACGACATTGAGGTGTTAACCCTCCGCAGCACCTCACACCATAGTCCTCCCTCCAACACCATCCCAAACTCTTCCTCCCACTTGGCCTTAATCCTTTCCACGGACTCCTTGTCCTCCTCCATAATCCTACCATAGAACGCCAAAACAACCCCAACCCCCACTGACAACAACGAGGGGTACGGTGCCAAATTCCGCACTTGCACGGGCCTGCCATCGACAAGGGGTAAAAGAGATGGAAAGGGGGATAAAAGAAAGTGTTTTACTCAGAGATTGGACAGAGGAGGAAGTTTCAGTCTGTGTGAACGTCAATCTTCATTCAGAGGCAGAGGAAGCAACAGCTTCCTGGGGAATCTCTCGGCAGCCATCACCACAAATTCCGCACTCTGATTGGCAGGAAGACCCGTGCCCTTCCGATCTTCCTCGGATTCCCATTGGTCTCTGATGGCGCCAGATGGGGCGGGAACAAGCCCAAGTGGAGCAGGAGGGTCTCCTCCCTCCGGGTCGAGGAGCTGCTGTCCAATCCGCAGCATCGTGTTTCTGTGACCAGTGATATTGCCCCAATAGGAGGCTGAGCTGGGTACGTCCCTCTGAGTCATCCTGACGTCACAATAGAGCTGCCTGAATCAGCCAATAGAAATCATTCTCCTCCACAATGACGTTTCCGGATTCCAGTGCGCAGACCGGCGCGCGGGCGCGGCTGCTCTTGTTCCCCAACACCTCCTCAGGACAAGGTTTCCAGGCAACCGGCTGCGGCCACAGGGAGAAGCCGCTTGGTGATCTCCGCCACTGCGCATGTTCAAGGTAGAGAAGAAGCTGCGCATGTTCAAGGTAGAGGAGAAGCTGCGCATGTTCAAGGTGGAGGAAAAGCTGCGCATGTTCAAGGTGGAGGAAAATCTGCCCATGTTCAAGGTAGTGGAAAAGCTGCGCATATACGGAAGTGCCCATCCCTGACCTTTCTCCTCAGGTATTGACCAATGGGACCAGTGGGAGGACCGGAAGGACTCTGGTCCTCCAGTCAATCAGAGCGCGGGCTTTGTGTGAATAAAGATTGAGCTTCACACAGATTGAAACGTCCTCCTGACTCCAACATCTGTAAGTAAAACACTTGTTTTTCTCCCCTTTCCATTTCTTTTCTCATTCTGACTTTCAGTTGGTCACTTCCAGCAACTGAAGGGAAAGGAAGTGAATCCAGGGAGGGTGCAGACTCTGGAAAGGTTGGCCCAAGTCTCTCTCTCTTAGAATCACAGACTACAGCACAGATAAGCCCCTTCGGCCAATCAAGTCATCACCGATGCATGAAAAACACCTGAATTGCCTACCAAATGCCATTTGTCAGAGCGTGGCCCAAAGCCTTGAATGTTATGACATGCCAGGTCATTCAGGTACTTTTTAGAAGGATGTGAGGCCTCTTACACCCTCCCAGGCAGTGCATTCGAGACCATGAAGTGGAGATGCCGGCGTTGGACTGGGGTAAGCACAGTAAGAAGTCTTGCAACACCAGGTTAAAGTCCAACAGGTGTTTCGAATCACTAGCTTTTGGAGCCCAGCTCCTTCATCAGCTGAGTGAAGACGTGGGTTCCACAACCACATATATAGACAAAGTCAATGATCAAAGACAATACTTTGAACGTGAGTATTTGCAGGCAATTAAATCTTTACAGGTCCAGATGTAGCGACTGGAGAGAGGGATAATCGCAGGTTAAAGAGGTGTGAATTGTCTCAAGCCATGTCAGTTGCTAGGATTCCACAAGCTCAGGCCAGATGGTGGGGGTGAAAATAATTAGACATGAATCCAAGGTCCCGGTTGAGGCCGTACTCGTGCGTGTGGAACTTGGCTATCAGTTTCTGCTTGGCGATTCTGCGTTGGAGAAGGTTTACCGTAGATCAGAGGCTGAATGCTCTTGACTGCTGAAATGTTCCCCGACTGGAAGGGAACATTCCTGCCTGGCAGTTGTCGCACGATGTCGTTTCATCCGTTTTCGCAGCATCTACATGGTCTCGCCAATGTACCACGCCTCGGGACATCCTTTCCTGCAGCGTATGAGGTAGACCATGTTGGCCGAGTCGCATGAGTCTGTACCGCGTGCCTGTTGGGTGGTGTTCCCACGTGTAATGATGGTACCCATGTTGATGATCTGGCACGTCTTGCACAGGTTGCCATAGCAGGGTTGTGTGGTGTCGTGGTCGCTGTTCTCCTGAAGTACCATGACCACCCTCTGGGTAAACAGGTTTTTTCTCAATTCTCCCCTAATAATAATAATCTTTTATTGTTAGAAGTATGAAGTTACTGTGAAAAGCCCTTAGTCACCACATCCCGGCGCCTGTCCGGGTAAGCTGGTATGGGAATTGAACCCGCGCTGCTGGCTTTGTTCTGCATTACAAACCAGCTGTCTAGCCCGCTGAGCTAAACCAGCCCAAAACCTCCTACTCGTAGAATCTCATAGAACTTACAGTGCAGAAGGAGGCCATTCGGCCCATCGAGTCTGTACCAGCCCTTGAAAAGAGCACCCTACCCAAGCCCACGCCTCCACCCTATGGCCATAACCCCACTTAACCTTTTTGGACACTAAGGGCAATTTATCACGACCAATCCACCTAACCTGCACATCTTTGGAAGGTGCGAGGAAACCTGAGCACCGGAGGAAACCCACGCACACACTGGGGGAACGTGCAGACTCCGCACAGACAGTGACCCAAGCCGGGAATCGAACCCGGGACCCCGGAGCTGTGAAGCAACTGTGCTACCCACTGTGCTACCGTGTTGCCTCATCTTGAGCTTGTGTCCACTCTTCAACTAAGGTGAACAGCTGCTCTCTATCCACCCTGTCCATGCCCCTCATAATCTTGTAAACCTCGATCAGGTTGTCCCTCAGTCTTCTCTGATTCACTGAAAACAACCCAAGCCTATCCAACCTCTCTTCATAACTTAACCGTTCCATCCCAGGCAACATCCTGGAGAATGGGCTCTGCACCTCCTCCAGTGCACTTCCATCCTTCCTATAATGTGGCAACCAGAATTGCACACAGTACTCCAGCTGTGGCCTCACCAAAGTTCTACACAATACCAACATGACCTCCCTGCTTTTGAAATCTATATCTCGGGTTGAATGGGCCGGTTAAACGATCTTGTGTTCTTGCGCATCTGATGAATTTGAATGCGGACATTGTGTTCTTGCAGGAGACGCACATAAAGGTGGAAAATCAGACGAGGCTAAGGAAGGGGTGGGTGGGGCAGGGATTCCCGTACCAGCTTAGACATGAAGACAAGGGTGATGGCGGTGTTGGTTAATAAGTGGGTGGCTTTTGAGGTGGGGAAACATTGTGGCCGATCCAGGGGGTGGGTATGTGATGGTTAGTGGGAAGTTGGAGGGGATGCCAATGGTCCTGGTGATCGTTTATGCCTGAATTGTGAATATGTGGACTTTGAGGTGGGTGTTTAGGAGCATCCAGGACCTGGACATCCATAGGCTGATTATGGTTTGTGTTGCCGAGGCGGGGGGGAGGGAGGCGGGGGGGGCGGGGGGGGGGGGGGCTGAATCAGCACCTTCAGGAAAATTGGAGGGGTGATTATTAGATACAGCAGAGTGAAAATGGAGGGAGAGTGTGTGGGATGGAGATTTACAGCTTTTGGGAATGAGAGAGGAAAGAATGTTCTCTAGGAACTAGAATTGTCTGTTCTGAATTTCTATCCTGTACTGACAGTGATGATTTTTGTAATTTGTTTTTACAGGATATTAGAAAAGGAGGAATTACAGACAGAAATCACAAAAGTCACATCTCGATCTGACTGAGTCCTTGGGACCTGAATATCATCGGCCTTTGAATCTAGAAGGAGAAATGTTTGACTAATCTGTCTGCTTGAAAAGACTTTAAACATCAATGTGACTGGAAAAGCACCGAGACACACACACCCGAGTGAGTGTGTTCCAGAGCACTGACTGTGGAAAGAACTTTAACCAGTTACACAGCCTGAAAAAACATCACACCATTCACAGCGGGGAGAGACCGTACACGTGTTCTGTGTGTGGATGAGGCTTCAACTGATTGTCCGACCTGGAGAGACACAAGGACACCCAATACATGGAGAAACCGTGGAAATGTGAAGCTTGTGGGAAGAGATTCCGAGTCCGATCGAAGCTGGAGATTCATCAACGCAGTCACACAGGGGAGAGGCCATTTACCTGCTCTGTGTGTGGGAAGGGATTCACTGAATTATCCAGCCTGAAGTCACATGAAAGAGTTCACACTGTGGAGAAGCCGTTTCCCTGCTCTCAGTGTGGGAAGGGATTCAGACATTCATCCACCCTGAAGTCACATCAGCGAATTCATACTGGGGAGAGACCGTTCACCTGCTCTCAATGTGAGAAGAGATTCACTGCGTTATCTAGCTTGAAGTCACACCAACGGGTACACACTGGGGAGAAGCCATTCACCTGCTATCAGTGTGGGAAGGGATTCAGTCAGGTATCCAACCTGAAGACACACCAGCGAGTTCACACTGGGGAGAAGCTATTCACCTGCTCTCAGTGTGGGAAGGAATTCACTGCGTTATTCAGCCTGAAGTCACATCAGCGAATTCACACTGGGGAGAAGCCATTCACCTGCTCTCAGTGTGGGAAAGGATTTACTCAGTCACCCCACCTGCAGGCACACCAGCGAGTTCACAGTGGGGAGAGACCGTTCCCCTGCTCTCAGTGTGGGAAGGAATTCAGAGATTTATCCACCCTGCGGACACACCAGCGAATTCACACAGGGGAGAGGCCATTCACCTGCTCTCAGTGTGGGAAGAGATTCGCTCAGTTATCCAGCCTGACGATACACCAGCGGGTTCACACAGGGGAGAGGCCGTTCATCTGTTCTCAGTGTGGGAAGGGATTCAGACATTCATCCACCCTGTGGAGACATGAGCGATTTCACACTGGGGAGAAGCCGTTCACCTGCTCTCAGTGTGGTAATGGATTCACTCAGTTATCCCACTTGAAGAGTCACCAGCGAATTCACACTGGGCAGAAGCCATTCACCTGCTCTCATTGTGGGAAAGGATTCCGACATTCATCCAACCTGCAGAGACATCAGCGAGTTCACACGGGGAGAGGCCTTTCACCTGCTCTGATTAGGGGAGGCATTGAGTGATCTATCTCACCTGCGGAGACACTGGCAAGTTCGCACAGTGGAGAGGCCGTTCATCTGCTCTCAATGTGGGAACACATTTTGTGTTTCATCACAACTACTGAGACACCAACAAGTTCACAATTGATTGCAGGGATTGAATTCTGCTGTTGTTGTTTCTGCTCTCAATTACATTCGGAACTGCAATTTATTCATCCTGTCAATTGGTCAATATGGATGGTCGGGGTTTCTTTCTACTGGAAAGACTGGT
This sequence comes from Scyliorhinus torazame, assembly GCF_047496885.1. Classification (NCBI taxonomy): domain Eukaryota; kingdom Metazoa; phylum Chordata; class Chondrichthyes; order Carcharhiniformes; family Scyliorhinidae; genus Scyliorhinus; species Scyliorhinus torazame. The sequence continues at coordinate 169,908,384 of NC_092711.1, forward strand.
CTTGCAACGTTTCCTCCAGTGGGCTGATGCTCTTTGAGCTTTGTTGCGAATACGTGGTTTCCAATTTCACAAGGGTCAAAAGTGGAAATGTGTTGGAAGTTAGAAGATATTTAGTTCCCATTTCTGTTTGGAACCCCCTAAAGCATGCCACGTTGCCATGAAGATGGGCGATGGTGGTTACATGGTTCTTTGTTTAATTTTTCTGTGTGTTTCTCAAAGAAGGAAACTGTTGAGGTATGAGGGACAGGTTGTCTGTGGTAGGTTGGGAAATTACAATAAAAGGTTAGACAATAAACAGACATTTGCTGGCATTTAAAGATTTATTACATATTTGCAACAAATACACATTCCTTTCAGGAACAAAAATCCACAGGAAAAGTGATGCAGTAATTCTTCCCACCTACTGATACACCAAAAGGTTCACAATTGATTGCAGGAGTTGGCTTCTGTTATTGTTTCTACTCTCAATTATATTCAGCACTGCCTTTCATTCATTTTCACAGCTGCTCAGATATAGATTCCTTTGAGAAACAAAAATCCAACAGGAATGGTGATGCAACCGTAGCGAACAAGATAAGTTACAGATTCTATTAGATCCAAGGAAGAGGCTCATAAAGTGGCAAAAATAGTAGTGAGCCTGAGGATTGGGAACTAGTTTTAGAATTTAGCAACGGAGGATCAAGAAACTGATAAAGAGAAAATAGAATATGGGAGCAAACTGGGGAGAACTGGAAAAGCTCCTATCGGAATGTGAAAAGGAAAAGATTAGCAAAGACCAATGTGGGTCCATTCCAGGCAGAGACAGGAGAGTTTATAATGGGGAATAAGGAAATGGCAGAGAAACTAAACACTGTGTGTCTGGCTTCATGGAGGAAGATACAGAAATTCTCCCCAAAACATGAGAACACCAAGGGGTTCTCACAATTGTGAGCATGAGTGAAAAAGTAGTACTGGAGAATTTAATTGGATTAAAAATTAATAAATCCCCAAAAGCTGATGCAGCATGGGTTCACAAAGGGTAGGTCGTGTCTGACCAATTTGGTAGAATTTTTTGAGGCCGTTACCAGTGCAGTAGATAACGGGGAGCCAATGGATGTGGTATATCTGGATTTCCAGAAAGCTTTTGACAAGGTGCCACACAAAAGGTTGCTGCATAAACTAAAGATGCATGGCATTAAGGTAAAGTGGTAGCATGGGTAGAGGATTGGTTAACTAACAGAAAGCAGAGAGTGGGGATAAATGGGTGTTTCTCTGGTTGGCAACCTGTAACTAGTGGGGTCCCTCAAGGATCAGTGTTAGGCCCGCAGTTGTTCACAATTTACATAGACGATTTGGAGTTGGGGACCAAGTACAATGTGTCAAAGTTTGCAGACGACACTAAGATGAGTGGTAAAGCAAAAGGTGCAGAGGATACCGGAAGTCTGCAGAAGGATTTGGGTAAGTTAGGTGAATGGGCTAGGGTCTGGCAGATGGAATTCAATGTTGCCAAGTGTGAGGCTATCCATTTTGGGAGGAATAACAGCAGAATGGATTATTATTTAAACGGTAAGATGTTAAAACATGCTGCTGTGCAGAGGGACCTGGGTGTGCTGGTGCACGAGTCGCAAAAAGTTGGTGTGCAGGTTCAACAGGTTATTAAGAAGGCTAATCGAGTTTTGTCTTTCATTGCTAGAGGGATGGAGTTCAAGACTAGTGAGGTTATGCTGCAATTGTATAGGGTGTTGGTGTGGCCGCATCTGGAGTATTGTGTTCAGTTTTGGTCTCCTTACCTGAGAAAGGACATATTGGCACTGTCGGGAGTGCAGAGGAGATTCACTAGGTTGATCCCAGAGTTGAGGGCATTAGATTATGACGAGAGGTTGAGTAGACTGGGACTGTACTCATTGGAGTTTAGAAGGATGCGGGGGGGATCTTATTGAGACAGAGAAAATTGTGAAGGGAATAGGTAGGATAGATGCGGGCAGGTTGTTTCCACTGGTCGGGGAAAGCAGAACTAGGGGGCATAGCCTCAAAATAAGGGGAAGTAGATTGAGGACGGAGTGTAGGAGGAACCTCTTCACCCAAAGGGTTGTGAATCTCTGGAATTCCTTGCCCAGTGAAGCAGTTGAGGCTCCTTCTTTAAACGTTTTTAAGAAAAAGGTGGATGCCTTTCTAAAGAATAAAGGGATTTGGGGATATGGTGTACGGGCTGGAGAGTGGAGCTGAGTCCACAAAGATCAGCCATGATCTCATTAAATGGCGGAGCAGGCTCGAGGGGCCAGATGGCCGACTCCTGTTCCTAATTCTTATGTTCTTATGAATCCGACCAAGGTTCCCATTTTACGGGACGTGTCATGCAGAACGTCCTCACGATATTTGGCATCACCCAAAAATTCCACATAGCATACCACCCACGTGGTATCGTGGAGGGCATTAATCGGACCCTAAACACCACCCTCAGAAAAATGGTCCAGCAGAACAACACCACTTGGGACTCAGTCCTCCCTTTTGTGCTGATTTTTTGCGTAACACTATTTCTACCTCCAGAGGTTACACACCACACACCCTCATGACCGGACGCCCCATGCAAGGCACAGAATATTTGTTAGGTTTGGACCTGACCAGCCCCGAAGTGACGGCCCTCCATTAGTTGCAAATGTTAAAACGGCTCAGCGAGCAGCCGCAGCAAAATTGGGCACCAGAAAGAAACAAAGCAAGGCTTGTTTCGACAAGACAGTGCATGCGACTGAGTATAGTATCTGACAGCAAGTGATGCTTTCTGTGTATAACCCCAGCACATTCCTGTCACCAAAATACTCGGGTCCGTATTACATTGCGGATAAAGTAAGCCCTTCCGTTTACAAAATAAAGTACCCCAATGGTAAGACTGCGTGGTTTCATATAAACCAGCTGAAGGCTTATGGAACACAGTCGAACCACGCACACCACGTCATGCTTGACGCAGCACACCACACCCCGCCCACAGCCAACATAATCCTACCAACCCCCACCACGACCAGCCCAGCCACGGACTCGACCTTAACGCCATCCCCGAAATATACACTCCGCCCCGGAATGCCCACAGACTGCAGCTGCAGAGACAGCGACTGTGACTTGGACGATAGCCACAGCACGCCTCCCTACTATCCCCATGCACCAGGACCCACACCTGGCGACTCCGACTTCGATCCAAGTGATCCCTTCCTGATCACTTTCCTGAACAAGCCCCACCACCGAACCACACTGACGACCCCAATTTTGTCCCCACACAACTAGACACCAATTACTGGCACCGAGATAACTCATACCGACTCGTCCGCAACGACGAGAGCGACCCCAACTCACACTAGGCAGCCCTTTCAGCCCTAATCCACTCCAGAGTTTGGCACCCGGGAGAAGAGGAAGACCTTGGGTCTGACTCCCAAACCGCCAACCCCTTTGCGACCCTGTTCACAACCGAGAACTGAGGTGTCCAGATGATGTTTTAAAGGAACCGCTTGGGAGAAGTGTTGTCCCTTCTGATGGAACCTGCAGAATGTTTTATGTTGTTTGTAAGTTTGTTAAATGTTGTATGTCCGACAGGAGAATTTTTCTCACTGCCACACGCCTATTTGGCCGAAACCTCTGAGAACTTGCCTTCGGAGACTAACCATTGCCAGCCGCCAATTCACCTGAAACCTCTGAGCACTTGCCCACAGAGACCCACCGTTGCCAGACACTTGTTCAGAGGAACTAGCTTGGCTGCAGACACTTGTTGGGGTATCAGACGCCCGATCGTAACTGCCCTTCTGGTTCGAAGGATAGAACCACTACGGCAGCCCCACCACGATGACTACATTTTTGCCCGTTCTTGTCGGTTGCTCAGGCAGTGGAGAAACGGCTTGAGACCCGCCCTGCCTGGAAACCCCCCGCTGGTCAACTATGCTCAGGTAGGAGAGATACGGCATTGGTAGCCATCCTACCCGGGGACTCCATCCAAATCGTACCCGTCGCGGCCCATACGCACCTCATTTTGGCATTTTTCAGTTCAAAAGGTTTTGTTTGTTTAGGTAACCTTTAGGTTGCCAGCCATCTGCTATTTACATCCTGGAACATTTGGATGCTAAATCAGCACTGGTTCATCATTGGGAAGTGTGTCTTCTCCTAAAATTTGTTTTTTTATAAAATGAGGGAGTCACACATAGTGACCAATTATAAAGGGAATAATTGGCACAAAAGGACAGACACACTAGCATACCAGATATTAAACAAAGATAGTTACAGACGCTATGCTTGTTTCTACAGAACTCCAGGACCGGAGAAAAGAAAGAAAAGGAAAGAGAACAGCCATGAGGACTTCCTTCATATGGATCAACATAATGTTATTGGACATTTGGTTGCGCGTGACCGCGAACACCATGACTTCAAACCCCCCAGCCGTTAATGTTTCATTGCCCCGCAGTACCCAGAGCCCAGTCACCAGTGACACTACATCTTCTTGGTGTGCCAGGTTCATAACCTGGTACTCCCTGTCCTATGTGATCGAAACACTATTAGCGTTGGTGATACTCTGCTGTGTAGTGCAGACTATGCGTCTACGTAAATGGAGAAGGAGAGCCTACCGCACTCGAACCCCGGTATATAGGATCAGATCCCTTATGTTCGGTTACGACCAGACCCCCGACCCCCACGATCTATTATAAAATAATAAAGTGCATTCACTTGCGTTTATTGTTGTTGTAAATAAAGAGATGTAAAAAACTTTTTCATGAGCAAAATTTGTATGATCCTGAGCTTGACTGCCAAGCCAGGAGAGACTGTATGAAATGCTATGATTTTGTTGTATGATTGAGGAAGGTAGGATAATGGAATGTTTAAGCGAGTGTAGTATATTAAGGATAAATTAGAGGTTCCCAGTTTATTGCTTTGTAATGCATGTCCCTGTCTGACATAGCGCCCATAGAATTGTTCGTTAAAATTTTTTGTGCATAGCTATGGTCAGTGCAGAGGCCATGAAGGAAGTGTCCCCCCCGGGTCTGGGAATGGAAAGTAACATAATGATGTGATCCTTCACGCTTCGCGTTAGGATCACAAGGAGGGCTTGTAGCCAGTGAAAATGGCTAACTCCCGATTAGAATGGCCAAACCCCGATTTAAAATGGCAAACGGAAGAGGCTGATGGGAAAATCAGCCAACAGGACTCAAACAGACAGCTGCAGGTAAAACTGTATTCACCTCTGGGGAGGCCGGACAGAATCGATACCTGCAGCCATCAGCAGAACAACACACCGGCCATCTGAATATTAATTAGCAATCCCCGGGAACAATGTGCAACAAATTAGACACAAAGCCAAGCCAGACTTTTCGGTGCCAGCAGGAGCCTACACAAAGAGAGGTGAACGACCACCCCAAAACCGCCCATTGATCAAGGAATCGCTCCAGCATTGGAGAATATCGAACCAAGTGATTGGGACAAAGTCCAATCACTTGGAACCAGGTACAGGGTCCGCCCCGGAAGGCGGGAAGCCTCTGGGGACTATAAGAATAGAGTCCAAGTTCAAATCGATCTCTCTGCACCCTTCTTCTCCTCTCTCCATCCTTCGAGACCCTTCTGACCTTCTGCAACAGCTGCTAAAATGGTAAGTCTTACTTCAACACTCGCTACGAGATAGGCGCTCCTGGCTATCGACCTGTACCAGCTTTGAATCCCGCAGGCTCAGAACCCATACGAAAGGCCATTCGTTTCCCTGACCTGGTGGGCCATTCCCAAAGTTAAGTATTGGCCTGTTAGTTGTAGGAAGTAGCTTAGAAGTAGAATTAACGTATAAGTATTTACTGTATATAATAAATGTCCGTTGATTTAACTCTTACTAAGCGGTGTGTTGGATTATTGATCATTACTCGGACTTGAACCATGTGGCGGTATCAGAAAGATACCTGGTGACTCAAGAGCAAAGGTGATCGAACAAGAGCAATTAAACTAAGGCTAAAACGAGCAACATTTGTCCTCTGCTCGCTTTTAAAGGCTTCCCAATCCTCTGGCTTCCCACTAATCCTCGCCACTTCGTAAACTTTTTCTTTAGTTTTTATGCTGTCCTTGACATCCCTCATCAGCCATGGATGCCTTGTCCTCCACTTAGCATATATTCTGCTCCTTGGGATGAATTTCTGTTGTGCCGGCCTAATAACCCCCCAAAACTCCTGCCATTGCTGTTCCACTATCTTCCCTGCTAGGCTCCTTTTCCAATCAACTCCGGCTAGCTCCTCCCTCATGTCTTTGTAGTTACCTTTATTTCATTGTAATAAAATACGGTGAATAGCCTCCTGCACTGTAGGGATTTGAGAATCCCAAAATTATTGCACAGCACTTGGAAAACAGTGGCAGGATTGGGCAGAGTCAGCATGGATTTATGAAAGGGAAAATCATGCTTGACAAGTCGACTGGAATTCAGCAAAATGAGGGAGATGTTGACGCGGAGCTGGGTTCGATTCCCGGGCAGGGCATGATGCTTTATTGTTGTCCAGCAAACCGTTCAACGAAGCTGAATCGCAGTTTCACAGAAAAGAGCTCTGCCAGAATCAGTTAAGTGAGATTTGTTGTTTCACATCAGAGCTTAAAAAGTCCAAGTGCAGCAGGTCGAGAACAAGTACAGATGCTGGAAGAGACGGAGAGATGTTGACGTCAGCCAAAATTTGGGTGGTAATGGGCCAGATGTTATTGCTCACCAGAGACAAGTATCTCCCAGATCTGGGTGCAAATCTCGGGCGTGGCATCAGGAAAATTTCTCACTCAAATTATTCAGTGCATTGAGGTCTCAGGAGCTGAATACAACGAAAGAAGCATAAGTCATTTAGGGATTATGTAAATGCTGCGCGGAGGTTAAGTGAGCGGGGTATAATCTACCTGCATGTTTCTGAGCCTGTGCTCGGTGTATTGGGAGGTTTGCTCCTGGTTGGACTGTCCCCGGGATGGGCAGTAACCCGCTGATTGAAGCTGCAGTCCACGCGTTCTGCTGGCAGCGAGTGAATGGAGAGTTTGGGTAAAATCATAGATTATCATAGATTATCATAGAATTTACAGTGCAGAAGGAGGCCATTCGGCCCTTCGAGTCTGCACCGGCTCTTGGAAAGAGCACCCCACCCAAGGCCAACACCTCCACCCCATCCCCATAACCCAGTAACCCCACCCAACACTAAGGGCAATTTTGGACACTAAGGGCAATTTATCATGGCCAATCCACCTAACCTGCACATCTTTGGACTGTGGGAGGAAACCGGGGCACCCGGAGGAAACCCACGCACACACAGTGAGGATGTGCAGACTCCGCACAGACAGTGACCCAAGCCAGAATCGAACCTGGGACCCTGGAGCTGTGAAGCAATTGTGCTATCCACAATGCTACCGTGCTGCCCTAATCCTGCTGCTTGTCCCTCTCTCACCCACTGTGGAGCCGGGGAAGAAAGAATCTCATTCAAAACTTGTGGAAGTGTAAATGTGTGATGACGAATTGTGTTAATGTTTAACAACAAATCGGAACGTGGAAGCTTTGCCTCATAGTTACAGATGAGTAAGTTTCTTGCTTATGCCCAGTCTGAAACAGGGGAGTAACCCGTGAAAGTGTACAAACTCAGCAATAGCATGATGGGAAAAATAGCCAACTTATGTAACCAAGTGTAAGACAGCTGTGTCAGCTAAGTGCCAAGTTCAGACCCTGACAAACTAGACAAAGCTAAGAATCCACATAATCGTATCATACACGGCCAGAAGAGGGAAAATAGTGCCTGACCTTAGTAAAACCTGATAACAAAGCCACGATCCAGGAATGTCCCAATAACACAACCTCCTCATGACCTAGGTCCATCTGCGTCAAGGCATCATGAGGGCAGAGGTGAAAAACAAAATAGGACCACGTCTTAAATCCTCTAAAGACAAAATACTGAAAATAAGCCGAGTCAGAGTCTTTCCATGACAACATGTTTGATCAGAAGTTATGACTGTATTGACATTTTTGAACAAGGTCTGTTTTTGTAAAATGATACAGCTTTTGTATAAATAGTGAACGTTTTCTCCATGTCTTTGCGAGCTTGAGAAAGAATGAGCAGGTTTACCTTAACAGCTCTCTCTCTCTCTAACCTGTAGCCATCTGCATGCAGACTTTGGTCAATAAAGTTTAAGGTGAGAGGGGCAAAGTTTAGAGTAGATGTACGAGGCAAGTTTTTTACGCAGAGGGTAGTGGGTGCCTGGAACTCACTACCGGAGGAGGTAGTGGAGGCAGGGACGATAGGGACATTTAAGGGGCATCTTGACAAATATATGAATAGGATGGGAATAGAAGGATACGGACCCAGGAAGTGTAGAAGATTGTAGTTTAGTCGGGCAGTATGGTCGGCACGGGCTTGGAGGGCCGAAGGGCCTGTTCCTGTGCTGTACATTTCTTTGTTCTTTGTTCTTTTAATAAAGACGAAGTTAGTTTTATCGAAACCAAGGTGTAAAGTTGTTTTTTTCACAGTCTTGAAGTAGGAAACATTTTAAAAGACGACAGTGGCGCTGCGAGCCCTCACCAATACCCTGAGTGGCTTCCGTGGGGGACCGAACAAGTGATCGAGCACGAACCCGGAGAGCGGAGACGGACGGCGCAACAAGGTAAGCTTTAACCTTGGTCTCTCTCTCTCTCTCGGATCGGTGCTGTGACCCCTCATCCCTGACGGATAACACTGACAGGTGACGGTGTTCGAATCTAAATTTGACTGAGAGTAATGTTCTTAGGGTCTGGGACCCGGTTGTCGTTCAAAGCCTAAGGTCAGGGACCACCTGCTCTTGTTTTTTTTTCCCCAGGACAGGGATACACAGGCTTGGCTAGGTCAGGGACCAGATTTGGATTTTTGATTTTTAAATTTACAAGGCAGTTTTTCCCCATTTTTTTTCTTCTCTCTCTCTTTTAATTTTTTTTCCACTCCTTAAAAGTCATGGGCCAGTGCCTGGACAAAACGGAGGACAATTCTCCCTTGCTTTTTATGTGCACCATGTTCCCTGATAAGGAACGCAATTTACGCCTCTTGTCTTCAGCTTTAAATAAGAAATTCGGATCTGAAATTTGGCCACTAGGTGGTACCTGGAATTTAGAAAACTGCACCGCGGCAGAGACAGCCATTTGGTCTCGGAATGCCGGAGCCAAATGGAAGAAATTAATTACCAAATGGCAAAAAGAATCAGACAGACGACACAAACTGTCCTTGTTAATGACTTGGAGGGACAATGCCCGTAGGAGAGGGATTGCTGATTATAAAGACGGAGAAACCAAAGACTGGGAAACGTTGAAATTCGAATGTGAACTATGGGACAGGAAAGATCCTAAGAATCAAGGGGGGGATAATACTGCATCGGGTGGTAAGCAGGTCGGAATAGCCCATCAGATTAAAAATCAGGAGGATCCTCCCACTACCTCTGGCATGCCGTTGTTTCCCTATTTGATTGATACAGAGGAGGAGGAGGAGGAATTAAATCCCACGATGCCCCCATGGCCACCTCTTCCCAGCTCCACGGTGCGGCAGCCCCGTTCTCACACTCCCCCTTGTAACAATCTTGCTGCCGATAATCTCCCTGCTCCTATTACTCCCATTGCAACACGCACTCGCTCAAAAGCACCAACCACCTTCCTCGATCAGCCCGTTACCTCTGTTAATCAGGCTTTCCAAGAATTAACTATCAGTACAGGACCGGTAGAGGAGCCTTTTCCACCACCGCCTCCCCCTGCAAATTTTCCAATCCGACGTCTCGTTAACCCTCGAGCGACTGATGACGACGACCAATTTATTGAGACATGGCAGGCTTTTAAACCTCAGGAGCTCTGTTTGATCATGGCTCACTGTCCGTCACATAAAACGGACCCAGAGGGCTTTACTGAATATCTGAGGAGAACTGCGACTGTGTATGGTGCTACCCCTAGGGATCAGTATTCCCTTATTTTTTCATCCCTTCCCCCAGATTTAGGTGAGAAATGGAAACGAGAATTAGGGGATCATGGAACCACATGGGATGCGTTTAAAACCAACAATCCATCAGATGAGGCTCAACTCGCTTTAATGTTCCCAGCACTTAAGCGTGCTCTCCATAAACCTGTAGATATCTCCAAAATTCTTGATTGTACACCCACTCCTAAGGAGGAGGGTCCTGAATTTTTTGACCGCTTTTGTGGAATTTACACTCTTTATTCCGGTGATGAGACTTTTAATGCGGGGTTGAAATCTCCCCAGTTCAATGCGCTGCTTATGCAGGTCGTGCCTGACCGCATAGCAACCAGTATTAAAACTAATAATATGGATTGGTCTGATAGCTCCAAATCCCACATGCGACGTGCTATCTCTTATTACTGGAGCAATGGCCGTGACCGCGAAGCTTTCAGAAGGGACCCTCCTACACCCAGAATAAAGTCGGAGTTTGTCCAGCGACCCCCTCGCAGGAACGCCCCACCATATGAACGTCACCAAGGCCCTCCCCGGCCTTGTCCTCCAACCCGAGACAGTGTCACTTGCTTTAATTGCAGACGGACGGGTCACTACGCTAGGGATTGCCCTGCTCCACGCAGAGACAGGGCACCCCCTCCACGGCGGTATGCTCCCTTCACTGACTCCCACCCCTATTGACTGGCCCGCTCCAATTTCCCGGTTCTCTCTGGCGACCACTCTGAGGAACCCACAGCTACAATTCACATTGAGGGTATTCCCGTCCCCTTCCTCATTGATACAGGGGCAACTGCTTCTACGTTGAATTTGACGTTAGTTAAACAGTATTGTTTTCCTCTCTCAGACGAATATGTGGAACTTTCTGGTTTTATGGGTGAGGGGGCTACATACCAACTCACGAAACCCCTTCTGGTTCAATTTAATGACCGTCAATGTTATATTCCCTTCACTGTCACGCGTACCCTCGGTGTTAATCTTGCTGGCCGTGATCTGTTATGTCCCTTACAAGTTGAGATTGTTTGCGTTGACGACGGCGTCACGATCTCCACGGCTCCACAAGTCCAGCCTCGAAATTTACCCCTTTTCTTCACTCCCCAATGGTGGTCCGTTGATTTTGATCACTCCAATTTTTCACCTCCCTTGCATGTTCTTCATCCACACGTGACCCTTTGCTATGACCACACGGGGTGCTCGCCCGATTTAGAGACCATCTACCGGGACTCCCTCGGGTCCACGGTGGCGGTTACTTTCATCGCTCATGCTGAGGGAAAAGAGGGCTCTGCATTTCTTGTTGAAGTGCCCCTCGTATTCTGGAAACAGTCTGGACTAGTGGCACCTCACGTTACCCTCACTGTCAATGCAGGCTACAGTGCCAGGTCACTGGGCTTTCTGGTTGCTACCCTCCAAGGAAAATGTGATCCTTTTTATACTGGATGACAGACCTTCCCTGAAGGCACGTTACAGTATTTTTCACAGCCCTTTTGTGTTGATGGTACATTGAACCACCATCGGACCAACCGTTCCTCATCCCCAGAGATTCCTGCAGACTTATGGGCTGCGTCCAATCACGAAGTGGGTCTTACTAATGTGCCTCCAGTTCTCATTAAGGTTAAGTCCGGTGTGCCCCTGCCCTCCATTTCTCAGTACCCTATTCGCCCTGACGCTCAGGAAGGAATCTCCAGCATGATACAATCCTTCCTTCAACAGGGAATTTTGGTTCCATGCCAATCGCCCTGTAACACTCCTATTCTTCCAGTTCCTAAGGTTGGGCGGCCGTCTGAATGGCGTTTGGTCCAGGACCTCCGCTGTATCAATCAAATCGTTGAACCCTTGCATCCCCTGGTCACTAACCCGGCTACAATCCTCAGTAATATCCCGCCTGAGGCAGCTGTCTTTACCCTTGTGGACTTACAACATGCTTTTTTGCGATACCCCTTGCCGCTGAATCCCAGTATTTGTTTGCCTTCACATTCAAAGGGCACCAGTACACTTGGACTAGGCTACCGCAAGGTTTCATTCATTCACCGACACTCTTCTCACAGGCACTGCACTCCCAATTAGCTACTTTGACACCCCCGGAGGGATCTACTATTATACAGTCTGTCGATGACTTACTCCTTGCTAGCTCTGACTTTGCTTCTAACGAACGCGACTCCATTTATCTGCTCACCCGTCTCCATTCCTGGGGATATGTAATACCACCTAATAAAGTACACAAAGGACAGAGGCAGGTTAAATTTCTGGGCGTTCTGATAAGCGCTACTGAACGTTCCCTTACGCAGGATCGTATTACTCCCATTTTGCAAACCGCACTTCCTACCTCGCCAAAGCAGATGAGAGCCGTTTTAGGTTTAGTGAACTTTTGCAGACAATGGATTCCGAATGTTACTGCTCATACTAAGGAGCTTACTCCTTATTCCTCCCAGAATTCACCCCTTAAGTTTGAACTACCCGATTTAGCACAGCAATCTTTTGTTACTCTCAAGAACACGCTGGCTTCCGCCCCGGCTCTAGGACGACCTCTTTATGACAGGCCCTTCCAGTTGTATGTTAATGTCCTTGACCTATGTGCCACGGGTGTCTTGACACAGGAACATGGTGACCAATGCCGTCCGGTTGCCTATTATTCTACTAAATTGGATCCAGTAGCTTGTGGTTTGCCCCCCTGCACTCAAATTCTCACTGCTGTACATGTGTTAGCTCAGGCAGCCTCTAATTTAATCCTTCATCAGCCCGTGCATGTGTATACCTCACACTCTGTTGTGGCTCTCCTTACATCTCAGCAGACCCAGCATCTGACACAGGCCCGCTTGAGCCGATATGAGGTCTCACTATTACAGAACCCATATCTGTCTTTCCATTACTGTTCCACTTTAAATCCCGCAGCATTCCTCGACCATCCCCCTGATGTACTTGTTGATCCACCACATGATTGTTTGCTTAGGAATCACTTCCTTACCGCAACTCGTCCCGATTTAACTGACCACCCTCTTGATAATCCTGATCTCACTTTTTATGTTGATGGCAGTTCTTCTATTTCCCAAATGGGTGTCCCGCAATCGGGGTATGCCATTGTTACAGACACTGACATTCTGGAAGCAGCTGCTTTCCAGATTCCAGTCTCGGCACAGAAAGCTGAGCTATTCGCCCTTACTAGAGCTTGTGTTCTGGCCAAAGACCAAAGTGCGAATGTGTACACAGACTCTAGGTACGCTTTTGGTGTCACCCACTATTTTGGCCGCCTCTGGCAGCAACGTGGATTCCTTACCTCTGCAGGCTCTCCCATTCTAAATGCTCTTTGGGTTAAAAATCTCCTCGTTGCTATTCAACTTCCTCGTCAACTGGCTATCATTAAATGTGCTGCGCACACTTCCAGGTACACTCCTGTGCAATTAGGAAACGCCCGTGCTGATTCAGCCGCTAAGGCAGCATCTGCATCAGCCCCTATAATTGTTCCCGCAGGGGGTACACAGGCTTTAAATCAGCTACCTATTCTAGCAGAAAAGGGCATGCCAGAGTTAGCTGAAATTCAAAGGTTACAGAGGGACGCCTCTGATTCTGAGCGCACACTATGGAAGTCAATGGGGTGTTCGCACTCGTTGACACAAAACCTCTGGCTTACCCCAGTAGGTCAAGTTTGTGTTCCAGATTCGTCATTGCCGATACTTATTGATTATTTGCATTCTTGTACACATCTTGGCAAGGAGGGAATGGTACAGCTACTTTTGAAAACTTGGTGGCACCCAGATCTGAATACAGCAGCACAAATGTGGCTGGATCGATGTCTTATTTGCATGAAAAATAATAAGGGTAAAGGCATTAAATGCCCTCCCGGAACAACCCCCTTGCCAGATGGTCCTTTTGCCTGCATACAGCTTGATTTTATTGAATTACCTAAAGTACAATGCTATAAATATTGTTTAGTGATCATTGATGTATTTAGTAAATGGATTGAAGTCTTCCCCACCACCAACTGTACTGCACATACGGTGGTAAAATTACTATTGACAGAAATTATTCCCCGATTTGGGATTCCCAGAATGCTGAGCTCAGACAATGGAACACATTTTGTGGCTCGAATCAATTATGAATTATGCGAAGCACTCAAAATTAAACAACAACTGCACTGCGCGTATCATCCACAGGCAGCAGGAATTGTAGAAAGAGCAAATGGGACCTTAAAAGAAAAATTATCTAAATTGACCGAAGAAACTGGATTAAATTGGCTAAAGATATTGCCTATGGCACTGTTTCACATGAGGGTTACTCCACATTGGCGGTCCGGACTGTCAGCTGCAGAGATAGTCTACGGTCGGCCAATGAGGACTCCCTGGGATGCCCATGAAGAACCCCTAGAGGGAGTAGACCTCCACGTTATGGGAGATAAAATGCTGAGTTATTTGAAGCAATTAACATTTTCTTTAAAGTTTCTCCACTCGCAGGTAAAACAGGCCCATCTCCCAGCAGCAGCCGGAACAAAGATCCCTCGATATCCAGTAGTCAAACCAGGAGACTACGTGCTGATAAAGAATTGGGACAGAGAGAAGTTAGGGCAACGCTGGAGCGGCCCTTTTCAAGTATTGCTGACTACACCGACTGCCGTTAAACTCGAAGGACGTTCGAGTTGGGTACACCTATCGGATTGTAATAAGATTGGTTTCAGCCCCAACGAGGACGCAGAATGAGGATCTTCATTATCACATTTGGACTATTTGGACTAATTGGTCTGAATGGCCATTCGACAGTAGGCGAACAAACTGACCAAGAGCTGCGTGCTAATAGCTTTCTATGTATGTCATATATTTATGCTGACAGATTGAATGTAAGTAACTGTTGGGTTTGTACCCGTATCCCCATCCATTCCAAGGAGGGGCTACCTCTCCAATCACTCCCATTCCACTTAGCAGAAACAGTTGAGTGGATACTGCGTCAAAACCGAACACAGGGGTTCGGTGGAGATATGAAAATTTGGAGATCGGCTGGCTATGGGATGACTAGATTTTTAGCCTGGTATCAACCTGGATATCCCCATGTTTCGAATCCCCCTGCCCTTACCATCCCATCGAGCACTGCGCAAGGATCCCTATGTTTTAGTAAATCAGGAGAAGGACCATCAATGGGGCAGAGTAGGTGTAACCTTACAACCGAATGGCAGGGACCGATACCAAACCCTCCAACAAGGGTATGTTTGTTCTTGATTGGTCCAGGGTGTGGAATAAAACATCAAATAGCTCATGGACGCATAATTCCCAGGTACCCTGGATGACAATGGCTGAGAATTTTACGGCCTATAACGAAGTGTAAGACAGCTGTGTCAGCTAAGTGCCAAGTTCAGACCCTGACAAACTAGACAAAGCTAAGAATCCACATAATCGTATCATACAAGGCCAGAAGGGGGAAAATAGTGCCTGACCTTAGTAAAACCTGATAACAAAGCCATGATCCAGGAATGTCCCAATAACACAACCTCCTCATGACCTAGGTCCATCTGCGTCAAGGCATCATGAGGGCAGAGGTGAAAAAGAAAATAGGACCACGTCTTAAATCCTCTAAAGCCAAAATACTGCAAATAAGCCGAGTCAGGGTCTTTCCATGACAACATGTTTGATCAGAAGTTATGACTGTATTGACATTTTTGAACAAGGTCTGTTTTTGTAAAATGATACAGCTTTTGTATAAATATTGAACGTTTTCTCCATGTCTTTGCGAGCTTGAGAAAGAATGAGCAGGTTTACCTTAACAGCTCTCTCTCTCTCTAACCTGTAGCCATCTGCATGCAGACTTTGGTCAATAAAAACGAAGTTAGTTTTATCGAAACCAAGGTGTAAAGTTGTTTTTTTCACAGTCTTGAAGTAGGAAAAAGTATAAAAGACGACAGTCAGCATGGATTTATGAAAGGGAAAATCATGCTTGACAAATCGACTGGAATTCAGCAAAATGAGGGAGATGTTGACGCGGAGCTGGGTTCGATTCCCGGGCAGGTCATGATGCTTTATTGTTGTCCAGCAAACCGTTCAACGAAGCTGAATCGCAGTTTCACAGAAAAGAGCTCTGCCAGAATCAGTTAAGTGAGATTTGTTGTTTCACATCAGAGCTGAAAAAGTCCAAGTGCAGCAGGTCGAGAACAACTACAGATGCTGGAAGAGACGGAGAGATGTTGACGTCAGCCGAAATTTGGGTGGTAATGGGCCAGATGTTATTGCTCACCAGACGCAAGTATCTCCCAGGTTTGGGTGCAAATCTCGGGCGTGGCATCAGGAAAATTTCTCACTCAAATTATTCAGTGCATTGAGTTCTCAGGAGCTGAATACAACGAAAGAAGCATAAGTCATTTAGGGATTATGTAAATGCTGCGCGGAGGTTAAGTGAGCGGGGTATAATCTACCTGCATGTTTCTGAGCCTGTGCTCGGTGTATTGGGAGGTTTGCTCCTGGTTGGACTGTAGATGGGCAGTAACCCGCTGATTGAAGCTGCAGTCCCCGCGTTCTGCTGGCAGCGGGTGAATGGAGAGTTTGGGTAAAATCCTGCTGCTTGTCCCTCTCTCACCCACTGTGGAGCCGGGGAAGAAAGAATCTCATTCAAAACTTGTGGAAGTATAAATGTCACAAGGCTGTGAGATGACGTGTGTTAATGTTTAACAACAAATCGGAACGTGGAAGCTTTGCCTCATAGTTACAGATGAGTAAGTTTCTTGCTTATGCCCAGTATGAAACAGGGGAGTTTGTGTATGTTAAGCAAACGTGATAGTTTCACGTCAGAAAAAGATCAACAAAAATTCTAATATTGATCAAAACTTAATTGCGGAAAGGATTAACTGTCAATGTTTTGAAAAATTGAAATGAGTTATTTGGAATTACTAACGAATGTCCGCCGGATAAGTTTCACAGCAGCCACAGTGATAAGGTTGGTGGGTTTAGGAAATTGGAAGTTACACATGAGCAGCTTTTGGGACTATTTCACCTCACTGTCGATTTCATGTTACAGCGAACAGCAATCGGTGTTGTGATTGGCTGAAGATGTCACTTGTGTTCATTTTAAACATGTAAAACTCGGAAAATCAAAACAAATCAAATCAAATCAAAACAAAAGGTGAATGATATACTGTAAACCCGGGTTAAAATTTTCCGTGTCAGTTTCCCTGGTGGTCTAGTGGTTAGGATTCGGCGCTTTTACCGCCGCGGGTTCGATTCCCGGTCAGGGAATGATGAATTATTGTTGTCCAGCAAAATGTTCAATGAAGCTGAATCGCAGTTTCACAGAAAGGAGCTCTGCCAGAATCAGTTCAGTGACATTTATTGTTTCACATCAGAGCTGAAAAAGTCACGAGTGCAGCAGGTGGAGAACAAATACAGAGGCAGGAAGAAACGGTCAGTGATTGGCTGCAATGCAAGTGAGAGAGCTGTTGACGCAAGCGCAAATCTGCGTGGTATTGGGCCAGATGTTATTGCTCTCACAGACAGAAATATCTCCCCGATCTCGGTGCAAATCTCCAACGTGATGACAAGAAAACTTCGAACTGAAATTATTCAGTCCATTGAGGTCACAGGATCTGAATACACCTAAAGAAGCTCAAAGGATGTTCCACTGACTGAGGAATTGTGTAAATGCTGCTCGGAGGTTAAGTAAATCTACCTGCATGTTTCTGAGCCTGTGCTCGGTGTATTGGGAGCTTTGCTCCTGGTTGGGGTGTCCCCGGGATGGGCAGGAACCCGCTGATTGAAGCTGCAGTCCCCGCGTTCGGGTAAAATCCTGCTGCTTGTCCCTCTCTCACCCACTGTAGAGCCAGGCAAGAAATAATCTCATTCAAAACTTGTGGAAGTGTAAATGTCACATGGCTGTGAGATGACGTGTTGTGTTAATGTTTAACAACATATCGGAACCAGGAAGCTTTCCTCATAGTTACAGATGAGTACTTTTTAATATTCCTGCCCAGTGTGAAACAGGAGAGTTTGTGTTTGTTCCGCAAACGTGTGATAGTTTCAGTTCAGAAAAAGATCAACAAAAATTGGAAACTATTCTAATTTTGATCAAAACTTAATTGCGAAAAGGATTTACTATGTTTTCAAAAATTAAAATGAGTTATTTGAAATGACGAATGAATGTACGCCGGATGACGTGTTGTCAGTTTCACAGGGGCCACAGTGATAAGGTTGGTGGGTTTAGGAAATTGGAAGTTACACATGAGCAGCTTTTGGGACTATTTCACCTCACTGTCGATTTCATGTTACAGCGAACAACAATCGGTGTTGTGATTGGCTGAAGATGTCACTTGTGTTCATTTTAAACATGTAATTTTGTATACTTCTAATGAAAACTCGGAAATCAAAATAAAAGGTGAGTGATATACTGTCAACCCGGGTTACAACTTTTATCGTTAGTTTCCCTGGTGGTCTAGTGGTTAGGATTCGGCGCTCTCACCGCCGCGGCCCGGGTTCGATTCCCGGTCAGGGAATGATGAATTATTGTTGTCCAGCAAAATGTTGAATGAAGCTGAATCGCAGTTTCACAGAAAAGAGCTGTGCCAGAATCAGTTCAGTGACGTTTGTTGTTTCACATCAGAGCTGAAAAAGTCACAAGTGCAGCAGGTGGAGAACAAAGACAGAGGCAGGAAGAAACGGACAGTGATTGGCTGCAAGGTGAGAGAGATGATGAAGCAAGCGAAAATTTGAGTGGTATTGGGCCAGATTTTGATGCTCACCCAGACACAATAATCCCCCCCCCCCCCCCCCCCCCCCCCCGCCCCGATCAGGGTCCGAATCTCGTGATGACAAGTAAACTTCGAACTCAAATTATTCAGTCCATTGAGGTCACAGGAGCTGAATACAACAGAAGAAGCTCAAAGGATGTTCCACTGACTGAGGGATTGTGTAAATGCTGCTCGGAGGTTAGGTAGGCGGGGTATAATCTACCTGCATGTTTCTGAGCCTGTGCTCGGTGTATTGGGAGCTTTGCTCCTGGTTGGGGTGTCCCCGGGATGGGCAGTAACCCGCTGATTGAAGCTGCAGTCCCCGCGTTCGGGTAAAACCCTGCTGCTTGTCCCTCTCTCACCCACTGTAGAGCCAGGCAAGAAATAATCTCATTCAAAACTTGTGGAAGTGTAAATGTCACAAGGCTGTGAGATGACGTGTTGTGTTAATGTTTAACAACAAATCGGTACGAGGAAGCTTTGCCTCATAATTACAGATGAGTAAGTTTTAATGTTCCTGCCCAGTGTGAAACAGGAGAGTTTGTGTTTGTTCCGCAAACGTGTGATAGTTTCAGTTCAGAAAAAGGATTAACTATGTTTTCAAAAATTAAAATGAGTTATTTGAAATGACGAATGAATGTCCCCCGGATGACGTGTTGTCAGTTTCACAGGGGCCACAGTGATGAGGTTGGTGGGTTTCGGAAATTGGAAGTTACACATGAGCAGCTTGTTGGGCTATTTCACCTCACTGTCGATTTCATGTTACAGCGAACAACAATCGGTGTTGTGATTGGCTGAAGGTGTCACTTGTGTTCTTTATAAACATGTAATTTTGTATACTTCTAATGAAAACTCGGAAATCAAAATAAAAGGTGAGTGATATACTGTCAACCCGGGTTACAATTTTTGTCGTTAGTTTCCCTGGTGGTCTCGTGGATAGGATTCGGCGCTTTCACCGCCGCGGCCCGGATTCGATTCCCGGTCAGGGAATGATGAATTATTGTTGCCCAGCAAAATGTTCAATGAAGCTGAATCGCAGTTTCACAGAAAAGAGCTGTGCCAGAATCAGTTCAGTGACATTTATTGTTTCACATCAGAGCTGAAAAAGTCACAAGTGCAGCAGGTGGAGAACAAAGACAAGGGCAGGAAGAAACGGACAGTGATTGGCTGCAAAGTGAGAGAGATGATGAAGCAAGCGAAAATTTGAGTGGTATTGGGCCAGATTTTGATGCTCACACAGACACAATAATCCCCCCCCCCCGATCAGGGTCCGAATCTCGGGCGTGATGACAAGAAAACTTCGAACTCAAATTATTCAATCCATTGAGGTCACATGAGCTGAATACAACAGAAGAAGATCAAAGGAAGTGCCACTCACTGAGGGATTGTGTAAATGCTGCTCGGAGGTTAAGTGAGCGGGGTATAATCTACCTGCATGTTTCTGAGCCTGTGCTCGGTGTATTGGGAGCTTTGCTCCTGGTTACAGTGTCCCCGGGATGGGCAGTTAGCCGCTGATTGAAGCTGCAGTCCCCGCGTTCTGCTGGCAGCGGGTGAATGGAGAATTAGGGTAAAATCCTGCTGCTTGTCCCTCTCTCACCCACTGTGAAGCCGGGGAAGAGAGAAACACATTCCAAACTTGTAAAAGTGTAAATGTCACAAGGCTGTGAGATGACGTGTTGTGTTAATGTTTAACAACAAATCGGAACGAGGAAGCTTTGCCTCATAATTACAGATAAGTAAGTTTTAATGTTCCTGCCCTGTCTGAAACAGGGGAGTTTGTTTATGTTCAGCAAATGTGATAGTTTCACTTCAGAAAAAGATCAAAATAAACTGGAAACTTCAAATTTTGATCAAAACTTAATTGCGACAAAAAATGTTTTTAACAATTGAAATGAGTTATTTCTATTTACTGATGAATGTCTGCTGGATGTTGCGTTGTAAGTTTCACAGGAGCCACAGTGATCAAGTTGGTGGGTTTTGGAAATTGGAAGTTACACATGAGCAGCTTGTTGGGCTATTTCACCTCACTGTCGATTTCGTGTTCCAGCGAACAACAATTGGTGTGATTGGCTGAAGATGTCACTTCTGTTCATTATAAACATGTAATTTTGTATATTTCTAATTAAAACTGGGAAATAAGAATGAAAGGCGAATGCTGTCAGACGGGTTAAAACCCTGTTTGTCAGTTTCCCTGGTGGTCTAGTGGTTAGGATTCGGCGCTCTCATCGCCGCGGCCCGAGTTCAATTCCCGGTCAAGGAATGATGCTTTATTGTTCTCCACCAAACCTTTCAACGAAGCTGAATCGCAGTTTCGCAGGAAAGAGCTGTGCCAGAATCAGTTCAGTGACATTTGTTGCTTCACATCAGAGCTGAAAAAGTCAGGTCGAGAACAAATACAGAGGCAGGAAGAAACGGACCGTGATTGGCTGCAAGTGAGAGAAATGTTGACGCAAGCGCAAATCTGCGTGTTATTGGGCCAGATTTTGTTGCTCACACCGACACAATTATCCTCCAGATCAGGGTCCGAATCTCGGGCGTGATGACAAGAAAACTTCGAACTGAAATAATTCAGTCCATTGAGGCCACAGGAGCTGAATACAACAGAAGAAGCTCAAAGGAAGGTCCACTCACTGAGGGATTGTGTAAATGCTGCGCGGAGGTTAAGTGAGCGGGGCATAATCTACCTGCATGTTTCTGAGCCTGTGCTCGGTGTATTCGGAGCTTTGCTCCTGGTTGGAGTGTCCCCGGGATGGGCAGTAACCCGCTGATTGAAGCTGCAGTCCCCGCGTTCTGCTGGCAGCGGGTGAATGGAGAGTTCGGGTAAAATCCTGCTGCTTGTCCCTCTCTCACCCACTGTGGAGCCAGGTGGAGAACAAATACAGAGGCAGGAAGAAACGGACAGTGATTGGCTGCAAGGTGAGAGAGATGCTGACGCAAGCGAAAATCTGGCTGGTATTCGGCCAGATTGTGTTTGAATTTGGTAAATGCCATTGTTTGGTGGAAGTTGGTTCCTGGGTCACACCAGAGGTTGAACTGTGTAAATTCAGGATCACTTCAATACAGAGCATCCCACACACACAGTGAGTCTCCGGGGACGCTGCCTCAGCCCAGAGTTTTCCACACACACAGTGACTGTCCCGGGACGCTGCCTCAGCCCAGAGTGTCCCACACATACAGTGAGTGTCCCGTGACATCCCAGCGCGTCCCACACACACAGTGAGTGTTCCGGTACGCTGCCAAAGACATGACGGCGATCCGGCAGCGGGAGCTTCGAGAAGCTACAAAGAGCCAATTGACAAATGTGGCCCCGCACAATCAAGCTCCCTCCAGTTCCCCAAAATCACCAGTGCGGACTGGCTATCTGGGATTGCCTGTCTGGGTCTGCCTGTCTGGGTCTGCCTGTGTGGGACTGCCTGTCTGGTTCTGCCTGCCTGGGTCTGCGCCTGCCTGTCTGGGTCTGCCTGTCTGGGACTGCCTGTCTGGGACTGCCTGTCTGGGTCTGCCTGTCTGGTTCTGCCTGTCTGGGACTGCCTGTCTGGGTGTGCCTCTCTGGGTGTGCGTGTGTGGGAGTGCCTGTCTGGGTCTACCTGTCTGGTTCTGCCTGCCTGGCTCTGCCTGTCTGGGTCTGCCTGTCTGGGACTGCCTGTCTGGGTGTGCCTCGAATACTAGCAGAGTGTGCAATGGATTGGACGTGAATTCATCTTTTTCTTCGCTAAATTGCTCTGCTCTTATGAATATGGACACAGCTTGGCTACACAAGGTTACAAGTGTGCCTGGGCGTTTTTTGAGGAAAGAGCAATGCACTGGGCAGTCCACATTCTCGTTATAATAATAATCTTTCCTCCTGTCACAAGTCGGCTTACATTAACACTACAGTGAAGTTACTGTGAGAATACATTGAGGGCTCAACGTTAGCATTCAATCCACACCCAGAGAGATATCGAGGCCCCCACATTACACAGAATTGTTTCCTGTTCAATGGCAGCTGAGTGGTCAGAATTTCTCTCCTGCATTTTGCACGGACACCGCAGAATGTCAAAATATTTATTCGATGGGGAAGAGAATTGGCAACTAACTGAAAAGAGGTTAAAATCTGATTTGTGCGGTGATCAGGCTTGTATATTTCTAAAATCGTTCAGAGGATAAACGACACAAAATATGACAATGTAACTGGGATTGGATAATATTTATACGTGGACGATAACGGTGAATTATTACAGCATTGGACTGTTGGCATTATTTAAATATTTTCCGGATCAGAATGAATGGATATTTCACCCCATTCCTTAACTCGTCTCGGAATTTACTCTGTGTCCCAGCATAAATAAACGGGTTGCTGCAGTAACTGAGCACCTGCAAGATAATTCCGCTTTCCTCCAGAATATAATTTGATTCCTCGAAGTTGGAGCCAGAGAAATAAGTAGTTCCCGCAATCCTAACGTAGAGGAAGGCAATCACAGTTAACACATAGGACAGGATGAAGCTGCCCGAGATGGCGACCAGTAAAACAATGGACTTTCTCCGCTTCTCCATCTCCGGGTCACTCTCATTCTCTCCATTGTTCTGGCTCCTGAGTCTCCTGCGGGCTCTGTTGGCCACTCGGATGTTTCTGATGGTCAGAGCATTGAGCAATATAATCAGAATGAATGAGAGCCAAGTGGAAATGCGGATTATCCAGTCATATGCGATCCATACTGGTGATGTGTAAAACATGACCTTTACACTGCAGAACCAGGGCACGTCATTAATTACGTACAACGGTTTATAAATCAAATACAGGAAAGAAGATGCAAAAAAGCAACATATACAAATTGCCACGATGGCAACTGCCGCTGGCTTCGCTCTGCAATATTTTGTTTTCAGATTTTGGCAACAAATTGCCACGTATCTGTCAAAGGTGAAAGCCACTGTTAGCCATACAGAAACTCCAAACACTGTGCAGTTTAGGACAGCGCGGCAACGACATACATGTGTGATGGACAGGAAAGTGAATGGGAAATAAATGCCAGCAATCCGGTTTAGTATTACAGAGCTAACAATGACTGTGAAGTCTGACACTGCCATAGACACCAAGTAGCAGGTGATACATCGGGAGAAGCCACATCTTCCTCGGGACAGGATCACGATCGCTGCCAAGTTTGCTGCAACAATTAGGAAATAAAGAGAGAGAGATGGATGCGTAGAATGTGTGCCGGTGAGATTACGACAGCAGCTAAATTACACATACATTCAAAGAAAAATCATAATTCTAGTGGCTTATGTGTGAAATCTCCACATTTTCTCTTGGTACTTTCTTGTCAATGCTCAACCCCGACATAGAAACATAGAAAATAGGTGCAGGAGTAGGCCATTCGGCCCTTCGAGCCTGTACCACCATTCAATACGATCATGGCTGATCATGCAAATTCAGTATCCCACTCCCACTCTCTCTCCATACCCTTGATCCCTTTAGCTGCAAGGGCCAATCCCAGCTCCCTCTTGAATATATCCGATGAACTGGACCCAACAGCTTTCTGTGGCAGAGAATTCCACAAGCTCACAACTCTCCGAGAGAAGACGTTCTTCCTCACCTCAGTCCTGAGTGTCTTACCCCTTATTCTTAGGCTGGGACCCCCTAGTTCTGGAAGTTCCGAACATCGGGAACATTTTTCCCGCATTTAGCCTGTCCAGTCCCATCAGGATTTTCTATGTTTCTATGAGATCCCCTCTCGTTCTTCTAAACTCCAGTGAGTACGAGCCCAGTCGATCCTGTCTTTCAAATGTCAGTCCTGCCATCCTGTGAATTAGTAAGATGAACATTCGCTGGAAACCCTCAATAGTAAGGATGTCCTTCCTCAAACTCGGACACCAAAACTGCACACAATACTCAAGGTGTGGCCTCACTAAGGCCCTGTATAACTGCAGCAAGACATCCCTATTCCTATACTCAAATCCTCTCGCTATGAAGGCCCGCACGCCATTAGCTTTCCTCACCACCTGCTGTACCTGTATGCCAACCTTCAGCGACTGTTCCACCATGTCACCCAGGCCTCGTTACACTTCCCCTGTTCCTAAACTGCCACCATTCAGATAATAATCTGCCTTCCTGCGTTTGCCACCAAAGTGGATAACCTCACATTTACCCATTTTATATTGCATTTGCCAAGTATATGCCCACTCAGCCAGCCTGTCGAAGTCACCCTGCAGCCTCTTTGCATCCTTCTCACTGCACACTCTGCCACCCAGCTTAGTGTCATTTGCACATTTGGAGATATTGCATGCAATTCCTTCGTCCAAATCATTAATGTATTTTGTGAACAGTTGGGGTCCCAGCACTGAACCCTGCAGTACCCCACTAGTCACTTCCTGCCACTCTGAAAATGACCCATTTATTCCCACTCTCTGATTCCTGTCTGCCAACCAGTTCTCTATCCACGTCAATACATTACCACCGACACCCCCCCCCCAACGCCCCCCCCCCACCCCCACCCCCAACCTGCCGCCCCATACCATGAGTTTTAATTTTGCTCACTAATCTCGTATGTGGGAGCTTGTCAAAAACCTTTTGAAAGTCCGGATACACAACATCCACTGCTTCACCATTGTCCACTCTACTGGTCACATCCTCAAAAATTCCAGAAGGTCTGTCAAGCATGATTTCCCTTTAGTGAATCCATCTTGACTTGGACCGATCCTGTCCCACTTTCCAAATGGTTCAGTTATTTCATCCATAGTAATTGACTCCAGTATTCTCTCCACCACTGATGTCAGGCTAGCCGGTCTATGATTCCCCGTTTTCTCCCTCCCTCCCTTTTTTTAAATTGGGCTTACATGACCAACTCCTTTTCTGTGCTAAAAATCGCCGCGAATGTATTTTATTATCACTGAACTGTGTGAATGATACAACAATGTACAATAATCTAGTAGACCATGCCGGAGAACATAACGGTTACCAGAAATAACATGAACCAAACTCATGGGCACCACATCAAGTAGAAAAAATAAAATCAATAACGTATTACACAACATCTCTAAATACTTTATACTTTACAGAATAGAATCCCTACAGTACAGAAGAAGACCATTCGGCTCATTGAGTCTGCACCAACCCTCTGAAAGAGCACCCAGGCCCACTCCCCCAGCCTATCTCCATAATCCTGTAACCCCATCTAAACCTTTCAGATTCAGGGACAATTTAGCATGGCCAATCCACCTAACCATCACATCTTTTGACTGTGGGAGAAAACCGGAGCACCCACAGGAAACCCATGCACTATGGGGAGAACAACCTCCACACAGGGCGGAACTGAACCTGGGGCCATGGCGCTGTGAGGCAGCAGTGCTAACCACTGTGCCGCACGAATAATATATGCAATAACAGAGCCCAAAAATAAATTAATAACAACACTTGTATTTAAAATGTGTTATATCCGGCTCGGACTTTAAGCGATCTCTTCATGTGAATGAATTGAAAACTATCATTAGAGCAGAGCTGCTGATTGGCTGATTGGCTGTTGCGGGGGAAATTTGCATACGCCGTTGTGCTCACCCTAACTTGAAGGTGTACCTGAGAAAGAGACCCTAGCTGTTCAAGTGAAGACAAGCATCCAGCAGAGGTCAGTAGAGCGGAGCTGCTGATTGGCTGTTGCGGGGAAAATTTGCATACGCCGTTGTGCTCACCCTAACTTGAAGGTGGTTTGTGGAGGAGTTGTTGTCAAGTGACACTTAAACCCAAAACACTTCTTCACTCATCTAACCCCAAAAAAACAACCGCTTTAAAGATCAAGAGGAAGGCTCGACAGCAGGCAGAAGTAGAAAGAAGTTGAACTGTGATGTCACGGCCTGCAGGTAAGGGATTGGCTGGTGACTGGTAAGTAGTTTTTATTTTATTTTCCCTCAGGTATTATTGTGCGGGGCGCAGTGGTTGCTGAGTGAGTGCTTGCTGAGAAGGGGAGTGAATAACAGGTAAGCTCTTTCTTTCTTTTTCTTTTTTTATCTAAAGGGGATGGCAGGGAAGGTAGTGCAATGTTCCTCCTGCAGAATGTTTGAGGTGAGGGACGCCGTCAGTGTCCCTCCTGATTTCATCTGTGGGAAGTGCACTCATCTCCAGCTCCTCAGAAACCGCGTTAGGGAACTGGAGCTGGAGCTGGATGAACTTCGGATCATTCGGGAGGCAGAGGTGGTCATAGATAGAAGCTTCAGGGATGTAGTTACTCCGAAGAATAAAGATAAATGGGTGACGGTGAGAGGGGCTGGGAGGAAGCAGTCAGTACAGGGATCCCCTGTGGTCGTTCCCCTTAGTAACAAGTATACCGCATTGGACACTGTTGGGGGGAGGGGGCATACCAGGGGTAAGCCATGGGGTACAGGTCTCTGGCACAGAGTCTGCCCCTGTTGCTCAGAAGGGAAGTGGGGAGAGGAGTAGAGCATTAGTCATTGGAGACTCCATAGTTAGGGGGATAGATAGGAGATTCTGTGGGAACGAGAGAGACTCGCGGTTGGCGTGTTGCCTCCCAGGTGCCAGGGTGCGTGATGTCTCGGATCATGTTTTCGGGATCCTTAAGTGGGAGCAGCCCCAAGTCGTGGTCCACATAGGTACCAACGACATAGGTAGGAAAAGGGATAGGGATGTAAGACAGGAATTCAGGGAGCTAGGGTGGAAACTTAGATCTAGGACAAACAGAGTTATTATCTCTGGGTTGTTACCCGTGCCACGTGATAGCGAGACTAGGAATAGGGAGAGCGAGGAGTTGAACACGTGGCTACAGGGATAGTGCAGGAGGGAGGGTTTCAGAATTCTGGATAATTGGGGCTCATTCTGGGGTTGGTGGGACCTCTACAAACGGGATGGTCTACACCTGGACCAGAGGGGTTCCAATATCCTGGGGGGGAAATTTGCTAATGCTCTTCGGGAGGGTTTAAACTAGTTCAGCAGGGGCTTGGGAACCTGAATTGTAGCTCCAGTATACAGGAGGTTGAGAGTAGTGAGGTCATGAGTAAGGTTTCAAAGTTGCAGGAGTGTACCAGCAGGCATGAAGGTGGTTTAAAGTGTGTCTTCTTCAATGCCAGGAGCATCCAGAATAAAGTGGGTGAACTTGCGGAATGGGTTGGTACCTGTGACTTCGATGTTGTGGCCATTTCGGAGACATGGACAGAGCAGGGCCAGGAATGGTTTGTTGTTAACTTTGCCTTAATTCAATTGCTCTGTTTTATTACCTTTGCTCCTGAGTCGCCAGGTATCTTTATGATACCGCCACGTGGTTCAAGTCCGAGTAATGATCAATAATCCAACACACCGATTAGTAAGGTTTAAATCATAGCACATTTATTATACACAGTAATCGCTACTCATGCACAAATTAAGCTACTTCTACAACTTACAGGCCTATACTTAACTTGAAACTGGCCCACCAGGTCAGGGAAACAAATGGCCTTTCATTCGGGTTCTGAGCCTGCGGGATTCGAAGTTGGTACAGATTGGTAGCTAGGAGCGCCTATCTCATAGAGCGCATTGAAGTAAGACTTACAGGTTCGATCTTCACTGCGCCAGTCATGGTCACTGTTGGTTCGTTGTTGCTGGGTGACCCGGGCAGGACGAAGAGCTGAAGAGGAGCTGCTGAAGCGTGAAGCTGGAGAGGACGTGGAGAAGACAGCGACTTGAACTTGGGGCTCAATTCTTATAGTTCCCAGGGGCTTCCCGCCTTTCGGGGCGGACCCTGTACCTGGTCCCAAGTGATTGGACTTTGTCCCAATCGCTTTGTTCGATTTTCTCCAACGCTGGAGCGGTTCCCTGATCGATGGGCGGTCTTGAGGAGCTCGTTCACCTCCTTTTGTGTAGGCTTCTGCTGGCGCCGAAGAGTCTGGTTTTGCTTTGTGTGTCTAAGTGTTGCTTATTGTTCCCGGGGATTTCTCATTAGTATGCAGGTGGCTGTTGTTTTGTTATGCTGATGGTTGCAGGTATCGATAGTGTCTGGCCTTTCCAGAGGTAAATACACAGCCAACCTGCAGCTGCTCGTTTTAGTCTTGTTGCCTGATTTTCCAATCGGCCTTTGCCGTTCGCCATTTTGAATCGGGAGTTGGCCATTTTAAGTGGCTACAGGTTGTTGCAGGTGCCGGGGTTTAGATATTCCAGTAAGCGCAGGGAAGGTGGTAAAAGAGGGGGAGGAGTGGCATTGTTAGTCAAGGACAGTATTACGGTGGCAGAAAGGACGTTTGATGAGGACTCGGCTACTGAGGTAGTATGGGCTGAGGTTAGAAACAGGAAAGGAGAGGTCACCCTGTTAGGGGTTTTCTGTAGCCTCCGAAAAGTTCCAGAGATGTAGAGGAAAGGATTGCAAAGATGATTCTGGATAGGAGCGAAAGCAACAGGGTAGTTGTTATGGGGGACTTTAAGTTTCCAAATATTGACTGGAAACTCTATAGTTCGAGTACTTTAGATGGGTCCGTTTTTGTCCAATGTGTGCAGGAGGGTTTCCTGACACAGTATGTAGATAGGCCAATGAGAGGCGAGGCCATATTGGATTTGGTACTGGGTAATGAACCAGGACAGGTGTTAGATTTGGAGGTAGGTGAGCGCTTTGGTGATAATGACCACAATTCGATTACGTTTACTTTAGTGATGGAAAGGGAAAGGTATATACCGCAGGGCAAGAGTTATATCTGGGGGAAAGGCAATTATGATGCGATGAGGCAAGACTTATGTTGCATTGGATGGAGAGGAAAACTGCAGGGCATCGGCACAATGGAAATGTGGAGCTTGTTCAAGGAACAGCTACTGCGTGTCCTTGATAAGTATGTACCTGTCAGGCAGGGAGGAAGTGGTCGAGCAAGGGAACCGTGGTTTACTAAAGCAGTCGAAACATTTGTCAAGAGGAAGAAGGAGGCTTATGTAAAGATGAGACATGAAGGTTCAGTTAGGGCGCTCGAGAGTTACAAGTTAGCTAGGAAGGACCTAAAGAGAGAGCTAAGAAGAGCCAGGAGGGGACATGAGAAGTCTTTGGCAGGTAGGATCAAGGATAATCCTAAAGCTTTCTATAGATATGTCAGGAATAAACGAATGACTAGGGTAAGAGTAGGGCCAGTCAAGGACAGTAGTGGGAAGTTGTGCTTGGAGGCCGAGGAGATAGGAGAGGTGCTAAATTAATATTTTTTGTCAGTCTTCACACAGGAAAAAGACAATGTTGTCGAGGAGAATACTGAGATTCAGGATTCTAGACTAGAAGGGCTTGAGGTTCATAAGGAGGAGGTGTTAGTAATTCTGGAAAGTTTGAAAATAGATAAGTCCCCTGGGCCGGATGGGAGTTATCCTAGGATTCTCTGGGAAGCTAGGTAGGAGATTGCTGAGCCTTTGGCTTTGATCTTTAAGTCATCTTTGTCTACATGAATAGTGCCAGAAGACTGGAGGATAGCAAATGTTGTTCCCTTGTTCAAGAAGGGGAGTAGAGACAACTCCGGTAACTATAGAGCCTTACTTCTGTTGTGGGCAAAATCTTGGAAAGGTTTATAAGAGATAGGATGTATAATCACCTGGAAAGGAATAATTTGATTAGAGGTAGTCAACACGGTTTTGTGAAGGGTAGGTCTTGCTTCACAAACTTTATTGAGTTCTTTGAGAAGGTGACCAAACATGTGGATGAGGGTAAAGCAGTTGATGTGGTGTATATGGATTTCAGTAAAGCGTTTGATAAGGTTCCCCACGGTAGGCTACTGCAGAAACCACGGAGGCATGGGATTCAGGGTGATTTAGCAGTTTGGATCAGAAATTGGCTAGCTGGAAGAAGACAAAGGATGGTGGTTGATGGGAAATGTTCGGACTGGAGTCCAGTTACTAGTGGTGTACCACAAGGATCTGTTTTGGGGCCACTGCTGTTTGTCATTTTTATAAATGACCTGGAGGAGGGTGTAGAAGGATGGGTGAGTAAATTTGCAGATGATACTAAAGTCGGTGGAGTTGTGGACGGTGCGGACAGATGTTACAAGTTACAGAGGGACATAGATAAGCTGCAGCACTGGGCTGAGAGGTGGCAAATGGAGTTTAATGCAGAAAAGTGTGAGGTGATTCATTTTGGAAGGAATAACAGGAAGACAGAGTACTGGGCTAATGGTAAGATTCTTGGCAGTGTGGATGAGCAGAGAGATCTCGGTGTCCATGTACATAGATCCCTGAAAGTTGCCACCCAGGCTGAGAGGGTTGTTAATAAGGCGTACGGTGTGTTAGCTTTTATTGGTAGAGGGATTGAGGTTCGGAGCCATGAGGTCATGTTGCAGCTGTACAAAACTGGTGCGGCCCCATTTGGAGTATTGCGTGCAATTCTGGTCGCCGCATTATAGGAAGGATGTGGAAGCATTGGAAAGGGTGCAGAGGAGATTTACTAGAATGTTGCCTGGTATGGAGGGAAGATCTTATGAGGAAAGGCTGAGGGACTTGAGGCTGTTTTCGTTAGAGAGAAGAAGGTTAAGAGGTGACTTAATTGAGGCATACAAGATTATCAGAGGATTGGATAGGGTGGACAGTGAGAGCCTTCTTCCTCGGATGGTGATGTCTAGCACGAGGGGACATAGCTTTAAATTGAGGGGAGATAGATGTAAGACAGATGTCAGAGGTAGGTTCTTTACTCAGAGAGTAGTAAGGGCGTGGAATGCCCTGCCGCCAACACTAAGGGCTTTCAAATGGTCATTGGATAGACATATGGACGATAAGGGATTAGTGTAGATGGGCTTTAGAGTGGTTTCACAGGTCGGTGCAACATCGAGGGCCGAAGGGCCTGTACTGCGCTGTAATGTTCTATGTTCTATCACCCCGTTCGTAAACTCGTCAATCACATTGTTTGATAAAATTCTCAAGCTGAGAGCAGCGAAGGGACAATTATTGATTTAAGAATTTGAGTAGTGATGTTGGCTGAACCCACTGTTAACTCTGAGACCTTCTCCTCATAGCTGCCTGAGCCTTTTGGTGTCAACCTGAGCCAGAAGAACTGACAGATGATAAAGGGCCATTTGGAGCAAGATGCCCGCAATGACCATAAGACATGGGAGCAGAATTAGGCCACTCAGCCCATCGAGTCTGCTCCGCCATTCAAGCATGGCTGATATTTTTCTCATCCCCATTCTCCTGCCTTCGCCCCATAACTCCTGAACCCCCTATTGATCAAAAATCTATCTGTCTCTGTCTTAAAGACCAGAGGACACCATCTCAGGCTAAATGGATGATCCTTTAAAACAGAGATGAGGAAGAATTTCTTCAGCCAGAGGGTGGTGAATCTGTGGAACTCTTTGTCGCAGAAGGCTGTGGAGGCCAAATCACTGAGTGTCTTTAAGACAGAGATAGATAGGTTCTTGATTAATTTAAAAAAAAAATTAGAGTAGTCAATTCATTGTTTACAATTAAGCGGCAATTTAGCTTGTCCAATCCACCTACCCTGCACATCTTTGGGTTGTGGAGGTGAAACCCGCACAAACACGGGGAGAATGTGCAAACTCCACATGTACAGTGACCCAGAGCTGGGATCGAATCTGGGACCTCGGCGCTATGAGGCCTAACCACTGCGCCACCGTGCTGCCCAGGATCCTGATTAATAAGGGTATCAAGGGTTATGGGGAGAAGGCAGGAGAATGGGGATGAGAAAAATATTAGCCATGATTGAATGGCGGAGTAGACTCGATGGGCCGAATGGCCTATTTCAGCTCCTATATCTTATGGTCTTATTAGTGCAGCTGCTGCCAGACTTTACAGATGTTCTGACACAGCTGCAACTTAAAATAGACAGAGAGACAGAATGCTCCCAATTACATCCCTTCATTAACTATAATCGAATAATAACGTTGGGTTGGAATGAAGTAAACGGGACGTGTGCGCGGCTTCAAGCCGATAATGCCGAGTTAGTGGTTTAATGGATGATTGACCAGAGCCCTAATGGGAAACACGGTCAGGTTCTCCCCCGTGATTATTTACTCAGTGCCAGTGATGAGATGGCATCACAGCCCCTTTTACAAATAATTCTGAAACTGTGCACCCAGCTTCATTCAAACATCTGTATATTAATTAGGAGCATTTCCAGCTACGTCCAGTTGGTTTCAATGTGGGAAGTTCAAGTTCAGCACCGTTACATTCATAGAAACATAGAAAAAATGGGAGCAGGAGGAGGAGGCCTTTCTTCCCTTCAAGCCCACTCCGCCATTCAGTGTGATCATGGTTCAACATCCAACTCAGGAGCCAAATCCCTCCTTCCCCCATATCTCCTTTGGTCCCTTCGCCTAAAGTGTTATATATAACTGCTCCTCGAAGCCATACAATGTTTTGGACTCAATTGCGGTAACAAATTCCACAGGCTTACCATCTTTGTGTGAAGAAATTTCTCCTCATCTCTGTCCTAAATCGTCAACCTCGTAACCTCATACCCCTGGTTCTGGACAACCACCATTAGGAACATCTTTCCTGCATCTACCCTGTCCAGTCCTGTTAGAATGTTATAGGTTTCAATGCAATCCCCCCTTATTCTTCTGAACTCCAATGAATAAAATCCTAACCGATTCAATCTCTCCTCATACTTCAGTCCTGCCATCCCAGGAATTAGCCTGGTAAACCTTCGCTGCACTTCCTCTATAACAAGAACATCCTTCCTCAGATAAGGAGATCAAAGCTGCAGACAATATTCTAGGTGTTGCCTACCAAGGCCCTGTATAATTGCAGCAATACATCCCTGCTCCAGTACTCGATTCCTCTCGCTCTGAAGACCAGCATGCCATTTGGCTTCTTTAATGCCTGCTGTACCTGCATGCTTACCTTCAGTGACTGGTGTATGAGGACACCCAGGTCTCATTGCACATTCCCCTCTTCTAATTTATGGCCATTCAGATAATAATCTGCCATCTTGTTTTACAACCAAAGTGGATAACCTCGCAGATATCCCAATTATACTGCATCTGCCATTCATTTACCCACTCACTCAACTTGTGCAATTCACACTAAAGGATCTCTGCATTCTCCTCACAGCTCACCCTCTCACCCAACTTGGTGTCATCTGCAAATTTGGAAATATTACATTTTGTTCCTTCATCTAAATCATCAATATATATTGTGAATACTCGCCCAGATCAGAAAGGTTACACTGAGCCCAGTTCTACACGACAGCTTTCATAATAGACAGTCCCAAGTTATTGCGATTACATTCAGTGTTGAGAGGTTCAGTTACAGACGGACACATTGAGGAAGGTCACGTATAAATAACCGACATAGGCGGTCCAGTTCACCATGGTTACTTTCACTTTAGTGCCCATCGCAGATTCAATGAAGTGTTACTGCACAGAAGGAGGTCATTTGATCCATGGTGTCTGAACCGGCTCTCCGAATGAGAATCATGGTTTAGGGCCATTCCCCTGCCTTTTAACCGCCCCCTACACATTGTTGTACATTCCCGCAGAAACGTGGCAGCCGACACTGTGTCTGAGCTAATTCCACATCAGAAAGAAAGTCCTGAACATGTCCAGTTAATTGTGGTTAACTTGAGCTTGGGAGGAAAGTTCAGCAAGTCTCCGATCCATGTTCAGAAATCAGGTTAGTCCAGAGCCCCCCGGGGGGGGGGGGGGGGGGGCGGGGGGGGCGGGGGGGCTCATTACAGCAACAGGTAACGGAGAAGAGGCAGCTTTTTTCCTCTATAATTTACACAGTTTGGCAATCTGCGGAGTGGGGGAGATTACATCCCCAAATATTAAATTGCTGTTTGGAATAACCTCTGGTTGCCTTCCTTAAGGTCTGAGCACATAATTTCCCTGAAGAAAAGCCGCTTTTTATGGGGTTTACTAGTCATTGCCATCGGCCAGGTTAAATTACTTTGCTGAAGCCGGGTAGAGACACAGAGTTCTGGTGGCAGCGGGTAAATGGAGAGTTCGGGTAAAATCCTGCTGCTTGTCCCTCTCTCACCCACTGTGGAGCCAGGCAAGAAATAATCTCATTCAAAACTTGTGGAAGTGTCACAAGGCTGTGAGATGACGTGTTGTGTTAATGTTGCCTCATAATTACAGATGAGTACGTTTTATTGTTCATGCCCAGTGTGAAGCAGGGGAGTCGTATATGTTCAGCAAACGTGATAGTTTCACTTCAGAAAAAGATCAACAAAAATTGGAAACTATTCTAATTTTGATCAAAACTTAATTGCGAAAAAGATTAACTATCAATGTTTTCAAAAATTGAAGTGTATTATTTCCAATTACTGATGAATGTCCGCCGGATGTTGCGTTCTAAGTTTCACAGCAGCCACAGTGATAAGGTTGGTGGGTTTTGGAAATTGGAAGTTACACATGAGCAGCTTTTGGGACTATTTCACCTCACTGTCGATTTCATGTTACAGCGAACAACAATCGGTGTTGTGATTGATTGAAGATGTCACTTGTGTTCATTTTAAACATGTAATTTTGTATACTTCTAATGAAAACTCGGAAATCAAAATAAAAGGTGAGTGATGTACTGTCAACCCGGGTTGAAACTTTCCTTGTCAGTTTTCCTGGTGGTCTAGTGGTTAGGATTCGGCCCTTTCACCGCCGCGGCCCGGGTTCGATTCCCGGTCAGGGAATGATGAATTATTGTTGTTCACCAAAACCTTCAATGAAGCTGAATCACAGTTTCATAGAAAAGGGGCGAAATTCTCCGGAAACGGCGCGATGTCCGCCGACTGGTGCCCAAAACGGCGCAAATCAGACGGGCATCGCGCCACCCCAAAGGTGCGGAATGCTCCGCATCTTGGGGGGCCGAGCCCCAATATTGAGGGGCTAGGCCCGCGCCAGAGGAATTTCCGCCCCACCAGCTGGCGGAAAAGGCCTTTGGTGCCCCGCCAGCTGGCGCGAAATGACATCTCCGGGCGGCGCATGCTTGGGAGCGTCAGCTGACAGTTTCCCGCGCATGCGCAGTGGAGGGAGTCTCTTCCACCTCCGCCATGGTGGAGACCGTGGCGGAGGCGGAAGGGAAAGAGTGCCCCCACGGCACAGGCCCGCAGTTTCACAGAAAAGAGCTATGTCAGAATCAGTTCAGTGGCATTTGTCGCTTCACATCAGAGCTGAAAAAGTCACAAGTGCAGCAGGTCGAGAACAAATACAGAGGCAGGAAGAAACGGACAGTGATTGGCTACAAATGGGAGAGATGTTGATGCAAGTGAAAATTTGGGTGGTATTGGGCCAGATTTTATTGCTCACAGACACAAATATCTCCAAAATCTGGGTGTAAATCTCCAACGTGATGACAACAAGACTTCTAACTGAAAGTGTTCAGTCCATTGGGGTCACAGGATCTGAATACAGCGAAAGAATCTCAAAGGAAGCGCCACTCACTGAGGGATTGTGTCAATGCTGCTCGGAGGTTAAGTGAGCGGGGTATAATCTACCTGCATGTTTCTGAGCCTGTGCTCGGTGTATGGGAGGTTTGCTCCTGGTTGGAGTGTCCCTGAGATGGGCAGTAACCCGCTGGTTGAAGCTGCAGTCCCCGCGTTCTGCTGGCAGCGGGTGAATGGAGAGTTGGGGTAAAATCCTGCTGCTTGTCCCTCTCCCACCCACTGTGGAGCCGGGGAAGAAAGGATCTCATTCAAAACTTGTGGAAGTGTAAATATCCCATGGCTGTGAGATGACGTGTGTTAATGTTTAACAACAAATCTGAACCAGGAAACTTTGCCTCATAATTACAGATGAGTACGTTTTAATGTTTCTGCCCGGTATGACTCAGGGGAGTTTGTGCATGTTCAGCAAACGTGATAGTTTTACTTGAGAAAAAGATCAACAAAATTTTGGAAACTATTCAAATTTTGATCAAAACCTAATTGCGAAAAAGATTAACTATCAATGTTTTGGAATTTGAAATGTGATATTTTGAATTACTGATGAATGTCCGCCGGATGTCGTGTTGCAAGTTTCACAGGAACCACAGTCAGTGGCGGACCTACATTTTTGGGGCCCTGAAGCTTGAACTGTTATGGAGGCAACCAGCAACGAGGTCTGGGTAACCACTGTTATCTTCTTCAATGGGGTTGTTCCTCGACAGATCACCACAATTTCTTAAAACTTTAACCACTATATCTCAGATTTTGATTAAAATTGCTATACTGGATTATCTCACATGTCAAAGTCACTGGTGTGAATAAAAAATTCCTATGCTTATAGTTTTCGAGTTATGGTGGGATGAAAATTAGGGAAATGTTATATACATGCATGATGCATCATAGAATGATGAAATAAAACATAGAAAAGACCACGGTCAATATAATCTTTTATTTTAGACACCTATGAGAATACATACTACATGAAGCACATTTTACAAAATATTCTTTTTTCTGTTTTTTCTAGCAACATATTTACGTACAGCTTTGTCATATGAGAGCTTCCTTGCAAAGTTATTTTCTAGAGACAATATGCATAAAGAATTTAAGCGCTCTTCAGTCATGGTAGACCGAAATTTGTTCTTTATAAATGATAGCTTTGAAAAATTCCTTTCTGCTTCATAGCTCGTGATCTGCTTCATAGCTCGTGATAGGCATTGTAAAGTACAGCTTAAGCACAGTAGTAATATTGAGGAACACTTCAATGAGGTGTTGCTCACAAATAAGCTGAAGAACTTCTGCGCATTGCATTTTAGATGGCGTGTTTGCTTCTGTGTGCTGGGATTTCCTAAGGTGCAAATATTCTTTGAACTGATAACACTTGTTTACTAATTTGTGGTCAATATCATCTTTGTAATACGATATTATAAATTTAATACTGTCCTCATCAATTTCAGAATCGTTCACCATTCTGAGAGGAACTCGAACCTTTTCGCAATCTGCTCATATGGGTCAATCCTCTTGCGTAACTGGATTATCAAGCAGCCATAGAGTTGATATAGAACTTATATCCTAAATTTGTAAGCTCCTCTCAAAGAAGCAATACCACTTGTTCCATCTGAAAATTTCCTTGTAACAATGCGTTTGGAAGCATCAGAATAACTTGTGTGATATCTTCACACTAACCTTTTGCTTCTGATTCATAGTGTGCAATCCTATCGGCTGAATTTTCTCTGAGTTCTTTAACAAACGAAAGTAAAGATGATAGCAGAAGATAACCTTCAAATACATGTCTATAATGAACATTGGTGCTGTGAGACCTGTACCACTGACTCTACAATAAACACTGGTACAGTGAGACCTGTATCTCTGACTCTATAATGAACATTGGTACAGTGACACCTGTCTGTATCATGTTTCACCGGATACATTGTGGTTTGCTCTCACGCACAGGACTGCAAAAGGGGTTTTTCTTTTGTCTGTTTATCATTGATTGTCAAGTGCAGCAATCATAACATGTTACGGCAAACCTGAAAACTCATGAAACAAAAGCAGGGCTACCGTACACACTCACAACATCCCAAGTGTCGGAGAGCAAAATGAAATATGTGCATTCAAAAACATATCTCGGCATATTGGAGCTGACAGCACAGGACCAGGGTGTCAGCACAGCACATCGCACTTGTGTACGAATTAGACAGCAACAGAGAGTTCTGCTGGTAAAAACTGAGATGAAGGCTGGGAGAGTGAAATAGCAAACCGGCAAAGGGGGGCATCTGAATTCACACCGTGAGTTCCCAGGCTGAGTGAGCTTTGCGTTTCAAAGAAGGCAGAGAAAGGGCCTTGGGACAGAATGTATCAACACTATGGCTGAAGATAAAACTAGCAAAGCAGGGCGCCAGTGTTTGTGCTGAGGTTTGGAGCCAGCTCTTTCTCATTCCTCCGATACACAGCTGCAAAATATGTGACCCGAGTGAAACTGACCAAGTGAAGAGTGCATGAGGGGAGAGCAGTCCCGTGAGCCAGGCCACATCAGCATTCTTTGAATACCCAATCACACACACACTGGCATTAACCCAAACACTTACGCGGGGTGACACTCTTCATCGAGACACAGCTACATTAGGAAGAGGAGGCAAATTTTGATCCTCAGCATTTCCTGATCGCATTTTTGCAGCAGAATAATCACTTTCCTTTTAACCTGGGACCCAGCACTGACATATCTGCTTTAGTGAAGTCCTGCCAATTAATTTATGACTGCCTTGTAAAGTCGCTTCTGGGGCCCCTCTGGGATTAGGGGCCCTGAAGCTGAAGCTTCATTAGTTTCATAGTAGATCCGCCCCTGCCCTGAGAGGATCAACGTTAGGGTTCGTTCGGAGGTGGCAGCCGTTTATCGACTTCTTCAGAGAAAACTAAACTGTCAGTAGAGGCAATAAAAGGGGAGGGGGGGGGGGTGATGGGATAGGGGGGTGATGGGATAGGTGGGAGTTAGGCTATTTTGTGTCTAGAGTAGGCGGGAGCAGTGGGAGATGGAGGGATGTTTACCCACTGAACTATGCTTACATTTGTATTTATATCGCTTCCTGTTATAAAAGCATAAATGCCTTAATAAAATGTTTTTTAAAAACTTTGCCCCTCGCACCTTAAACCTCTGTCACCTGGTAATTGACTTTTCCAACCTGGGAAAAACTTCTGACTATCCACTCTGTCCATGCCACTCAGAATTTTGTAAACTTTTATCAGGTCGTCCCTAAACCTCCGTCGCTCGAGTGAAAACAATCCGAATTTATCCAACCTCTCCTGACAGCTAATACCCTCCAGGCCAGGCAACATCCTGGTAAACCTCCTTTGTACTCTCTCCAAAGCCTCCACATCCTTTAGGTAATGTGGTGACCAGAATTGTAGGCAATATTCCACGTGTGGCCTAACTAAGGTTCTGTACAGCTGCAGCATGACTTGCCAATTTTCATACTCAATGTCCCGACCGATGAAGACAAGCATGCCGTCTGCCTTCTTAGCTCCTTATCCACCTGCGTTGCCACTTTCAGTGATATATTTATTGTAATTTCCCAAACTACTACAGACAACTTGCCCCTCATACCATGACAGTTTCCTTCTGCGAGAAACACCCAGATAAATTAGACAGAAGAACCCTGTAATCACCATAGCCCATTTTCATGGCAACGTGGCTGCTTTGGGAACTAAATATCTTCCAACGTGCAAACACCTTTTCATTCTGTGCTCCTCGTCAAACTTGGAACCAGGTAATCGCAACTAGCCTCAAAAATGGTCAGCCCACCGGAGGCAGAGGTGTTCGACCGGCCAGTCCAGCAGAAAGAAACCCTCCAATCATCACCATTCACCATATGTCAGAAAGAACAAAATGCAGTCCTGGATGTCAGTGAGAGCAGAAACAATAACAACGGCGTCAACATCTGTAATTTATTGTGAACTTGTTGGAGTCACAACACGTGTGATGAATCACAAAACCCTTCCCCACATTGAGAGCAGATGAATGGTCTCTCCCCAGAATTAACTCGCTAGTGTCTCCGTAGTTGGGATGGATCATTGAATGTCTCCCCTGCTCAGAGCAGGTGAATGGCCTCTTCCAGGTGTGAATTCACTAGTGTTCCTGCAGGGTGTATGGATATCTGAATCCCTTCTCTCACTAAGAGCATGTTAACACCTTCTCCCATGTGTGAACTCGCTGGTGTCTCTGCAGGTGGGATAACTGAGAGAATCCCTTCTCACACTGAGAGCAAGTGAATGGCCTCTCCCCAGTGTGAACTCGCTGATGTGTCCGCAGGTTTGATGAAGTAATAAATCCCTTCTCACAGAGAGAGCAGGTGAACGGCCTCTCCCCAGTGTGAACTCGCTGGTGTGTCCACAGGTCGGATGATTGAGTGAATCCCTTCTCACACTGAGAGCAGGTGAACGCCTTCTCCCTGTGTGAACTCGCTGGTGCCTCTGCAGGTTGGATAACCGAGTGAATCCCTTCCCACACTGAGAGCAGGTGAACGGCCTCTCCCCTGTGTGAACTTGCTGATGTGTCCGCAGGATCGATGAAGTAATAAATCCCTTCTCACACTGAGAGCAGGTGAATGGCCTCTCCCCAGAGTGAACACGCTGGTGTTTCCGCAGGCTGGACAACTCAGTGAATCTCTTCACACACCGAAAGCAGGTGAACGGCCTCTCCCCAGTGTGAACTCGCTGATGTGTCCGCAGGATCGATGAAGTAATAAATCCCTTCTCACACTGAGAGCAGGTGAATGGCCTCTCCCCAGAGTGAACACGCTGGTGTTTCCGCAGGCTGGACAACTCAGTGAATCTCTTCCCACACCGAAAGCAGGTGAACGGCCTCTCCCCAGTGTGAACTCGCTGGTGTGTCTGCAGGTGGGATAACCGAGTGAATGCCTTCTCACAATGAGAGCAGATGAATGGCCTCTCCCTAGTGTGAACTCGCTGGTGTCTCTGCAGGGCGGATAACTGAGTGAAGCCCTTCGCACACTGAGAGCAGGTGAACGGCCTCTCCCCAGTGTGAACTCGCTGGTGTGTCTGCAGGGTGTATGGCTATCTGAATCCCTTCTCTCACTAAGAGCAGGTTAACGCCTTCTCCCTGTGTGAACACGCTGGTGTCTCTTCAGGTTGGATACCAAATTAATCCCTTCCCACACTAAGAGCAGGTGAACGGCTTCTCCCCAGTGTGAACTCGCTGATGTATCCGCAGTTTCGATGAAGTAATGAATCCCTTCTCACACTGAGAGCAGGTGAACGGCCTCTCCCCAGTGTGAACTTGCTGTGTTCGCAGATTGGATGAGTGACTGAATCCCTTCCCACACTGAGAGCAGGTGAACGGCCTCTCCCCTGTGTGAATTCGCTGGTGTGAATGCAGGTGAGATAACTGAGGAAATGCCTTCCCACAGTGAGAGCACGTGAACGGCCTTTCCCCAGTGTGAATTTGCTGGTGTGTCCGTAGGTTGGATAACCAAGTGAATCCCTTCTCACACTGACAGCAGGTGAACGGCCGCTCCCCAGTGTGAACTCGCTGGTGTTTCCGCAGGATGGATAACTCAGTGAATCCCTTCCTACACACAGAGCAGGTGAACGGCCTCTCCCCAGTGTGAATGCGCCGATGAACTTCCAGCTGAGATGGGACCCTGAATCCCTTCCCACAGTCCCCACATTTCCACGGTTTCTCCATGTTTTGGGTCTCCTCGTGTCTCTCCAGGTTTGACTATCAGTTGAAGCCTCGTTCACACACAGAACACGTGTACAGTCTCTCCCCACTGTGAATGGTGTGATGTTTTTTCAGGCTGTGTAACAGGTTACAGCTCTTTTCACAGTCAGTGCTCTGGAATACTCTCACTCGGGTGCGTGTGTCTCGGGGCTTTTCCAGTCACACTGATGGTTAAAATCTTTTGAAGCGACAGAAAAGACAAATATTTCTCCTTCTAGATACAAAGTCCGGTGATGTTCAGTTCCAAGGAATTGAGAGACTCAGTCAGATTGAGACGTGAAGTTTGAGATTTCTGTCTGTAATTCCTCCTCTTCTAATATCCTGTAAAAACAATTTACAAAAGACATCACTGTCAGTACAGGCTAGGAATTCAGAACAGACAATTCCAGTTTCTGGAGAACATTCTTTCCTCTCTCATTCCCCAAAAGCTGTAAATCTCCGTCCCACACATTCTCCCTCCCTTCTCACCCTGCTGTATCTAATATTCACCCTCCCAATTCTCCTGAAGGTGCTGATTCTGGCTGATTGACAGATCCATGCTCACTGCTTCCTGTCCTGGACACAGAGATCATAACAAATACGAGCTGCAGTTGGCCATTCGGCCCATCGAGCCTGCTCATCTATTCTGTGGGATCATTGGCCGATCTATGTCAGCGACATTATCCGTGTTATTGACCAGAGGCTGAGTGAGCTGACTCAATATCTGTGAGCTCATGAGGCCGAGCTGTAAAACACCATGAAGAAGCTCGGTGATCCGGAGGAGAGAATCCTGAACGTTGAGCAAGATGCCTCCTCGGCGGAGGCACAAATTCAATCTTTGGAAAACGGCCAAGTGATGTGGGGGACTCCTGGAGAACTTGGAGAACCGAGGGTCAGAGAAAGAACATCCGAGTCATCGGCCTGCCAGAAGGTGTGGAGGGTGAGGCTCCCGTTCGGTTCTTCGAGGACCGGCTGCCACGTTTTCTCAAGCTGGATGTGAAGCCTGGGTGTTTCAAATTAGAAAGGGCATCGGATCCTGTCTTTGAGGCCGAGGGATAGTTTTCATCCCAGGCCTGTAATCATTCACTTCCACAACTTGAAAGATTACCAGAGGGTCCTGGAGAAGGGTCAGGTGAGGTGGGAACTGGCTCCCACCTCACCTTACAGTGAATTATGTTGCTTTATCCTGTGACCCTGAAAATTGTATCCGACAACTCCATCAAGTCTTTCGATAATCCGACTACTGCATTGGCCTTCGCTAAATCCATGAAATGCATGAATTTGGAGGAATGGTTTGCAGCTGGGACTAACACATGCTCTAATCCGGACTCTTTCCTATCATGGTGTTGTTGTCTGAATTTGTTATATTTTATCCTGTTGAAGGGAGTTGTTATTCTGTGAGCGCCGACTGAATGTCTTCTTCTCCTCAAGTGTTGCAGGGACTCGGATTATCTTATCTAGGGTCGTGTCTTTCTATTATTATCCAAGCGTTAACCATGGCAGAACCGAGTGGTGCCATTGCCAAAGGGTGGGTGATGGTGGATGCAGGTCTTCACGGGTGGGTCTAAAATGTGGGAGGGACATTCGATCCCCATTCCCTTGTTGGCCCTTCTTTTCTTCTCCTCATTTTGGAGGTTTCCTGAGGGTAACGACAGTCTGGTCGTGGGGCTAACCCTCCGGGTCCTCAGTCTTATTGAGGAATGACCCATTGGATCTATTGTGGTGGTGATTCTTTTGTATTTTTGTTATTATGGGAGTGTTTATGTGTTGTTGACTTTATCCTACTCTGGTACAGACAGGGCTTTTATCCGTGAAAGGAGCAGTTTGGGGAGACTTTGGTGCCTCCGGTGTAAAGTGAGTTGGAGGAGGGGATAATGGGGGCACGCTCGATTATAGCGTGAAAATCTGTCCCTGTTCTCTCTGTCGCCTAACTAATGGCGGACGTAAATCTGCAAATTTTCTCAGGAAATTTACGGGGCATCCATCACCCTATCAGAAGGAAAAAGATCCTCTCCTTTCTTAAGGAGAAAGTCGACATAGCTTTATTATAGGAAACTCATCTGGATGACGAGGAATACTTTAAATTGAGGCAGGATTGGGTGGGCCACGTTTTTTGCCTCCGCTTCGTCAAGTAGCAAGGGTGTGGCAATGCTTATTAATAAAAATATCACTTTTAAGGTTGAAACCTGCACCAAGGACAAAGGATCATATGTGATCATTAGAGGTTCGGTGAATGGAGGTGTTGTTTCAATAATGAATGTTTATGGATCCCCGAATTGCTCCCCCGAGTTCATTATAAAGGATTTTGCAGAGTTAGCTTCAATTAACTCTTTTGTGGTTGGTGACTTCAATTGCCACTTAAATCCTCTGGTAGATAAGTTCCCGGTTACCACCAACACCCCCACGCTGCAGGCTTGGGCATTGGCCTCGGCTTGTAATTTGATGACTGTAGGAATTTCAGAGTTTTTGTATTCTGGGTATGTGGCGCAGTAA
The DNA here is from genome assembly GCF_047496885.1 of Scyliorhinus torazame. Taxonomy (NCBI): domain Eukaryota; kingdom Metazoa; phylum Chordata; class Chondrichthyes; order Carcharhiniformes; family Scyliorhinidae; genus Scyliorhinus; species Scyliorhinus torazame. Next base: position 169,952,475 of record NC_092711.1, read on the forward strand.
GGGTTAAAAGCCTGAATTAGTGTGTATGACTGCTGCAGCCATGTTTCTAAAAGAAGTCCTAGTTTGAAAGACAACTGGGTTCTGGAGCCAGAGGTGCAATTAAAGCATCGTACAAAGCGTGGGCTCATGGTAAATTGTTTGGATGAAGGGGATTCCCTGTGGAGTTAATTAGATTTCAGCTTGGTAAGATGATGTCAGTTCTGGGAGGAGCCACGGTATCAGGCGTTTTGCATGCAAGAAGTGTTTTAGTTGAGAATTAGTTCAAGATATGAGCAGAGGTCAAGCATCTCAGTTCAGTCTGGAGCTAGATTCGCAGTTTCTTTCCAAGCAGTTCAGAAGGTGAGCTGAAACAAGCTCACGTAGGCAGTAGGTAGCATAGTGGTTAGCATAATTGCTTCACACCTCCAGGGTCACAGGTTCGATTTCCTGCTGGGTCACTGTCTGTGCGGAGTCTGCACATTCTCCCTGTGGCTGCATGGGTTTCCTCCGGGTGCTCCGGTTTCCTCCCACCATCCAAAGGTGTGCGGGTTAGGTGGATTGGCCATGCTAAATTGCTCTTCGTGCCCAAAAAGGTTAAGTGGGGGTTCTGCTGATAGTGTAGCTACGTGGGCTGGAGTAGGGTGCTCTTTGTAATGGCCGGTGCAGACTCGATGGGGCGAATGGCCTCCTTCTGCACTGTAAATTCTATGGTCTATGGTCTAAGCTGAAACAACTTCCCAAGTTTCTTCATGGTTCTGACAGGATTGAGACCTTGTCTTTAAAGCGGTGATTTAAAGCGGTGAGAAACAAGATTTCTCTCAAAGAACATCTGTGTAAAGCAGGTATTGCTGAGGGCTAACTGTGTTTAACGGTGGATTGAGAGCCGAGATGTGTTTTTGTTGTTTGAGTGGGAATAAAGGTAGCAGTTAAGGGTTACTGTATTCACTGTATTGATTAGCATTGTTTAAGGGCTAATTGTCAGCGGTTTCCTGGTGTGGTGTTAAATTTATTTTAATATTGTGTCAGTAATAAAGTTTGTTTTCATACAGCATGGCCCTATTTTTTGTAAAATCACTCCTGGAGTGAGGTATCCTTTCCTCACAGTCTGACAAAACACAAATAAAATATTGGGGTTTGTGTCCAGTATCCGAGCCACTGTTGGGATCATAACAGTGAGGAGGTGGGTTATGTGGATGTTTAGAGAACTTTGTACCCGAGGAGCAGAGATTTTACCTTCTTTCCAGCCCCACAGCAATGTCAGACTAGAATCGACAACTTTTTTGTGCCGAGGACGATCCTACACCTGGTGTCCACTTGCATCACAGGGAGCATCGTAATCGCAGACCTTCCCCCGTCTGGAGTTTCTGCTCGAGGGCTCACCCCCAGGTCGAGAACGTGGAGGTTTGGAGCCTTCCCGAGTTCATTTATTATGCATTCAGGAAGAGTTTGAGTTCTTCCTTTTGGTTAACTCGACCCCTGGGATTTCCCCCTCCATTTTGTGGGAGACGTGTGAAGTTTATGCTCGAGGCTGATCATTTCTCACACTGCTAACAAAAGGTGCAGGATGTTGGAGAACCAGCGCCTTCTGGAGGTTTGTTTGGCGAAGGTGGAGGAGAATCATATGGAGGGCCCGAGTAAGCTATTGCTGAAGGAGGTTAACGCAGCAAGAGTGGCTTTGGACTCCCTGTTGACTCAGCAGGCCGAGAAAAGTTGAAAGTTTGTGAGGTCGAAGTTTTCGAGTTTGGGAATAAGCCGAGCAAATACTTGCTTGTTTGACAAAGAAAAAGGCCGACCTTCGAGCGAATCCCTCCGTGTGGCTTGGGGGATGGAAAAGGGTCATGAAGACGGAGGAGATAAACAGGGATTTTGGGAATTCTATGCGGGATTACACAAGTCTGAGCAGTCTGGTGATGTGTTGGTGGGTGTGGAGCATTTTCTCTCTTCCCTGAAGCTTCTGGAGGCCTCAGAAAATCTTAATGCTCCCTTTTCTTGGGAAGAAGTGTCAAAGGCCGTGAAGGAGCTGCAGCCGGGTAAAGACCAGGGACCGGGTGGCTGTGGGTGTGAATTTTATCAGGGGGATTGAGGATTTGTTATTGGACCCGTTGGTGGGTATGTATTGTCACTCTTTTGACTTGGGGATGCTGCCACCGACTCTTTGTGAGGTTAATATCTCTTTGATTCTGAAGGTGGGCAAGGGCCCAGAGGAGTGGGCCTCTTATTGCCAAATCTCTCTTTTGAATGTTGACTTGAAACTGCAATCTTATGTTTTGGCGATAAGGCTGGAGGACATCCTTCCGACAATCGTGCGGGAGGACCAGACTGGGTTTATACGGGGAAGATTTTCCAGTAACAATGTTGGAAGGTTGCTGAATGTGATTCAGGATTTTCAGAAATATGCATTGGATGGGCTGGTGATCTCCTTCGATGCAGAAAAAGCTTTTGCTCGAGTTGAGTGGAATTATCTGGTGTATCCGCTGTGAGGCTTCGGGTTGGGTAAGGATTATATTGAGTGGATTCAATTGTTATATCACAGACCGGCAGCGGCGGTGCTCACCAATGGTATAAGGATGTCAAATTTTGAGCTTCAGAGAGGGACTAGACAGGGCTGCCCTCTGTCCCCCTTGCTGTTTGCGTTGGCCACTGAGCCCTTGCCGGAGGATATTAGATTGGATCCTCTGATATCGAGCCTGGATGATGGAGTGAGGCAGCACAAGATCACTCTATGTGCAGATGACAGGCTGCTGTTTGTGTTAAACCCCAGTGTTTCAGTCCTGGACATTATTGGAGCAGTGGGTAGATTTAGTGGCTTCTCTCGTATCGAGATCAATTTTGCTGAGTCGGAGGCCATGCCGGTGGGGAGGGGTTGAGGGGTAAGCCCCCTCCTCTTGCTAACTTCCCCTTCAGGTGCCTCCCCCCCCCCCCCCCCCCCCCCCCCCCTCCACTCCAAGCCATTTACAAACCTGGGAATGTCAATGGCCCCTCTTTTAGACAGCTATGTGAGGTCAGCTTTCCACAGCTGATGATGACTATTAGGTGGGATCTTGCCTGGTGGTCGGCTCTTCCGATTTCATGGTGAGGGAGGATTGCCTTCATTAAAATGAATGTGTGCCCAGACTGTTGTACCCTCTGCAAATGCTGCCTATACTGCTGTCGACCAGAGTCGTTTGGGAAATTAATCAAATCAGGCCAGGACCTACTCAGTTAATGGTAGGGAGTTGGGGAGAGTTACAGAACAAAGAGATCTAGGAGTCCAGGTTCATAGCTCCTTGTAGGTGGTGTCGCAGGTGGACAGGGTGGTGAAGAAGGCAGTCAGTATGCTCAGTTTTATTGGTTAGAATATTGAATACAGGAGTTGTGATCTCTTATTGAAGTTGGACAAGACATTGGTAAGACCGCACATGGATAGGCTGGGACATTTTTCCCTGGAGCGTAGGAGGCTTAGGTGTGACCTTATAGAAGTCTACAAAGTGAGGAAAATAGATAAGGTATATAGTCAACATATTTTCCCAAAGGTGGAGGAGTCTAGAACTAGAGGGCATAGGTTTAAGGTGAGAGAAGAGAGATACAAAAGAGACCAGAGGAGAAGTTTCTTTACATGCAGGGTGGTGAGCATCTGGAATGGCTTCCAGAGTCAGTGGTAGAGGTGGGTACAATTTTGTCCTTTAACAAGCAGTTAGACAGTTACATGGGCAGCGTGGGTATAGAGGGATACGGGCCAAATGCTGGCAAGTGGGACTAGCTTAGTGATAGAAACTGGGTGACATGGAAAAGCTGGGCTGAAGGGCCTGTTTCCAAGCTGTAAACATCTATAACTCCACCTGGAACAAAAAGAAACCTTGCGTCAAGTTTGTCAAACTCCAATCATCAGGAGCGAAGGGAGAAGATGGTCTCCCGAAAATCAGGCTTCATCAATTGGCCTCTCGTCTTATGTTCATAAGGGATTGGATTAGGATGGAGCCAACATTTATCTAGCTCAATACAGAAGCAGACCAGTCAGTTCTCCCTCTATCCAAAACTGGCATAGGCTGATTATGGAATGCATCTCCATTCAATTTTTAATGTCTGTAATTCATTCTGAGTCTGATGCATTGTGTAAAGTGTGGTACTCCTATCTCAAATACATAGCCTCCAATTTGACTGACTTGCTCCTCCTGGGCTTTCCATGAGTGAATTCAATTTAACTTAGGGCACAGTGGTTAGTACTGCTACTTCAGTGCCAGGGACCCAGGTTCAATTCCATCCTTGGATGGCTGTCTGTGTGGAGTTTGTATATTCTCCATGTGTCTTTGTGTATTTCATCCGGGTGCTCCAGTTTCCTCCCACTGTCCAAAATGTGCAGCGAAAGTGGATTGGTCACACTAATTTGCCCCTTCGTGTCCAAGATGTGTAGGTTAGGTGGGTTGACCATGATCAATGCACCGGCTTACGAGGAGAGGATGGGGAGTGGGCCTCAGTGAAATGCTCTTTCTGAGGCTCAGTGCAGATGTGAAGGGGCGAATAGCCTTCTGCACTACAGGAGTTCTATGTCATCTATGTCGTGTTATTCATTTTAATTTGATTATGCGGTTAGTCAGTTTGTGAAATTTTTGGGTTTACAAACTGAATTGTTATATAATCTTACCCTCTTTCCCCACTCACTACTTTAACCTGTTAACTGGTTCTTCAATTGATCTGGTATTTCATCTTGAGGCTCTTGTCTCTCAAATATCCTGTTCCAAATGAATTCTGCAATGTGTTGCTTGGATTTATGTTGGCAATATCTCTTGTTTCACTCTGTGCCCATTTCCCACGATTCGTTTTGTTATTCTGTTGCATTCAATGTTTAAAAATTATTTAAAACATAACAATTTATTAAAAATCTGTCCAACTCATCTGTGAATATATTCAATGACCCCCACACCCCACTGGTCCCTGTGGAAGAGAAATCCAGAGACTAATAACCCTCCAAGGGAAGAGATGACTGGATTGTACTTTATTACAGAACCATAAATAATATATCTAATCTGTACCATATAACAGCACGAGAAATGTCCCTGTCTGGTATTAATTTACTGTCCCCTTAAATGTCAGCCATCACCTGGAGAAACCAGCCCTTTAATGGTGACCATTAGGAAAGGGACCATCCTTTTACCCAGACAAATAAATGTGAGAAGCTGAGGGAGCAAAGGATGTCAATGTCTTTCACAGAGAGAGAGAGACGTGGGCCAAGCTTTCCAGAGTCTGCACCCTCCCTGGATTGACTTCCTTTCCCTTCAGTTGCTGCAAGTGACCAATTAAAGGTCAGAATGAGAAAAGAAATGGAAAGAGGGAGAAAAGAAAGTGTTTTACTCACAGATGTTGGAGACAAGAGGAGGTTTTCAGTCTGTGTGAGGCCCCAGATTCCTCATTGTCCAGTTTCCACGTTCGAACAACGGGGGAGCTGATTGGATGGTGGAAGAGTCCTTCCGGTTCACCAACTCTTCCCATTGGTCAACAACCTTCCTCCGCCCCACTCATTGTTCCCCCTGCTCGAGACAAGGTTTCCAGGCAACCGGCTGACAGCTCCGGCCAGACCGAGAAGTCTCACGGTGATTTCCCCTCCCCCCGACCCGGGGATGCGCATGTCCGAGGGAGAGGAGAGATTGCGCATGTGCGAGGGAAAGCTCACCCCTGACCTTCCTGCTGAAGCGTTGACCAATGGGAAAGATTGGATGACCGGAAGGCCTGTGGTACTCCAGGCAATCAGCGCGCGGGCTTTGTGTGAATGGAGATTGACCTTCACACAGACTGAAACATCCTCCTGTCTGCAACATCTGTGAGTAAAACACTTTCTTTTCTCCCCCTTTCCATTTCTTTTCTCATTCTCACCTTCAATTGGTGACTTGCAGCAACTGAAGGGAAAGGAAGTGAATCCAGGGAGGGTGCAGACTCTGGAAAGCTTGGTCCAGATCTCTCTCTCTCTCTCTCTCTTAAAGACATTCATGGAGGCTCGAGCAAAAGCTTTCTCTGCATCGAAGGAGATCACCAGCCCATCCACTGTATTTCTGAAAAGCCTGAATCACATTCAACAACCTTCCAACATTGTTACTGGAAAGTCTTCCCCCTTATAAACCCAGACTGGTCCCCCCGCCATTTGGATTGTTGGAAGGATGTCCTCCAGCTTTCTCGCCAAAACTTTAGATTGTTGGAAGGATGTCCTCCAGCTTTCTCGCCAAAACTTTAGATCGTAATTTGAAGTCAAGATTCAAAAGATATATTGGCCAATAAGAGACACACTCCTCTGGGTCCTTCAGATTCAAAGAAATAGTAGCCTCCCGAAGAGTCGATGGCAGCATCCCTGAGTCAAAAGAGTGACAATACATACCCAGCAATGGGTCCAACCACAAACCCTCAAGCGCCCGATAGTACCCAAACCCACAGCCATTGCGGTCCCGTGGCTTTACCCGGCTGCAGCTCCTGCATAACCTTTAAAACCTCTTCCCTAGAAAGGGGAGCATTAAGAGGCTCACACTGGCTCTCTGAGGCCTCCGTAAGCTTCAGGGAAGAGAATAAATGCTCCATATCCAACAACACTTCACCAGACTTCAGAGACTTTATAATCCTGCATAGAATTCCCCAGATCCCTGTTTATCTCCTCTGTCCTCACAACCCTCCTCCCCCCCCCCCAAGCCGCACAGAGGGAATTGTTCCAATGTCGGCCTTTTTCTTTGTCAAACAGGTCATGTATTTGCTCGGTTTATTCCCAAACTCGTACAACGTCTGCCTCGCAAACCTTTCTCGACCTGCTGCATCAATCATTAACCTCCTTCAGCAATAGCTTATTCGAGATCTCCTTGTAATTCTGCTCGGCCTTCGTGAAACAAACCCCCAGACATTGCTGGTTCTTCAGCATCCGAGCATAAACTTTACATGTCTCCCATAAAATGGAGGGGGGAATACCAGGGGTCGGGTTAACCCAAAGGAAGAACTCAAACTCGTTCTTACAATGCTTAGTAAATGAAGTATCTCTTATCAGAGAGGCAGCAAACCTCCACATTCTCGACCTGGGGGTGAACCCTCGAGTAGAATTCCAGAGTAACAGGGGGATGGTCCACAATCGATGGTCACGACGGTGCAAGAGGACACCAGGTGTAGGATCGTCCTTGACATAAAAATGTTGTTGATTCTAGTATGACATTGATTAGGACTAGAAAGAAGGTAAAATCTCCTCCCCTCAGGTGCAAAGTGCTCTAAACATCCACATAACCCACCTCCTCACAAGTAAAGGCCAACGCCCAGAGGATTTAAGGGACAGTTGAAGTCACCAACCACAAAAGAGTTAGTTGAAGCTAACTCTGCAAATCCACAAAGGCCTCCGGGGAGTAATTTGGCGATCCATAAACATTCATTATTGAAACAATATCTCCATGCACCGAACCTCTAATGATCCCATATCTACCTCCTTTGTCCTTGGTGCAGGTTTCAACCTTAAAAGAGATATTTTTATTAATAAGGACTGCAACACCCCTGCTATCAAGTAGATGAAAAGGAGATGAAAAAACCTGCCCCACCTAATCCCACCCCAATTTAAAGTGTTCCTCATCGTCCAGATGAGTTTCCTGTAATAAAGCTATGTCGACTTTCTCCTTAAAAAAGGAGAGGATAACCATAGATTTGAGATAGGGAAGTGGGATTGGAAATTGTCGGAGATGGGATTGGAAAGGAATTAGGACACTAAAAGATTTATTTCTTGGGGGTCATTTTGCGGGATTGAAGGAACTGGGAGCGAAGTATGGGCTGGAGCAAGGGGAAATATTTAGATATATGCAGGTTTGAGACTTTGCCAGAAAGGAGATACAGAGCTTCCCAGTAGAGCCAGCTTCCACATTGCTGGAGAAGGTGCTGACGACAGGGGGACTGGGGAAGGGGTAGTATTGGTGGTTTACGGGGCTATTTTTGAGGAGGAGAAGGCGCCCTGTATATTTATGTTTGCCCTATGTATTGTTCTCATGTATGGAATGATTTGTCTGAACTGTACACAGAACAATACTTTTCACTGTATCCCGGTACACGTGACAATTAACAAATCCAATCCTCACCATTGAGGTGATAGTATTTCTAATCAGTAAGGCTACTCCACCCACTCTGCTGTATTCTCTGTCCCTCCTGTAAACTTTATAACCGGTATATTTGTCCAGTCCAGACCATCCTGCTACTTGTTTTTGGAACTGTATTGAGTTCCCCTGAGACTTTCCCCTCCCCCACCATTTGTTAGTTTAAAGTCCTTGTTACCCCCTTATTTATCCGTTCCGTGAGGACACTGGTCCCAGATCGGTTCAGGTGGAGACCGTCCCAACTGTACAGATCCCTCCTGTCCCAATACTGATGCCAGTGCCCCATGAAATGGAACCCCTCTTTCCTGCACCACTCCTTTAGCCACGTGTTTACTTCCCTAATTTTCTCGTCCCTATGCCAAATTACACATGGCTTGGGGAATAATCCAGAGATTATAACCCTTGAGGATCTGTTCTTTAATTTTGTTCCTAGTTCCTGATATTCCCAAACAGGTCCTCTTTCCGAGTCTTGCCGATATTGTTTGCCCCAATGTGGACCCCAACAACTGGATCCTCCCCCTCCCTCTCCAATATCCTTTCAAGCCGGTTAAAGATGCCCCTCACCCTGGCACCAGGCAGGCAACATACCATGTGGGACTCTCGGTCCTGCTTCCAAAGGGAATCAGTTCCCTAATTACAGAATCCCCATCAGCTACCACTTTCTCTCCCCGCTTGAATGGCCTCCTGTACCAGGGTGCAGTGGTCAGCCAGCTCATCCTTCTTACAGTCACAGCTCCGAAACTCCGTCCCTCCAAGTCCGCTCCCTGGAGACTAGGTCTGGGGAATAGGTATTGGAGACGAGGTATTGGGGAATGAGAGGAAGCAATGTTCCATAGAAACTAGAATTCTCGGTTCTGAATTTCTATCCTGTACTGAGTGTTGACTTTTGTAAACTCCTTTTACAGATATTACAAGAGGAGGAATTACAGACAGAAATCTCAATTATCACGTCTCGGTCTTACAGAGTCACTCGATACCTTGGGATCTGAGTATCATCGGCCTTTGAATCTAGAAGGAGAAATGTTTGCCCAATCTGGCGGCTTCAAAAGATTTTAACCATCAGTGTGACTGGAAAAGCACCGAGACACACACACCCGAGTGAGAGTGTTCCAGAACACTGACTGTGGAAAGAGCTTTAACCTGTTACACAGCCTGAAAAAGACATCACACCATTCACAGCGGGGAGAGACCATTCTCGTGTTTAATAATAATCTTTTATTGTCACAAGTATGAAGTTACTGTGAAAAGCCCCTCGCCGCCACATTCCGGCGCCTGTTCGGGTAAGCTGGTACGGGAATTGAACCCGCGCTGCTGGCCTTGTTCTGCATCATAAACCAGCTGTCTAGCCACTGAGCTAAACCAGCCCTTCACCAGTTTGTGTGTGGTCAAGGCTTCAACTGATTGTCTCTCTGACCTGGAGAGACACAAGGAGAGCCAAAACATGGAGAAACCGTGGAAATGTGGGGATTGTGGGAAGGGATTCAGTGTCCCATCTCAGCTGGAGATTCATCGACGCAGCCACACTGGTGAGAGGCCGTTCACCTGCTCTCAGTGTGAGAAGGGATTCGCTCAGTTCTCCAGCCTGAAGAAACACCAGCGGGTTCACACTGGGGAGAGGCCGTTCACCTGCTCTCAGTGTGGGAAAGGATTCACTCAATTTTCCAGTCTGACGTCACACCAGCGAGTTCACTCTGGGGAAAGGCCGTTCACCTGCTCTCGGTGTGGACAGAGATTCACTCAGTTATCTAACCTGCAGTCACATCAGCGAGTTCACACCAGGGAGAGGCCATTCCCCTGCTCCCAGTGTGGGAAGGGATTCACTGAGTTATCCAGCCTGAAGAAACATCAGCGGGTTCACACTGGGGAGAGGCCGTTCACCTGCTCTCAATGTGGGAAGGGATTCACTCAGTTATCCAGCCTGCGGAGACACCAGCGAGTCCACACTGGAGGGAGGCCATTCATATGCATGGTGTGTGAGAAGGGATTCAGTGATTCATCTACCCTGCGGACACATCAGCGAGTGCACACCAGGGAGAAACCGTTCACCTGCTCCCAGTGTGGGAAGGGATTCAGAGATTCATCCCACCTGCGGATACACCAGCGAGTTCACACTGGGGAGAAGCCTTTTACCTGCACTCAGTGTAGGAAGGCATTCACTCAGTTGTCCAGTCTGAAGTCACACCAACAAATTCACACTGGGGAGAGGCCATTCCCCTGCTCTCAGTGTGGGAAGGGATTCACTCAGTTATCCAGCCTGAAGAAACACCAGCGAGTTCACACTGGGGAGAGGCCATTCCCCTGCTCTCAGTGTGGGAAGGGATTCACTCAGTTATCCAGCCTGAAGAAACACCAGCGAGTTCACACTGGGGAGAGGCCATTCCCCTGCTCTCGGTGTGGGAAGGGATTCACTCAGTTATCCAGCCTGAAGAAACACCAGCGGGTTCACACTGGGGAGAGGCCGTTCACCTGCTCTCGGTGTGAGAAGGGATTCACTCAGTTATCCAGCCTGAAGAAACACCAGCGAGTTCACACTGGGGAGAAGCCGATCACCCCGCGGTGAGGGAAGGGAACGCTTGATTCATTGCACCTGCTGAGACACCAACAAGTTCACAAGTGATTACAGGGGTTGGATTCTCTGTTATTGTATCTGCTTCAATTACATCCAGGACTGAATTTTGTTCATTCTGACAGTTGGTCAATGGGGATGGCCGTAGGGTTTCTTTCTGATGGACTGGCCAGTCTCACGGCTTTGCCTCCGGTGGGCGGACGCTCTTTGAGCCTTGTTGCAAATTCCTTGTTTCAAATTTCACAAGGATCAGAGTGAAGGGGTGTTTGGAAGTGAGCCGATATTTAGTTTGAATTTCTGTTTGGATCCTCCCAAATTATACCACATTGCCATGACAATGGGCCCTGTTGGTTACATGTTTTTGTTGAATTTATCTGAGTTTTCTTCTGTGAGAAACACCATCAGGGTATGAGGGGCAAGTTGTCTGAGGGGGACTGGGAAACCACATTAAATGGTATAATGAGAGACGGGCAATAGCTAATATTTAAGGAATTATTATATATCTGCCGGGGGGGGGGAGGGGGAAGGGGGTCAGTTAGCTGGATGGCTGGTTCACGATGTGGAGTGATTCCACTAGCAGGGGTTCAACTGTCGTACTGGCTGAGGTTATCTATGAAGGGTCCACCTTCTCAACATTGCCCCTCGCACGAGGCCCTCTCTCCCTCTATTTCACTTTCTCCCTCTCCTTTGCCGGAACTTTGGCGCCTCTCATTTCTCATATATACACCAAATATAGATTCTTTTTGGGAACAGAAATCCAACAGGAAAAGTGATACAACAGTTGCTAACAAGGAAAGTTAAATAGCAGTAAGCCTGAGGATTGGGAACTAGTTTTAGAATTCAGCAAAGGAGGATCAAGAAACTGATAAAGAGAAGATAGAATATGAGAGCAAACTGGTGAGAAACATAAAAACTGACTGGAAAAGCTGCTATAGGAATGTGAAGAGGAAAAGAGAGGGTGCAGAGGAGATTTACAAGAATGGTACCAGGGATGACGGACTTCAGTGAGTTGGAGAGACTGGAGCATCTGAATTTTCTCTTTTTAGATCAAACAGGAATTAGGGTTGGGAATGGGGCCAATGGGCCCATTGAGTCCATGCTGGCTCTCTGTAGATCTCGTTTTATTTCCCTCAGGTCCCCATCCAATTTCCTTTTGGAAACATTCCATCATCTCTGCTTCTACCCCCATCATAGGGAATGGGCTCCAGATGTTTACCAATTTCTTTAAATGCAAATTGGTTTCAGAGAGCGAAGGCCATTCTGCCCATCGTCCCCATTCTGCCTCTTTGAATGAACTATCTAATTAATCCCAGTACCCTGAAAGTTTATACTTCTTTCCAGAGTGTGTCCAGTTCCATTTTGAAAGCTATAGTTGAATTTACTTCCTGCACAATTGTCAGGCTGTGAATCTCAAATCAGAATAACTCGTTCTGTTTCAAATTAAATAATTTCACAATATCCTATGTTTGGTTTTTCACAAGGTATTTGAAATGGAGTGAAAGGCATGGTTGTTACACAAAACTACGACTCAATCTTTATTAATGATCATTGTGAGTGGGCCGAGGATGATATGTCCAAGTCTGGGGACTATTTCTAAAATGAAATTACATTTCTATAGCACCTTTCATGACCACAGGATCTCCTAACACATTTTACATCCAGTGAAGTGCTTTTGAAGTGTAGTCACTGCTGTCATGTGGGGAACGATGGGTATGCTTCGTGACAAAATTTAATTTAAAAATAACCTTCATCCATAAGTAACAAGGTCAAGGAAGCCATGTTAAACTCTAGTACATGAGTGGACTTCTAATTAAAAATGAATACTGTATAAACCAAAATGTTTCCAGAAACTGCTGAAGTAGTGGAAATTGTTTAAACTACTCATTCCAAAATTTTGAAAAGCTACTGGGTCATCATATACTGCCAAAATCTGGCTCAAGAATAAGATTCATTGTTCCATCTGATCAAAATTAGTAAGAAAGTAAGCTATTGTATTCTACAAAACTGTCTTTTTGAACTACTGTATCCTGTATTAACCAAATGTATTAATTGAAGATTACTGTATTAATTAGCTGCCTGTCAGAAACAGATGATTGAATAAGTAGTGAGCTTTAATTGAGTTAGTTAATAAATCAATTGTTACGTTAAAAGACAGTTTTAATTGCTGTAAAAATGTAATGCTCACTTTGAGTATGTAAAGAATGTGCAATGAGGATAAATGTACTGGCAAGAGAGACCTTCAAGCTCTGATTAGCCTCAACATTTGAAACCATAAATAAGGGATTACATAGAATCAGATAAAGGGATAGTAAGAAACAGTTCTGTTGTATTCATGTCTAAGTAATGAGAGATGTGTGGAGTTTGTATGTTCTCCCTGTGTCTGCTTGAGTTTCCTCCGGGTGCTCTGGCTTCCTCTCATAGTCCAAAGATGCGCAAAGTTTAGGTGGACTGGCCACGCTAAATTGCCCCTTAGTATCCAAAGTTTCCACAAACAGCAAATGATAATGAGCCGATGATGTGTTTTAGTGATGTTGATTGAGGGATAAATATTGACCAGGACACCGGGGATAACTCCCCTGCTCTTCTTCAAAATAGTGGCTGTGGGAACTTTTACACCCACCTGAGAGGGGCAGACAGGGCCTCAGTTTAACATCTTATTTGAAAGAACGCTGTTCTGACAGTGCAGCACTCCCTCAGTGCTGGGACCAGGAATGTTGGATTGGAGTTTTGTCCTCAGGTCTCTGGACTGGGATTTGATCCCACACACTTCTGACTCAGACGTGAGAGAGCTGCCCACTGAGCCACGACTGACACTATAGACTATGGGCGCGATTCTCCGGCCTCGTTGCGCTCTCGATTAAGAGGAACGAGGCCGCTGAACAGCGGGAAATGCCGAAAACGAGATCCGCGCCAGGCGCCAAACAGTTTGCGATGCAACCGGCCCATTCCCCTTGGTGAAATCAGGATCTCGCCGTAGCGAGGTGAGAAACCAATTATCACCACTTCAGCCCCATTTCTATACAATTAACAAGAGCTACCCCAGATCCAATGGCCTCCAGTCATTCAGCGGCCTCTTCAGCAGGTGCTCACACTGGCGCCGAATAGTATTTCTTTTGAAAAGCTGAAACCAGTGTCATGTTAGAGTACCTTTAAGAAATGAACCTTTAACAGATTAAGCTGATCATATTACTGAAGTGATGTCACAAGGAGGAGCTGAGCTCACTTCTGCTTTTGGTTTCAGTTTGAGAAAGCAGCTTGGATGTGTCTGTGTGTTTCCAGAGAGCTGCAGGAAGAAAAGCAAGGTGCTGGAGCTCAAGTCAACCAAGCTGCTTCTCTCTCCCACCCAACAGAAAATATATATATTCTGTGACCTGGTGTGTTACTGTTTTGAAGGTTTGAAGTCTTTTGGATGTTTGAAGGAACATTTTGAGGGATTATTTAGTGTTGTATTATTTTCAGGGTTGTCTTTGAAGTAAGGGGTGTTAAGGGATCCAATGTTTATTTAAAAGGTTAAGTTGAGTTCATAGAATAAACATTGTTTTGTGTTAAAAACCACATGTCCATAATTGTAATATCACACCTGGGGAACAAGCCACGTGTTTCAAAACAGCAATCCATTAAAGGGGGAGGTTGGTTGAACTCCATGATACATTTTGGGGTTCTGAAAACGCTTCTCCCATAACACCAGGCAGAAGGACTCCTGTGGTGAGCCGAGGTGAGTAGCCATCTTTGCTCACAGGCAAAGAGCCCGGGGGCACTGGGCATGCTGCCCCAGTACTCGGGGGGTGGGGGACCTTCTGCAGGGGTGGGTCGCCAAGGGGTGAGGGGAGGCTCTGGGGGTGGCAACTACATGGGCACCACCATGCCAACCCCTGGATCATATGTTCCCATTCCAGAGCCAACCCTTGTCCCTGCCCATCTGCCCCAACGACCACCGATAACCCCATCAACTGCTGAGGCCTCTGGCTGTGTGGCTGAAAGCTATTGCTGATCGGGAATTGGCAATTGTGCGCCCTTAAAGTGAGCCCTTCACAGATGCCAAGTGGATTCCCGTGGGTGGGCAGGCCTTGTAGCATGTGGGAGTCATTGCCTAGCATTGCAATCAAACCTTGATGCCTGGACACTGCGCCTGAACACTGCAGGAGACAAGAGCATACACGCAGCATCTGCACACCCAGGGGATGGGACAGAGCCTCAGGGACGTCCACGGCCAGAGGGTGGGTGGGTGCCACATCAGGTGGGGGGGGGGGGGGGATCAGCCCACATTGCAGAAGAAAGTGACAGAGGCATCATAATATAATGTTTGTGCAAAGAGGTATTTATTGTGCTGTACATTATCCCACTCCTGGTGGCGTGGTGCCCCCCCATCCCCGCGCCCAGTGATCCTCGACGTGCCTGGCCCTCCCAGCTCGAACACTGTGTCTAGCTGTGACCAACATTGACAAAGCTGTACAGGCGTGACTGACGTTCATTCAAGTGTCTATCTGAAACCGCGCACCAGGGAATGAACGCAGGCGGACCATTTTGGTTGAAGCCACGCTAACGTGACTGACGGATTCGAAGCTGCGGAGATGGGCCAACGCTCACTCGAGCGTCTGGTTGAAGCTGCACAGGTTGTTGAAATGATGTGGAGATGCCGGCGTTGGACTGGGGTGAGCACAGTACGAAGTCTTACAACACCAGGTTAAAGTCCAACAGGTTTGTTTCGATGTCACTAGCTTTCGGAGCGCTGCTCCTTCCTCAGGTGAATGAAGAGGTCTGTTCCAGAAACACATATATAGACAAATTCAAAGATGCCAAACAATGCTAGGAATGCGAGCATTAGCAGGTGATTAAATCTTTACAGATCCAGAGATGGGGTAACCCCAGGTTAAAGAGGTGTGAATTGTCTCAAGCCAGGACAGTTGGTAGGATTTTGCAGGCCAGATGGTGGGGGATGAATGTAATGTGACATGAATCCCAGGTCTCGGTTGAGGCCGCACTCATGTGTGCGGAACTTGGCTATAAGTTTCTGCTCGGCGATTCTGCGTTGTCGCGGGTCCTGAAGGCCGCCTTGGAGAACGCTTACCCGGAGATCAGAGGCTGAATGCCCTTGACTGCTGAAGTGTTCCCCGACTGGAAGGGAACATTCCTGCCTGGTGATTGTTGCGCGATGTCCGTTCATTCGTTGTCGCAGCGTCTGCATGGTCTCGCCAATGTACCATGCTTCGGGTTGTTGAAGCCATGCAAGTGGGCCAATGCTCACTCGAGTGTCTAGTTGAAGCCGCATAGTTCACTGCATTTTCTTTACTTTTGTCTATTTGTTATATTTCTTTCTCCATCGCATCAGAAAATAAATAAATAAATAATGCCGAATACAAAAAGAAAGAGAATGTCCCGGGTTCTGATTGAGGAGCCGTGAGCTCCATCACAGGGTTCACAGCGGAACATCAATCTCAGTTAATGCAGAAAGATGGTTGGGACCCACACCTTACGGCTGGGGAACAGGAAAGCTGGTGGATGGGTCAGAAGAAGGATAGAGAACAAAAGGGGTAATAATTCTGAGCAGCCTATATTTAGTGAATAATTAGACAAAGGAATGAGACAATCCAGTCCAGCCGGTGGCTGCAGTTTGCAGCAACACAGTTGGGCAGATAGGGTGGGGCCGCCCCAGTGGATAAAACACAATCACCAATCGCCCTTGGGCCGAGGATACTGAGCCTCATCTCCCTGTGGCCAGAACCAATAGATATTGAGAATTGAAGGAAAAGGAGAGACATTTAGTAAACCCACAGGGCAAGACTAATCCTGAAGGAACACAAATTTGCTGAGGAAAGGCAATGGTGTCACTTTACCTGCGTGAAGACACAGGAAACTGAGCGATAAAATGAAACCATTCAGCTGGACTGCTGGAAATGAAATACAGGCTTGTGTCTCAAAGGAAAACTCCGTCTGTGAAAAAGCATTTTTGCAAACTTTAAACCAAAGTTGACAAGGACAAGTACAGCTCCTCCTGCGATTACCAAGGGAGAGGCTGCCCTAAACATTCAGTCATATATTCTCCCCTCGTCCTGGCGAGTTAACAACAGTTATAGTTAAAAATGTAACAAATGAATTTACTGTTCCCTTTGAGATGCTAGTAAGAGGTTCTAAAAAAATGTTTACAATTAGTTTGGATAGGAAACTAAACTTCATCTAATGTGAAACTCTGATTTAAATAAAATTCCAACCGCTTGGATTTATGAGATAGGTTTGAAAGTAAGTAACCCATGTTTCGGTCAGTCTGTTCCAAAACAAAGATAAGACGAGTTTGGCAGCAATCCAATTTTAACTCCCCAGTACATTTGGGTGATAAAAATGTTGAGAGTCAGTTAACAGCTCATTTCACAAAATATCGCTTGCAACTTTGGTTAAGTAGCAAATATTGGAAATTGAAGGGGAAAAGGATAGACAACAGAAATTAAATTGAAGCAAATAGGCCAAAAGATGTTCTAAATTGCGAAAGGGGACACACATTGTGTGCCAAGTCTTCCTGTCCCTTTAGGTTCTGTAGGGAAATTAACCATTTCAGGAGACAGCAGATTTGTTTTAAATCGCCTAGAAAATTGTGTGTCTGTGATTCTGTAGATGTCTATTTTAATTTAAATAAAGTTTAATTGTGGATTTGTAGGAATTCAACAAGACCAGTTAAAAGTGGAAATTTTAAGCGTAATTCAGGGCAATTTGGAATCAGTGTGAGAAATATATCATGTTTATCACATCTCCCCAAATAAGGAACAAGCATTTTTGCAGGTGGTAATTTCTTTATTTTTGACAAAATGTAACAATCTGTTTCCCACAATCTAAATCCCACCCAGTCACTAGTGAGGTTAAGATAATTAAGAAAGGACAACAAAGAATAGAGAGAAAATGAACACAAATCCTTTCCTGTGTGAATGATTCCTTGTGTGTGTATGATTCCTTGTGTGTGTGTAAGTGCTGTTTGTGTGAGCGATCTAATGACTTGTTAGCTCCCTATAGTCTGCTCATGTGTCGTCTCAGTTTTACTCCTTGCCTGTTTAATATGTGTCCCATATTTCTAGGGAATTATGAAAAGTGATAACTGTGTGTGTCTAAATTTGCAGTGAGGGATTGGGAGTTTGCAGTGTTCTGTCTTTGAGGTCCTCGAGCGACAAGAGAATGAACTGTTTGAAATTTACAGCTGTGAAAATGGTTGTTGTTTTTGAAAACAGTGTCAGACGCTAGAGGGAATAGTCTATTCCTTCAATGGGTGAATTACAGTAGTTAAGGATGAGGGAAACATCCCAGTATCATTGAGTGGGATCTCTGGACATTCAGGAAAAGGGTCATGTCTGTATTTGCAGATGGAAGCTGAGGAAGTGAATAGGGTAAAGATCCGTTCGAGGAGGTTTTTGTGACCCTGTTTGTCGCCGGATTACGGTGGAGTGAATGGAGAGCAAGAACAAGATGGGTGATAGTTGGACAAGGCGGGATGAAAGTAAAAGGGAATTGAGATGGTTTCTATGGATACAAGGACAAGGCTTCTTTTGAAGAGGAGATGAAATACATGTAATGGAAATCTAAAAGCCAACCACACTGCTGTTTGAATTAGTGACAATTCTGGAATGCGAAAACTACTTTAAAAGAAAATGTTATCAGCTGACAAACCCGGATTCCACCCAAGTGAGTGGGACCGTGCAAAGTAACTATGACCAGGGATACATGCTGGACATCCAAGGAGGTGGGCGCTAGAAACACTGGTCACAACCAAAGCACCTCACTAATTGATCTTGTTTTTTAGAACATTAGCAGTAGCCAACCGGTGACGACTGGGGCGGGCATTTGTTTAAGTTTATAGAATTTTAACAGCCGTATCGATTCTCGTGGGTCTGATGACCACAGGAATGGGAGGTGTACCCGCTCGCTCGACATCACCACAGAAGAAGCAGTCAAGACCTCGTCACCACCCGTGCCAACTGGCCCACTTCATCCAACCACGAGTCCAGGACCAGAGATGGGGTTGTATTAATTAATGAGAATAAGATTTTCTATGATAATGTACACCATGAGCTGGTGCCTATAGTCCTAAACATTACAGACATAGCCCTACCTCAATGACCGAAGCAGCCCATTATGACGGCGGGACATGGCCAATAGCTGCACCGAGGAACCAAACAGGTTAAAATGCAGCTTGACGAATACCACTACGGCATTTAATACCAGAACTACAATGATTAATTCTATTGATCTAGCAACTGTTAACCTAAAGGTCCGAACGTTCAGCTTACAGCAAAAAGGATGATGGGGAAGGGGAAAGGGATTCAGTAAAGTCAACTGGGTACAGACCTGGGTAATTTAAAACTTGGCCGCTCTATTGGGAAATCATGCAATCTCCATTAATAAATTAATTGGGGGGGCAGCACGGTGGCGCAGTGAGTAGCACTGCTGCATCACGGCGCCGAGGTCCCAGGTTCAATCCCGGCTC
Source organism: Scyliorhinus torazame (assembly GCF_047496885.1). Taxonomy (NCBI): domain Eukaryota; kingdom Metazoa; phylum Chordata; class Chondrichthyes; order Carcharhiniformes; family Scyliorhinidae; genus Scyliorhinus; species Scyliorhinus torazame. The sequence continues at coordinate 169,971,556 of NC_092711.1, forward strand.
TGGGTCACTGTCCGTGTGGAGCTTGCACATTCTCCCTGTGTTTGCGTGGATTTCACCCCCACAACCCAAAGATGTGCAGGGTAGGTGGATTGGCCATGCTAAATTGCCCCTTAATTGGAAAAAATGAATTGGGTACTCTAAATTTCTTTCTTTTTAAAAAATTAATCAATTAATTGGGGAAAATATTTTGGATGATGAAAATAAGAACGATGTTTGTAGCACCAATGGATCATGGGTGCTTGATCAGGTGTGAGAAAATCTGAGGCAGATTAGCAAGGGAATGGTCCCACTGTGGGTTACAAATGAACATCTAATTAGCCCGTCACAACCATAGGTTGCCTGGATGCCAGCTCAGGGGATTAACACATGTATATAGTAATGATGTTGAATGTATTATGAATAACAATTTGTTAATGGGTACTGTTTTAGCGATACCCATTATAGCCATGTTGTAAGGAACCTCTTATGAATCCTTACCTGCCCCTTGTTTTCCTTTTTAATTTCTGTCTTGTTGGCTGCTATGAAATTGCAGGCTTTGGTTTTAAACTGAAACCCCTCCTGGTGCTACTTGAACTGGCCCAAGAGAACTGCCCTCAGTGCAGTGTGCTATGTGGCATAGTCCAGTGATATCATTTTGATGGACTTGGCTAGCAGCTAACCAATGCTCCTGAAATTCCAGGGCACATTCAGTTTACAAGTTTGATTGGGAGAGTGCTTCCGAGATTTCTGCGAAGAAGCAGCGCAGAATCCATTTTAATTTAGTTCTGTTAAAACCCTGGAGTGAGCAGCTCTGGACTCTCACTATCAGCTAAGGCTGGTGATTAAAACATTCTTAGCCAGGCGTCATGTGAGAGTACATTTAAAAAATGGGTGTTTAAGAAATGTTCCTTTAAGAAATGGGTGTTTATCAGTGATGTCAGAGTGTGGGTGGAGCTGGGCTGTCTGTCAGCTTTTTACTTTCGTTTTAGGCTGTTTGCTGCAGGGTATGTTTTAGTTTCATTTTCAGAGCTAGATAGCCGCAGTCACAGCCAGAAGGTGTATTAGTCTCGCTCTCTGTAATCTAAAGACTGTAAATCGATCCTTTGGTGATTTAAAACTGATAATTGCTCTCAATAGTGAATTTCAGCCTGATCTTTGTGTTTTAAAGGTTTTTTAAAGTCTTATGCATGTTAAAAGGATAGCTTAAAGGATTACTTAGTGTTGCATTCTTTGGGGGTTGTATTTGAATTGATGGTTGCTAAGATGTTCACTGTATGTTTTAAAAAGGTTAACTTGAGTTAATAGAATAAACATTGTTTTGCTTAAAAAAAACTTTTCAATTTCTGCTGTATCACACCTGTAGAGTGGCCGTGTGCTCCCCATACCACAATCTATTAAAACCTGTGGGTAAGGTGAACTCCATGATACACTTTGGGGTTCACTAAACCCTGGCCCATAACACAGGCCTGTGAAAGTGACTTCGGATTGCAATGCTGCAAGCGGTCTCTCCAGCCAAGCCTGTGAAAGCTTAATCCTCTGTTGAAAGGCTGGGAAAAGCGTAGTCTGATATTTCTCTCCTGAGAACCCCAAAAGGTCCTGAAGACCAGACCCACCTCTCTCTCTTCATACCACAGCTAGAAACCCTGCACAAAGACCAGACAAGCAGTTGGAAGGCAGAGTGGATGGAGAACTGATGTAAACTCTCAGGTAGAGAATTCTAATGTTATCTCAGTGATACTGAGAGTCAATCTGGCAAAGGCGACTCTCCAGAGGAATTCCTGCAGCCCGCGAGGCCTCATTGAAGGCAGGAACTAAAAGATCCAAAACCAATTGGTGGTTTTCAACACTTCATGTTCTGAGAAGAGCACTACCTACAAAGATCACAACCTCAGCAAAGATACTCATCTCACATTCCCAGTTTAATGACCTTCTTGTTTTTAACCCTTCCTTACCCCCACTGTGTGCCTGCCATGTGTGTGTGTGGGTGGAGGATGGGACAGTGAGGGGAATAATTAGATTAGCAGACCATTGTTCCATTGTTACAATTACATGTTTATCTCTTCTTATAAATAAACACATTTTCATATTTTACTTACAACCTTGTGCCTGTAAGTCACATTGATTGGAGCAGTCAATGGTCAAAGATCTCAGGAAAATACACATACTATTGGTTAATTCACTTATGTTGGGACTCCAGGGTCTGTGGGGCTGGAATTGACCGTGTTCTCACCCAGGGTGTCGTAACAATGTCAACACTAATTATACAGAGTGGGGAATATTGGGTACTTAGAGGAAGTCGTTATATCAGATATCATAACACTCCATCGTATGCTCCTCTTTTAATAGAGGATATTATGGTTAGTACAATATAATGGGGTACAGATAGAAGCCACTTCTGTAGTATTTGCACATCTAACATATGACCGTGAAGAAGCAAGATGTAGATTTAATGCTACAATAATTTAACAATGGAAACGATGTGGGCTGCAAAGAACATAGAACATACAACATACAGTGCCGAAGTAGAACATTCGGCCCATCGAGTCTGAACCGACCCATTTAAGCCCTCACTTCCACCCTATCCCCATAACCCAATAACCCCTCCTAACCCTTTTGGTCACTAAGGGCAATTTACCATGGCCAATCTACCTAGCCTACACGTCTTTGGACTGTGGGAGGAAACTGGAGTATCCGGAGGAAACCCACCCAGACACGGGGAGAACGCGCAGACTCTGCACAGACAATGACCTAGCGGGGAATAGATCCTGGGACCCTGGCGCTGTGAAGCCACAGTGCTAGCCATTTGTGCTACTATGTATCATATTGCATACATTTGATGGGAGATATTGTACAACCATAGGACAATGAGAACCCCAGTGGCAACAACCGGGTATACCCCCTGTTCAATCGCTCTGTTTGTTTATACCCCCAGATACCAAAGTGGAACTGGTTGAAATATATAACAGAGAAACAGTTGGTATTCAAATTATGGAAAACATAAAAGATAACACAACACTTGAATCACAACACAATATTTGAATCAATAAACACAATACTTGAATCACTTCTCTTATACAATCCCACCACTACCAGAGCACCTGATCGGAATTCAGATGCAAACCCAACAAGTGTAAGGTCATACTATCCACTCCAACAATGAACCAAGGCTTTTACAAACGATATTGAACAAATAGACTCCTCTACATTGTGGGAGAGTTTGTGGAATTGGTGCTCAAATGTCCAAATACACTGATGGATTTGCACCATCTCCATGCCCCAGTCATAACGCAAATGATATTGATTATATACCTAATGTATCTTATTCTCCAGACGAGGAAGAAATGGCAATGGGGAATTAGGCTTAGTAGCTTTTACATCGTACTTGAGGTAACAAGGTAAAAGATCAAATGTCTGTATAAAGGGACAGTATAATACAGATGGTCTGAACACATGCCTTTATCCTCTTTATCTGCGTCTCTCGCTCTTTCTGACACTTCGTGTGGTTGGTTGATTTCTGTCTCTGGTCTGTGTTTGACTTCACAGCAGCCTGTAAATCGCTACTTTTGCCCTATACCCACAAACCTCTTCTTAGGTGCATATCTCTCTCTAAGCTTTCTCTCTCTCTAGTTTCCTCCTCACACTGTCTGAAATTGACTCATCTGTAACACCTGCATTTCATTCCTCGGTTCAGTTTCTAAGGCTCTAATGCGCTATGTGTCGGTTTCCTGTTTTGCAGCACTCAATTGCTATTGTAACCTTGCATTTTCTACCTCCTCATACAACTAGCTTTCGCTGTAGCCTTCCTCAGCTTGGAGGCACGTTTCGCTTGCCCCTTTCTCACCCCTTCGCAGTGTCCAAAGGATCCCGGACCCTTGAATGCCTTATTGGCATCTTCGACTCATTTAGGCCATTTATTCTTTCGGTAATCTTGGAGTACTCTTTCCCAATCTGGATTATTACCAGCCATAATTTTAATTTGGACACAGTGTGACATTAAGGTGATCACTTTACCATGCCCACCCAGGGACGCCAAATGTTGACCCTCAGACGACGATATCAACTGACGTGGCGACAAAGAAACACTGTCACAAGATATTAAGTACAACTCATTCTTTATTAATGTTTAAAACAGGGGGCAACACGGTGGCGCAGAGTTAGCCCTGATGCCTCATGGCGCAGACGTCCCAGGTTCGATCCCAGCTCTGGGTCACTGTCCGTGTGGAGTTTGCACATTCTCCCCGTGTCTGCGTGGGTTTCGCCCCAAAGGATGTGCAGGTTAGGTGGATTGGCCATGCTAAATTGCCCCTTAATTGGAAAAAATGAATTGGGTACTCTAAATTTATTTTTTTAAATTAATGTTGAAAACAAAAGATCAACATGAACTGTTCTTTATCTCACTTGTTAAAGTACTGATTACTTGTTACAATGAATCGCAAAACTCGTGGCTTGGGCCCAAATACTACTCATTGCAAGGTGAGGTGGTCAGTCTCCCTTTGATAGATTGTCTTCTTTTCTGAGCCCAGGACCCAATGTTTCCCTGCGTGATGGTTGTTCCTGTAGATCTTTGCTGTGGTGGCTCTGAGCATCCCCGCTTTTATCCCGTTTCTCCCAGTATCGTGAATGTTCTTAGTCACATACACCCGTGTCTAGGGTCATCAGTTTGTACATTACCAGCTGAAAACAACAGGGCACAAGTGCTGTCCATGTTCTTCTTATCTGTCCTTGCTGAGCAGTCTCTGCAGCTGCAGCAGTTTCATGTTGAGTATATCTTATCACACCCTGCTAACTCAACAGGCTGGTTCATTAAACTGTAACTGTGTTCACAGTCCCCGTGCAAGATTGGCTACTTTTCCCATCATGCTTTGTGGGTGTTTAGCAGATTGTCACCCTGCTGCATTCTGTATTTAGTTTTGATCTTCCTGTATGTGTAGGAAAAACACTATTTACTCTCCAGGATAAAATAAATATCCATCAGCTTTTGCGGATCATTTCAGTGGCAATCTGGTCTCTCAGGCTCAAAGAGCATCTTGAGACCGGCCGTCCCGCAGAGATTCTGACCCTCCCATTTCGCCAACTTGTCAGAATGAACATGGTTCATCCTGGAAGTGATTAACATCAGCAATTTGTTTTTAAAATTTTAGACTACCCAATTCATTTTTTCCAATTAAGGGGCAAGTTAGCCCCTACCCTGCCCTGTACATCTTTGGGTTGTGGGGGCAAAACCCACGTAGACATGGTGAGAATGTGCAAACTGCACATGAACAGTGACCCAGAGCTGGAATCAAACTTGGGACCTTAGCGCCGTGAGGCAGCAGTGCTAGCCACTGCACCACCGTGCTGCCCTGATTAACAGCAGCAATAACAGCAGAATCCAACCCATACCATCAATCGTGGACTCGCTGGTGCCTCAGCAGGTGTGTTGAACAAGTGAATCCCTTCTCACACACTGAGCAAGTGAATGACCTCTCCTCAGTATGAATTCGCTGATGTGTCTGCAGGCTGGTTAACTCAGAGAATCCCTTCCCACACTGAGCGCAGGTGAACAGCTTCTCTGGTGTGTCTGCAGTTTGGATGAGTGAAGGAATCTCTTTCCACACTGAGAGCAGGTGAACGCCCTCTCCCCCGTGTGAACTTGCTGGTGCGTCTGCAGGTGGGATAACTGAGTGAATCCTTTCCCACATTGAGAGCAAGTGAACGGTCTCTCCCCCGTGTGAACTCGCTGGTGTGTCTGCAGGTGGGATAACCGAGGGAATCCCTTCCCACACTGAGAACAGGTGAACGGCCTCTCCCCAGTATGTATTTGCTGGTGTGTCTGCAGGCTGGATAACTGAGTGAATTCCTTCCCACACTGAGAGCAGGTGTATGGCTTCTCCCCAGTGTGAACTCGCTGGTGTGTCTGCAGACTGGAAAACCGATTAAATCCCCTCCCACAGTCAGAGCAGGTGAATGGCTTCTCCCCAGTGTGCATTTGCTGGTGTGTCTGCAGGTGGGATAACTGAGTGAATCTCTTCCCACACTGAGAGCAGGTGAATGGCCTCTCCCCAGTGTGAATTCGTTGGTGTTTCTGCAGACTGGATAATTGAGTGAATCCCTTTCTACACTGAATGCAGGTGAATGGCCTCTCCCCGCTGTGAACTCGCTGATGGAACATCAGTTCCTGAGAGCTTTTGAAGCTATTCCCACAGTCAGAACATTTAAAAGGTCTCTCATTGGTATGAGTGAGATTGTGTCTCAGCAGGTTGGATAACTGAGTGAATCCCTTCCCACACAAAGAGCAGGTGAAGGGCCTCTCCCCAGTGTGACTGTGTCGATGATATTCCAGCTTGGATGGGCAGTTAAATCCCTTCCCACAGTCCCCACATTTCCAAGGTTTCTCCATGTTTTGGGTCTCCTCATGTCTCTCCAGGTTGGACAATCAGTTGAAGCCTTGTCCACACACAGAACACGTGTACAGTTTCTCCCCACTGTGTACAGTTTCTCCCCACTGCGAATAGTGTGATGTTTTTTCAGGCTGTGTAACTGGTTAAAGCTCTTTCCACAGTCAGTGCTCTGGAACACTGTCACTCGGGTGTGTGTGCCTCAATGCTTTCCCAGTCACACTGATGTTTCGCATTTGTTGAAGCCAACAGAACAAACACGTCTCCTCCTAGGATTGAAAGGTTGATGATATTCAGGTCTTGATGAATCGAGTGATTCTGTCAGATCTTGACATGACATTTGGTTAGAGAATTCTTTCTCTAAATCCTCACTTCGTAATATTCTGGAAAAGGAGTTTACAGAAGACATCACTGTCAGTACAGGATAGAAATTCAGAACAGACAATTCTAGTTTCTATGGAATATTCTTTCCTCTCTCATTCCCCAAAAGCTGTAATTCTCCATCCCACACACTCTCCCTCCATTCTCACTCTGCTGTATCTAATATTCATCCTCCTAATTCTCCTGATTCAAGCTGATTGACAGATCCAAGCTCACTGCTTCCTGTCCTGGACACAAGAGACTGAAAATCTTCATGCAGGCTGCTAGTCAGATATATGTCTATATTAGTGGGCTAAAGATGAGTTTAATCACACCTGCTCTGGATTGTTTCAGTTGGTTAAGATACAGGGGGTTGTGATTGATCATTATTTTGAATTTGCTGCCGATGAGGGTAATCAGCAGAGATGATCAATAATTTATAAATGAAATTGGATGGGCTCTGCTAGCTTACAGAATGGGACCCACTCGAGACTGACAGAATTGCTTGGCGATTTGGCATCGATTCGAAAAGTCCAATGGACTCCTTCCCTTCTGTTAGAAGTCTGACTGGAAATATATAACATAGCTACTGTACTATGTTACAAGAGTAAAATAATTAATGTACTTTATGACAGAACCATAAATAATATATCTAATCTGGGTAACACCAGACATCTCTGTCCTCATGGAATCAGAGTTTTACAGTAGAGCACGAGGCCCTTCGGCCCTTCATCTCTATACTAGCCATCAAGCGCCTATTTATGATCATCCCATTTTCCAGCACTTGGTGCGTAGCCTTGCATGCTTTGGCTTATCCAGTGCACACCTCAATGCTACTTCAATGTTGTGAGGTTTCCCGCCTCTGCCACACTTTCAGTCACTGAGTTCCAGATTCTCACCACCCTCTGGATGAAAATGATTTTCCTCAAATCCCCTGCCCTTCACCTTGTTATTGACGGGTCTACCAAGGGGAAAGGTTTCTTCCTGGGCCAGAGAAAATGTGAAAATTGTCAGAACCTCTGCAATCTCCTCCCTTGACTACCACAGCAGCCTTGGATACATCTCATATGGGCCTGGGGATTTAAACAAGTGAACAACTGAAAGCCAGAAAAAGAGCATAAATGTAATGGGGAGAAAATAATGTGTTTTACTCACAAATATTGGAGACAAGAGGAAGTTTCAGCCTGTTGGGAGCCAATCTTCATTCAGAGGCAGAAGAGTAACAGCTTTCCTGGGCAGGAAGCTATGCAGCCATTGACAAACCCCAGATTCTGATTGGCTGGATGACCTGAGCCCTTCCGGTCTTCCGTGAGTTTCCATTGGTCAATCCCACTCATGGCGACAATAAAGGGGTGGACCTCGACTCACGTGGGGGTGGGAGGGCATTTGACCTCCAGACGTGCTGAGCTGTTGTCCAATCCGCAGTATTTATTTTCTGCAACCAGTGAGATTGCCCCCAATGGGACATTGTGTACTGGGAATGTCCCTCTGCGTCATTGTGACGTCTCATGGTTCCAGTGCGCAGACTCGGTGCCGACACAGGAGCCCCGCCTCACTAGTTATTCACCTCCCCCTGTACCTCCCCGAGACAAGGTTTCCAGGAAACCGGCTGACGGCTCCGCCAGAGCGAGAAGCCGCTCGGTGATTCCCTCTCTCTACCGGGACTGCGCATGTCCAAGGGAGAGGGGCAGGTGTACATGTACCAGCCAGAATTCACCCCCTCTCACCTGCCTGCTGAGGTGTTGACCAATAGGAAGAGTTGGGACCGGAAAGACTCTGCTCCTCCAGCCAATCAGCGCGGGCTTTGTGCGAATGAAGATTGAGCTTCACACAGACTGAAACGTCCGCCCGTCTCCAACATCTGTGAGTAAAACACTTTATTTTCCCCCTTTCTAATTATTTTCTCATTCGGACCTTCAATTGCTGACTTGCAGCAACTGAAGGGAAAGGAAGTGAATCCAGGGAGGGTGCAGACTCTGGAAAGGTTGTCCCAGGTCTCTCACTCTCTCTCTCTCAAACACATTGACATCATTTGCTCTCTCAGCTTGACACATTTATTTGTCTGGCGAAAAGGATGGTCTCTTTCCTACAGTTTACAATTAAAGGGTGGTTTCCCCAGGAGATGGCTGACATTTAAGGGGACAGTAAATTAATATCGGATGGAGAACCGTCTGTTTATATGGTACACATCAGATATATTATTTATGGTTCTGTAATGAAGTACATTTGTTTTCATTTCTAGTCTTGTAATACTGTAGTGTAGCTACGTTATATATTTCCATTCGTCACTTCCCTCAGAGGGTTGTTCGTCTCTGGAAATCTCCTCCATCGGGTCCAGTGAAGGCCGGGAGGGTCATTGAATATTCAGTGAATATTTTCACAGATAAATTGGACAGATTTTTTCAAATGTTTATTATGGTTTTTTAAAAACTATTTTTTAACAAACACAACAGAGTGACAGAAAAATTGGTAGAAAATGGGTACAGAGCAGAACAAGAAATATTGCCAGCACAAATACAACAACATGTTGCAGAATTAATTCGGAACAGGATATTTGAGGGACCAGGGCCTCAAGATGAAATGCCGGATCGGGCCTCCAGATGAAATGCCGGATCAATTGAACAACCAGATAACTTGTTAATATCGTGGGCGCGATTCTCCGAAGAGGGAACAAAGTCCCCTAGCAAGCGTGTTTAGCTGTACGTTTCCTGCCACTCAGTTCTGAGAAACACATGGCTATTCAACGCAACTCGCGTTGTATAAGGGACCGGAACAGGAACGTGCGACCAAGGCCACACATAGCCCCATTTTGTACACTGGGGAGCTCAGCTGGCTGGATTTCCCCCTTGCAGTGAGAGATCGGGACATCATTTTTAAAGAGTGCCTCGATCTCCAAAACGATCCCCTCCCCTCGTAACTCTTTCAAGACCCACACCGGACACCTCATGCCTGATCATGCGCATGCAGAAAATGCCAGTTTGGCACCTTGGCAGTGCCCATTCCCACTGGCAGTGCCATACAGGCACCGTGGCAGTGCCAGGCTGTTACCCAGGTGGCACCAGCAGTGCCAGGGCACCACCTGTCCAAAAGGCATGCATTTGGGTGCCTCGGTTCCCCTGGGTGACCCCCATGAGTGCTGCTCCATCTGGTCCCCGTTTTTGGGGACCAGTGCTGACCAGTGCTCACCCAAGGTCTCTGAGGTGAAGGGAATGAATCCCAGAGCCTCAGGTACCTCGGCAACATGCACATTAGAGTGGGGCTAACTCCTTGCTCTAATATGCAGATTTGCCAAAAAGTGATCTTGCCAACATCGGGTGGGGTTTTACATCACACTGTCTTGCGAGAACGCGTTGAATCTTGTGAGGCGTGGCGAGCCAGGTAGATCCTGGGAGCGGGGTCTCCTGGGTTTCATCAGCCATGCTGTGCCACGGTGAGATGTTCTGCCAGCGCAGCGTGGCCATTGGATCATAACCAGTGACTGAGGAAAGAGGGTAAGATCATATAAAAACAGGAGGATAACTGCCAGTTGCACAATCAGAGCATTGCAAAACATACTAACAATATGATGGTATTCAAATGAATAAGTTAAATTGAATTCGCTCATGGAAAGACCAGAAGCAAGTCAGGCGAATTGGAGCCGATGCATTTGAGACAGGGGCCCCATACCTTCCAGAAAACATAAGACTTGGAATGGAGTACAGACTTTGAAAATTCCATCGGGATGCATTCCATAACCAGCCCATGCCAGTTTTGGATGGAGGGAAAGTTGTGGCTAATCCAGGAGCAAAGATCAGGGTATTATATCTTCAGCCAGAGAGTGGTGGGTCTGTGGAATTCATTGCCACAGAGAGCGGTGGAGGCGGGGACGTTGAGTGTCTTTAAGACAGAAGTTGATAAATTCTTGATTTCTCGAGGAATTAAGGGCTATAGAGAGAGAGCGGGTAAATGGAGTTGAAATCAGCCAAAATTGAATGGTGGAGTGGCCTCGATGGGCCGAATGGCCTTACTTCCGCTCCTATGTCTTCTGGTCTTATATCGTCTTTTTTCATTCGAATCAGTGATTTCCCCATCTGGGAGACCCAGGATCAGAAATACAGGATCAGGCTCGATCAAAAGTTCTCTCCAATTCCCTGACTACATTTGACCAATAGGATTGAATCTTGATGCAGCTCCATAGACTATGTATATAGTCACCCTCGACGAGCAAGCACTTTAGGCTCACAGGGATTGGATTTATTTATTCTCACGTGTACCGAGGTACAGTGAAAAGTATTGTGCTGCGTACAATCCAGACAGATCATTCCATACATGGAAATACAACATAGGGCATAAATAAATACACAATGTAAATACATAGACAAAGGCATTGGGTGAAGCATACAGGAGTGCAGTACTACTCTGTAGAGAAAGGGAGGGGGGATGTATTAGGATCAAACATGTGTCTAAGACTGGGTGTCAAATGAAGGCTGTGTAGTATCTTCAACGGGGTCTCCTTCCTATTATTGCTGTTCAAAATTTCATCAGCCATCGTCCTATATGTTACCCTGTATCTCCACATCAATATTGACTGCTAAGTCCCATGACTACGAGGATCTCAGCATTGAAATTCAGGATATGGAATTTTGAGCATCATAGAACTGGCTCATCAATTGTTTAGGCTCCACAGAATTCAGGGTTCTTTTCACTGGGGAAATTGAGGAACCAAGAGGCAAAGATGTCTTGTTACAGATAACGTCTCTAAGCTGTAAGTACTTAAAAAGGACAGTCTAGGGATGTCAAACTGTTGACAAAAGTATGCCAAAAGGATGAACATGTCTCCCAGCCTCAAAATGCCTCTATCCAGGTATCAAATCCATGGTCAATGGGACCGGGTGGGAAGTCTGGACTGCGGTGGACAGGAGAGACAGTGGAAGTCAACTTAGATTTCCCTTTGAATTGGCGGACCAACCTCCACGCTCCTGAGAGTATTAATAATAACAGGATTATCACACTTAGCAGAACCTGTCTTAATGTCACCAGCAAACAACAAGACCTGTAGAGGGAAAACTGACTGGTCTGCTTCTATATCGAGCCAGATGGATCTTGTGTCTATCCTAACCCAATCCCTTATGAACTTAGATGAGAGGCCAATTGATATAACCTGATATTCAGGAGACCCAACCCTCCCTTAGCTCCTGGTAATTGGAGCTGCACAAACTTGAGGCAAGGTTTTTTTAAATTCCAGATAAATGTACTAATCATTCCATTAATTTCCTTAATGACTGGTCGACAGCAGTACCGGCAGCATTTGCAGAGGGTACAACAATCTGGGCAACACATTCATTTTAATGAAGGTGATCCTCCCTCGCCATGAAATTGGAAGAGCCGATCACTGCAAGGTCCCACCTAATAGTCACCATCAGCTGTGGAAAGTTGGTCCCATATAGCTGTCTGAAAGAGGGGGGTCATTGACATTCCCAGATATTTAAATCCCAAGGGGGTGCCATCTGAAGGGGAAGCTAGCAAGAGGAGGGGGTTTACCCCTCCCCACTAATTAAGGGGCAATTTAGCGTGGCCAATTCACCTACCCTGCAATCTTTGGGTTATGCGGGTGAGACCCACACAGGCACAGGGAGAATGTGCAAACTCCATTCCGGACAGTGAACCTGAGCCGGGATCGAACCCAGGTCCTCAGCACCATGAGGCAGCAGTGCTAACCACAGCGCTGCCCATGTAAAATTGATCATATAACCAGAGAAGTCATTAAATCTATCCACTACTCCAATAATGGCCGGGACTGAAACACTGGGGATCGACACAAACAGCAGCCTGTCATCTGCACACAGAGTGATCTTGTGCTGCCTCACGCCACCCTCCAGTCCTGATATCAGAGACTCTGATCTAATAGCCCCCGGCAAGGGTCCAGTGACCAATGTAAACCACCAGGGGGACAGAGGGCAGCCCTGTCTAGTCCCTCTCTGAAGCTCAAAATTCAACGACCGTAAACCATTCTGGAGCACCGCTGCGGATGGTCTGTGATTTTTCACAAAAATTTAGAGGACCCAATTCTTTTTTTCCCAATTTATTGTGGCCAATCCATTTACCCTGCACATCTTTTTGATGAGAACCACACAGACTCGGGGAGAAAACTCCACACGGACAGTGACCTGGAGCCAGGATCGAACCCGGGACCTCAACACCATGAAGCAGGACAGCTAACCACTGCGCCACCATGCCACCAAGTGTGTGCTGTTTCAACATCAAGATTGCCACCCTGAACTTCTGCATGGTTTATATGCCACAACATTTTGTCTCAACCCAAGTTTAAAAACACTAATGCCAAATCTTCAGAAAAAGTATTTTAGGGGGAATCTTGTGTGATGCAAGTTCTTCACACAGAATGTACAGCACAGAACCAGGCCATTCAGTCCCTGTCATTTATACTGTACACAGGGCTCCTCCCACTTTACTTCATCAAGCTTCAGCAACATTCGAACCGTTGTTACTGGAAAATCTTCTCCTTATAAACCCAGTCTGGTCCTCCCGCACGATTGTTGGAAGGATGTCCTGCAGCCTTATCGCCAAAACTTTAGATTGCAGTTTCAAGTCAACATTCAAAAGAGAGATTGGGTGATGAGAGACCCACTTCTCTGGGTCCTTGCCCACCTTCAGAATCAAAGAGATATTAGCCTCACGAAGAGTCGGTGCAGCATCACAGAGTCAAAAGAGTGACAATACATACCCACCAACGGGTCCAACAATGAATCCTCAAACCCTAGATAAAACCCACACCCACAGCCATCTGGTCCCGGTCCTTTACCCGGCTGCAGCTCCTTCATGGCGTTTGACACCTCTTCCCTAGAAAGAGGAGCATTAAGAGCGTAACACTGGCTTTCTGAGGCCTCCGGAAGCTTCAGGGATGAGAATAAATGCTCCACGCCCACCGACACATCACGAGAATGTCAGCACACTTGGTCTCTGGTCAATAACACGGAGAATGTCAGCAGTCATTTTTACAGCCTCCGAGAGAGCCCCGGAGAGCGCGGGGTCGGGAGACCTCCGGAGGGTCAGGCCGCCATGTTGAAAAGGCGACTCCAGCCCCGCTGAATCTGCCTGTGCTCTTTTATCGACTAATTCCTTGATGTTCTTCAGCATAATCTTAGCAAACTCAATCCCGAAGTCTTCCAGGGACGTGATAACAAATATTAATTCAAGGATTCGGTAGATGAGTGCCGGGCATTCAAGATAAATGACGCATTATGGGCGAGTGGCACCATAACCTGCAGAAAAACAGCTACTCCGGCGCCCGCACCACGTGGTTTCCACCCCCCAAACCCGGGACAGATTTCTTTTTTAAAATTGTAAAGTAAATTATTTCATTTGCCTATTAAAGGCCAATTCACCTAGCCTCACATCTTTGTGTTGTGGGGGTGAGACCCACGCAGACACGGAGAGAATGTGCACACTCCACACAGACAGTGACCCGGGACCGGTATTGATACCGGGTCCTTGACACTGAGGCAGCAGTGCTAACCACTGCACCACTATGTCGCCCTCCACAGGACAGATTTCCAATTGACGAGGGAGTCGAGGGTTATGGGAAACCTGCAGGAAAATGGAAAGAAAGCGGAGATGAGGAGGGATTTCTTCACTCGAGGATGTGGTGAAGCTTTAGAATTCTCTACCCCAGAGGATTGTGGGGCCTCAGTCATCAAGTATTTTCAAGTCAGTGAATGATCGGTTTCTCAATATTGAAGATATCGAGTGAGATGGGGGTTGTGTGGGGAAAATGGTGCTGAGGTAGATCGGTAAATGGTCTCATTGAATGGTTGAGCAGGCTCGATGGGCCCAATGGCCAACTGCAGGTTGGATAAGTGAGTGAATCCCTTCCCTATTTGTTATAATATCTACATCCAGGACAGGAAGCAGTGAGCATGGATCTGTCAATCAGCCTGAATCAGCACCTTCAGGAGAATTGGGAGGGTGAATAGTAGATACAGCAGAGTGAGAATGGAGGGAGTGTGTGTGGGACAGGGATTTACAGCTTTAGGGGAATGAGAGAGGAAACGTGTACTATAGAAACTAGAATTATCTGTTCTGAGTTTCTATCCTGTACTGACAGTGATGTCTTTTGTAAATTGTTTTTACAGGATATTAGAAGAGGAGGAATTACAGACAGAAATCTCAGAGATCACGTCTTGATCTGACAAAGTCACTCGATTCTTTGGGATTGGAATATCATCGGCCTTTGAATGCAGGAGAAATGTTTGCCCGAACTGTTGGCTTCAGAAGATTTTAACCATCCGTGTGACTGGAAAAGCACCGAGAGAGAGACACACACCCGAGTGAGAGTGTTCTAGAGCAGTGACTGTGGAAAGAGCTTTAACCAGTTACACAGTTTGAAAAAATATTGCACCTGCTGAGACACCAGCGGGTTCACGAGTGATGACAGGGGTTGGATTCTGCTGTTATTGCTGCTGTGAATCACATCCAGGACTGAATCATGTTCATTCTGACACTTGGTGAAGGGGGAGGGTCGGAGAGTTTCTTTCTGCTGGACTGGCCGGTCTCACAACTTTGCTTCCAGTGGGCTGACAGGACTTTTATCCTGCAGAGTAAATAGTCCTACCGCCTCGGGTAGAACGAAAAGAAACACATTTGTCTCTGTTCCATTGAGCCTACAACACAGGGCCAGGCCAGTCGGCTCAATTGTCTCTCTGTATTTATGCCCCACAAGAGCCTCCACCCTCCCCTCTTCATCTCCCCCATCAGCATATCCTTCTATTCCTTTCTCCCTCATGTATATATCTCGCTTCCCATTCAATGTATTCAGGAGAGGCAGTGGCGTAGTGGCATCGTCCCTAGTATTCCAGAGGCCCTGTGTAATGTTCCAGGAGCCCGGTTCAAATCCCACAAGACAGATGGTGAAATTTCAATTGAATAAAAATCTGGAATTAAAAGTCTAAAGATTAGACCATTGTTGATTGTCGCATAAACCCGTGTGGTTCACCTTTAGGGCTGGAAATCTGCCGTCCTCGTCTACTTGGGCCTTGTGAATTGGCCTCAGTTCCAGGACAATAAATGTTGGCCCAGCCAGCGACGCCCACATCCCATGACTGAACTTTTAAAAATTCTGTTCACCTCAACCACTCGCTGTGGGAGTGAGTGCCACATTCTCACTCTCGCTGGGTAAAGAGGTTTCTCATCAAATGCCTATTGGATTATTGAACCCCTTCATCATCTTAAAGACTTCCATCAGGTCACCCTTCAATCTTCTCTTTTCTGGAGAAAAGCAGCCCCAGCCTTTCCGGAGGGTGAAATGCCCTCAGTTCTGGTATTATTCTTGTCAATCTTTGTTGCACCTTCTCCAGTGCCTCTATTTCCTTTTTCTAAATGGAGATCACAAATGTTGACAGTGCTCCCAGTGTGCGGGCGGTGCTGATGGGGGTGGGAGGTGAGGAATATGCGGGAATAGTGATTTCGGACCACGCCCCGACTATTGAGATGTGAGAGTTCGTTCGGGATAGGCACAGAGGTTGGGGTAGAGGCGGGATTCCGAGCTTTTGACCAACAAGGGAGTTCCGTGGGAAGGTAGCAATGGTGATTAAGAATTATGTTGCGCTTAATCAGAATGGGGAGGTATTGGCAGCAATGCTTTGGGAGGCCTTGAAGGCGGTGGTCCGGGAGGAAATTATTTTGTCCAAGGCCCATAAGGATAAGATGGGAGGGAGGAGCATCGGCGACTGTTGGACCAGATAGTTGAGGAGGATAGGAGGTATTCTGTGGCCCCCACGATGGGGTTGTTGGCGGAAAGGAGGAGGTTACAAGGGCAGTTTGATCGGTTGACAATGGGAAGGGCGGTGGGTCAGCTGCAGAGGGAGTGGGGGTGCAGAGTAGGGGGGGGGGGGGGGGGGAAGGTGAGTCGCACGCTGGCCCACCAACTGTGATGACTGACAGCGGTCAGGGAAATTCTTCAGGTGAAGCTGGAGTGGGGGGGAACATGGTGTCGGATCCGGAGAGTATAAATGAGGTGTTCCAGTCAGTTTTAGATGGGCTGGACTTCCTGGAGTTGGAGGAGGGGAAGAAGCAGGCACTGGATGAGCCGTTAGGACTAAAGGAGGTGATGGAGTGCATTGGCACGATGCAGTCAGGTAAGGCGGCGGGGCTGGATGGCTTTCCGGTGGAATTTTATAAGCCGTTCCCGACGGAGAAGGGGGGGGATTTCGGGCTATGGCGCAGGCGTCGTTTTCACTAATCTTGAAAAAGGGGAAGAATACATTGGACAGCGGGTCCTATAGACCCATCTCGCTGCTGCATACTGATGTGAAAGTCCTGGCAAAGGTATTAGTGAGAAGGTTGGAGGGGTGTGTGCCGGAGGTGGTCTCCGAGGATCAGACGGGGTTTGTGAAGGGGAGGCAGCTCCCTCCTGCAATAGTAGGAGGTTGTTAAACATAATGATGACCCTGTTGGGGCGAGGAGGTGGAGGGGTGAGTGCCAGAGGTGAATGTACCAATGGACCAAGAGAAGGCCTTTGACTGGGTAGGGTGGAGGTATTTGTTTGAAATCCTGAGGCGGTTTGGGTTCGGGCCAAGGTTTGTGGCGTAGGTCGGTTGCTGTATGTGTCCCAAATGTGACCAAATTATCCTCTGACGTGAGATAATGGTCACTTTGGGGATAAAAGTAGAGGTTCCGAATGTTTTCCTTGCTGGCCAAGTACTGAAGACTCCCGAGGCCGAGTTCCAAGGAAATTACTGTCAATGTAGGAGCCAGACTCCCGAGGCTGAATTCTACAAGAATTACTGTCAAAGAAGGAGCCAGAGAGGGTTACACTTCTACAGACTGATCACCCGCATGAAGTTGTAAAAGTCAATGTCTTAAAGTTGTTCAGTAAACCTTTTTCATTTAATAAACGTATTTTAAAATTTACTATCCAGAGAATTCTGCCTTTGTCTTAATTGGTTAAAGTCTTGTCTGAACCAAAGTGACTTTATTAAATGGTAAGTTGGGGGTGGCTGAAATCAATTAAGTTCCAGATAACAAGATCAGATAACAAATCTTCAATTTAAAAACATGCATTACTCTAGCGCCTTCCACACCCACAGAACATCCCAAAGTGCTTTACAGCCAATGAAGTACTTTTGAAGTGTAGTCACTGTTGTAATGTAGGAAACACAGCAGCTAATTTACACACAAGATCCCACACACAGCAATGTGATAATGAGCAAATGTTTTTAGTGATGCTCATTGAGGGAGACTGAGGAGGTGGCGATGGAGACTGAGGAGGTGGCGATGGATACTGAGGAGGTGGCGTTGGATATTGTGGAGGTGGCGATGGATATTGAGGAGGGTCTGATGGATATTTTGGAGGTGGTGATGGATCCTATGGAGTCTCCGTTTAAGAGCGCAGACTGATTCCCTCCTCAGTAACCAAATCGTGTTTGGCATTAAAATTGAAAAACGTTGTGAGCATTTGCTTAGGCAGCACAATGTATCGTTAGAAGATGCAATATGTTTGTGCCGAGTGAGTGAGCTTGCCGCGAGTCAGTCTGCAGATATACAGTCCCGGGAAAAAGGCGCGAAAGAAGACATCGTTGCTGACGCCATTACAGCTGTGGCGCAGTTTTAAAAATGACGCGCTGCAGCTGGCAGCCATTTTACAAATGACATATGCAGCTTGGTGATGTGTGCACGCTGTGGCCACGCCCACCAAGGAATAAAATGCCCAGCCATTGGGAAATTATCCACAAACTGTGGCAAACTTTATCATTACGCTTCACAGTGCCGTTCAAGTACAAAAAAGCCTCCAATTAATACAAAAAACTTTTTTACCAAGGCCATGAAAATTCAAAGTGTGCAAAACAAAGCAAAATGTTCTCATTTCGATGTTGAAGCACAACAATACGATTTAGAAGACACATTCTTTGTTGATGCAGTCAACAAGATTGATAATGCTGAAAAATGACATAAAGCAGATATCATCTGTTCATAGTAAGAAAGATTGGAACATATCATTGAAAGTAAATGGGTCCAAAATATTTTTCAAGTTGGATACTGGAGCTCATGCAAATTTGATCACTGTATCACACCTCTTTCTTCCAATTGAAGCTACTCAATGCCAATTGAGGGACTACAGTGGCAACATCATCAGCACAAGAGGGTTGTGTTGTCCAACAGTAAGTAACAATGATATCCACCTGCCAGTGCGATTTGACATAGTTGATGCCAATAAATCATCTCTACTAGGTGTTGATGCTAGGGGCTGGTTTAGCACAGTGGGCTGAACAGCTGGCTTGTAATCCAGAACAAGACCCAGCAGCGTGGGTTCAATTCCCGTACCAGCCTCCCCGAACAGGCGCCGGAATGTGGCGACTAGGGGCTTTTCACAGTAACTTCATTGAAGCCTACTTGTGACAATAAGCGATTATTATTAACAACACCGAATCTTGTGAAAAGGATTCACAGCGCCAATCGATCTGTTAGTTCACAGCAAGATAACATACAGGACATCCTTGCTACGTTTCCAAATGTGTTCACTGGTTTGGGTATGTTACCGTTTACCTATAAAATACAGCTTAAAGAAAATGCTACACAAGTAATACATCCTCCGAGAAGAGTACCAGCCCCTCTCAAAGAATGTCTCAAGCAGGGACTTGACCGTATGCAGAAACTGAATATCATATAATTGAACCTACTGGTTGGGTTAGTTCCATGGTAAGCGTATGAAGGCCTAATAGAGATCTATGAAGATGTATAGACCCAAAGGATCTGAACTGGAATATCAGGCGCGAGCACTATCCAATTCCTAATTGCGAAGAGATTACAGAAGATTACGTGAAAAGTTTTTTAAAAGTTAGATGCCTCAAAAGGATTTTGGCAACTACAACTTGATAAGTCCAGCAGAAAGCTCTGTACTTTTAATACGCTGTACAGAAGATATTGTGTAAATCGCATGCCCTTTGGAATCATCTCTGCATCAGAATATTTCCACAGAGCAATGGAAACCATTACAGAAGGTATTGGTGGGGTACGGGTGTACGTCGATGATATTATCATCTGGTCTGCAACACCAGAAGAGCACAATTCCAGACTACTACAAATGTTAAGACGCATTGATTTGTATGGATTGAAGCTCAAATCCAAGTGTCAATTTGGGATTTCCAAACTGGGTTTTTGGGAGATCCCATATCTAAGGATGGTGTACAACCGGACAGTGCTAAAGTTAAAGCTATCCACAAAATGCCTGTTACGACAGACAAAAAAGCAGTCTTGAGAATGCTTGGAGTTGTCAAATTTCTTGGCAAATTTATTCCGAACCATTCGTCTAGGACAACAATTGATCAAGAAACATTATTTCTTTTTCTTGGACTTCACAACATGAAACGGAAAAGTCCGACCTCAAACCCGCACTGACCTCAGCCCCACTTCGCACATTTTACGATCCGACAAAGTAGACAAAGATCTCGACGGACACGAGTCAAGTCAGGATGGGAGCTGTTCTTCTACAGAAGACTTCAAAATGATCTGTGGAGACCGGTAGCATATGCTTCTCGAGCCATGATGCCCACTGAACAATGCTGCGCACAGATTGAGGAAGAATGTTTTGGGTCTGGTGACGGGTGTTGAAATATTTCCCTATGTTTATGGTCTACCTACATTTGTGATTGAGACTGATCATAGGCGCGTGTGTAAATAATTCACAAGAGTCTTAATGATATTCGCCCAGATTACAGAGAATCCTAATGAGACCAAGAAGATATGATTTTTGTCCAGTATATACTCCAGGAAAAGTTCTGATCCTTGCAGATACATTATCACGTGCTACTGAAATGAAGATAAGATTCCAGATCTTGTGCAGGTGATAGAAGCTCAAGCTGACATGCTAGCTGACACACTACATGTTTCTGATTGCAAATTAAGATTAATTAAAGAAGAAACTGCAAAGGATGAAGTTTTGCAGTGAATGATTCATCACATGACTGATAGATGGCCAAATGCAAGCCGTTCTTGCTTCAGAAATGTTAAAAATGGCCTTTCTGTGGTAAATTGAGTTTTCCTCAAACTGGATAGAATAGTCATTCCTACAAAGTTGAGAAGACAGATTCTTACCCAGATCCATGAAGGACACCAGGGTATTGCGGAATGTAAATGACGCGCGAGGCAATCCGTATATTGCCCTGGTATAAATTCAGACATTTAAAATTATGTTTCTGATTGTGACATTTGTCAAAGAAACTAGTCTGCTTAACAAAAAGATAAATTCCCAATGATGAATATTGTACAATTCAATGTTCTAAAGTGGGAATAGATGTTTTCTACTTTCAAGGCAAAGGTTACCTCGTCATTATTGACTATTACTCAAATTATCCAGAAGTGATTAAACTTACAAACTCAAGTTCAAAATCAGTCATCAAGGCAACTGAAGATGTTTTTTCTAGACACGGGATAACATTGATCGTCGAAAGGGACAATGGGCCTTGTTTCGACAGTTGGGAATGGACCCGGTCCAATGGGAATGCTGAGAAAGGTGTAGGTATCGTGAAGAAATTGTTGAAGAAAGCACACGAGGCGAGACTAGATTTTGTGCTAGCTTTATTAAGTTATAGAGCTGCTCCTTTATCAACAGGTCTTTCATCAGCGCAACCTCTTATGAACAGACTGCCGCATACAACATTGCCAACCTAACTGTACCAAATCTTGATGATAAATCAATTGTAAACAAGATGAGACAGCAGCAGCAAACTCAAAGCTTGTATTACAACAAGTCAGCCAAACAGCTGATTCCGCTAATTCCAGGAGATTGTGGACGTGTACAAGATCCAACAGGTGGATCGTGTTTTAAGTCAGGCAGCTCCACATTCCTATCTTGCAAAAACATCTGAAGGTTCGATATTCAGGAGAAATCGTCGTGCATTGTTGAAGGTGAAGCAACCTCCAACTCCAATTCAACCTCAACAATTGTTTTCCAACAGTAGGTTTCCTGGACATTGGTTAAAACTCAGTACTTCATCATCTGATGCTCAACTTACTGATGCAAATATGAATCAAAAGAAGAAAAATTCTGACTCAATGACAGTTGGATTGAGAACATCAACGAGATGAAGGAAGAAACCTGATCGTCTCAATTTATGAACTATAAAACACTGATTTAACTCGTATAACTTTTACTGATGTTCATTACTGTACATTGCCATTACACTGCCTGTATGTAAATTTGAATGCAAGAATCAAATTTTTCAAAGAAAGGGGGCTATCACAATATGTGGATTTTATAAAGCACATAAAGGGTTAATGTAATGTTACTACTCTACTCACTAGATGGTGCCATAGAGCAACCATATAAATATCACTTGCCTCCTTGACTTCTGGGAGAGAGTGGAAGGGAACCAGACAGAGTAGGTGTGAGATAGTTTAACTGATAGAATAATTTAGTGTTGTAGAAGTGTAGTGTCATCTTGACTTGTCTAATTCCTTAGTAATATGTTCGAATCTAATTCAGTGTAGTGTAATAAATTAGCTTTGTTTGTTAAACGCTGCTTGCTGTTCTTTGTTAACACTACAACCTTCACCATCCTGAAGGACAAAAACAAAGAACACAACAATCTCTTACTCTGAGATGATGCTCTCTGGTCCTAGGCTCTCCCACAAGAGGAAACATCCTCTCAGTATCTATCGTGTCGAGCCCCCTGAGAATCCTGTCTCAATACGGTCACCTCTCATCCTTCTAAACTCCAATTAGTACAGGCCCAATCTCTCCTCATCAGAAAATCCCTTCAAACCCTGGATTGACATTGTGAGCATTCTCTGGACTGCCTCCAATGATAGTATATCTTTCCTTAGATAAAGGGACCAAAACTGCTCGCAGTATTTATGGTGTGGTCTAACTACTGCCTTGTATAGTTTTAGTAGAACATCCCTATTTTTATATTCCATTCCCTTTGAAATAAATGCCAACATTCCAATGTATCTTGGCAATTACCTGCTGAACTTGCATGCCAACCTTGTGATTTATGCAGGAGGACCCCCAAATCCCTCTGTGCTGCAGTGTTCTGCCGTCTTTCTCCATTTAAATAATGCTCAGCCCCTTTAGTTCTCCTACCAAAATGCATAACTTTACATTTTCCTACATCATCTTCCATCTGCCAAGCTTTTGGGCACTCACTTTAAAACAAAACTATTTTTATTGAAAGATTTTCATTTTATGACAGACAGACTTATCATCCACACACTCCGACTGCGCAATTGTATCTGCCCAGAGAGAAAAAAACCACACAGGAGTAATAATAATAACAAAAACATAACACAGGATTCGCCATGGTAACAGAAACAAACATTTTGCATCTTTAACTCGTTCTAGACACAGTGCGGTTAGGCTGTACATTTGTGCTCTACATCTTGCCGGTGTGGTCTATGTTAGTGCATCATTAGACCACAGAATTTACAGTGCAGAAGGAGGCCATTTGGTCCATCAAGTCTGCACCGGCCCTTGGAAAGAGCACCCTGCTTAAGCCCATACCTCCACCCTATCCCCATAACCCAGTAAACCCACCTAACCCTTTGGACACGAAGGGGCAATTTAGTATGGCTAATTCACCTAACCTGCACATCTTTGGACTGTGGAGGAAACCGGAGCACCCAAAGGAAACCCACGCAGACACGGGGAGAAAGTGAAAACTCCACACAGACCAGTCACCCGAGGCTGGAATTGGACCCGGGTCCCTGGAGCTGTGAGGCAGCAGTGCTAACCACTGTGTCACCGTGCGTGCCCAGCATGGTAACTTCATGGCTTGAGAACCCCCCCCCGTTGTCACCTGTGGGGGAGTGGATAGTCCCAGCGCTGTGAGGGTGGTGAGGCCTCACCAGGAGAACTTGCCCTTCTTTTGGGGGTGCTGCTCGTGGGCCCTGCACCCTGTTGTATTATATATTTCCCCTGTGTTTTGGGTGCTGCCTCTTTCTCCCCCCCCCCCCCATACCTGCACGTTTACTCTCAGCGACTGATGCATGAGGACACCAAAGTCTCACTGAGTCTCCACCTCTTTTAATTAACACCCATTGAAATAATAATCTGCCTTCCTATTTTTCTACCAAAGTGGCTAACCTAACATTTATCCAGGTTATACTGAAACTACCATTCATATGCCCACTCACTCAGCCTGTCTAAATCCTGCTGAATAATCTCTGCATCCTCCTCACAGATCATCTTCTCCCAACTTTGCATCATCTGCAAACTTATTTCCCTTGTCCAAATCATTAATATATAATGTGAACAGTTGGGGTTCCAGCATAGTACCTGTGGCACTTCACTAGTCACTGCCTGCCAATCGGAAAAAAACATTCATTCCAACTTTTTGCTTCCTGCCAGCGAACCAGCTTTCTATCCATCTCAAGACACTACCCGTAATCCTATGCCCTTTGATTTAGCAATCTGCTGTGTGAGACCCCTTGACATCCGTCTGCACAACGAATGCATCCATTTTATTTCAAATGCTCTGAGCATTCAAGTACAAAACCTTGGGTGGCACAGTGGTTAGCCCTGCTGCCTCACGGCGCTGAGGACCCGGGTTCGCTCCCAACCCTGGGTCAGCGTTCGTGTGGAGTTTGCACATTCTCCTTTGTCTGCGTGGGTTTCACCCCCACAACCCAAAGATGTGCAGGTTAGGTGGATTAACCACGCTAAATTCCCCTTTAATTGAAAAAAATAATTGGGTATCCTAAATTTATGGGGAAAAAAAGGATAGTCCTTTTAACATTCCTTGACCGGTCCCTACTATTTATTACAATGTCGTTATCTGATACAGGCCCTTGGTTTCTCTGCTTTTTTATTCTCTTTGCTGTATTTTTCTTGTGTTTCTGATTCCCCCTGCTCTTAATCCTGACATAGGTTCCCAACCCCTGACTATTTTAGTTTAAACCCCCCCTCCTCCTCTTGATTCTGTAAAACTTCTAGACATACGTTCAAAAGAATCATTAATTCAAAGTCCCATTTCTTATGAACATATTTATTTTAGATCTACCTGTAGTGTTAGGAAAAACACTATTTATTATCCAGGATAAAATAAATGTCCTTCATCAGCTTTTGTGGATCATTTCAGGGAAATGTGCTCTCCTCGGCTCAAAAAGCATCAGCCCACTGGAAGCAAAGTTGTGAGACCGGCCAGTCCAGCAGAAAGAAACCCTGCGACCCTCCCACTTCACCAAGTGTCAGAATGAACATGGTTCAGTCCTGGATGTGATTAACACCAGCAATAACAGCAGAATCCAACCTGTCATCGCTTGTGAACTCGCTGGTGTCTTAGCAGACTTGACAAGTGAGTGAATCCCTTCCCACACTCAGAACAGATAAACGGCCTCTCCCCGGTGTGAACTCGCTGATGTGCCAGCAGGTTGGATAGATCAGTGAATCCCTTCTCACACCCAGAGCAACAGAATGGCCTCTCTCCAGTGTGAATTCTCTTGTGTGTTAGCAGGTTGGATAACTGAATGAATCCCTTTCCACACTCGGAGCAGGTGAATGGCCTCTCCCCAGTGTGAACCTGTCGGTGCTTCCGCAGATTGGATAACTGAGTGAATCTCTTCCTACACTCCGGACAGGTGAACGGTCTCTCCCCAGTGTGAACTCGCTGGTGTGTTAGCAGGGTGGATGAATCACTGAATCCCTTCCCACATTCAGAGCAGATGAATGACCTTTCCCTGGTGTGAACCCGCTGGTGCACCAACAGGTTGGATGAATTAGTGAATCCCTTTCCACACTCTGAGCAGGTGAACGGCTTCTCTCCAGTGTGAACTCGCTGATGAGTCTGCAGGTGAGATAACTGAGTGAATCCCTTCCCACAAACAGAGCAAGTGAACGGCCTCTCTCCGGTGTGACCACGTCGATGAGTTTCCAGTGCAGTTGGGGTACAAAATCCCTTCCCACAGTCCCCACATGTCCACGGTTTCCCCATGGCGTGGGTGCCCTTGTTTATCTCCACGTTGAACGATCAATTGAAGCCTCGACTTTACAGCGAACAAAGGTGCAATCTCTCCCTGCTGGGAACGTTGTGATTTTTTCAGACTGGATAACTGGTTAAAGCTCTTTCCACAGTCAGTGCACTGGAACACTCCCACTCAGGTGTGTGCGTCTCAGTGCTTTTCCAGTCACACTGAAATTTTAAATATCTTGAAGCCGACAAAAGAGACAAAAATTCACCCTTGAGATTCAGATCCTGATGAATTGAGTGAATGCCATATCTTGACATTTGGTTTGAGATTTCTGTCTGTAAATCGTCCTCTTCGAACATCCTGTAAAAGGTGTTTTCAAAAGTCATCACTGTCAGTACAGGACAGAAATTCAGAACAGACCATTTTATATTTGATTCAGTTGTTCTCCCATCTTGACTGTAATCCTCCCCATGCACCCTCACTTCCCCCGCTCCTTCTGTCGCCATTGTTTACTCCTGATAATTCTTATAACATTAGAACATGAGAAACTGGAACAGCAGGAGGCCATTCAGCCCCTCAAGACTATTCTGTCACTTCATCAGATAACGGCTGATCTTCACATCCCTGCGCTCACCCCAAGTCCGTTCATTCCTAAAATATCCAAAATTCCTCTATTCTCTGTCTTGAACAAACTCAGTGACTGAACATCCACAACACTCTGAATTTATTTATCCTTCTTAAGATAGCGGCATCACTGGCATGACCAATATTTGAATAGACGTGATAAATTCGACTTTAAATAGCTGATACATCAAAAACAGGTTTCACAAAATCACAAACATTTCTCCTGTCAGTTACAGAATGGATTGCTTCTGTGACTCAATGACTCTGTGTCTGGAAATATAAAATGTAGCGACAATACAATGTTACACAACTAGAAATAATAAATGTACTTTATTACAGAACCATAAATAATATATCTAATCTGCATAATATAACAATACTGGATATTTCTCTGTCTGATATTAATTTACTGTCAGCCACCTCCTCGGAAAGCAGCCTTTTAACTGTGAACATCAGGAAAGAGACCATCCTTTTAGTCAGACAAATAAATGTGTCAAGCTGAGGGAGGAAAGGATGTCAATGTCTTTGAGAGAGAGAGAGAGAGAGAGAGACCTGGGCCAAGCTTTGCAGAGTCTGCACCCTCCCTGGATTCACTTCCTTTCCCTTCAGTTGCTGCAAGTGACCAATTGAAGGTGAGAATGAGAAAAGAAATGGAAAGGGGGAGAAATGAAAGTGTTTTACTCACAGATGTTGGAGACAGGAGGACGTTTTAGTCTTTTACTCAATCTTCATCCTCAAGAAAGGCCGCACTCTGGCTGGAGGACCAGAGTCCTTCCGGTCCTCCAAGTTTCCCATTGGTCAACATCTCAGCCGATTTGAGGGGGGGGGGGGAAACTTCCACACATGCGCAGTTTCCATCTCCCTTGGACATGCGCATCCCGAGACGCCTGCGCGGCGGATAGAGCAGTTTCCCGAGCGTGAGGGATTGTGGGAGTTATACCCGCCATTATTCATACGGAACCCAGTGTGGCTAACATATTGGGGAGGATAATAGGTGAGAGTGAAACTGAACCCGATAATCAGCACCTTCAGGGGATGAGAACTGGGGGCGAATAGTGGGATTAATTAGTCTTAAAATCAATAGGGAGAAAGGAGTGTGTGGCCGACAGCATTTTCTGTGACAACTGGAACTGTCAGTTTGGAATTTATATCCTGTGATCAGTCATGACTTGATGATGTCAACCCCATCACACCCATTAAAATCACTATCAGGTCAGTCTTCAACCTTCTCTTTCCCAGAGAAAATATCCCCAGCCTGTTCAATCTATCCTGTAACTCAGTTCTGGTATCATCCTCGTGAATCTTTCTCTGTCAGATTTTAAGGGGTATATAATTAATATTTAGGCTCAGTTTAATTTGGTTACAGGTGCCAATTACTCAGTTCCAAATTGACCCTCTAAAATGCTTCAATTTGAAAGAAAGGCAAGACAGGACTCTGAAATAGTAAATATTTATCCGTATTTATTTTTTAAAGATAGTATGCTGATGAAAGACACAAGTGATTTTCATCTCCTGAATTTGCGACCATTCAATGTGGATCTGTGAATCTTCCTCCTATTCGTGAGCCAACAGTCATTTTGCAAAATTGCCCCAGGGACATTCAGTATCTCCAGGACTAGAATCCAACTTAGCTCAAGACCGTTCTGGAAACCCACTTTAAACACGTGAATGAGCATTACCCAATCTGGAATCAGGCTTGTTTTAAGCAGACAATTGCTCATTGCTGTCACTGGGTTAATTTTATTGAATGTAAGCTTTTATGTAAATTGTTCCATGGGCAGAACAATGGGACTGTTCAGGACCTTTCTTTTAAATGAATTTGGACAAGATCATGACTGGTTTACCTCAAATAAATAAAGGGAAACTGTTTCCACTGACAAAGGGATTGTTAACCAGAGGACACAGATTTAAGGTAATTGACATAAAAGCCAGAGGGGAAATGAGAAAGATAAATCTTTACACAATGAGGTGTTGTGATCCGGAATGCACTGTCTGAAAGGCTGGTGGAAGCAGATTCAGCAAAGGGAGTTGGATAAATACTGGAAGGGGATTAGTTTGCAGGGTTCATGGGGAAAGGACAGGATCATGGGACTAATTAAGTAGCTCTTTCAAAGAGCCAACAGAGGCACGATGGGCCGAACTGCCTCTTTCTGTGAGGTGAGATTATGTGATCGCAGATAAATAAATATGTGGCTGCAATATAGACAGTGATGTCAATAATATCTGGAATTCCCATCGTGCCCCTGCTAGCCAAGATTTTATGGAGGTCCTTCCATTAGCTTTCGGATGAACAACCCTCCAACTTTCCTTTAATACCTCAAAATTGTGGACCTCTCAGTCCAACGTGGCTTCACTACCTTCTCGCTAAAAGACTTAAACATTAGCAACACCCCTGGTTCCTCACGGCCCTCTTGACTTCTGGTCTCACAGCTCCTGGTCCCACAGCTGACTACTTCCAAGCGAACTGCAGATTGCCAGCTTTCCATGAGAAACACCCAGAATTCAAACCAAGGCTCCACCCTGAATCACTTATCCCCATGGCAACACAGACTCTTTGGGATGTCCAACAGATGTTTAAAGCGTTCAGCTTCAAAAACCATACCTTTCGACCCGGAGGTCTGCATGACGAATTCACCTCTGTGACAAAGACAGGGCAGTAATTGTCAGACCCGATGTCTCCAGGTCTCCAGCAAAAAGAGCTCAGCTGCCCTTTTACAGATCTTACCCTTCCAGCTTTGACTTCTTAAGTCAACATGGGTGATTGCGAATTCCCTGAGGGTGTTTCTGTAAGATTCTCAACCCAGGTTTTCCATTTATCTTAAATTTGAAAAAAATCCAATTCCCAAACTAAAAGTTATATTTCTTAAACATGAATCATGAAACTAGATCTTCACAACATCTTCCCCAGGAAGAAATGAAAATGTATCACCCTCGTAATACCCCATTTAGAATATTACAACTTACACCCTTCTGTATATTTTAACAACAGCCATGATCTTATTGAATGGTGGAGCAGGTTCGAGGGGCCGAATGGCCTACTCCTGTTCCTATGTTTTCCTGTGTTTAAATATCTGATAATCTGTTAAAGACATAATAATCCCTCCATTGTCCCCTTCACATTCACAAGTCCATCTTGCTAACAGCACACTGCTGAATTCCATGTCCAGGAATCACAGTTCACTTAAGATGGAAAACATTATTGCTTGCTATATTTTCTGAAAGTTTTCTTCTTACAATAATTATCGTCCAAAGTTCCTTCTGCGAGAGGAGAGTCCTCATTGCTGCTCAGATGTGAGTTTTCAAGTTCAGTTTCGAATAGTCTGTTCAGAGTTCAAGTTTTGAACTTTATTTTCTTCCATGTGTGTAGTTTCCCCATTGTTTCAATCCAAAGGGAATGTCCCGGTCAAGCCCACATTTAAACTCTATTCTTCTGGCTCAGTTGTAGGCGGAGCTTCATTTTTCAGTTCATTTCCCAGACTCCAACATTTTGGATTCTCTTTTGGAGACAGCAAGTTCAAAATGGCTTCTTTTTGTGTCAATAACTCGCTCATCCATTGGTCAAAATCTTCATTAGTCTGATGTTCTTTGAGCCTTGGAGCGCATCAGCACAATTGGTCTCTGTCAGTATTTATGTTCCACAAGAGCCTCCACCCACCCCTCTTCATCTCCCCCATCAGCATATCCTTCTATTCCTTTCTCCCCATGTATGTATCGAGCTTCCCCTTCAATGTATTCATGCTGCTCACCTCAACCACTCGCTGTGGTAGTGAGTTCCACATTCTCACCACTCACTGGGTAAAGAGGTTTCTCATCAAATCCCTATTGGATTATTGACCTCCTTCATCATCTGAAAGATTTCCATCACGTCACCCTTCAGTCTTCGCTTTTCTAGAGAAAAGCAGCCTCAATCTTTCCTGAGGGTTAAATGCTCTCAGTTCTGGTATTATTCTTATGAATTTTTGTTGAACTTTCTCCAGTGCCTCTAGTTCCTTTTTCTAAATGGAGATCACAAATGTTGACAGTCCTCCCAGTGTAGTCTAACCCTGGTTCTAAACAAGTTGAACATAATCTCCCTGCTTTTCAATTCTATCCCTCTAGAATGGAACCCTATTTGTGGGCCCCACACTTTAAGAAAATATAACGTTCTCAGAGAGAATGC
Organism: Scyliorhinus torazame; assembly: GCF_047496885.1. Taxonomy (NCBI): domain Eukaryota; kingdom Metazoa; phylum Chordata; class Chondrichthyes; order Carcharhiniformes; family Scyliorhinidae; genus Scyliorhinus; species Scyliorhinus torazame. Next base: position 170,001,952 of record NC_092711.1, read on the forward strand.
AGAGGAGATTTATGAGAATGGCACCAGAGAAGAGTGATTTGGGGGGGTTAGAGAGAGTGGTACAGCTGAAAATTTTCTCTTTACATCACAATCATGGGGCTGTGAAGGAGGCTATTCAGCCCATCAAGACAATGCTGTGATAGAGATATAACTCTTCTGCAAAACCTGAAATCTGTGCCCCCTTATTTCTTGTACCATTAAGTTATGGCAGGGTTTTTCAAACTCAGGGTCCCGACTGATGAAGAGTGCCTTTGTGTTACTGTATTCTCCTATACAATTAACGAGGCAGAAATTTGCACTAGACTTCTCGGATGCAAAATGAAATTTTATTGGTATCTATTGATTATAAAGAGAGTAATCTTCTTGTGGGTACAAAATCAAAATGTTCTCAATTCAGGCCCCTGCTGAAAGCTTTACTTGTGATGATTATACTTAGTAATTTACAAATGACTTGGAATTCAAAATACAGTAATGGTTTCTTTGCTCGAAGCAAACAGCTGTGCAGATTAGAAGTAGAATGAAAATATGAAAATACGAAATAAAGATAGTAAATAGCTTGGCAAAAGTATAAGATGATTCTAGAATGAAATAATAGCCTAAAACTATTACCTTTAAGGAATTTGTTATCAGCCTAAGTCAATCTATTCCTGCCCTTGTAACATGCTGATTGGTTTGGATGAGTCTTCAATACATTTGGTTCGATAATTGGGTTGTCAACCTTCAATATGCAACATTAACTTAGAATTACCAGCCATGTTGCATCTGTGAATTCTTTAGTGGGCGTTGGTATGCAAAATCTGTTCTTGTCATGGACTGGTATGCGCGTTATCCTATAATTCCTTCTTTCCAACAATGGAAGGCTCATATGAACTTTAATGTCAGTAGAAATGTGGCATTTGCTTAGCTCATTTGCAAACTGTTTCAAATGCTGTGCCTTCGCTTTACTTATTTCTGCAAGCTGTGTGCTTTGTAAACTGATGTTAAATTTGTACAGTTTTGCACTGTCATGATGGAATCCAGGGGCTGTTTAGCACAGGGCTAAATCGCTGGCTTTGAAAGCAGACCAAGGCAGGCCAGCAGCACGGTTCAATTCCCGTAACAGCCTCCCCGAACAGGCGCTGGAATGGGGCGACTAGGGGCTTTTCATTTGAAGCCTACTTGTGACAATAAGCGATTTTCATTTCATTTCATTTTAAAATGACTTTTGAACTGAGTTTTAAAAAATCTACAATCAAAGGATCATTAATTAACCTTTTTACCTATCAGAACCAGTCGGTTTCCTTCAGCGACCAACGCGACCCATGTGTGGGTCATGGGAAGGTGTCGGGAGGGTCGTGGAGCGATCGGTTGTGGCAATCCCGATCATAGGAAGATGACCCCAACAGCCGTGACCGGCTTATAGGAATGCTGCTGCGGGCAGTCTCCAATGGGTTGTGGTGTTGGGGGCATGGGGTCGAGGCTGGGCTGTGTGCTGGTCACCGCATGCAGGGGATGGGGACAGGGGCTGGCAGACATCCACATGGGTGCACAATGATAACAGTGGTGGCCCCAGCTTGGAGCTCCGCTCTGGTGCTCGTCTTCTGCACGCTGCTCAGCTTGTTCCCCTCCACCGATCGATAGTACGCGACCTGCGGCTCGGTGGTCAAGCTGTTCAACAGCTGGCATAATATCTGCTTGCACTCCCACAATATGAAGTCCTGGTTGGGCAGTGGTCAGCAGTCTGCGACTGGGGTGGATGCAGCTACTGGACAGTGGGAGCGAAGCCAGGCCAGATTTATTGGCGAGGAATACCGATCAAACGAGGCCAGTCAATACAGCCGACACATATCAACAGTCATCGCTTTGTGTCACCACTCTCTGGAAACCAGGGAGTAAGTGCTTTTGGTGAGAATGGAGGAGATGACTTGGATGTTTGGATAGTGCAATGCAGTGGAAACAGTGAGAAATATTGTGACATTGTGTGTGTTTGACAAGTTACTTCATCTCGTCTAAAGTCATAATTTGTAAAGTAAAAACAAGATTGTACTTTTTTCTGTACTTATTTAAATGTCTGAAGAAATGGGAATATATTTAAAACAAAGTTTGTGTGTAAATGTAAGGATGTGCATGTTCAACTGAAAATGTTCTAATTTTCAGTAATTATAAAGTCATAAACTTGGAAAAATCAGGTATTGGAAATAAATTTTTAAAGTTAAAAAAAATAAAAGAATGCCGACCGTGACTGGCCTTTAAGTATGAACGATGGAGTCTTTCCGCCAGAGGGCGATGAGAAGGTCACGCGTCCGGTACGTACACTGATGCCATGTGCCCTGTACGTTGATGCTTTGGGTGTGAAATCGTGGAGTAGAGATTCCTCCATTTTGCAAGCAAGCAACAGGACTGTGTGAAGAACTGAAGATGGATTATTTTGTAATAAGGAAGAGAGGGCAGAACACAAACAGGCCAGGATCTCACAACTAAATCTACTGGAGAGAGCTTCGCAGGAGAGTCCACGGCAGGACAAAGCAGTGATGGTGTGAGGTATGTACAGAGACCCAGAGCCTCATTAAGAAGAAACTGAAATCGGGAACAAAGCTGTATAAAGATGATTTCTTGAGGTATGGCTTTAATTGTGTCAATGCACATCAGGATGCAAAGCCCTTGTGTGTTATATAAAACATAAATAAAACCCTTGGCCATATCACTTAGGGAGTCTAAGAAATGGAGGGGGCTAGTCCGCGGGGGAGAGGAGCATCGGGTATCGCTATATGCGGATGACCTGCTGCTATACGTGGCGGACCCAATGGAGGGGATGGTGGAGGTCAGGCAGACTCTGAAGGAGTTTGGGGAGTTCTCGGGCTACAAGCTTAATGTAGGGAAGAGTGAGCTTTTTTTATTACAGGCAGGGGACCAAGAAAGAGGGATAGGGGACCTACCGCTGAGGAGGGCGGAGAGGAGTTTTCGGTATCTGGGGATCCAGATAGCCAGACGTTGGGGGGCCCTACATAAACTGAATTTGACGAGGGTGGTGGAGCAAATGGAGGAGGATTTTAAAAGATGGGACATGCTCCCGCTCTCGCTGGTGGGTAGGGTGCAGTCGGTCAAAATGGTGGTCCTTCCGAGGTTTCTGTTTGTATTTCAGTGCCTCCCCATCGTGATCACCAAGGGCTTTTTCAAGAGAGTAGATAGGAGTATTATGGGGTATGTGTGAGCAAATAAGACCCCGAGGGTTAGGAGAGGGTTCTTGGAACGCAATAGGGACCGAGGATGGTTGGCTTTGCCAAACCTAGGGAGTTACTACTGGGCAGCAAACGTGGCGATGATCCGCAAGTGGGTCATGGAGGGAGAGGGGGTGGCATGGAAGAGGATGGGGATGGCGTCCTGTAAAGGAATGAGCCTGGGGGCATTGGTAACGGCACCGCTGCCGCTCTCGCCGACAAAATACACCACAAGCCCGGTGGTGGCGGCAACACTAAGGATCTGGGGCCAGTGGAGAAGGCACAGGGGTGCAATGGGAGCATCGGTGTGGTCCCCGATCAGGGGTGACAACCGGTTTGTCCCGGGGAAGATGGACGGGGGGGTTCCAAGGCTGGCATCGGGCGGGGATTAGAAGAATGGGGGACCTGTTCATTGACGGGACATTTGCGAGCCTAGGGGCACTGGAGGAGAAATTTGAGTTACCCCCGGGGAAATGCATTTAGATATATGCAGGTGAGGGCTTTTGTGAGGCGACAGGTGAGGGAATTTCCGTTGCTCCCGGCACAAGAAGTTCAAGATAGGGTGATCTCGGGGGTGTGGGTCGGGGAGGGCAAGTTGTCGGAAATATACCAAGAGATGAAAGAAGAGGGGGAAGCGCTAGTAGAAAAATTGTACTATATGTTTTGGTCATGCCCGGCATTGGAGGGGTTCTGGAGAGGTGTGGCGGGAGTAATATCCCAGGTGGTGAAAGTCCGGGTCAAGCCAAGCTGGGGACTAGCAATATTTGGAGTAGTGGATGAGCCGGGAGTGCAGGAGGCGAAAGAGGCCGGAATTCTGGCCTTTGCGTCCCTAGTAGCCCGGTGAAGGGTCTTGCTATTGTGGAAGGAGGCGAAGCCCCCTAGCCTGGAGGCCTGGATTAACGACATGGCGGGGTTCATAAAATTGGAGAGAATTAAGTTTGCCTTGAGGGGGTCTGCACAGGGGTTTCACAGGCGGTGGCAACCGTTCCTAGAATATCTCGCGGAGCGTTAGAGGAAGGTCAGTTAGCAGCAGCAGCAACCCTGGGGGGGGCGGGGGGCGGGGGGGGGGCGGGAAACGAGAGATTGTTTGAGGGGATGGACGAGCGGGAGATAGCATGGAGGGTGGGGAGAAACGGTACATGCGGCCAAGAGCCAGTGTATAAAGCTATGTAAATATACCATCTTGCCATGTATATATCTTGCTCAGGGTGATTTTGTGTTATTTTGTTATGGGGGGTGGGGGGGTTATTGTTTGTAAGGGGAAAAAATTGTGTTGTTAAAAACCTTAATAAAAATATTTTTTTAAAAAAATAAATAAATAAAATAAAATCTCTTATTATCGCAAGTAGTTTTCAAAAGAAGTTACTATGAAAAGCCCCTAGTCGCCACACCTGTTCGGGGAGGCTGGTACGGGAATTGAACCGTGCTGCTGGCCTGCCTTGGTCTGTTTTCAAAGCCAGCGATTTGGTGTATATGGATTTCAGTAAAGCATTTGATAAGGTTCCCCGTGGTAGGCTACTGCAGAAAATACAGAGGCATGGGATTCAGGGTAATTTAGCAGTTTGGATCAGAAATTGGCTAGCTGGAAGAAGACAAAGGGTGGTGTTTGATGGGAAATGTTCAGACTGGAGTCCAGTTACTAGTGGTGTACCACAAGGATCTGTTTTGGGGCCACTGCTGTTTGTCATTTTCATAAATGACCTGGAGGAGCGCGTAGAAAAATGGGTGAGTAAATTTGCAGATGACACTAAAGTTGGTGGAGTTGTGGACAGTGCAGAAGGATGTTACAAGTTACAGAGGGACATAGATAAGCTGCAGATCTGGGCTGAGAGGTGGCAAATGGAGTTTAATGCAGAAAAGTGTGAGGTGATTCATTTTGGAAGGAATAACAGGAAGACAGAGTACTGGGCTAATGGTAAGATTCTTGGCAGTGTGGATGAGCAGAGAGATCTCGGTGTCCATGTACATAGATCCCTGAAAGTTGCCACCCAGGTTGAGAGGGTTGTTCAGAAGGTGTACGGTGTGTTAGCTTTTATTGGTAAAGGGATTGAGTTTCGGAGCCATGAGGTCATGTTGCAGCTGTACAAAACTCTGGTGCGGCTGCATTTGGAGCATTGCGTGCAATTCTGGTCGCTGCATTATAGGAAGGATGTGGAATCATTGGAAAGGGTGCAGAGGAGATTTACCAGAATATTGCCTGGTATGGAGGGAAGATCTTATGAGGAAAGGCTGAGGGACTTGAGGCTGTTTTCGTTAGAGAGAAGAAGGTTAAGAGGTGACTTAATTGAGGCATACAAGATGATCAGAGGATTGGATAGGGTGGACAGTGAGAGGCTTTTTCCTCGGATGGTGATGTCTAGCACGAGGGGACGCAGCTTTAAATTGAGGGAAGATAGATATAGGACAGATGTCAGAGGTAGGTTCTTTACTCAGAGTAGTAAGGGCTTGGAATGCCCTGCATGCAACAGTAGTGGACTCGCCAACACTAAGGGCATTCAAATGGTCATTGGATAGACATATAGAAGTTTACAGCATGGAAACAGGCCCTTCAGCCCAACCAGTCCATGCCGCCCAGTTTTTACCATTAAGCTAGTCCCAGTTGCCCGCACTTGGCCCATAACCCTCTAAACCCATCTTACCCATGTAACTATCTAAATGCTTTTTAAAAGACACAATTGTACCCGCCTCTACTACTACCTCTGGCAGCACATTCCAGACACTCACTACCCTCTGAGTGAAGAAATTGCCCCTCTGGGCCCTTCTGAATCTCTCCCCTCTCACCTTAAACCTATGCCCTCTAGTTTTAGACTCCCCTACCTTTGGGAAAAGATGTTGACTATCTACCTTATCTATGCCCCTCATTATTTTATAGACTATATGGATAAGGGAATAGTGTAGATGGGCTTTAGAGTGGTTTCACAGGTCGGCGCAACAGCAAGGGCCGAAGGGCCTGTATTGCGCTGTAACGTTCTATGTTCTAAAGGTGTAACAGTGGTTTACCACACTCTGGAACTTTCTTTCCTCTGTCCTCAAAGAATCAGAGTTTTGGGCAGCACGGTGGCACAGTGGTTAGCCCTGCTGCCTCACAGTGCCGAGGTCCCAGGTTCAATCCCTCTTCACTATTTACCACACCACCAATTATTGTGTCATCATAAACTTACTTATCATACCTCCTACATTCACGTCCAGATCATTAATGTACACTTCAGATAGCAAGGGACCTAGCACCAATCCCTTTGGAACACCAATGGACACAGGCTTCCGTCACAAAGACAACCTTTGACCATTACCCTCTGCCTCCTGCCATGCAGCAATTTTTTCATCCAATTTGCCAAATTTCCCTGGATCCCAATACTTTTACCGTCTTGAGGTCCATGTAGACTACATTAACTACACAACCTTCATCTACACACCCAGTCACCCCCTCAAAAAATTAAAATCAAATATGTAAGACATTATTAACCCTTGACAAAAGCAAATTACTGCAGATGCTGGAATCTGAAACGAAAGAGAAAATGCTGGAAAATCTCAGCAGGTCTGGCAGCATCTGTAGAGAGAGAAAAGAGCTAACGTTTTGAGTTTCACAAAGAGTCATCGGACTCAAAACGTTAGCTCTTTTCTCTCCCTACAGATGCTGCCAGACCTGCTGAGATTTTCCAGCATGTTCTCTTTCGTTTCAGATTCCAGCATCCGCAGTAATTTGTTTATATCCAGTGTTTAACTCACTGTTCCCTCTCTACCCAGGAATGCCAGCTTTGACAAAGAGTCATTGGACTCGAAACGTTAGCTCTTTTCTCTCCCTGCAGATGCTGCCAGACCTGCTATGATTTTCCAGCACTTTCTCTTTTGTCCCCTTGACAAAGCTATGCTGACTATCCTTTATTAATCCTTGCCTCCCCAAATGGATTAATTTCCAAATAGTTTCCATACTACTGAGGTTAGACTCACTGGCTTGGGTGGCATGGTGGCGCAGTGGTTAGCATTGCTGCCTCACGGCACCGAGGACCCGGGTTCGATCCCGGTCCCAGGTCACTGTTCGTGTGGAGGTTGCATAATCTCCCCGTGTCTGCTTACGTTTCTCCCTCAGAAACTAAAGATGTGCATGGTAGGTAGATTGGCCAAGCTAAATTGCCCCTTAATTAGAAAAAAATAATTGGGTACTCCAAATCTCCTCCCTTGCCTCCCACTGCAGCCTGGGATACATCTCATCTGGGCATGGGGATTTAAACAAATCAAAAATTGCAGGCCAGAATGAGAAAAGAAATGGGAAGAGGAGGAAAAAAAGTGTTTTACTCACAAGTGTAGGCGACAGCAGGATGTTTCAGTCTGTGTGAAGCTTTGCCGGGCAGGACCAAGCTCTTTGCAACCAGGGCCTCAAAGGCCAGACTCGGATTGCTGGAGGACAAGCTCCCTTCCGGTCCTCCGCGCGTTCCCATTGGTCAACCTCCATCATGGAGACAATGAGGGGGCGGACTTCCGTCTACGTAAGGGTCGGCGGGGATTTGACCTTCCGACTCTGAGCTGTTGTCCAATCCGAAGTGTTTTGTTTCTGTGACCAGGGGTATTGTCCCAATGGGAGACTGTGTGCTGGAAACGTCAATCTGAGTCATTGTGACGTCATAACGGAGCCTTGTCTGAATTAACTAATACCACTCTGCTCTGCGGTGACGTCACCGGAATCCAGTGTACAGAGCTGACGCCCGGACACGAGTGCCCCGCCCCACCCATTGTTCCCCTCCCCCTACACATCCTCGACACAAGGTTTCTCTGGCGAGAGCGAGAAGCCGCTTGGTGATCTTCCCTTCTTCCCTGGACCGGGACTGCGCATGTCCAAGGGGAGGGGGGAGCAGAGCATGTGCAGAGGTGCCGCCCATCTCCAACACCGCCTGCTGACGTGTTGACCAATGGGAAGAGTTGGACGACCGGAAGGACTCTGCTCCTTCAGCCAATTAGAGCGTGAGGTTTGTGTGAATCACAGACTGGAACGTTCTCCTGTCTCCAACATCTAATTTGATTTGATTTATTATTGTCACATGTATTAGTATACAGTAAAAAGTATTGTTTCTTGCATGCTGTACAAACAGTGCATACCCTACATAGGGAAGGAAGGAGAGACTGCAGAATATAATGTTACAGTTATAGCAAGATGTAGAGAAAAGATCAACTTAATACAAGGCAGGGTCCATTCAAAAGTCTGATGGCAGTCGGCAAGAAGCTGTTCTTGAGTCGGTTGGTACGTGACCTCAAACTTTGGTATCTTTTTCCTGACGGAAGAAGGTGGAAGAGAGAATGTCCGGGGTGCGTGGGGTCCTTAATTATGCTGGCTGCCTTTCCGAGGTAGCGGGAATTGTAGACAGTCAATGGATGGGAGGCTGGTTTGCGTGACGGATTGGGCTGCATTCATGACCTTTTGTAGTTTCCTGCGGTCTTGGGCAGAGCAGGATCGATACCAAGCTGTGATACAACCAGAAAGAATGCGTTCTATGGTACATCTGTAGAGGGTGGTGAGAGTCGTAGGTGACATGCCACATTTCCTTAATCTTCTGAGAAAGTAGAGACGGTGGGCTTTCTTAACTGTAGTGTCAGCATGGGGGGGACCAGGACAGGTTGTTGGTGATCTGGACACCTAAAAACTTGAAGCTCTCGACCCTTTCTATTTTGTTCCCATTGATGTAGACAGGGGCATGTTCTCCACTATGCTTCCTGAAGTCGATGACAATCTCCTTAATTTTGTTGACATTGAGGGAGAGATTATTGTTGTCGCACCAGTTCACCAGATTCTCTATCTCATTCCTGTATTCTATCTCGTCATTGTTTGAAAACTGACCCACTACTGTGGTGTCATCAGCAAATTTGAAAATCGAGTTGTAGCGGATTTGGACACCCAGTCATAGGTGTATAAGGAGTATAGTAGGGGGCTGAGGACACAGCCTTGTGGGACACCGGTGTTGAGGATGATCATGGAGGAGGTGCTGTTGTCTATCCTTACTGATTGTGGCCTGTGGGTTAGAAAGTTCAGGATCCAGTCGCAGAGGGAGGAGCCGAGGCCAATGCCACGGAGTTTGGAGATGGTTTTCGTAGGAATAACAGTGTTGAAGGCTGAGCTGTAGTCGATACATAGGTGCAATGTTATCTAGGTGTTACAGGGTAGAGTGCAGGGCCATGGAGATGGTGTCTGCTGTGGACCTGTTGCAGTGGTAGGCGAACTGTAGTGGATCAAGGCAATCCGGGAGGCTGGAGTTGATTTGTGCCGTGACTAACCTTTCGAAGCACTTCATGATGATGGATGTCAGAGCCACTGGACGATAGTCATTAAGGCACGATGCTTGGCTTTTCACTTTCTTTTCTTTCCCTTTCCATTTCTTTTCTCGTTCTGGCCTTCATTGTTGACTTGCAGAAACAGAAGGTGTTGAATCCACGATGAGCAGAATGCATAGATGATGGTAGAAATTAAAGAATGAGGTTTATTCCAATACAATTACAATACTCCTCCAGTCCTCTAAGGGTCTCCTTCCCTGACTTGCACCTAGGCCGGCGTTGTGAACAGCTGGGGCTTTCCTTGTGGAAGGGAAGCCTGCCTCCCTTAAAGAGGAAGTTCATATTCCGGGGAGGTCATGGGAGATCATATTGTGCTGATCCCGGGACCTCAATTGGCGTTACAACACTCATAGAACATACAGTGTAGAAGGTGGCTATTCGGCCCAGCGAGTGTGCACCGACCCACTTAAGCACTCACTTCCACCCTATCCCCGTAACCCAATTACCCCTCCTAACCTTTTTTTGGTAACTAAGGGCAATTTATAATGGCCAATCCACAGAACCTGCACGTCTTTGGACTGTGGGAGGAAACCGGAGCACCCGGAGGAAACCCACGCAGACACAGGGAGAACGTGCAAACTCCGCACAGACAGTGACCCAGCAGGGAATCGAACCTGGGACCCTGGCACTGTGAAGCCACAATGCTAATCACTTGTGCAACTGTGTTGCCCACTCCTCTCCACCCAAGTCTGGAGCAACGTCCACATGCATGTGTGCTGGGCTTTTGACTGTTTTGCCTGTGGACAGCGTTCAGGCACAGACCTTGCAGCGTCAGGAGGTTTATATCGAACCAGGGAGTGGTGCTTATGTAACGAGTGTCTGGGGAGTGGTGGCATTGCTGGTGCAGTCACGAGAGCTGGCACGGGCACCTCTGATGGTGGCAGATTGTCCATCTCGGTTTCTGAATCAGGGTTAGGTGGTTCTTCATCTGGCATTTCGGTGTCCTTAAAAATAGCCTCTGGATCCTCAACAACTGGGGGAGCCAGGGGCGGCAGCGGTAACAGGAGTGGCAGGGGTAACAGGCCCGCTGTGAAGACAGCAGAGCCAAGACATCCGAATCAATGGCTGGCTGGCGTATCCGGCAAGTGGCTTCGGAGATTAGACTCGCAGCTCTGTGTCCCTACTTGGTCAGACACCGGACCTGTTTTCGCCAACATGATGCCTGGGATCCAAGCGGTCCCGCTGCTGAAGTTCGGGACCTGTATCGTGTCCCCCGGTGCAAACCCGCACAGTGATCTGCGGTGGCCTGTGTCCACCTCGGTTTAGTCCTGAACGCAGGTTTTCCTGCCAATATCCGGAAAGACCAGACGTAAACGGATGTGGAGCGCGCGACTCGTCAACATCTCGGATGGCACGATGCCCGTCGTGACATGCGGTCTTGTCCGTGGCAGAATAAGAACCTTGCCAAGCAGGTCTCCCAAGATCTCAATGTTTTTTTTAATTCCAAGCTGAAACGTTTGTACTGCTCATTCGGCCAACCCATTCGAAGCTGGGTGGTATGGGACGGTCCTCACATGACGGATCCTGTTGGGCGGACATGAATGCCGCAAGTTCCGCACTTGTAAACACTGTCTGATACCAGCACCTCAGGTATGCCCTGCATGCTGAAAATGTGCCCAAGTTTCTCTATGGTGGCCTGGGCTGTCGCCACCTGTATCTTGAGGACCTTCGTCCACTTGGAGTGGGCATCAACGATAATGAGAAACATTGTCTCCTGAAAGGGGTTTGCAAAGTCTATATGGAGGCGAGACCATGGACGACCGGGGCATTCCCACAGGTGGATCAAGGCTGGAAGAGGCAACGTCTGGAGGGCCTGACACTGGACACAGCCCTGGACCACCCACTTGATGTCTGCACGATGCCAGGCCATCAAATGTAGTTTTGAGCTGACATTTTAATTTTAGACACACCTGGATGTTCATTGTGGAGATCCTTCTGGAGCGGGCTGCGTCCACGTTTGGGGACCACCATACGGGTCCCCCAAAGGAGCTCGCTATCCTTTATGCTGAGCTCCTGCATCTTTGTGGTGTTGGCCTTCAGGTCCTGCGATAAAGCCCTGTGCAGAGCTCCATACTGCATCATGTGGCGAACGCAGGATAGCTGAGGGTCAGTCTGGGTCCACCCATGGATACGGAACGTGTGACCAGCAGTGAGTCCACAAAATGGAGGGTGACAATGACCTCTCCGGCCACCGCTGGTGTAGGTGGCCTGGTCGGCAGGGGCAGACGGCTTAACGCATCGGCATGGGGAATCTTGGTCCCACAGCGGTGTTCAAAACATAGTCATATGCTGCAAGCAGCAGTGCCTATTGCTGGATGTGGGCGGAAGCAATGGAGGGCAATCGCTCGATCTTCCTTGAAGAGCCCTAGGAGGGGCTTGTGATCTGTGAGAACAGTGAAGCGATGCCTGTAGACATATTGATGGAATTGATTGACCCTGAATATGACAGCCAAACTTCCTTCTCGATGTGGGCATATCGCATCTCTACGTCGACCGATGTTCTTGAGGCAAAGGCGATGGTTGTTCAGATCCGTCATCCATGGTGTGGGCCAGAACGGCCCGACGCCGGACGGAGCAGCATCGCAGGTCAATAGGAGTGGTCAGATGGGGCAAAGTGGGTCAGTAGTCTTGATGAGGAGAGCTGTTGCTTCACCTTGGCGAAAGTTGGCTGCTGTTCCTGAGCCCAATACTGCCCCTTCTTTAACAGACTGTGGAGGGGGGCTAAAGTGGTGGCCAAGTTTAGGAGGAACTTACCATGGTAGATTACCAAGCCAACGAATGAATGGAGTTCCATTGGACAAGGTTGTACAGGATCCTGCCAAATTGTTTGCACCTTCACTTCCACAGGATGCAAGCCATGGTGGTCTATGTGGTCGGCGAGGCATTGAATACACATTTGGCCCACCGGGGGTGGATGCCGGCTTCCTCAATACGCCTCGGCACTTAGGCCAGGTTTTGTAAGTGCTCCTGGACAGATGAGCCCGTGATCAGAACGTCATTGAGTTAGACTGCCACGCGAGGTAAGCCTCGCAGGATATTCTCCATTACCACCTGGAATATTGCACACACGAGGGAACTCCAAAGGGCAGGCGGGTGTATTCATATAGCCCCCTGTGTGTGTTCACTTTTACAAAGCATCTGGACTCGGGAGCCAGGAGGTAAGCATGGTTGTAAACATGTTGTAAACATGCTCCCTCCACTGAGCTTCACGTAAAGATCCTCGATCCTAGGAACCGGATAATGGTCCAGTCGAGACACGCGGTTGACCGTCATTTTATACTCGCCACACAAGCATACTGATCCATCAGGTTTTATGACCGGGACGATTGCCGCTGCCCAGTCAGAGAACTGTACCGGGCATATTTGGATAAATTCTCCATCTGGCCCAACTCAGCGTTCACCTTAGGTTGTCAGGTGTATGGGACAGGTCAGGCACAGTTCGGGCCAGGGCCCCTTTATGGTGCCCAATCCATCCTGGAACACCGGTGGGAACCTTGTCAGAACTCCTTCAGGGGCACAGGGGTACATTCAGCACACTCGTTGCCAATCTAACCGCAACAAGCGTAACCAGCCACACCCCAACAAGCTGGGACGCTCCCGTAGACCACCACCAGAGGAAGTTTTGCAGATTGTTGACCATACTCAACCGGAACCATTGAAGTGCCCACTATTGCCAGTGATTCCCCCGTATAAGTGGCCAGCCTCGCATTGGTGTCCAATACGGTCACGATAGGACGCCAGATCGGATGTGGCCGAACGTACGGTGACTGACTACTGACACTGCTGCCCCAGTGTCGAGTTCCATGCAGATTGGGTGTCCATGGATTTTCAGGGAGATTCGGATGGGCACCACTCTTGGCACAAGTGCTGTCGTCGTCTTCCACACAGTAAGCCCTGCCACATCGGGAGCGGTCCTGCCATGTGGGTTGGCGGGCATGTGGATCCGTGCGAGGCCTTCTGTTTCCCTGGTTTCTGCGGCCTGTTGTGGCCCCCGCTGGCTGGTGGTGGTATTCCGGTTCCTCCTGGTCGGGAGAGAACATCCGCGGCGTTCTTGGCCTCTAACACGGCAATCCATATTCCTCCAGTAGCTGTCCCATTGTCGGGGCCGGCCTCCTCAATTCTAGCCGAGTGTGATTGGTGCTTATTTTGGCCTCTCCAAATGAGCAGTGCCAGTTCCTGGAGCTCCTGAACTCCTTGTTGGCGCTTTCTCTGGCGATAGCTATCTCCACTGCGGATTGCAGGTCCAGGTGGGCCTCAGCTGGTCCACAAACCAAATGGTCCCTGAGCATCCCATTCAATGTCACTCTGAATTCACAAATCTCAGCCAGTTTCCAGGGGCGGGCCAGGAGGTCGCTCACTGACTTGGTTTGAACCTGAGCAGCCGTGTGGAACCGGAAACGGCGGATGTTGAGCGCTGGTTTTGGGTTTCAATACTCCCCCAACAGGGCGGCGAACAACCAGGAGTCTGGGGCGTCTGGGTGAGTCAGGTTCTTTATCACACTGTATGTGGGCCCTCCGCAAGCCGTCTTTCATCGGCAGTAATCACATTTGTTCGGAAAAATATAGTTCATGCGTTCCACACGTTGTCCAATTGCTTGCACCTGCACTAAAAGATTCCAGTCTTCCTATGAGCGGCATTTTGGTGGTTAGTAGTGGGGTCTATCGAAGCCTAAAGTATTTGTTATTATTTCCAGTTGTGTAATTTTGTATGTTATATATTTCCAGTCATCTCTTCCCTCAGAGGGTTGTTAGTCTCTGGATTTCTCTTCCACAGGGACCAGTGGAGTCTGGGAGTCACTGAATATATTCACCGCTGAGTTGGACAGATTTCTGATTGACCAGGGAGTCGAGGGTTATGGGGATCCAGCAGGAAAATGGAGAGAAAGCTGAGATGAGGGGGATTTCTTCGTGGTGAAGCTTTGGAATTCTCTACCCCAGAGTGGATCCTCAGTCATCAAGTATTTTCAAGACAGAGATTGATAGGTTCCTCAATATTGAAGATATCAAGGGATGAGGGGGCATTGTGGGAAAATGGTGCTGAGGTAGATTGGTCAATTATCTAATTGAATGGTTGAGCAGGCTTGATGGGCTGAATGGCTGATGGCAGCTCCTATTTGTTATGGTCCCTGTGTCCAGGGACAGGAAGCAGTGAGCATGGATCTGTCAATCAGCCTGAATCAGCACCTTCAGGAGAATTTGCGGGGGTGAATATTCGATACAGCAGAGCGAGTATACATGAATAGACAGGAAATAGAGGAATACGGACCGAGTAAGGGAAGAAGGTTTGTTTTTTAGTTTGGGCATCATGATGGGCACAGGCTTGGAGGTCTGAATGGCCTGTTCCTGTGCTGTACTTTTTTTTGTTCTTTGAGAACACACACAAGACAGGCGCACACAGAAAAAGGGAAAGGGGTAAAATGGAAAAAATGGAATGAGTACCCTTGTTCCAGATGCTGAAGTTGTTGCAGCAGTTGACTGTCCTTCCAGGTCATGGGGTGATTGAAAACAGCTGTTGGATTTCTAATGAGGATCTTCTGGCACATTCAGTCAGAACTCCCAGGCTGTAGGATTCCCTCCGGGGAGTCACTTTAATGTTTTAACCTGGGCCTACACTCCAAAAGAACAACCTCAGGCCTGTGTAGCTGCTATTTGTGTCCAACTCCACCAGAATGTCTAACAGCCTTTCTGAGGTAAGTACAGAGTTTCCCACACGAGATTTCAACTCCCTGCAGCTGGTGCTGGACTGGATTTTCTTTGCAGCTCAAACTGGCTGTGCAGAGAGAAAAGGCTTTACTCCAGAACTTCACAAAGAATCCGCCAGATGAGAGACATTTCAGAGCCTCCAGCTTCTGTTCAAAACAAAACTGTAAGCAAAACACAGTCCCACAGGGAAAGGAACAATCCAGAATGGTCAGCATCGAATATCAGCCGATGAAGGGCATTTATTTAACCTGGACAGTAAATAGTGTTTTTTCCCCACTACAGATAGATCTAAAATAAATACATTTTAGTCTCTGATCCATTGAGTCTACAGCACAGGGCCAGGCCAGTCGGCTCAATTGGTCTCTGTCAGTATTTATGCTCCACATGAGCCTCCACCCATCCCTCTTCATCTTCCCCATCAGCATCTCCTTCTATTCCTTTCTCCCCATGTATGTATCTAGCTTCCCCTTCAATGTATTCATGCTGTTCACCTCAACCACTCGCTGTGGTAGTGAGTTCCACATTCTCACTCTCGCTGGGTAAAGAGGTTTCTCATCAAATCCCTATTGGATTATTGAACCTCTTCATAATTTTGAAGACTTCCATCCGGTCACCCTTCAGTCTTCTCTTTTCTAGTGAAAAGCAGCCCCAGCCTTTCTTGAGGGTTAAATGCTCTCAGTTCTGGTATTATTCTTGTGAATCTTTGTTGCACCTTCTCCAGTGCCTCTGTTTCCTTTTTCTAAATGGAGATGACAAATGTTGACAGAGACTCCCAGTGTAGTCTAACCCTGGCTCTAAATAAGTTGAACATAACCTCCCTGCTTTTCAATTCTGTCCCTCTAGAATGGAGCCCTATATGTGGGCCCCACACTTTAGGAACATTGTGAAGTTCTCAGAGACGGTACAGAGGAGATTTACGAGAATGGCACCAGGGATGAGGAACTTCACTTATTCAGAGAGACTGGAGCAGCTGAAATTTCTCTCTTTGGGTCAGACAGGAATTAGGGTCAGGAATGGGGCCATTTGGCCCATTGAGACCATTGCCGCTAAACCATTGCCCAGTTCCATTCCCGTATCTCTGTCAGTTTATTTCCCTCAAGTGCCCATCCAATTTCCTTTGGGAGACATCCCATCATCTCTGCTTTTAGTCCCCTTGTAGGAAGGGGGTTCCAGCTATTT
The DNA here is from genome assembly GCF_047496885.1 of Scyliorhinus torazame. Lineage (NCBI taxonomy): Eukaryota > Metazoa > Chordata > Chondrichthyes > Carcharhiniformes > Scyliorhinidae > Scyliorhinus > Scyliorhinus torazame. Next base: position 170,018,349 of record NC_092711.1, read on the forward strand.
CCCACTTGCTTTAAAGGTAAACGAAACTCAGAGAGCACAGAAGGAGGCCATTTCACCCATCGTCCCCATGCTGGCTCTTGGAACGAACAATTCATCACTCTTCAAATTTATATTCTTTTTCAGAATCTGTCCATGTCACTTTTGACAGTATAGTTTAATTTGAATCCTGCACCATTTTCAAGCTGCTGGGATGAGTCGAGGGGCAGCAAGGTGGCACAGTGGTTAGCTCTGCTACCTCACAAAGCCAGAGATCCCAGTTCAATTCCGGCCTTGGGTCACTGTCTGTGTGCAGTTTGTGCGTTCTCTCTGTGTCTGCATGGGTTTCCTCCGGGTGCTCTGGTTTCCTCCCACAGTCCAAAGCTGTGCGGTTCGGCGGATTGGCCATGATAAATTGCCACTTAGTGTCCAGGGATGTGTAGGTTAGGTTATGGAGTTACGGAGACAGAGCAAGGTGGATGGGTGAGTGGAACTAGGCAGGGTGCTCTTTCAAAGGGTCGGTGCAGACTCAATGGGCTGAATGGCTTCCTTCTGCACTGTCGGAATTCTATAATCCCAATATTATAGCACTTGGAAAACAGTGGTAGAATCGGACAGAGTCAGCATGGATTTATGAAAAGGAAATTATGCTTGACAAATCGACTGGAATTCTTCGAGGATGTAACTAGTAGAGTTAAAGAGGGGAAGCCAGTGGATGTGATTTATTTGGACTTTCAGAAGGCTTTTGAAAAAGTGTCACTTAAGAGATTAATAATAACAATATAATAATAGTAATGTGTAATATTAAAATGAATGGGATAAGGGGTAGTTACTGAGATGGATAGAAAACTGATTGGCAGACAGGAAACAAAGAGTAGGAATTAACGGGTCTTTTTCTGAACTGTGGGCAGTGACTAATGGGGTACTGCAGGGATTGCTGCTGGGACCCTGTTGGAATCTGTAATTTGAAGGGATCTTAACTTGCCGAACTACGCCAAGTTGGGGGAAGCTTAGTTGATGAATCAAAGTCCTGGCGCGATACGACAAGTTGTAAGATTTGTAATATTTCTGGACTATGCCAAGTTGTTGGATTCCTAGTATTATTCGACTGTGTAAAGTTGAAGGAATTTATATTATTTCTGCTATTCGGTTACCAGTCGCACTTTGCGAATACTGGGACTCAGCAGAAACTTCAGTTAAAACTTCTCAGGTGCCAAAAAGAATTGTTTTATTTGTAGTTGCTTGATTACAATTTGAAAGTCATTTAAAAGGCAATTCGTTGACAATTCGAAGCTTTCAGAGAATTACAGACATTATCTTTCTTTGCTTAGGCAGACAGCTCGAAAGTAACTTTTAAAAGGTCAAAGTCTGGCAATGAAACATGAAGAGAGAGAGAGCTAATCTTCAGCTAAACTCAAACTCAAAGTACAAAACAGACTAACAGACTGACACAGACTAACACCCCGGAAAAGATATCTCTAATTAACAAACAGAAAGACTATTAAGGACAAAACTGACTAAACTAACAGAAAGACAACACAACACTAACAGAACACAACACAAAGACACTACAGAAAGACTAAGAGAATTAAAGACAGCAATTAAGGACAGACAACACTAAAATGGCGGGCGGAAACATTTCAGTTATACACTTTCATATCTGTTTTAAGTCATCTAATCATACCCCAATATAATCCTAATTGGTTTGGGTTAGACTCAAACACATTTGATTTGATGGCAAGCCATCCATCTTCAATGTGCAACATCAGCTTTTAATTGTTTCATGTCTACATGTTATGGAATGTGATATTCTGCTAATCTTTACCAGCAATAGACTGGTTTTAAGCTAGCTTGGCTAATGTAACAATGGAGACGTCATATTGACAAAGATTGAGTAAAATATATATATGATTCAATGCTCTTACAAACTGCATTGGACTCCTGCCACCTCGTTGCCATGGAACTCAGTCCTTGTCCTTGACAATTAGCACAAGCAGTGTCAAATTGTCTTGCAACTGTGCTGTTATAATCTATGATGGAATTTTATGCTGTTTCATGTATCTATTGAAGACCTGAATTTATGTGTGCTAAAATTCTCATTTTTAAATGAGTATTTAAAACTGGGGCTTAATATTTATGCTTAAACAGCTATCTTTTACCTATACTAGTTGTATTCGAAATACCTGGCTTCTACAGACCCCCATCTATTTACAATGTATATTAAACATTTAGATGAGGAAACTAAATTCAACAGCTCTAAATTTGCAGATGACACAATGCTAGGTGGGAGGGTGAGCTGTGAGGAGGTTACAGAGATGCTTCATGTGTGATTTGGACAAGCTGAGTGAGTGGGAAAATGCATGGCAGATACAGTATAATTTGGATAAATGTTATGTTATCCGCTTTGATAGCAAAAATAGGAAGGAAGATTATTTATTTATTTATTGAAAAATTGAGAGTACCCAATTCATTTTTTAATTTTCCAATTAAGGGGCAATTTACCGTGGCAAATTCACCTATGCTGCACATCTTTGGGTTGTGGGGGGGAAACCCACGCAAACACGGGGAGAATGTGCAAACTCCACACGGACAGTGACCCAGAGCCGGGATCGAATCTGGGACCTCAGCGCCATGAGACAGCAGTGCTAACCATTGTGCCACCGTGCTGCCCTGGGCAGGAAGATGATTAAATGAATGGTTATAAATTGAGAGACGGAATGTGGAGCGGGACCTGTGTCCTCATACACCAGTCACTGAAGGTAAGCATGCAGGTGCAGCAGGCGGTAAAGAAGGCAATTGGAGAGAAGATTCGAGTACAGAAGCAGTTTTGTCTTGCTGCAATTGTACAGGGCCTTGGTGAGGATAAATCTGGAATATTGTGTGCAGTTTTGATCTCTTTATCTGAGGACGAATGTTCTTGCTATAGAGTAAATGCAGAGAAGGTGAACCAACTAATTCCTGAGATGGCGGGACTGATGTATAAGAGTTGTGTCGGTTACAATTGTATTTGCTGCAGTTCAGAAGAATGAGGGGGATCTCATAGATATCTATAGAATTCTAACAGGACTAGACAGGGTAGATGCAGGAAGGATATCCCCGATGGTGAGAGTGACCACACCCAGGGTCATAGTCTAAGGATACGGGGTAAACCTTTCAGGACTAAACTAAGATGAAGAGAAATTTCTTCATCCAGCAAGTGGTGGGATGAAGCTATTGGGTTGGATGATCAGCCATGTTCACAGAGCAGGCTTGAAGGGCCGAATGGCCTACACCTGCTTCTACTTCCTATGTTTCTATAAATCACAACAGCTCATCTTGAAATGCATAATTTCTCGATATACTGTGTTTGGATTTTCACAGGGGACTTGGAAATGGAATGAAACACATTGTTGTTACACAAAATCACAAAGGCACCGTCTTTATTCCTGATATTCATCAGCATATGGGGGATCTTATAGAAACATATAAAATTATGAAGGGAATAGATAGGATAGATGCAGGCAGGTTGTTTCCACTGGCGGGTGAAAGCAGAACTAGGGGGCATAGCCTCAAAATAAGGGGAAGTAGATTTAGCAGTGAGTTTAGGAGGAACTTCTTCATCCAAAGGGTTGTGAATCTATGGAATTCCTTGCCCAGTGAAGCAGTTGAGGCTCCTTCTTTAAATGTTTTTAAGATAAAGATAGATAGTTTTTTGAAGAATAAAGGGATTAAGGATTATGGTGTTCGGGTCGGAAAGTGGAGCTGAGTCCACAAAAGATCAGCCATGATCTCATTGAATGGTGGAGCAGGCTCGAGGGGCCAGATGGCCTACTCCTTTGGGGACTTTTCTAAAAATAAATTACATTTCTGTAGCACCTTTCATGACCACAGGATCTCCTGAAGCATTTTACATTCAGTGAAGTACTTTTGAAATGTAGTCACTGTTGTAATGTGAGAAACTCTGGATGTGCTTCTGTCATAAGATTTAGTTTTTAAAATCAATCACTTGTCGATCTTCACTGTTGGAAGTAAGAAGGTCAAAGAAGCCATGTTAAACTCTAACATGTGACTCGATCTTTATTTCAGAAATTAATACCGTATAAACGTGAATCTTCAACACTGCTGCGTGAGCATTAATTGTTGAAACAAAGAAATTCTTCAAGAATTTTGACAAGAAAGAGAACATTAAATTGTGTCAAGGTCTGGCTCAACCACAAGGCTGATTGTTCAATCCAAACAAGATGAGTAAGAAATAAAGCTATTGTCTTGCACAAACTATCTTTTTGAACCAGTGTACCTTGGAGGAACCAAATATATTAATTAAAGATTACTGTTTTACTTAGCCACCAATCAGTAACAGATGATTGATCCTTAATTCAGTTACAATGAATGAATCAATAATGAATCCGTAGTTCTCGTAAAAGACTGATTTTTATTTGCTGTAAAAATGTAAAAGCAGGGCAGCAGAGTGGCGCAGTGGTTAGCACTGAAATGAAAATTGTTTATTGTCACAAGTAGGCTTCAATGAAGTTACTGTGAAAAGCCCCTAGTCGCCACATTCCGGCGCCTGTTCGGGGAGGCTGTTACGGGAATTGAACCGTGCTGCTGGCCTGCCTTGGTCTGCTTTCAAAGTCAGCGATTTAGCCCTGTGCTAAACAGCCCCTGCTGCCTCATTGTGCCGAGGTCCCAGGTTCAATCCCAGTTCTGGGTCACTGTCCATGTGGTGTTTGCATATTCTCCCCGTGTTTGCGTGGGTTTCGCCCCCACAACCCAAAGATGTGCAGGGTAGGTGGATTGGCCATGCTAAATTGTCCCTTAATTGGAAAAAAATAATTGCGTACTCTAAATTTCTTAAAAATCTTAATTGCTGTATATGTAAACAATGTTTTGGGCAGCACGGTGGTGCAGTGGTTACCACTGCTGCCTCACAGCACCGAGAACCCGAGTTAGATCCCGGCCCAGGGTCACTGTCCGTGTGGAATTTACACATTCTTCCCGTGTCTGTGTGGGACACACCCCCACAATCCAAAAAGATTGTGCAGGATAGGTGGATTGGCCATGAAAAATTGCCCCTTAATTGGAGAAAAATAGTTGGGTAGTCTAAATTTATAAATTTTTAAAAAAGGAATGTATAATGAAGATAAATGTACTGACAAGAGAGACCTTCAATGTCAGATTAACCTCATCATTTGAAGTTGTAAAATAAGGGATTCTATAGCAGCAGATAAAAGGATAGTATGAAATAGTTCTATTGTATTCCTGCCTAAGTGTCAGTAATTGGGGATCCAATTCAATTAATCTAGTGACCAAATTGACCAATTGTCATGTTATGAGATAATGGTCACTTTGGGGATAAAAGTAGAGGTTCCGACCGTCTTCATTGCTGGCCAAGTACTGAAGACTCCTGAGGCCGAGTTCTAAGGAAATTACTGTCAAAGAAGGAGCCAGACTCCCGAGGCTTATTCCACACAAATTACTGTCAAAATAGAATCCAGAGAGGGTTACGCTTCTACAGACTGATCACCCACATGAAGTTGTAAAAGTCAATGTCTTAAAGTTCAGTAAACCTTTTTCTTTTCATAAACCTATTTTTGAATTTACTATCCAGAGAATTCTGCCTTTGTCTTAATTGATTCAAGGGCTGTCCAAACTAAAGTGAATTTGTTAAATGGTAAGTTAGGGGTAGCTGAAATCAATTACATTCTAGATAACAAGATCAGTATCTTCAATTAAGAACCTTGCATTTCTATAGCACCTTTCACAACAATAGGGCGTCCCAAAGTGCTTCACAGCCAATTAAGTACTTTTGAAGTGTCATCACTTTTTTAATGTAGGAAACGCAGCAATCAATTTACACACAGCAAGATCCCACACACAGCAATGTGATAATGAGCAGATGATCTGTTTTTAGTGATGTTGATTGAGGGATAAATATTGACCAGGACACTGGGGTAACTCCCCTGCTCTTCTTCAAAATAGTGGCTGTGGGATCTCTAACATCCACCTGATAGGGACAGACAGGGCCTCAGTTTAACATCTTCTTTGAAAGAAGGCTGTTCTGACAGTGCAGCACTCCCTCAGTGCTGCGAGGAGGAATGTTGGATGTAATTTTTGTCCTCCAGTCCCTGGACTGGAACTTGAACCGACAACCTTCTGACTCAAGAGAACTGCCCACTGAGCCAGGGCTGACACTATAGACATTACAAAGTTAGAAAGTGAAAGTTACCCTTTAAAACCCCCCATCCTTTGCCTCCAGTGCCGAAATGTAATAATAAAAACCCCAGTATAAATAACATGGATTTGACTGACAAATATTGAGGTGTTGGTTTTGAGTCACAAGGTTTGACTTTCCATTTGAGCCTCTGGCACCTTTCTGTCTCTCTATTGGGCAGCACGGTAGCATTGTGGATAGCACAATTGCTTCACAGCTCCAGGGTCCCAGGTTTGATTCCGGCTTGGGTCACTGTCTGTGCGGAGTCTGCACATCCTCCCCGTGTGTGCGTGGGTTTCCTCCGGGTGCTCCGGTTTCCTCCCACAGTCCAAAGATGTGCAGGTTAGGTGGTTTGGCCATGATAAATTGCCCTTAGTGTCCAAAATTGCCCTTGGTGTTGGGTGGGGTTACTGGGTTATGGGGATAGAGTGGAGGTGTTGACTTTGGGTAGGGTGCTCTTTCCAAGAGCCGGTGCAGACTCGCTGGGCCGAATGGCCTCCTTCTGCACTGTAAATTCAATGATTCTATTGCTCATGTCAATGACAGGCAGCGACGGAGCTGAGGGCTGAATTTAACTGAGAATAACACCCCAGTTGGCAAACTTCCATGAATGTCACACAATTTATATAAAGGGCTAAATACAGATTTAGAGAAGACAGTTTTTTAATGGGTTGAAGGGTAATGGGGAACTGGCAGTATGGTGGAATTAAAGCCTCCATGAGAACAGCCATGATGGAATGGCAGAGCAGACTCGATGGGCCAAATGGCCTAATTCTGCTCCTATATGTTATGACCTTATGAAAGGGGGAGACATTGATTTGCTCCCAGATGTTGCCCAGAGGAGGAAGTTTTAGTCTAAAACGCATTGTCCAACCTCCGCATTGTGACATCACAAAGGAGCTCATCCCCTAAATCAGCCAATAGGAATAAATCCGTTCCGCAGTGACGTCACTGCTTTTGAGCGCACCCGTCCGGCGCGAGGATACGGGAGCCCCGCCCCCACCCTTTGATACCCCTCCCCCAGCACATCGTCAAGACGGTTCCCAGGCAACCGGCTGACAGCTTCGACCCGAGCGAGAAGCCACTCCGCCCAACTCAGAACTGCGCATGTCTCAGGGAGAGGGGAATCTGCGCATGTGCAGGGTGAGCTCACTACCGCTGCCTTGTGCTCAATGAGAAGATAGGAGGACCGGAAGGACTCTGTTTCTCCGCCAATCAGAGCTCCCCCATTGTCTCAATGCGGAAGCTGGACATGGAGATTTCTGGCGAGCAAAGCTGTTGTTCCTCCAACCCTGAATGAGCTTGAGATGCACACAGACTCCTGATTCCAACATCTGTGAGTTAAACACTTTCTTTTCTCCCCCTTTCCATTTCTTTTCTCATTCTCACCTTCAATTGGTCACTTGCAGCAACTGAAGGGAAAGGAAGTGAATCCAGGGAGGGTGCAGACTCTGCAAAGCTTGGCCCAGGCCTCTCTCTCTCTCTCAAAGACATTGACATCCTTTGCTCCCTCAGCTTGACACATTTATTTGTCTGGCTAAAAAGACAGTCTTTTTCCGAATGTTCACAATTAAAGGGCTGGTTTACCCAGGAGATGACTGACATTTAAGGGGACAGTAAACAGAGCATATCCAACTCAGCCAATTACTTCTCTGTAGGTCTACTGTCCATCATCAGTAAAGTGATGGAAGGAGTCATCAAAGTTGCTATTAAGTGGCACTTATTCTGCAATAACCTGCTCCCGGACGCTCAGTTTGGGTTCCGCCAGGGTCACTCAGCTCCTGACCTCATTACAGCCTTAGTTGAAACTTGGACGAAAGAGCTGAATGCCAGAAGTGAGGTGAAAGTAACTGCCCTTGACATCAAGGCAGCATTTGACCGAGTATGGCATCAATGAGCCCTAGCTAAACTGGAGTCAATGAGAATCGGGGCATAAATCTCCACTGGTTGGAGTCATACCTGGCACAAAGGAAGATGGTTGTGGTGATTGGAGGTCAATCATCTCAGCTCCAGGACATCACTGCAGGAGTTCCTCAGGACAGTTTCCTCGGCCCAACCATCTTCAGTTGCTTCATCAATGATCTCCCTTCCATCATAAGGTGAGAAGTGGTGATGTTTGTGGATGACTGCACAATGTTCAGCACCATTCTCAACTCCTCAGATAACGAAGCAGTCCATGTCCAAATTCAGTAAGACCTGGACAATATCCAGGCTTGGCCTAATAAGTGGCAAGTTCCATTTGTGCTACACAAGTGCCAGGCATTGACCATCTCCTACAAGTGAGGATCTAACCAACACCCCTTGACATTCAGTGGCATTTCCATCGGTGAATCCCCCAGAACCAATATCCTGGGGGTTACCATTGATCAGAAACTGATATGGATTAGCCATAGTAATACTGTAGCTCCAAGGGCAGGTCAAAGGCTGGGAATCCAAGGTGTGTTACACACCACCTGATGCCCTAAAGCTTGTCTACCAGACATCTACAAGCACAAGTCAGGTGTGTAATGGAATATGCTCCACTTTGCTGGATGAGTGCAGCTCCAACAACACTCAAGAAGCTCAACACTATTCAGGACAAAGTATTCAAACCTTCCATCACCGAAAAACAGTAGCAGCTGTGTATACCATTTACAAGATACACTGCAGTAACTCATAAAGGTTCCTCAGACAGCACCTTCCAAACCTACAACCACTACCATCTAGAAGGACAAGAGCAGCAGATAACTGGGAACCTCACCACCTGGAGGTTCGCTTCCAAGTTACACACCACCCTGACTTGGAAATACATTGCCGTTCCTTCACTGTCCCTGGGGCAACATCCTAGAATTCCCTCCCTAACAGCACAGGGAATGTAGGGCAGCATGGTGGAGCAGTGGTTAGAGCTGCTGCCTCACGGCGCCGAGGTCCCAGGTTCGATCCCGGCTCTGGGTCACTGTCCGTGTGTAGTTTGCACACTCTCCCTGTGTTTATGTGGGTTTCGCCCCCACAACCCAAAGATGTGCAGCGCAAGTGGATTGGCCTCACTAAATTGCCCCTCAATTGGAAAAAATAAATTGGGTACTTTAAATATATAAAAAACAATTTTTTATAAAAAACAGCACAGGGGATGTACCTACACCTCAAGGACTGCAGCAGTTCAAGAAGGCAGCTCACCACTACTTCGGAAGGGCAACTGGGGATGGGTAATAAATGTTAGCCTAACCAGCATTGTCCACATCCCGTAAATTAATTTTTTTTAATGTAATATCGGACAGAAATATGTCTAGCGTTATATGGTATGTATTATATATATTATTGGTGGTTCTGTCATAAAATACATGTATTATTATTTCTAGTTTTGTAATATAGTACTGTACCTACATTATATATTTCCAGTCATACAGTCATTGCAGCACTGACAGAATCCATTTGGGAACGCAAGTCAATGCTGACTCTCTGTACAGCAATCCAGTCAGTCCCATTCCCCCTCGATATCCCTGTTCCCCTGCAAGTTTATTTTCTTCAAGTGACCATCCTATTTTATTTTAAATAATTGATCATCTGGACTTCCACAACCCTTGTGGGCAGTGAGTTCCCTGTCATGACCACTCCATGGACGAATAAAATTCTTCCTCAGAATTTCCCTATCTCTAATCAATAAATGTACTTGTATGGAGATTCTCTACTCTTGTACAGGTTTTAGTGAGTTTAGATTTGTTGATTAGCACCTTCAGGAAACTTGGAAGGGAAAGTAAGTGAATCCAGTCTGTATATTACACACATTTCTCATCCAGTAATATAGACATATATCTGTCTGGCTGCCTGCATGAAGATTTTCAGGTCTCTGTGTCCAGGACAGGAAGCAGTGAGCAGGGATCTGTCAATCAGCCTGAATCAGCACCTTCAGGAGAATTGGGGGGTGGGGGGAGGTGGTGGTGAATATTCGATACAGCAGAGTGAGAATGGAGGGAGAGTGTGTGATTGAGATTTAGAGCATTTCAGGGAAAGAGAGTGGAAAGAATGTTCGATAGACACTAGAATTGTCTGTTCTGAGTTTCTATCCTGTACTGACAATGATTACTATTGTAAAATCTGTTTGCAGGAAGTTCGAACGAGAGGAGTTTGAGGCCGAGATCTCAAACTAAATATCATATCAAGAATTGACTGATTCCCTCAATTCTTGGGATCATCGGCCTTTGAATCTATAAGGAGAAATGTTTGTCTATTCTGTCTGCTTCAAGAGATTTTAAACAGTGTGTCTGGAAAAGCACTGAGACACACACACACCCATGTGAGACTATTACAGAGCACTGACTGGAAAGAGCTTTAACCAGTGACAGAGCCTGAAAAAATACAACACTATTCACAGCAGGGAGAGACTGTATAGGGGTTCTGTGTGTGTACGAGACTTCAACTGATCATCCAACGTGGCGAGACGCAAGATCACCCGGACCATGGAGAAACCATGGAAATGTGAGGATTGTGGGATGGGATTCACAGCCCCACAGGAGCTGGCAAGGCATCAACGCAGTCACACTGGAGAGAGGCCTTTCACCTGCTCTCAGTGTGAAAAGGGATTCACTGACATTGGCAACCTGCGGAGACACGAACGAGTTCACACTGGGTTGAGGCCGTTCACCTGCTCTGACTGTGGGAAGGGATTCACTCGGTTATCCCATCTGCAGACACACCAGCGGGTTCACACTGGAGAGAGGCCTTTCACCTGCATTCAGTGTGAAAAGGGATTCACTGACATTGGCACCCTGCGGAGACATGAACGGGTTCACACTGGAGAGAGGCCTTTCACCTGCTCTCAGTGTGAAAAGGGATTCACTGACATTGGCAGCCTGCGGAGACACGAACGAGTTCACACCGGGGAGAGGCCATTCATCTGCACTGTGTGTGATAAGGGATTCACTCAGTTACACCACCTGCAGAACCACCAGCGAGTTCACACCGGGGAGAAGCCGTTCATCTGCACTGTGTGTGATATGGGATTCACTCGGTTATCCCGCATGCAGACACACCAACGAGTTCACACTGGAGAGAGGCCTTTCACCTGCTCTCAGTGTGAAAAGGGATTCACTGACATTGGCAACCTGCGGAAACACGAACGAGTTCACACTGGGGAGAGGCCTTTCACCTGCTCTCAGTGTGAAAAGGGATTCACTGACATTGGCACCCTGCGGAAACACGAACGAGTTCACACTGGGGAGAGGCCTTTCACCTGCTCTCAGTGTGAAAAGGGATTCACTGACATTGGCAACCTGCGGAGACACGAACGAGTTCACACCGGAGAGAGGCCATTTACCTGCACTGTGTGTGATAAGGGATTCACTCAGTTACACCACCTGCAGAACCACCAGCGAGTTCACACCGGGGAGAGGCCATTCATCTGCACTGGGTGTGATAAGGGATTCACTCAGTTACACCACCTGCAGAGACACCAGCGAGTTCACACCGGGGAGAAGCCGTTTATCTGCACTGTGTGTGATATGGGATTCACTCAATTATCCAAACTGCTGAGCCACTATGTCACTCACACCAAGAGCAGGCCCTTTAAATGCTCTGACTGCAGGAGGGGTTTCAAAAGCTCTCAGCTACTGATGTCCCACCAGCGCGTTCACTCTGAGGAGAGACCATTCAGCTGCTCTCACTGCACAAAGAGCTTTAGAACCTCATCCAACCTGATGAAACACGAGCGAGGTCACACCGGGGAGAGCCCGTTCACCTCTCCGACTGGGAAAGGATTCACTCGGTCATCACTTGCTGAGCCACAATGTCACTCACAGCAATGAGAGACCCTTTAAATGCTCCGACTGTGGGAGTGGGTTTAAAAGCTCTCGGGTACTGATGTCCCACCAGCACATTCACACTGAGGAGAAACTGTTCAACTGTTCTCACTGCACAAAGAGGTTTCAAACATCATCCACATTGCGGAGACACCAGCGAGTTTACACTGGAAAGAAGCCATTCACCTGCTCTCCCTGTGGGGAGGGATTCACTCAGTTGTCCAACATGCTGAGACACCAAAGGGTTCACAAGTGATGACGGTTTAGATTCTGCTGTAATTCCTGCTGTTAATCACATCCAGGACTGAATCTGGAGTGGGTGGAGGGGCTTGTCTCCTCGTCAACTCTTGGTGCTCGGACGTGGCGACCCTGGCGAACTACTGTTCCCCGGGACCTGGAATACCCGACTGTGAAGTACCGTCCATACCACCTTCCATGGAGTTCACTTCTGCCACCATCACGGCGGTCTACATCCCACCCCAGGCGGAAGTGAAGAAGGCGCTTGATGAATTGTACACCACTATAAATAATAATGATGCAGAATACCCGGAGGCCTTGCTCATCGTGGCCGGGGACTTTAACCAGGCCAACCTCAAGAGTGTACTGCCAAAATTCCACCAACACATCTCCTGTCCCAACAGGGGCTGCAACATCCTTGGCCACTGCTACACAAACATCAAGGACGCTTCTCGATCCATCCCCTGACTGCACTTCAGAAAATCGGACCACACGATGGCGCTCCTTCTCCCGGCATACAAGCAGAAACTTAAGCGGAGAATCCGGTTAAGAAGGTCGTGCAGTGCTGGTCCGAGGCAACCGAAGAGCTCCTGTGTGACTGCTTGGAGTCAGTGTGAAGAAATTGAGTTCTTTCTGTCCAGTCTGGTCTCAATCAAAAGCTGAGTTCGGATTTAGAAATTCCTTTAGTTTATTTCAAATAGCTTGCAAGCTTCCACTCCCTCTGATGAAGCAGGAGACCCATGTCCCTTGAAATTCCCAGAGCGAGTGAGACAAAGGGAGGCAACACATGTGGTCTTTAGTTTACACTCATGCAGTATCAAGTTCCACATACACGAATACAAGATTCCGATAGGCCCTTTCCTTGACCTGGTCATATAATCTAACTGTCACTGATTCTGATAGGCTCATTACACATTCCTTTCCTTCCTCTGCCTCCCAGCATCCTTTGTGCAAAGAACCAGTCACAATAGCCACCCCTCCCCCTCTCGCCATGCTTTGCCCATCTCTTTGTTCACTCCCTGCAACCCGAATTAATGTCCACAATGCACTATTCTAACTGGTCATCCCAGTCTAATGCTCTTTTCTTTAGTTCAATTCCTCATTATCTCCTTTTATCATTCTATGATAACTACTATGCCGCTCCCTAACCAACATTCCCTTCCGCTACCCGCCGACAACGGGACACCGGTGGCGTTGTGGCAGGTGCATTGGCCTGACGTCTGGGTTACGCTGCACCTCCGTTCCGTGCAGGTGGAGAACAGACATGTTATATTTTCTGTCACCTCTGCCACGAGGGTCTCTATCGCTAGAGAAATGTGTGGGTAGGTATTCCCCCTAATGGTCAAAAAGTGTGCTAACAATTCGCCAGACCAACAATAGTCCTGTTGCTGTCTCGGTCCAAATTTGGATTTTGTTTAGGCATACAACTCCCAGTGTCCATTATAAACATCCCCGGGTTAATAACCTGCATCAATGTCTGGTCTGAAAGACCGTCCCGCAATTCATTACATTCCGTACAGAAACACCTCATCACATTTCTACAGCCACTGGCTCTCCGTCCGGGTTCCTTCTGGTTTGATGGTCGGCAGTAACGGGATGTCATCTTGGTGAGTGGTGATGGGCCGAGTCTATCGGCATCATCCGAGCCATAGCCATCTTACAACACATATTAAGGCATCCAATGATTGTACAATTATAATAACCAGTATTATCAATCCATGCATCAGGTAAAACCCCATGATGAGCTGTGAGAGCTGACTCTGAGCTGAATCCTACTGTAGGGTTTATATCCCCCTTCTAGTTGTACTGACTAGCAGCTATCCCCGATCCTTATCATGTGTGTGTGTACATGTCGTGATTTGTAAACTGTGCACGGAAATCAACTGTAAATTCATCCATCCCGCAGACCAGTGGCGATAGACTCTTTGTATTGTTCTTGCTTCAAGTCCAATCACCGTGAACCATAGCTGTCGCTACTCAGGAAGGTAACACAATAGCTATATCCGTGTGTTCCACTACCTCCAAGGCATCTGATTACCTTGTGGTAGCAGCACCGTAAAAGGTTCCTCATGTCCCTTAGAAACAGCACACAACTCAGTCCATCAGCGACCAAAAAGGTTTTCGTCCCTCACTGGTATTATTTATGATATCATGTACTATCCACTGATTATCTCGCTTTATGAATTGCAGAAGCTGCAATCCATCCTGTTTTTATTCCTGACTTCCTCGCACTAACGTCTAACATTGTCCTGAACCATGTAGTCTGCCAGCCCCGGTTTACATGAGACAATACTCCGTTTTCTTCAAATCCCTTTTGTCCGTTATCATTTTGCTTACAGCAGGGAGTGTATACTTGCCATTATTTGTTTGTTTGTTTTTCTACTTTGCAATAACACCACTTGCACATTCAATACAGTCAACCTTTGGTGTTACAACCCAATTGAATCCATACATAACAGTCCCTAACAACTTACAGGACATTTTGTCCGTAATAACTATTACACTCTTCAATGCAATATTGTTTGCTGCATTGGATACAAATTTCCCGCCGTGGCATCAAGCTGCCAAAATTCCTAAACTATTGTCATTTAAAATGCAGGGGTTCCTCGTCAGTCGCTGCCATCTGCCAAGACCCTGAATAACTCCACCGCGTAGTACATACCCTGTGGAGACCACAGATCATCCATCAGCTAACGTGCAGTTCAAGATGTCTGATCGGAGGTTTCACTATTGAGGAATAATTTGATATTTTGATTTGTTTCTAACCTGTAAGATTTTCCTTCTGAGCTTTGACATTTAATTGCCTCAAATATGTAGCCAATTGTATCATTAGTTTTCACCCCCATACTGTCTAAAACATTCTTCTCTGGAGTGTAGTTCTCGTTCTTCGTCTGTGTTATTTTTGCTTCATCTGAAAACCAAATGAACAGGTCAAAGGCGGAGAGGGCCCTATTTCTTAATTTGTATCTTTCTATTCTTGTTTGGATGTTCCAGAAGTGCCCTCTCCAGGACTTCCAGATTTCTATTTAATTCCCTTTTCATCCTTGACGTACATCATACGATTAAGGCCTGTTAAGCCTCCTTCTCCTATCGTTGCACCCCTGAGTGAGACTCGAAGAATCTCAAACTCCTCTTTTACTAACTCAGTGATCCAAGCGGGTCGAAACTTTCCCTGATACATGTCGGATATTGCTACTGCATGTACTTTAATTCCTTTAATTTTGATTACGACCAGATTTTTATGAAAGAAATTTCCAATCATGACATTTTCACTTTATCATCTGTCCTATCGATGCTGCTAACAGGTTTCAATTCCCTGGCATCCCGCTCCACTGATTACATTATACTAGTAAGTGCAGTTATCCCGTGCCACTCACAACCAAACGTTCCTTTTCCCTTGTCCGAGCGGTTTGGGGATATGATATATCCTGTGGCACGGCATCATTGCAGTGATACAGTCTTTAAACACTGTCAGGCTAATTTTACGTCCCCGGGTCATCCCAACATCTCTTAAACTACGTACTCCCTCACTAATTGGTAGCACAAGTTTATCACTTATTCACAATCCTGCACATCCTTTCCCAATCACTCCGTCGTCAGCTTGGTTTTCTCTGCAGTAATTACAATTCATCATTATCACACCACCCCATGGTCAAAAGCTATCATGTGGTCACAAACTTCGATCATCAGTGTTGCCTGATGTTTCACAAAACAATCATGACAACTGAATTCCCCAAATTTCCCTGGGAGCCGAAGCATTTCCCCATTTCTCCCCATTTCTGTCGTTCTAAATGCAATATCAACTCACCTGAATGCTATATCTGCCATTCTCCTAGGTTTCATATGATTACTCCCTGTCCAAACTACTGGGCTACAGAACGTGCAAAATCCTTGACACGATGTTTCATTATGTTCACGGTGAATCATTTTAACTGGGGTCCATTAATAACAGCCCTTGATCTATCATCCCATATTCTCAATTCCTTACTAATTATGTTCCTTCGTTTGCTGCCGATAGGTTGCCTATGGATTATAATAATCCCTCGTTTATCATTTAATTGGGTCGGATGTTTTAATTCTGATACAATTCCTTTGCTCCAGATGCCACTGATTCTCTAATTCAACGACCCCCATGCTGCTATCAGCTTTGATTAAAAAGTACAAATTACTTTTGCTGCTCCTAGGAAAAAGAGGGCCTGCATTCTCTAGTGACCATTCTTCCATCGGTGAATCAGTTTTTTTCTCTGCCACACCCTGTTTCTCCACCATTTTCTTTTCTGAATTTTTTAAAAAATGGATGCCCCCTGGCTTGTCCCTCGTCCTCCTTAACTTTACTACCATCCGTATATATCACCCAAGCATTTACCAACTCTGTTCTGCTAACTGATTTATCAAGTTTCTGTCCCTTTTTAATGTTATGAATAAACATTAAGGCAGGGTTTAAAAGAATGGTTTCCCATCTTTCCCATTGAGCTGTATTCGCGCCTTGCTGGCAACCCTGTCTCTTGGTCAACTCTGTCAATTTTAAAAGTTCATTTGTGACATAAATGTTCTTTCCGGCTGATAAAGTTTCAGTCTCTGCTGTCCTTTTTGTTGTGGCTGCCAGACATTTTGCAATGTCCGAAAACCTTTGTTCAGCCCTTGACCAATTTCCTGTCAATGTTTGATAGGTGTCTGAGTATTATGATTAACAAGCACCATACCATATCCATTTGCGTACAGATCAAATTTAAAGCTCAAATTGTCCTCTTCTAATGGCCCGGATATTGCTACAGCTGTTTTTAACTGGTCCAACCTCCTCTTCGGCAGAAGCTAGGGAATGTGGATTGGGAGCAGCTATTTAAGGGTAAATCCACATTTGAAATGTGGGAGTCTTTTAAGAAAAGGTTGATTAGAGTGCCCCTGAGAAAATCAGGGATAGAAATGGCAAGATTAGGGAACCATGGATGACGGGTGGAATTGTGAGACGAGCTAAGATGAAAAAGGAAGCATACATAAGATCTAGGCGACTTAAAACTGATGAAGCTTTGGAGCAATATCGGGAAAGTAGGACAAATCTCAAGAGATCATAGATCATAGATCATAGAATTTACAGTGCAGAAGGAGGCCATTCGGCCCATCGGGTCTGCACCGGCTCTTGGAAAGAGCACCCTACCCAAGGTTAACACCTCCACCCTATCCCCATAACCCAGTAACCCCACCCAACACTAAGGGCAATTTTGGACACTAAGGGCAATTTATCATGGCCAATCCACCTAACCTGCACATCTTTGGACTGTGGGAGGAAACCGGAGCACCCGGAGGAAACCCACGCACACACTGGGAGGATGTGCAGACTCCGCACAGACAGTGACCCAAGCCGGATATGGACAGGGTGGATAGCAACAAACTTTTTCCACGAGTGGGGTTGTCAATTACAAGGGGTCACGATTTCAAGGTGAGAGGGGGAAAGTTTAAGGGAGATGTGCGTGGAAAGTTTTTACGCAGAGGGTGGTGGGTGCCTGGAACACTTTGCCAGCGGAGATGGTAGAGGCGGGCACGATAGTATAATTTAAGATGCATCGAGACAGATATATAAACAGCGGGGAACAGAGGGAAGTAGATCCTTGGAAAATAGGTGACAGGTTTAGATAAAGGATCTGGATCGGCGCAGGCTGGGAGGGCCAAAGGGCCTGTTCCTGTGCTGTAATTTTCTTTGTTCTTCACTGGTCCACCTAAAATCCCCCTTTAAAGTTTCATAAATGGGTCTAGCATAAAGACCAAAGTCTTCCACTACTGGTCTCAAATACCCCAAAATTCCCATGATTTTCTTACCCCCGTTTCGTGAAATCATAGATTATACAGTGCAGAAGGAGGCCATTCGGCCCATCGAGTCTGCACCGGCTCTTGGAAAAAGCACCCTATCCAATGTCAACACCTCCACCCTATCCCCATAACCCAGTAACCCCACCCAACACTAAGGGCAATTTTGGACACTAAGGGCAATTTATTATGGCCAATCCACCTAACCTGCACATCTTTGGACTGTGGGAGGAAACCGGAGCACCCGGAGGAAACCCACGCACACACGGGGAGGATGTGCAGACTCCGCACAGACAGTGACCCAAGCCGGAATCGAACCTGGGACCCTGGAGCTGTGAAGCAATTATGCTACCCACAATGCTACCGTGCTGCCCCATATATACGAAATGGGCACTGCAATTCGAGCAGCTTTCTCTCTCATCCCAACACTGGTTTCCCCACCTGCCCTTGACATTGACTACCCTAGATAGTCGACTTTGCTCCTGCCAATCTGGCATTTCTTTAACCCTATCTTAAACCCTGCTTCATTAAGTGTTTTAATAATTTTGGTCACTCTTTCAACATGTGTCCCCCTGATCATCATCTCCAATTAACACATCATCAATATATACTAAATCCAAATCATCTTTAATCAACTCCCTTACTATTGCCTGAAAGTGGTTCGGGGAATTAACATATCCTTGTGGTAATTTACAGTATACGTAATGTTTAGTGCCAAAGGTAAATGCTGTCTTTTCCCTGCTGTTTGGGTCTAACGGAACACTCCAGAATCCGTTGGCTAAATCTATACTAATTAAGTAAGGTTTGCCTGCCACCTTCTCCAATGTAGTTCGTGGATTTATTAAATACCGTTTATCCTTTTTTTGTGTGACCTTTGTAATTCGTTACCATTCTAAATGTACCATCAGGCTTGCTAACTGCCTGAAATGGGCAATTCGTCGATGCATTTGTGACTTCTTGAATGATTCCCTGCTGTTCTAAGTCTTTGATCATTATCTTCAGCTCGCATTTGGCACCTCGGGTCAAGGGATATTGCTTTTACGGCCTGTGTCGGTCTCCCTGGATTGTGTGCTGGAATTGTGTGCTGATTAACCCTGTGTCATTCTTTCTATTGCTAGGTTTGCTTTCCTTATTTCCTCTACGTTATCAATTGGTTTTAATATCTTAATTTTGTTATTTCTGCATCTATTTTTATTAATCTTTCCCTGCCATCAGATTCTCATTTCCTGATACTGCAAGTAACACTCCTAATCTAAGCTCCGGTCCCATATCATTATTCCTTAAAGCTCCGTCTGCAATGTAGTTCACATTCTAAACTTCATTTCTTCTGCTCGTGACTTTCTTGCAAGTCAGCGGGCACTAGGACCCGGTGGAGCTGTGCCGTATCACTTCCACCGACTACCTCCTAATACTGGTCTCATTGGTCCCTGTGTTTCTAGCACCTTACTGCCACAATGCCCCTCTCCACTATCCCAATATAACGCGAGGGCATGTTTTAATTAATTTTTTCATGAAAGCGGTATCCTGCTACAGTCCCCATTCTACGTGCTCTCGGGACTGCCTACCCCCCTGGGGTCAGTGCTTGCAGTGTCCCCTCAAGTTCTGAGTGCTTATACACCAAGGCTCTACAGTAGTCGAATAGTCCCCAGTACTTGCCCAACCCCTCTTACGGTCTGGGGTTTGGGCATCTCTAAAATGGCCTTCTCCTTTCTACTGGGATCTTCCTTTACCCCTGTGTAATCTTAAAATAAAGTTAAAAATCCATAGTCTTTGCAATATGAAAATCCCCGAATCTTAAATTTGATGTGTAGTGAGTTTACAGAGAAGATACTGAAATCTCTACAAATTTGGAACACACAGAACAACATTTTTAAATGTAGGTACATCATGGCTGCCTCTAACAAAGGAGCACATGGACTCAGTCCACACCGAATGCCTGGTCTTCGCATTTCAATTGAGGTACCTTTGTTCTCTCCTTTTTTTAAGAGCAGCCAAGACTATGCCGAGTTCAAACTAATCATTTACAAATCCCAATTTATACATTTTGATTTTGCTTTTTGTTTACTTCCCGTGACTTGTGTTCTAAATAACTTCCACAATGTTAACCATGATTACTGATTTTCTAGACCTTTCAAATACTTACCCCATTTTAAATCTCACTTTAACTGCCGTGTATACCTCCTAATTGATGGGAAACTTTGTTTTCCAAAACACAACATTTTAAAAACTAGGAATACCAGAGGAAGTTCACAAATTCTTATTAAACACACACACTCATTCATCCACCGAGATCTCCAGTCAAACAAAAGGAATTCAAAGCATTATACTTTCATTCATCTCAACCAACTGGACAATAAAAGTTTGAATTTGCACAGAAACACAATGTGTTTTTTCCCTTTTCCCTTCTT
Organism: Scyliorhinus torazame; assembly: GCF_047496885.1. Classification (NCBI taxonomy): domain Eukaryota; kingdom Metazoa; phylum Chordata; class Chondrichthyes; order Carcharhiniformes; family Scyliorhinidae; genus Scyliorhinus; species Scyliorhinus torazame. The sequence goes on from NC_092711.1 coordinate 170,038,736, forward strand.
CAAAACTGTTAAGTAAATTTAAACAATCCTGAAGCCTCTTCTTTTTTTTTCCGATAGGGTTCTGAACTTTCCAAGTCTCTGGTTCCCCCTAGTGGCCATTCATCTGCCAACTCTTTTTCACTCATAAGACATATCTCCCAAGAACAAAATCCAACTTAGCCAATTCTGATTTTACGTAATTGAATTGTCTCCAGAACATTCCATCAGCAGTCCTAACTGAATTGTCTCGGTGACATTCCCTGAACCCGTTAAAGACCTTAACCAAATTAAAGTGTAATTTAATACAACCAATTTTAATTTTCAACCCGCATGCACGGAACTGAACTATCACTGCAATATTCCCTCAGTTGCTAACTGAATTATCGCCCGATATTCCCTCAATTCACGTTTAACCCTCAGTCGTCCCTACATCGACTGAAATTAAGTTTTCTAATCCGCCAGACTGAGCTTTGATTTCGTCGAGCGATTTTACCAACCATAGGCGAGTGACCAAACCCTCTTCGGACTACGAGGCAGAGGAAAACCGACGTGGTCCTTTATAATCTACTCACAACGTGGGCCCATTTCCCCTCCGTCCAAGGCTGGTTTAATTCTGATTTTGCGAATAGTCGGGAATTCGCTCTTGTAATCCCACTCCCGACACCAAATGACGATATTGAGTTCTTTCTGCCCTCAGTCTGGTCTTAGTCAAACCCTGAGTCGGATTGTAGGTATTGATTTATTTTATTTCAAATAGCTTGCAAGCTTCACTCACTCTGATAAAAAGGCAGGAGGCTACATGTCTCTTGAAACTTCCAGAGCGAGTGAGACAAAGGGAGCACAGCATCTGGTTTCACACACATGGATTCAGGATCAAGTTTAACATACCCACGCCCAAATAAGGCAAGATGGTAAATGCAAAGCTCCCATAGGCTTTCCCCACATTCCTTAACCTGGCCTGAGGCCCCTTTTCCCAGTATCCCCTGCAACAAAGAAATGGTCCTAGTGGCTGCCCATCCCCCTCTTCATGCTTTGCAAAATCCCAATTACAGGCAATTACAGACTGCTACCCATTTTTTCCAGCCTAAGCTAGAGATGTTTAAAAGTCCGCTAACCTAACTCCTTATTCTACTGTAGTAAGATTTTACTCCTAACTTGGCCTAACTACCCATCATGCCTTTCTGTTCATTTCCTCACTGGCATACTCACTTAGGTTGGCCACTGAGATCTTGAATATGGACCAGTCCAGTGATTCCAAGCAGTCGCGTAGGAATTCTTCCTTTGCCGTGGATCAGCATTGTATGACCTTCTTAACTGGATTATCCCGCTTAAGTTTCTGCTTGTATGATGGGAGAAGGAGCACCGTCTTGTGGTCCGATCTTCCGAAGTACGATCAGGGGATGGATCGGTAGGCTCCTTTGATGTTTGTGTAGAAATGGTTAAGGATGTCGGGGCCCCTGTTGGGACAGGAGATGTGTTGGTGGACTTTTGGCAGTACACTCTTGAGGTTGGCCTGGTTGAAGCCCCCGGCAACGATGAACAGGCCTCTGGGTATTCTGTTTCATTGTTATTTATTGCTGTGTTCAATTCATCAAGCACCTTCTTCACTTCCACCTGGGGTGGGATGTAGACCGCCGTGATGATGGGAGAAGAGAATTCCCATGGAAGACGGTAAGGGCAGCACTACACAGTCAGGTATTCCAGGTCTGGGGAGCAGTAGTTTGCCACGGCCGCCACATCCGAGCACCAGGAGAAGTTGAGGCAACAAGCTCCTCCAGACCCAGAGTCCTCAACCACTCCTCGTATAACAAACGCTTCATTCCATGACTTATTCCTTTGAACCTCTTCTGGACCCCCTCCAAAGCCAGCACATCCTTCCTTAGGTACGGAGCCCAAAACTGCTCACAATATTCCAAATGGGGTCTGACCAGAGCCATATATAGTTCTAGAAGTACATCCCCAATTTTGAATTCTGGCCCTCTCGACATGGATGCCAACATTGCATTTGCCTTCCTAACTGCAGACTGAACCTGCACGTTAAAATTAAGAGATCCCTCTGTAACACTGAGTATTGCAATCTCTTCATTTAAATAGGATACCGCTTCTCTATTCCTCCTGCGAAAGTAACCATGTTCATATTGTCCCACATTACACTCCATTTGCAACTTTTTACCCACTCACTTAACATGTCTGTGCCTTTTTGGAGACTCCCTACAACCTGTTGACAATTTACAAAATACCACAAACAGCAATGTGACGATGACCAGATGAAGACATGGAATATTTTGTATTCACTGACGCAACAAATGGGATTCCTGTATCACACCTCAGTTGGAATTCTGCCACCACTGCAATTCACTTTTCCCACTAGCAACCCACCCCTGCCCATAGCTTTCCCAGGGCCTGTGATGACTTCAATGGGAAATCCCATTGACAAGCAGCGGGAGTATGAGATCGCACTGCCAGCAAATGGGGAGCCATCGAGAAGCACATGGATGGGGAACCGGAGAATACTGTCCCTCATTAAAAATGGCACCTCCAACAGAGCAGCACTCCCTCAGCACTGCACAAGAGAGCTGCCGTGCATTTTGTTCTCCAGTCCTGAATGAGGACATGAGCCCAGACCTTTCAATTCAGAGGCAAGAGTGTTACCCACTGAGCCCTGACTGACAGTGAGGTTGAAGAGGACTGGGAGGAGGATGTGAGGAGCTTCAAAAGCATCATAAACCAGGTGGGCCGAATGGCATGTTTCTTCCATGTCCATTCTTATGTAATTTCAATCAGTGGATTGTTATAGACCGGATTTGTTGATTTCACACCAAGGATTTGTTTGGCTGCAATGCTGAAAGTGAACTATTTTATTGCAAAATAATTTCATTTGAGAGACCCTGAATAACTGAGGAGAGATCACAAAAAACGCATCATAGAATTTACAGTGCAGAAGGAGGCCATTCGGCCCATCGAGTCTGCACCGGCCCTTACAAGAGCAACCCACTCAAGCCCATGTAGCTACCATTTCCCCGCAACCCAGCAACCCCCACTTAACATTTTTGGACACTAAGGGCAATTTAGCTTGGCCAATCCACCTAACCTGCATATCTTTGGACTGTGGGAGGAAACCGGAGCACCCGGTGGAACCCCACGCACACACGGGGAGAACATGCAGACTCCGCACAGACAGTGACCCAGCCGGGAATCGAACCTGGGACTCTGGAGCTGTGAAGCAACTGTGCTAACCACTATGCTACCGTGCTGCCCAAAGATACACTGATAACCCAGCAAATCAGCAGCCCAACTGATCCCACATCAAGGACATGACACAGGTTGTTCAATCCAAATCTGGTTCATTTGACCTAAATCCAGAACATTAAATTCCAGCCCAGTTACAGGGGGCTCTAACATCAGCGACAATATGCTCCAATCTTCAGAATAAATATGGTTTGGTCCTGAACAGCAGCAATATCAGCAGAATCGTTGTCCCTCTCAAACGATAAGTCTCTGTCCCCTGCACACTCCCTCCTCCCTCTTCATGGTAACACTAATTCATCCCACTATACGGCTCCCGCTTTCCCCCAAGTTATCCTCCCCTGAAGGGGCTGATTCTCGAGTTCAGTTTCACACTCACCTATTGCCCTCCCCAATATGTCACCTGAAGTTAACACACTGTTTTGCTAAGGGGGAGATCCCAATCAAATCCTGTGACTTTGCACATGTACTATGTGTCAGGTGGAGTTACCACGCCCCCACTCCTCCACTTTTCATCCCAGTCCCAGGAGTTTGGTGACGGCTCCGGATGATTAATGGCGGCCGGTGCACCCACAACCCCCCGCGCTGGGGAAACCGTTCTGTCCGCCGCACGGGCGGGTGGCCTGGGTGTGCGCATGTCCAACGGCAGGGGAGGATGCGCATGTGCAGTACAAAGCCCATCCCCTGACCTACCTGCTGGGGTGCTAACCAATGGGAAGAGTTACAAGACCGGAAGGATTCTGCCCCTCCAATCAGAGCGCGGGCTTTGTGGACTAAAGAATGCGTTTCACACAGACTGAAACTTCGTCCCGTCTCCAACATCTGTGAGTAAAACACTTTTTCAATTGGCGACTTGCAGCAACTGAAGAGAACAGAAGTCTATATAGTAACACATTTTTCGTCCAGTAATATAGACGTATATCTGTCTGGCAGCTGCATGAAGATTTTCAGGTCTCTGTCCAGGATAGGAAGCAGTGGGCAGGGATCTGTCAATCAGCACCTTCAGGAGAATTGGGAGGGTGAATATTTGATACAGCAGAGGGAGAGTGTGTGGGATGGAGATTTAGAGCTTTGAGGACTGAGAGAGAAAAGGAGGTTCTATGGAAACTAGAATGGTCTGTTCTGAATTTCTATTCACAATTGATAGTGATAGCTTTGTAAACTTATTTTACAGGATATCAGAAGAGGAGAATTTGCAGACAGAAACTCAAATGAATTGTCACTTCAAGAGTCTCTCCATTAATTGGGGTCTGAATATCATTGGCCTTTGAATCTAGAAGGAGAAATGTTTCTCTATCTTGTCTGCTTCAAAAGATTTAAAACATCAGTGTGACTGGAAAAGCACCAAGACACACACATACCCAAATGAGAGTGTTCCAGTGCACGGACTGTGGAAAGAGCTTTAACCGGTTACACAGATTGAAAACACCTTGCATCATTTACAGCGGGGAGAGAATGTACCAGTGCTCTGTGTGCACACGATCGTCAAACTTGGAGAAACACAAGAACACCGCATCATGGAAAAACCATGGAAATGTGGGGACTGTGGAAAGGGATTCAGAGCGCAGTACGAGCTGGAAAGGCATAGACTCAGTCACACTGGAGAGAGGCCATTCATCTGTTGTGAGTGTGGGAATGGATTCACTCGGTTAGCCCACCTGCAGACACATCAGAGAGTACACACCAGGGAGAGCCATTCACCTACTCTCAATGTGGGATGGGATTCGCTCAGTTATCTCACCTGCTGCAGCACCATGTAACTCACACCAATGAGAGACCCTTTAAATGCTCTGACTGTGGGAGTAGTTTCAAAAGCTCTCGTGTACTGATGATCCACCAGCGCATTCACACTGAGGAGAGACCGTTCAGCTGCTCTCACTGCACAAAGAGGTTCAGAACATCATCCGACTTGATGAGACACCAGCGAGTTCACACCGGGGAGAGGCCGTGCACCTGTCCTGACTGTAGGAAGAGATTCAGTGATTCATCTGCCCTGTTAATACACCAGCGAATCCACACTGGAAAGAGGCCATTCACCTGCTCGGAGTGTGGGAAAGGATTCACTCAGTCATGCAACCTACTGAGACACCAACAAATTCACAAGTGATGGCAGGGGTTAGATTCTGCTGTTAATCACATCCAGGACTGAATCATGTTCTTTCTAACACTTGGTGAAGTGGGAGGGTCAGAGGGTTTCTTTCTGTTGGACTGGCCGGTCTCACGACTCTGCTTCTAGTGGGCTGATGCTCTTTGAGCCTGGGAGAGCACATTTCCACTGAAATGATCCACAAAAGTTGATGAAGTCTTTTATTTTATCCTGGATAGCAAATAATGTTTTCCCCCCACTACAGGTAGATCTAAAATAAATACATTTGTCTCTGCTCCATTGAGTCTACAGCACAGGGCCAGGCCAGTCGACTCAATTGGTCTCTGTCAGTATTTATGTTCCAAATGAGCCTCCACCCACCCCTCTTCATCTCCCTCCATCAGCATCGCCTTCTATTCCTTTCTCCCTCATGTATGTATCTACCTTCCCTGTCAATGTATTAATACTGTTCACCTCAACCACTCACTGTGGGAGTGAGTTCCACATTCTCACCACTCGCTGGGTAAAGAGGTTTCTCATGAAATCCCTATTGGATTATTGAACCCCTTCATAATCTTAAAGACTTCCATCCCGTCACCCTTTAGTCTTCTCTTTTCTAGAGAAAAGCAGCCCCAGCCTTTCCTGAGGGTGAAATGCTCTCAGTTCTGGTATTATTCTTGCGAATCTTTGTTGCACCTTCTCCAGTGCTTCTATTTCCTTTTACTAAATGGAGATCACAGATGTTGACAGTGCTCCCAGTGTAGTCTAACCCTGGGTCTAAACAAGTTGAACATAACCTCCCTGCTTTTCAATTCTATCCTTCCAGAATGGAACCCTATATATGGGCTCCACACCATAGGAAGATTTTACATTCTCAGAGAGGATGCAGAGGAGATTTATGAGAATGGACCAGGGATGAGGGACTTCAGTGAGTTAGAGAGACTGGAGCAGCTGAAATTGTTAGTTGAGAGTCATGAGGGCACAGAAGGAGACCATACAGCCCATCGATTCCCTGTTGGCTCTGGAGCAAACCAGTCAGTCCCAGTGCCCTGTTCTAACCTTGTAGCCCTGCAATTTAGTTCCCTTAAATATCAATCCAATTTCTGTTTAAAATCCTCCATTGTCTTCATTTCCACCCACCTCACAGGCAGCGAGTTCCAGATCATTACCATTCGCTGCATTACAATATTCTCCCTCATGTGTCTCCCCCCCCACATCTCTTAACCAAATCCTGAAATATGTTATCCCCTTCATCCTTGTCCCACCAGCTAATGGGAACAACTTTTCTTTATCCATCTTACCTAAACCTGTCATAGTCTTGACCACCTCTATCAAATCTCCCCTCGATCTCCTTTGCTCCAAGGTGAACAATCCCAAGCTGACACGAACAAACAAACAGAATATGTTAATACCTGGGATCAGATGGGAATGTATAATTTCTGTTTGAAAGATACTGGGAATATTATCCTGGACAATAAATGATTGGAATACTTTACCTTGGGTGTGGTTGAATGGAATATATCAATCTGGTATCCTCCGACGTTCTAGTGAAAGAATGTTCTAATGTGGAGACGAGATGAATAAATTGATCACTTTCTCTTGGAAATATTTACATCCTGGCCCATGAAATTTGTTTTAAAGAAATCCACATTTGAAAGCCTGGCCATAACATGAAATATCAGGATCATAACAGGGGAGATAAGAAAGACAGACATTCACTTTGATATTTTCATCAGCGCATCTGAGAGTTAAGAATATGTGACATGATTTTGGGATCCCGGTGTGGGTGTGCAGATGTGATTTGTTAGATGCGAAAAATAACAAGCCTAAATTCACAGTGAAATGGACTGAAGACCGGGTCCCAAACACACAGCTACTGGAGACACAGCAGGAGATGAAATGGTTAATGTGGCCAAGGGATTGAGACACCATTGCGACATCATCAAGACATTGACACACTCCAGAGAGAAACTGACTTTAAAACAATCAGGATAGAATTAAACACACTGGACATGGTCAAAGTGGGAGTGAAATTAAAGTGATAATGGGATAATGAAGGGCTTGGGAGAAATAATACTGAGTAAGAACTGTCCACAAAGAGAGAGCTGAAGAATCTTTCACATCCATGATTGATCTGTTCCTTGAAGCATCTGTCCTAATGTACCAGGAACCGAGAACTCACGGCACTCCTTCAGGAGAAGAAAAGATGGAGTAGATGCTACCCCAGGCGGAGCCAGAACAGAAATGAGAAATAATGAAGTGACATTGAGTGGATGGTCAGAAAGATGAGCAGAGCTGAGAACAGACGACTTGCTGTGTGGGAACAGGGAGATAAACAGTTCCCAGAGGATAGAGAAAACAAGAGTGCCTGGAATCCTAGACAACACCTGGGTGTCAAGGCCACCATGTTTTCACTGCTTGGCATGGGAATGCTGACTCCCCGTACCGGGGACGGAGCGTGGGGAAGACAATTGTTTGAGAGTTTGATGTGGCTTGAGTGGGGACAGATGGTTCAATGACAGGTTTTGTAATTGGTCCATGTGTAAGGAATCTTTTTTACATCCTTGTCTGCTCCATGTGTCCCTTTTTATTACCGTCTTGCTCGCTGCTGCACCATTGCAGATTCTGGGTTTGAACTACAGACTTTGGAAACCCCCAGCTGCAAGTTGTTAGTTGAACTGGCCAAAGGGAGTCCCCTCTGTGATGTGTGGTAGGGTCCCGTGATGTCATTTTGATGGACTTGGCTAGCAGTCAATCAGTTCAGATTTACCCCATTCTTCATTGTGATTGGTGGAACCCTTCAGAAACTTCTGAAGGGAAGGCTAGAAGAAGCAATCTCCATTTTAATTAACTTCTATTTCGACCTATAAGGCAGCGCACAGCAAGTCTGGACTCTCTCTATTATCTCTCTGCCTGGCGATTTAAAATGCTTCCAGCCAGCCTGTGAAAGTTCCACTGGAAGCTGAAGCACATCTCTCTCAGCTGAGGGCTTGTGACCAAATACCTTCCTCTTTCTGCACAACCTGGGAGCTGTTGCCAAATTGTCATCTCTGTTCTGATTAGGCAACTGTGAGGCCAGAGCTCTGAGCTTTCTCTCAGCTGTTGGACTCCTCCTGAGGGTTCAGGATAAAGAGAGGAGCCATTGAAAATCCATTTAAAACTCTCATGTTGAGAACTTCAGTGAGGCTGGTCGTCCATCACTGACCCTGAATCCACCACTCCCTGGGGAAGAGAGATTCACAGACTCATCGACCTCAGGGGAAAGAAATATCTTCATCTGCGTCTTCAATGGGAAATCCTTTTTAAATGTAGTTCTAGTCTCTGCCACAAGGGGAAACATCCTCTCCACATTCTCTCTGTCAATTCCACTCAGGATTTCACGTGTTTCAATAAGATCATCTCTCATTCTTCTAAACTGCAATGGATACAGTCCCAACCTGTGAAACCTTTCCTCAGAGGATAACCCCCTCATTCCAGGAATCCGGGGAGTCAACCTCCTCTGAACTGCTTCTACTGCAATTACCTCATTTGAAATAAGGAGACCCAAACTGTACACAGTGCTCCAAACATGGTCTCACCAAGGCCCTGTAAAACTGCAGCAAAACACACCAACATTTATATTCCAGTCCCTTTGCAACAAACAACAATATTTCATTGGCCTTCCTTATCACCTGCTTTACCTGCAAACTAAATTCTTACGGTTCCTGTATCAGGACACCCAGATCCCTCTGTACCTCAGAGTTCTGCAATCTCGCTCCAATTAAATAATGTTCTATTTTATTTCACCCTTTCTGCCAAAGTGGACACGTTCACATTTTCCCAAGTTATGCTCCATCTGTCAATTTGTTCCCACTCACTTAACCTATTTGTTGTCCTTTGCAGACTCCTTAAGTCCACTTCACAAATTACTTTCCTACATGTCTTTGAGTCATCAGAAAATATAGCTGCCATACATTCAATCCCATCATCCAACTCATTAATGTAGATTGTAAATAGTTGAGGGCCCAGCACTGATCCTTGTGACTCTCCACTTGTCACATCTTACCAACCCAAACGTAACCCATTTATACCCCCTCTCTGCTTCCAGTTACCAGCCCTCTATCCATGCTATGTTGCTCCGCACATCCCCGCCCACCACCATGAGCTCTTATTATGTGTAATAAACTTTGATGTGCACCCTGGGGAATACCTTCTGGAAACCTAGATAAACCACATCTACAGGTTCCCCTTTATTGACATCCCTTGTAATTTCCTGAAAAAGACTCGATAAATTAGTCAATCCCGATTGACTCTCTGAACCACATTTTCAAACATTGTGTCAAAAGAAAAAGAAAATCTCCTCTCCCCCTCTGGCTCCTTTACCAATTAGCTTAAGAGAGACTCACGAGCCTGTCAAACTCTTTCGCCCACGTTCCCTAAAGTGAATGAATTTGAGCAGAAAAATACCACCAAAAATCAAATATTTTCAAATAAACAAGTTTATTCATGAAATCAAACATGATTTTAAAAAATATCGGAACATTACTTGCGGATCAAAGACAACCAGAGTAAAAGAGTAACCATGAAAGGATTTTCACAATATTCGGGACCCAAATGTTTCTCTTTGGTTCCTCTGTAGCCTGTTCCTGTGGCTCCCCACTTTGGACACACGCACTGAACCCCGGGTTCAAGACACCATCAGCCCTGATCATCCCCATCCCTTGATTTCCCAGTCAGTCCTCTATTCGTGTGACACCCATGGCAGATTCCCAACTGGGGCACAGGCCCCGTTATTCTCCGCTAAATTCAGCCCTCAGCTCAGTTGCCTCGCTGTCATTGACACGATCAATAATGAGGCGGAAAAGTGACCGAGGTTTAAAGAGCAAGACAAAACTTGTGGATTGGGATCTCTGTAAAGATCAGTAACTTCAAAGAAAAAAATCAATTCCCCAGTCAACAAATTGAAGGATCACGTGACAGGACGTACATTTTACTGCAACAAACAAACCAGAAGCAACATTAACTAAATATTATTTTTGTAGGAAACCTACACCTTAAAAGTATCAGTCCAAAGTGATTATTCATTCGCAAGGGTTCCGTTCCTTTCTTTTCCCAATCTGGCAGCCTTTAACTGCAGAACTGTCTTTCACAGTGAAAGATTGGCGAGCTACCAGAAAACTGAGACTAAGCAAAAATAGGTAATTTTCTGGTTGGCAAGATGTAACGAACGGTGTGTCACAAGGATCAGTGCTGGGGCATCAATCTTCTACAATTTATATCAATGACTTGGATGATGGGTCTGAAGGTATGATTGTTGAGTTTGCTGATGATGCACGCAAAAAGGAAAAGGAGGCGGTGTTGCACTGATAATAAGGAACGGCATCAGTACATTAATAAGGGAGGATCTCAGGTCAGGAATACAAAATGTGGAAACTGTTTGGGTGGAGCTAAAAAAACAGCATAGGACGGGTTTGGTGCCAGAGGCACAGTGCTGCCTACTCACCTGAGGAGGTTGTACAGTTTTTTACAGCACTGTTGGCCTGTCCGGACGGTGTTTCTCACGGAGATTACTGCCTCTGCCACCTGTGCCCAGGCACGATGAACGGTGGCAGCTGGCTGCCTCCTTCCCGGGCCGCGGTACAGGGTTGCCCGCCTCTCCTCCATGGCGTCCAGCAGGGTCTCAAGCTCATTGTCCGTAAAGCGGGGTGCCACTCTCCTCACTGCCATCTTGTTGGCTGGGATGGTGTGTGGGGAGTGAAGTGTGTTTATGCAGCTTGTCAGCCTCCTGAGTGTCAATTGTGAATCCGGCAAATCCGGCACCGTTGCTCATTGGAATGGATTGAGTTCCATGTGATGCCGGTCCTGGCCCCTCAACAGTCGTTGAATCAGATGAGGTGCGGCACCAGTTTGCTATCGTAGAACTCGCGAATCCTGCCCCGGCATCAACATTTAGTCTCAGGAATGGAGAATTCAAGCAAAGAAATCTCCCAACATCAGAAAGCCAAGGGACAAGGGAGAATGAGGAATAAAGGATCACTAAGAGGCTGCATTGGAGAAATTAATGTATTGAATATTGATAAGTCCCCGAGATCGGATATTCTACATCCCAGAGAGTTGAAAGAGGTTGCTATCGAGATCGCGGATACATTGGTGATCAACTATAGATTCTGGAATGGTTCCTGCAGATTGAAAGGCAGCAAATGTCACCCGACTGTTCAGGAAGGGAGGGAGAGAGAAAACGGTGAACTACAGGCCTGTTAACCTGACATCAGTACCGGGAAAATACCAGAATCTATTATAAAGGCTGTGATAAATGGAAACCTGGATAATAATAATTAACGTGGATTTATGATATGGAGATGCCGGCGTTGAACTTGGGTGGGCACAGTAAGAAGTCTTATAACACCAGGTTAAAGTCCAACAGGTTTGTTTTGAATCAATAGCTGTCGGAGTGCAGCTCCTTCCTCAGGAGAAGGAGCTTCTTCCTCACCTGATGAAGGAGCTGCGTTCCAAAAGCTAGTGATACAAAACAAACCTGTTGGACTATAACCTGGTGTTGTAAGACTTCTCACATGGATTTAGGAATAGGAAATCATGTTTGACGAACCTTTTGGAATTTTTGAGGATGTTATTAACAGAATTGATAAAGGGGAGTCCGTGGCTGTGGCACACTTAGATTTTCAGAAGGTTTATGATAAACACCCCACAGGAGGTTAGTCAGCAAAATGAAAACACGTGGGATGGGAGGTAATATACTGGCATGGATTGAGGATTGGCTAACAGGCAGAATACAGAGAGGAGGAAAAAATGGGTCATTCTCACCTTAGCAGTTGGGACGAATGGGTTACTGCAAAGATCAGTACTTGGGCCCCAGCTGTTCATAGTTTATACAATGATTTGGATGTGGGGACCAAATGTAATATTTCCAAGTTCGTAGCTGACACAAAGCTGGATGGGAATGTGCGTTGTGAGGAAGATGTAAAACGGCTACAGGAGGATTTGGACAGACTTAGTGAGTGGGCAAGGACATGGCAGATGGAATATAATGTGGAAAAATGTAAGATTGTCACTTTGGTAGGAGGAACCGATGAGCAGAGTATTTCTGAAATGGTCAGAGATTAGAAAGTGTAGATGTACAAAGGGACCTGGGTGTCCTCATCAATAAGTCACTGAAGGCGAACATACAGGCGCAGCAAGTTATTAGGAAGGCCAATGGGATGTTGGTCTTCATCACAAGAGGATTTGAGTACAGGAGTAGTGAAGACTTGCTTCAATAGTGTAGAACCTTGGTTAGACCACAGCTGGAGTACTGTGTGCAGTTTTACTCCCTTTACCTTAGGAAAGGTATTATTGCTACAGAGGGAGGGCAATGAAGGTTCACCAGACTTGTTCCGGGGATGGGAGGTGTTGTGTCTACAAAACCTCAGACACTTCGACCAGTTTATTAATCAAATGTTTTACCCAGGTATCTTTATTGATCAGATAAACAAAGGACAACAGAGTGTATAAATCACATAACTTTATTCCACAAGCAGTAAAACAGTTACTCTTAAATTATCCCACTAATTCCAGTCCCAAGATTCTGAATAGTACCCGAGCCGATGAACTCATTCGAGCTGCGGGTTTGATTCTGTATCTCAATCTCCTCGGGGTCTTCTTCCGAGAAGATGGGTCTCGCCGCTGCTTCTTTCCATCTCTGGTCAGCCGGCTCGATTACCTCTGCATGGAGTCTTCACTGCTGGGCGGTCTGAGGGTTTGATCGTTATACCCTTTCTGTGTCCTTCCAGAATGTTCTCTGACCCCAGCCGATGAGGTCACAGGGTGGGTGTGGCACCACCCAGTAGAATTACTAATGGCCATCAGCTGGACACCGGAAAGCTGTCCGCGGGAGTCCATTTCCTGGTGTATTGTTTGTTATGTAACTTTGTCTATTCAAAACAATCAATCGATGAATAGAGCCAATTATCTCTTGATTGGTGATTGATGGAGCAGAGCAGCTCCAGACATGTGCTGGCAGCTTGTCGGAGTTCAGTGGATTCAGGCTGGTTGCTGGAGCTGGCTGTGGCTCGATTTAAAATGTCCAATTTTTAATTTAAAGTTTCTGATTTTATCGAGTCTAAACTACAGGCCACGGCACATTTTACCAGAGACATTTTACCTATGAAGAGACATTGGGGAAACTGGGCCAGTATTCACAGTTGTCTGTGCTAGATTGGGAAATTACAATAAAAGCTATGACGATAGACAGGCAATCACAAGTATTTGAGGAATTGTTACATATTTACATAAAATATAGATTCCCTTAATAATCAAAAATCCAACAGAGGATTTGCAACCGTGGCTAATAAGCAAAGTTAAAGATTGCATTAGATCAAAGGAAGAGGTTCATGAAGTGGCCAAAATCATAGTAAACCTGAGGATTGGGAACTTGGTCTTCCTTTGCTGAAAACCAAACCAAAAGACTGATAAAGGAAGAGAAAATAGAATATGAGAGCAAACAGGCGAGAAACGTAAAACCGACAGGAAAAGCTCCTGTAGGAATGTGAAAAGGAAAAGATTAGCAAAGACCAATGTGGGTCCATTCCAGGCAGAGACAGAAGAGTTTATAATGGGGAATAAGGAAATGACAGAGAAATTAAACAATGTTTGTCTGTCTTCACGGAGGAAGGTACAGAAATTGTCCTAAAAATACTCCAAGGGACTAGTGAGCAGGAGGAACTGAAAGAAATTAGTATTAGTGAAAATGTAGTATTGGTTGAAAGTTAATAAATCCCCAAAAGCTGATGCTCTACATCCCAGAGTGTTGAAAGAGGCGGCTGTAGAGATAGTGGATACGTTGGTCGTCATCTTTCAAAATTCTATAGATTCTGGAATGGTTCCTGCAGATTGGAAGGTGGTAAATGTAATCCCAATATTTAAGGAGGGAGAGAAAAAATGGGGAACCACAGACCCTTTGGCTAATCTTTACCTTTTCACATTCCTATCGGAGCTTTTCCAGTCGGTTTTTATGTTTCTCGCCAGTTTGCTCTCATATTCTATTTTCTCTTTATCAGTTTCTTGGTCCTCCTTTGCTGAATTCTAAAACAAGTTCCCAGTCCTCAGGCTCACTACTATTTGGGCCACTTTATGAGCCTCTTCCTTTGATCTAATGGAATCTTTAGCTTTTCATGTTCGCCACGGTTGCATCACTTTTCCTGTCTCAGAATCCCTGAGAGAGAAAGAGAAGAGAGAACGAAATGCAGCCCTGGATGTAATTGAAGCAGAAACAATAACAGCAGAATCCATCACTGTAATTCATTGTGAACTTGTTGGTGTCTCAGCAGGGACGAGGAAACACAGAATCCCTTCCCACACAGAGAGGTGAATGGTCTCTCCCTAGTGTGAACTTGCTGGTGTGCCCGCAGGTTGGATGAATCACTGAATCTCTTCCCACACTGAGAGCAGGTGAATGGTCTCTCCCCAGTGTGAACTCGCTGATGTGTCTGCAGGCTGTTGGACTGAGTAAATCCCTTCCCACACTGGGAGCAGGTGAATGGTCTCTCCCCAGTGTGAACTCGCTGATGTGACTTCAGGCTGGATAACTGATTGAATCCCTTCTCACACTGAGAGCAAGTGAATGGCCACTCCCCAGTGTGAACTCGCTGGTGTTTCCTCAGATTGGATAACTCAGTGAATCCCTTCCCACACTGGGAGCAGGTGAACGGCCTCTCCCCAGTGTGAATTCGCTGGTGTGACTTCAGGCTGGATAACTGAGTGAATCCCTTCTCACACTGAGATCAAGTGAACGGCCTCTCCCCAGTGTGAACTCGCTGGTGTGTCCTCAGTTTGGATAACTCAGTGAATCCCTTCCCACACGGAGAGCAGGTGAACGGTCTCTCTCCACTGTGACTGCGTCGGTGAACTTCCAGCATAGATGGGGCTCTGTATCCCTTCCCACAGTCCCCACATTTCCACGGTTTCTCCATGTTTTGGGTCTCCTCGTGTCTCTCCAGTCGGACAATTAGTTGAAGCCTCGTCCACACACAGAATACGTGTACGGACTCTCCCCGCTGTAAATGGTGTGATGAATTTTCAGGCTGTGTAACTGGTTAAAGCTCTTTCCACAGTCAGTGCTCTTGAACACTCTCACTCGGGTGTGTGTGTCTCGGTGCTTTTCCAGTCACACTGATGGTTAAACTTTGTTGAAGCCAACAGGTCGGGCAAACATTTCTCCTTCTAGATTTAATGGCCGATGAACCGAGTGACTCTGTCAGATCCAGACGTGATGTTTGAGATTTCTGTCTGTAAATCCTCTCCTTTGGAGTTTACAAAAGATATCAGTCAGTCCAGGATAGAAATTCAGAACAGATTATTTTAATTTCTATAAAACAGTCTTTCCTCTCTCATTCCCCCAAAGCTGTAAATCTCCATCCCACACACTCTCCCTCCATTCTCACTCTGCTGTATCTAATATTCACCCTCCCAATTCTCCTGAAGGTGCTGATTCAGGCTGATTGACAGATCCATGCTCACTGCTTCCTGTCCTGGACACAGAGACCACAACTAATAGGAGCTGCAGTCAGCCATTCAGCCCATCAAGCCTACTCGACCATTCAATGGGATCATTGGCCGATCTACCTCAGCACCATTTTTCCACACTATCCCCCATATCCCTCAATATCTTCAATATTGAGAAACCTATCACTCTCGGTCTAAAAATACTTGATGCTGAGGCTCCACAGTCCTCTGGGATAGAGAATCCCAAAGCTTCACCACATTGTCTTTGAATTCATTGCCGGGGGCAGCATGATGGCATAGTGGTTAGCGCTGCTGCCCCTCAGTGCCGAGGACCTGGGTTCGATCCTGGCCCCAGGTCACTGTCCCTGTGGAGTCTGCACATTCTCCCTGTGCCAGCGTGGGTCTCACCCCCACAATGTAAAACGATGTGCAGGGTCGGTGATTGGCCACGCTAAATTGCCCCTTAATTGGAAAAAAAAGAATTGGGTACTCTAAATTTTTTTTTTTTGAAGGACAACTAAGTTTTGGAGCCAGAGGTGTAATGAAAGCATCGTAAAAAGCGTGGGCTAATGGAATGTTGTTTGGATGAAGGGGATTCCCTGTGGAGTTAATTAGATTTCAGCTTGGTAAGTTGATGTCAGTACTGGGAGGAGCCACGGTTTCAGGCTTTTTACAGCAAAGCAGTGTTTTAGTTGAGAATTGGTTCAAGATGTGAGCAGAGGTCAAGCATCTCAGTTCAGTTGAAAATATATGTCTGTAGCTAGATTAGCAGTTTCGTTCCAAGCAGTTCAGAAGAGTGTCATTCGAAGGCGAGCTGAAACAAGCTGAAACAGCTTCCCAAGTTTCTTCATGGTTCTGACAGGATCAAGATCTTGTCTTTGAAGCGGTGACACAAGATCTCTCTTTCTCAAAGAACATCTGTGTAAAGCAGGTATTGCTGAGGGCTAACTGTGTTTAACGGTGGATTGAGAGCTGAGATGGTGTTTTTGTTGTTTGAGTGGGAATAAAGGTAGCAGTTAAGGGTTACTGTATTCACTGTATTGATTAGCATTGTTTAAGGGCTAATTGTCAGCTCTTTTCTGGTGCGATATTAAATTTATTTTAATATTGTGTTAGTAATAAAGTTTATTTTCATACAGCACAGCCTATTTTTTGTGAAATCACTCCTGGAGTGAGGTATCCTTTCCTCACAGTCTGACAAAACACAAATAAAATATTGGGGTTTGTGTCCAGTATCCGAGCCACTGTTGGGGTCTGGTCCGGGATCATAACAGTGAGGAGGTGGGTTATGTGGATGTTTAGCGAACTTTGTACTCGAGGAGCAGAGATTTTACCTTCTTTCCAGCCCCACAGCCATGTCATACTAGAATCGACAACTTTTTTGTGCCGAGGACGATCCTACACCTGGTGTCCTCTTGCACCACAGGGAGCATCGTAATCACAGACCTTCCCCCGTTTGTCTGCAGTTTCTGCTCGAGGGCTCACCCCCAGGTCGAGAATGTGGAGGTTTGGAGCCACCCCGAGTTCATTTATTATGCACTTTCGGGAAGAGTTTGAGTTCTTCCTTTTGGTTAACTCGGCTCCTGGTATTTCCACCTCCATTTTGTTGGAGACGTGTAAAGTTTATGCTCGGGGCTGATCATTTCTTCCACTACTAACAAAAGGTGCAGGATGCTTGAGAACCAGCGGCATCTGGAGTTTGGTTTGGCGAAGATGAGGAGAATTATAAGAAGCGTCCTAGTAAGCTATTGCTGAAGGAGGTTAACGCAGCAAGAGTGGCTTTGAACTCCCCGTTTACTCAGCAGGCCGAGAAAAGTTGAACGTTTGTCAGGCAGAAGTTGTACGAGTTTGGGAATAAGCCGAGCAAATACGTGGCCTGTTTGACAAAGAAAAAGGCCGACTTTAGAGCAAATTGCTCGATGCAGCTTGGGGATGGAAAAGGGTCATGAAGACGGAGGAGATTAACAGGGATTTGGGGAATTCTATGCAGGATTACACAAGTCTGAGCAGTCTGGTGATGTGTTGGTGGGTGTGGAACATTCTTTCTCTTCCCTGAAGCTTCTGGAGGCCTCAGAAAATCTTAATGAGGCAGCTGGTTTGTGATGCAGAACAAGGCCAGCAGCGCGGGTTCAATTCCCATACCGACTGAGAATTCTGAATTCTCCCTCTGTGACCCGAACAGGCGCCGGAATGTGGCGACTGGCGGATTTTCACAGTAACTTCATTGCAGTGTTAATGTAAGCCTACTTGTGACAATAAAAGATTATTATATTATTTCTAGGGAACAGGTGTCAAAGGCCAAGAAGTAGCTGCAGCCGGGTAAAGCCTCGGGACCGGAATGGCTGTGGGTGTGAGTTTTATCGGGGGTTTGAGGATTTGTTGTTGGACCCATTAGTAGATATGTGTTGTCACTCTTTTGACTCTGGGATGCTGCCACCGACTCTTTGTGAGGCGAATATCTCTTTGATTCTGAAGGTGGGCAAGGACCCA
The DNA here is from genome assembly GCF_047496885.1 of Scyliorhinus torazame. Lineage (NCBI taxonomy): Eukaryota > Metazoa > Chordata > Chondrichthyes > Carcharhiniformes > Scyliorhinidae > Scyliorhinus > Scyliorhinus torazame. The sequence goes on from NC_092711.1 coordinate 170,057,013, forward strand.
GAGGAGTGGACCTCTTATTGGCCAATCTCTCTTTTGAATGTTGACTTGAAACTGCGATCTTATGTTTTGGCGATAAGGCTGGAGGACATCCTTCCGACAATCGTGTGGGAGAACCAGACTGGGTTTATAAGGAGAAGGTTTTCCAGTAGCAATGTTGGAAGGTTGCTGAATGTGATTCAGGCTTTCCAGAAATATGCATTGGATGGGCTGGTGATCTCCTTCGATGCAGAGAAAGCTTTTGCTCGAGTTGAGTGGAATTATCTGGTGCATCCGCTGTGAGGCTTCGGGTTGGGTGAGGATTATATTGAGTGGATTCAATTGTTACATCACAGACCAGCAGCGGCGGTGCTCACCAATGGTTTAAGGGTGTCGAAGTTTGAGCTTCAGAGAGGGACTAGACTGGGCTGCCCTCTGTCCCCCTTGCTGTTTGCGTTGGCCATTGAGCCCTTGCTGGAGGATATTAGATCAGAAACTCTGATGTTGAGACTGGAGGGTGGGGTGAGGCAGCACAAGATCACTCTGAGTGTCGATGACGGGCAGCTGTTTGTGTCAAACCCAGTGTTTCAGACCCGGACATTATTGGAGTGGGGGAGGGGGTGTGAGGAGTTGAGGGGTAAGCCCTCTTTTCTTACTAAGTTACACTTCAGATGGTTCCCCTTGGGATTTAAATATCTGGGAATGTCAATGTCTCCCCTTTTTTAGACAGCTATATGGGGACAACCTTCCACAGCTGATGGTGACTATTAGGTGGGACCTTGCCCGGTGGTCGGCTCTTCCGATTTCATGGTGAGGGAGAATCACCTTCATTAAAATGAATGTGTTGCCAGGACTGTTGTACCCTCTGCAGATGCTGCCTGTACTGCTGTCGAACAGAGTTGTTAAGGAAATTAATGGAACGATTAGTACATTTATCTGGTCTCAAGTTTGTTCTGCTCCAGTCACCAGGAGCTAAGGGAGGGTTGGATCTCCCGAATATCAGACTATGTCAATTGGCCTCTCGTCTCAGGTTCATAAGGGATTGAGTTAGGATGGACCCAACATTCATCTGGCTCAATACAGAAGCAGACCAGTCAGGTCTCCCTCGATCCAAAACTGGCATAGGCTGATTATGGAATGCATCTCCATGCAATTTTTAATGTCTGTAATTCATTCCGAGTCTGGTGCATTGGGTGAAGTATGGAACTCCTATCTCAAATACATAGGCTCCAATTTGACTGACTTGCTCCTCCTGGGCATTCCATGAGTGAATTAAATTCAACTTCGGCCAGGAATAGGGCACAGTGGGTTGCACTGCTGCCTCACAGCACCAGGGGCCCAGGTTTGATTCCTTGAGTGGCTGTCTGCGTGAAGATAGACATTCTCCCTGTGTCTGCGTGTGTTTCCTCTGAGTGCTACGTTTTCCTCCCACAGTCCAAAGATGTGCAGTTAAAGTGGATTGGTCATGCTAAATTGACCCTTAGTGTCCAAAGAGGTATAATAATAATTGATTATTGTCACAAGTAGGCTTCAATGAAGTTACTGTGAAAAGCCCCTAGTCACCACATTCCGGCGCCTGTTCAGGGAGGCCGGTACGGGAATTGAAGCCGCGCTGCTGGCATTGTTGCGCATTACAAGCCTGCTGTTTAGCCCACTGTGCTGGTGTAGTTTAGGTGGGTTGTCTATAATCAATGCACAAGGTTATGGGGATAGGGCAGAGAGTGGGCCTCAGCGAACGCTCTTTCTGCGGGTCAGTGCAGATTTAATAATAATAATAAATGTACTTTATTACAGAACCATAAATAATATATATAATCTGTACCATATAACAACACTGGACATTTCTCTGTCTGATATTAATTTACGGTCCCCTTAAATGTCAATCATCTCCTGGGGAAACCAGCCATTTAATTGTGAATATTAGAAAACTGACCATCCTTTCAGCCAGACAAACAAATGTATCAAGGGAGGCACAGTGGTTAGCACTGCTGCCTCACAGTTCCAGGGACCTGGGTTCAATTCTGGCCTTGTGAGACTGTCTGTGTGGAGTTTGCACATTCTCCCCGTGTCTGTGTGGGTTTCCTCTGGGTGCTGTGGTTTCTTCCCACAGTCCAAAGATGTGCAGGTTTGGTGGGTTGATCATGCTAAATTGTCCTTAATGTCCAAGAGGTTAAATTGGTTTACTGGATTACAGGGATCGGGTGGAGGCGTGGGATTAGGTAGGGTGCTCTTTCTAAGGGCCGTGCAGACTCGATGGGCTGAATGGGCTCCGTCTACACTGTAAATTCATTGGTTCTATGAAGCTGAGGGAGGAAAGGATGTCAATATCTTTAAGAGAGTGAGAGAAGAGAGATCTGGGCCAAGCTTTCCAGAGTCTGCACCCTCCTTGAATTCACTTGCTTTCCCTTCAGTTGCTGCAAGTCACCAATTGAAGGTGAGAAGGAGAAAAGAAATGGAAAGGGGGAGAAAAGAAAGTGTTTTACTCACAGAAGTTGGAGACAGGAGGACATTTCAGTCTGTGTGAAGTTAAATCTCCGGCACGGAGGGAGGGAAAATCACCTTCTCGCTCTTTCCGGAGCTGTCAGCCGGTTGCCTGGAAACCTTGTCTGGAGGAGGGGGATTAATGAGTGGCGTGGAGCTGCCGTGTCTGCACGCCGGGCTTGAGCACTGGACCCTGAGACGTCACCACGGATTCCTGTGCGTGCGCCGGACAGTTGTTGACCAATGGGAAGAGTTGGTGAACCGGAAGGACCCTCTTCCTCCATCCAATCAGCTCCCCCGTTGCCTGAATGCGGAAGCTGGACGATGAGGCTTCCTCCTGTCTCCAACATCTGTGAGTAAAACACTTTCTTTTCTCCCCCTTTCCATTTCTTTTCTCATTCTGAAGGGAAAGGAAGTGAATCCAGAGAGAGTGCAACCTCTGGAAAGCTTTTCTCTCTCGTAAAGACATTGTCATCCTTTGCTCACTCAGCTTGATACATTTATTTGTCTGGCTAAAAGGATGATCTCTTTCCCAATGTTCACAATTAAAGGGCTGGTTTCTCCAGGAGATGGCTGACATTTAAGGGGACAGTAAATTAATATCAGACAGAGATATGTCTCGTGTTGTTATATGGTACAAATTAGACATATTATTTATATATAATCTCCACATCATATTATTTATGGTTCTGTAATAAAGTACATTTATTATTATTTCTAGCCTTGTAATATTGTGCTGTAGCTATGTTATATATTTCCTGTCATCTCTTCTCTCAGAGGGTTATTAGCCTCTGGATTTCTCTTCCACAGGGACCAGTGGGGTGTGGGGGTCATTGAATTTATTCACGGATGAGGTGGACAGATTTTTAATAAGTTATTTTTTAAATCATGTTTTAAACAATGAATGCAACAGAGTAACAGGAAGAATGGTGGGAAATGGTCACAGAGCGGAACAAGAGATATTGCCAACATAAATCCAAGCAACACATTGCAGAATTAATTTGGAACAGGATATTTGAGGGACCAGAGCCTCGAGATGAAATGCCAGATCAATTGAACAACCAGTTAACAGGTTAAAATAGTGAGTGGGGAAAGAGGGTAAGATTATATAATAACAGAGGATAACAATTCAGTTTGTAAAATATTACAAACAGACTAACAGCATATACAAATTAAAATGAATAACACAACATAGATGGCAGATAACTCCTATAGTGCAGAAGGCCATTCACCCCTCAAGTCTGCAGTGAGTCTCAGAAAGAACACTTCACTGAAGCCCACTCCCCATCCTATTCTCGTAAACCGGTGCATTGATCATGGTCAAGCTATCTAACCTAAACATCTTGGACACTAAAGGGCAATTTAGTGTGACCAATCCACTTTCGCTGCACATTTTTGGACAGTGGGAGGAAATTGGAGCAACCGGAGGAAACCCACAAAGAAACAAGGAGAATGTGCAAACTCCACACAGCCACCCACCCAAGGCTGGAATTGAACCTGGGTCCCTGGCACTGAGGTAGCAGTACTAACCACTGTGCCCTACTCCCGGCCTAAGTTAAATTAACTTCACTCATGGAAAGCTCAGGAGGCGCAAGTCAGTCAAATTGGAGGCTATGTATTTGAGGTAGAAGTCCCATACTTTACCCAATGCATCAGACTCAGAATGAATTACAGACATTAAAAATTGCATGGAGATGCATTCCATAATCAGCCTGTGCCAGTTTTGGATACAGGGAGACCTGGCTGGTCTGCTTCTGTATTGAGCCAGATGAATGTTGGGTCCATCCCAACCCAATCCCTTATGAACCTAAGACGAGAGGCCAATTGATGAAGTATGATTTTCGGGAGACCATACCCTCCCTTAGCTCCTGGTAATTGGAGCTCAACAGACTTCAGGCGAGGTTTCTTTGTGTTCCAGATAGAGTCATAAATTTTTTTCAGCATGGAAACATGCCCTTCGGCCCAGCTTGTCCATGCCGCCCAGTTTCTATCACTAAGCTAGTCCCACTTGCCAGGATTTATCCCATATCCCTCTATACCCACCCTGCCCATGTAACTGGGGTTTAAATACAAAATTATACCCGCCTCTACCACTGCCTCTGGCAGCCGTTCCAGATGCTCACCACCTTCTATCTGAAGAAATTTCCCCTCTGGTCTCTTTTGTATCTCTCTCCTCTCACCTTAAACCTATGTCCTCTAGTTCTAGACTCCTCTACCTTAGGGAAAAGATGTTGACTGTATACCTTATCTATGCTTCTCATTATTTTATAGACCTCTAAAAGATTACATCTCAGCCTCCTACGCTCCAGGGAAAAAAGTCCCAGCCAATCCAGCTTCTCCTTATAACTCAGACCATCAGGTCCTGGCAGCATCCTCCTAAATCTCTTCTGCACCCTTTCTAGTTTAACAATATCCTTCCTATAATAGGCTGACCAGAACTGTTCCCCATCATCCAGATGAGTTTTCTGTACTAAGGTTATGTCGACTTTCTCCTTAAGAAAGGAGAGAATCTTTTTCCTTCTGATAGGGTGATGGATGCCCCGTACATTCCCTGAGAAAATTTGCAGATTAACTGCCGCCATTAGTTAGGCGACAGAGAGAACAGGAACAGATTTTCACACCACAATCGGGCGTGCGCCATAACCCCCTCCTCCAACTCTCTTTACACCAGAGGCACCAAAGTTTCCCCAAACTGCTCCTTTCAAGGATAAAAGCCCCGTCTGTACCAGAGTGGGATAAAGTCAACAACACATAAACCCCCCCATAATAACAAAAATACAAAAGAATCACCACCACAATAGATCCAAGGGCACATTCCTCAATAAGACTGAGGACCCGGAGGATTAACCCCACGGCCAGACTGTCGTTACCCTCAGGACACCTTCTCCAAAATGAGGAGAAGAAAAAAAGCACCAACAAGGGTATGGGGATCGAATGCCCCTCCCGCATTTTAGACCCACCCGGGAAGACCAGCGTCCACTACCACCCACCCTTCAGCAATGGCACCACTCGGTTCTGCCATGATTAATGCTCGGATAATAGAAGAAAGACGATAACTGAGGTAATATAATACAAGTCCCTGGAACACTCGAGGAGAAGAAGAAGACATTCAATCGGCTCTCACAGAATAACAACTCCCTTCAACAGGATAAAAGATAACAAATTCAGACAACACCATGATAGGGAAAGAGTTTAGATTAGAGTCTGAGTTAGTCCGAGCTGCAAATCATCGCTCCAATCCTTGCTCTTCAAGGATTTAGCGAAGACCAAGGCAGTAGTAGGATTATTGAAAGACTTGACGGTGTTGTCGGATACAATTTTCAGGGTCACAGGATAAAGCGACATAATTCACTGTCAGGTGAGGTGGGAGCCAGGACCTCAAAGACATGATCCGATGCCCTTTCTAATTTGAAACGCCCAGGCTTCACATCCAGCTTGAGAAAACGTGGCAGCTGGTCATCGAAGAACTTAATGGGAACCTTACCCTCCACACCTTCTGGCAGGCCGACGACTCGGATGTTCTTTCTCTGACCCTCAGTTCTCCAAGTTCTCCAGGTGTCCACCACACCACTCAGGTGGTTTTCCAAGGATTGAATTCTTGCCTCCGCTGAGGAAGCATCTTGTTCAACGTTCAGGATTTTCTCCTCCGGATCATCGAGCCTCTTCATGGTGTTCTGCAGCTCGGCCTCATGAGTTCACAGATATTGAGTCAGCACACTCAGCCTCTGGTCAATAACACGGAGAATGTTGCTGACATAGATCGGCCAATGATCCCACAGAATAGACTATTAGGCTTGATGGGCCGTATGGCCAACTGCAGCTCGTATTGGTTATGATCTCTGTGCCTAGGACAGGAAGCAGTGAGCATGGATCAATCAGCCTGAATCAGCACCTTCAGGAGAATTGGGAGGGTGAATATTAGATACAGCAGTGTGAGAATGGAGGGAGAGTGTGTGGGACGGAGATTTACAGCTTTTGGGGAATGAAAGAGGAAAGAATGTTCTCTAGGAACTAGAATTGTCTGTTTTGAATTTCTATCCTGTACTAACAGTGATGTCTTTTGTAAATTGTTTTTACAGGATATTAGACGAAGAGGAGGAATTACAGAGAGAAATCTCAAAATTTACGTATCGATCTGACTGAGTCTCTCAATTCCTTGGATCTGAGTATCATCGGCCTTTGAATCTAGAAGGAGAAATGTTTGTCTGTTCTGTCGGCTTCAAAAAATCTTAACCATCAGTGTGACTGGAAAAGCACCGAGACAAACACACCCGAGTGAGAGTGTTCCAGAGCACTGACTGTGGAAAGAGCTTTAAGCAGTTACACAGCCCCAAAAAACATCACACCATTTACAGCAGGGAAAATGAAATGAAATGAAATGAAATGAAAATGAATGAAATGAAATGAAAATCGCTTATTGTCACAAGTAGGCTTCAATGAAGTTACTGTGAAAAGCCCCAAGTCGCCACATTCCGGCACCTGTTCGGGGAGGCTGGTACGGAAATTGAACCGTGCTGCTGGCCTGCCTTGGTTTGCTTTCAAAGCCAGCAATTTAGCCCAGTGAGCTAAACCAGCCCCTTAGAGAGACCGTACACGCGTTGTGTGTGTGGACGAGGCTTGAACTGAGAATAAAACCTGGAGAGACAAGAGGAGACCCAAAACATGGAGAAACCGTGGAAATGTGGGGATTGTGGGAAGGGATTCAGGGCTCCATCTCAGCTGGAAGTTCATCGGTGCAGTCACACTGGGGAGAGGCCGTTCACCTGCTCTCAGTGTGAGAAGGGATTCACTGAGTTATCTAGCCTGCGGAAACACCAGCGAGCTCACACTGGGAAGAGGCCATTCACCTGCTCTCAGTGTCGGAAGGGATTCACTGAGTTATCCAGCCTGCGGAAACACCAGCGAGTTCACACTGGGGAGAGGCCATTCACCTGCTCTCAGTGTGAGAAGGGATTCACTGAGTTATCCAGCCTGCGGGTACACCAGCGCATTCACACTGGGGAGAGGCCGTTCACCTGTTCTGTGTGTGAGAAGGGATTCATTGCTTCATCGAACCTGCAGAAACACCAGCGCGTTCACACGGGGGAGAGGCCGTTCACCTGCTCTCAGTGTGAGAAGGGATTCACTCAGTTATCCAGCCTGCAGACACACCAGCGAGTTCACACTGGGGAGAGGCCGTTCACCTGCTCTCAGTGTGAGAAGAGATTCACTACTTTATCGAGCCTGCAGAGACACCAGCGAATTCACACTGCGGAGAAGGCGTTAACCTGCTCTTAGTGAGAGAAGGGATTCAGATATCCGTACACCCTGCAGGAACACTAGTGAGTTCACACCTGGAAGAAGCCATTCACCTGCTCTGAGCAGGGGAGACATTCAATGATCCGTCCCAACTACGGAGACATTGGCGTGTTAATTCTGGGGAGAGACCATTCATCTGCTCTCAATGTGGGGAGGGGCTTTGTGATTCATCGCACCTGTTGTGACTCCAATAAGTTCACAATAAATTACAGATGTTGGCTCCGTTGTTATTGGTTCTGCTCTGACTGACATCCAGGACTGCATTTTGTTCATTCTAACATCTGGTGACTGGTGATGATTGGAGGGTTTCTTTCTGCTGGACTGGCTGGTCTAACACCTCTGCCTCCGGTGGGCTGACCATTTTTGAGGCTAGTTGTGATTACCTGGTTCCAAGTTTGACGAGGAGCACAGAATGAAAAGGTGTTTGCACGTTGGAAGATATTTAGTTCCCAAAGCAGCCATGTTGCCATGAAGTTGGGCTACGGTGGTTACAGGGTTCTTTTGCCTAATTTATCTGGGTGTTTCTCACAGAAGGAAACTGTCATGGTATGAGGGGCAAGTTGTCTGGTAGATTGGGAAATTGCAGTAAACATATCACTGAAAGTGGCAACGCAAGTGGATAAGGAGCTAAGAAGGCAGATGGCATGCTTGTCTTCATTGGTCGGGGCATTGAGTATAAAAATTGGCAAGTCATGCTGCAGCTGTACAGAACCTTAGTTAGGCCACTCGTGGAATATTGCCTACAATTGCGGTCACCACATTACCTAAAGGATGTGGAGGCTTTGGAGAGAGTACAGAGGAGGTTTACCAGGATGTTGTCTGGCCTGGAGGGTATTAGCTGTGAAATGAAAATGAAAATCGCTTATTGTCACAAGTAGGCTTCAATGAAGTTACTGTGAAAAGCCCCTAGCCGCCACATTCCGGCGCCTGTTCGGGAGGTTTGTACGGGAATTGAACCGTGCTGCTGGCCTGCCTTGTTCTGCTTTCAAAGCCAGTGATTTAGCTCAGTGTGCTAAACCAGCCCCTCGGAGGAGAGGTTGGATAAACTCGGATTGTTTTCACTAGAGTGACGGAGTTGAGGGACGACCTGATAAAAAGTTACAAAATTTTGACTGGCGTGGACAGAGTGGATAGTCAGAAGCTTTTCCCAGGTTGGAAAAGTCAATTACCAGGTGACATAGGTTTAAGGTGCAAGGGGCAAAGTTCAGAGGAGATGTGCGAGGTAAGTTTTTTTACACAGAGGGTGGTGAGTGCCTGGAACTTGCTGCCGGAGGAGGTGGTGGAAGCAGGTACGATAGTGACGTTTAAGAGGCATCTTGACAAATACATGAATAGGATGGGAATAGACGGATACAGACCCTGGAAGCACAGGAGGTTTTAGTTTATACAGACATCATGAACCGAGCAGTCTTGGTGGGCCGAGAGCCTATTCCTGTGATGTACTGACCTTTGTTCTTTGTTGTTCTTTGTATGACGATCGACAATAGACAGGCAACCACTCGCAATTTATTTACATAAAATATAGATTCCTTTAAGAAGCAAAAGTGAAGCTATCGTGGCTAACAAGAAAAGTTAAAGATTCCATTAGATCAATGGAGGACACAATATAGTAGTGAGCCTGAGGATTGGGAACTTGTTTTAGAATTCAGCAAAGGAGGACCAAGAAACTGATAAAGAGAAAATAGAATATGAGAGCAAACTGGGGAGAAACTGGAAAAGCTCCTATAGGAATGTGAAAAGGAAAAGATTAGCAAAGACCAATGTGGGTCCATTCCAGGCAGAGACAGGAGAGTTTATAATGGGGAATAAGGAAATGGCAGAGAAACTAAACAATGTGTGTCTGTCTTCACGGAGGAAGATACAGAAATCATCCCCAAAACACTGGAGAACCAAGGGACCAGTGAGCACGAGGAACTGAAAGAGATTAGTATTAGTGAAAAAGCAGCACTGGAGAAATTAACGTGGTTCAAAGTTAATAAATCCTCAAAAGCTAATGCTCTACATCCCAGAGTGTTGAAAGAGGTGGCTGGAGAGATAGTGGATACATTGGTGACCATCTTTCAAAATTCTGGAATGATTCCTGCAGATTGGAAGGTGGTAAATGTAACCCCACTATTTAAGGAGGGAGAGAGAAAACAGGGAACCACAGACCCATTAGCCTGACATCAGTAGGAGGGAAAATGCTACAATCTATTATAAAGGATGTGATAACATACGAATTAGGAGCAGGAGTAGGCCACTCGACTCCTCGAGCCTGCTCCACCATTCAATAAGTTCCCGGCTGAACTGATTGTAACCTCAGAGGCCCATTAGAAAATAAATCTTGGGAGATCGTAATAATATTCTTTATTATAATAATCTTTATTATTGTCACAAGTAGGCTTACATTAACACTGCAATGAAGTTACTGTGAAAATCCCCTAGTCACCACACTCCGGCACCTGTTCGGGTACACAGAGGGAGAATTCAGAATGTCCAATTCACCTAACAAGCATGTCTTTTGGGACTTGTGGGCGAAACTGGAGCACCCGGACAAAACCCACGCAGTTTTGGGGAGAAGGTGGCGACTCTGCACAGACAGTGACCTAAGCCGGGAATTGAACCGGGTCCCTGGAGCTGTGATGCAACAGTACTAACCACTGTGCCTCCATGCCGCTGTGTCAGTTATAAGAACATAACATGTTTCCGGGTGCGGCGATGACCAGCTGAGTCGCACGTTTCGGCAGCTCCCTGTGAAACGGACTTTTGGGCTCTTGATAGGAGCCCCAACGGCAATTTTAACGGCTGAAAACACCGTGCGGTAAACCAGAAGGGTGTTCCCCCTGGACACGGATGGAAAAAGGAGAGGAAAGTGGCCGGATTGCAGCGGATCCTTTGGAACAACGGCAAGGAAGGCAAGCAGAAACCAAGATGGCGTCGGAAGGTGGCAGTTTCATATGGGGCCCTGAACAACAAGAGTTTTTGAAACGCTGCGTGGAGGAGATAAAAAAGGAAATGAAGAAAGAGTTGTTGGCCCCAATATTACAGGCGATTGAAGGGCTGAAAGAGGAACAAAAGACCCAGGAGCAGGAGCTTTGGGTCGTGAAGGCGAAAGCAGCAGAGAATGAAAACGATATACAGGGCCTGATGGTGAAGTCGGAGATACAGGAGGCACACCAGAAACGATCTGTGGAGAGGTTGGAGGCACTGGAAAATAACGCAAGGAGGAACAACTTGAGGATTCTTGGCCTTCCTGAAGGTGTGGAGGGGGCGGACGTCGGGGCATATGTGAGCACGATGCTGCACTCGTTAATGGGAGTGGAGGCCCCGACGGGTCCGTTGGAGGTGGAGGGAGCATACCGAGTTATGGTGCGAGGACCGAGAGCAGGAGAAGCTCCCAGAGCCATAGTGGTGAGATTTCTCCGTTTTAAGGATAGAGAAATGGTCCTTAGATGGGCGAAGAAAACTCGGTGTAGTAAATGGGAGAACGCGGTGATCCGCGTCTATCAAGATTGGAGTGCGGAGGTGGCGAGAAGGAGGGCGAGCTTTAATCGGGCCAAAGCGGTACTTCACAAAAAAAAGATAAAGTTTGGAATGCTGCAACCGGCAAGACTGTGGGTCACATATCAAGGGAGGCACCACTACTTTGAGACGGCGGATGAAGCGTGGACTTTTATTGTAGAAGAAAAATTGGAATGATTGGACTACGAAAATGAACGTTTGGACAAAGTGGTGGGACGAGTGGGGGGGGGCGAAGAGGGATTGTATGATTAATCCTGCAGTATGGTAACTTTTCTTTCTCCCACAGGTGGTGATGGGGGGAGGTGGGGAGGGAGAGGAGATGGGGCGTTGGCCATGGGAAGCGGGGCCGAGGGAGAGGCGCGGGCTTGGTTTCCGCGCTATGATAATTATGGCGGGAATAGAGAAGCAGGAAGGAGGGGGCGCCGCACGGGGCGAGCCGTGATCACGGGGGGAAGCCGAGGTCAGCCAGAGTTTGCTGACTTCTGGGAGCAACATGGGGGGAGTAATTACGCTAGCGGGGGGTCTAGCGGGGGGGGGGGGTGGGGGAGGGGGGAATTACTGGGTTGCTGCTGCTGGGGAAAGGGGGGAGTGGGTACGGGAAAGGATGGGCGGGGGGGCACCGTCTGGGAGAAATACAGCTGCGTGGGAACTGGGCGAGAAGCTGGAAAAAGATGATGGCTAACCGGCAAGGGGGGGGGGGGGGGGGGGGGGGGGGTGGGAAGCCCCCCAACTCGGCTGATCACGTGGAACGTGAGGGGGCTTAACGGGCCGATAAAGAGGGCACGAGTACTCGCACACCTTAAGAAACTTAAAGCAGATGTGGCCATGTTACAGGAAACGCACCTGAAACTGATAGATCAGGTTAGGTTGCGCAAAGGATGGGTAGGGCATGTGTTCCATTCGGGGCTGGATGCGAAAAACAGGGGGGTGGCTATATTAGTGGGGAAGCGGGTAATGTTCGAGGCAAAGACTATAGTGGCGGATAACGGGGGCAGATACGTGATGGTGAGTGGCAAATTACAGGGAGAGATGGTGGTGTTGGTAAACGTGTATGCCCCGAATTGGGACGATGCCAATTTTATGAGGCGAATGCTAGGATGCATCCCAGACCTAGAGACCGGAAAGCTGATAATGGGGGGAGACTTTAACACGGTGTTGGAACCAAGGCTGGATAGGTCGAAGTCCAGGACTGGTAGGAGGCCGGCAGCAGCCAAGGTGCTTAAGGATTTTATGGAGCAGATGGGAGGGGTGGACCCGTGGAGATTCAGTAGACCTAGGAGTAAGGAGTTCTCGTTTTTCTCCTATGTCCATAAAGTCTATTCACGCATAGACTTTTTTGTGTTGGGTAGGGCATTGATCCCGAGGGTGAGGGGAACGGAATATACGGCTATAGCCATTTCGGATCATGCCCCACACTGGGTAGACTTGGAGATAGGGGAGGAAACAAGAGGGCGTCCACCCTGGAGAATGGACATGGGACTAATGGCGGATGAGGGGGTGTGCTTAAGGGTGAGGGGATGCATTGAAAAGTACTTGGAACTCAATGACAATGGGGAGGTTCAGGTGGGAGTGGTCTGGGAGGCGTTGAAGGCGGTGGTTAGGGGGGAGCTGATATCAATAAGGACACATAAAGGGAAGCAGGAGAGTAAGGAACGGGAGCGGTTGTTGCAAGAACTTTTGAGGGTGGACAGACAGTATGCGGAAGCACCGGAGGAGGGACTGTATAGGGAAAGGCAAAGGCTGCATGTGGAATTTGACTTGCTGACCACAGGCACTGCAGAGGCACAATGGAGGAAGGCGCAGGGTGTACAGTATGAATATGGAGAGAAGGCGAGCAGATTGCTGGCACACCAATTGAGGAAAAGGGGAGCAGCGAGGGAAATAGGGGGGGGTGAGAGACGAAGATGGAGAGACGGAGCGGGGAGCGGAGAGAGTGAATGAAGTGTTTAAGACATTTTATAAAAAATTGTATGAAGCTCAACCCCCGGATGGGAGGGAGAGAATGATGGAGTTTTTGGATCGGCTGGAAATTCCCAAGGTGGAAGAGCAGGAAAGGATGGGATTGGGAGCACAGATCACGGTAGAAGAAGTGGTGAAAGGAATTAGGAACATGCAGATGGGAAAGGCCCCGGGACCGGACGGATTCCCAGTTGAATTTTACAGAAAATATTTGGACTTGCTCGCCCCGCTACTGACGAGGACCTTTAACGAGGCAAAGGAAAGGGGACAACTGCCCCCGACTATGTCTGAAGCAACGATATCGCTTCTTTTAAAGAAGGAAAAGGATCCGCTACAATGCGGGTCCTACAGACCAATCTCCCTCCTCAATGTAGATGCCAAGGTCTTGGCCAAGGTAATGGCAATGAGAATAGAGGAATGTGTCCCGGGGGTGGTTCATGAGGACCAAACTGGGTTTGTGAAGGGGAGACAGCTGAACACGAACATACGGAGGTTGTTAGGGGTAATGATGATGGCCCCACCAGAGGGTGAAACGGAGATAGTAGTGGCGATGGATGCCGAGAAAGCATTTGATAGAGTGGAGTGGGATTATCTGTGGGAGGTGTTGAGGAGATTTGGGTTCGGAGAGGGGTATGTTAGATGGGTGCAGCTGTTGTATAGGGCCCCAGTGGCGAGTGTGGTCACGAATGGACGGGGATCGGCATATTTTCGGCTCCATAGAGGGACAAGGCAGGGATGTCCTCTGTCCCCATTACTGTTTGCACTGGCGATTGAGCCCCTGGCGATAGCGCTGAGAGGTTCCAAGGGATGGAGGGGAATACTTAGGGGAGGAGAAGAACACCGGGTATCTTTATATGCGGATGATCTGCTACTATATGTGGCGGATCCAGCGGAGGGGATGCCAGAAATAATGCGGATACTTGGGGAGTTTGGGGATTTTTCAGGGTATAAATTGAACATGGGGAAGAGTGAGCTGTTTGTGGTGCATCCAGGGGAGCAGAGTAGAGAAATAGAAGACCTACCGTTGAGGAAGGTAACAAGAGACTTTCGTTACCTGGGGATCCAGATAGCTAAGAATTGGGGCACATTGCACAGGCTAAATTTGACGCGGTTGGTGGAACAGATGGTGGAAGATTTCAAGAGATGGGATATGGTAGCATTGTCAATGGCAGGGAGGGTGCAGGCGGTTAAGATGGTGGTCCTCCCGAGATTCCTCTTTGTGTTTCAGTGTCTCCCGGTGGTGATCACGAAGGCTTTTTTCAAAAGGATAGAAAAGAGTATCATGGGTTTTGTTTGGGCCGGGAAGACTCCGAGAGTGAGGAAGGGATTCTTACAGCGTAGTAGGGATAGGGGGGCGCTGGCACTACCGAGCCTAAGTGAGTATTATTGGGCCGCTAATATTTCAATGGTGAGTAAGTGGATGGGAGAGGAGGAAGGAGCGGCGTGGAAGAGATTAGAGAGGGCGTCCTGTAGGGGGACCAGCCTGCAGGCTATGGTGACAGCCCCATTGCCGTTCTCACCAAGGAACTATACCACGAGTCCGGTGGTGGTAGCTACACTGAAGATTTGGGGACAGTGGAGACGACATAGGGGAAAGACCGGAGCACTGGGGGGGTCCCCGATAAGAAACAACCATAGGTTTGCCCCGGGGGGAATGGATGGGGGATATGGAATGTGGCAAAGAGCAGGTATAACGCAATTGAAAGATCTATTTGTGGATGGGAAGTTTGCGAGTCTGGGAGTGCTGACCGAGAAATATGGGTTGCCCCAAGGGAATGCATTCAGGTACATGCAATTGAGGGCTTTTGCGAGGCAACAGGTGAGGGAATTCCCGCAGCTCCCGACACAAGAGGTGCAGGACAGAGTCATCTCAAAGAAATGGGTGGGGGACGGTAAGGTGTCGGATATATATAGGGAAATGAGAGACGAAGGGGAGACTATGATGGACGAACTAAAAGGGAAATGGGAAGAAGAGCTAGGGGAGGAGATTGAGGAGGGGATGTGGGCAGATGCCCTAAACAGGGTAAACTCGTCGTCCTCGTGCGCCAGGCTAAGCCTGATTCAGTTTAAGGTATTACACAGGGCACATATGACTGGAACACGGCTCAGTAAATTTTTTGGGGTGGAGGATAGGTGTGCGAGGTGCTCGAGAAGCCCAGCGAATCATACCCATATGTTTTGGTCATGCCCGGCACTACAGGGGTTTTGGATGGGGGTGACAAAGGTGCTTTCGAAAGTAGTAGGAGTCCGGGTCGAACCAAGCTGGGGGTTGGCTATATTTGGGGTTGCACAAGAGCCGGGAGTGCAGGAGGCGAAAGAGGCCGATGTTTTGGCCTTTGCGTCCCTAGTAGCCCGGCGCAGAATATTGCTAATGTGGAAAGAAGCCAAGCCCCCGGGGGTGGAGACCTGGATAAATGATATGGCGGGGTTCATAAAGTTAGAGCGGATTAAGTTCGTCCTAAGGGGGTCGGCTCAAGGGTTTACTAGGCGGTGGCAACCGTTCGTCGAATATCTTGCGGAAAGATAGATAGGGGAGAACAAAGAAGGCAGCAGCAGCGGCCCAGGACTTGGGGGGGGGGGGTGGGGGAGGGATGGGGGGGGGGGGATGGGTGTGGCCTGAGACAAGGCAGTTGCCAATTAGGGCTAGTTTTTATTTTTTGTTATTTAATATTTATTTATTTGTTGTTGTTTTTGTTTAAATTTTAAAAGGTCATTATTATCTGTATTGTTCCAATGTTGTGTAAAGGATGCACAATGTACTGTGTTGGTTGACCAAAAATTTTCAATAAAATATTATTTAAAAAAAAAAAATAATAACATAACATAAGAACTAGGAGCAGGAGTAGGCCACCTGGCCCCTCAAGCCTGCTCCACCATTCAATGAGATCATGGCTGATCTTTTGTGGACTCAGCTCCATTTTCCGGCCCGAACACCATAACTCTTAATCCCTTTATTCTTCAAAAAACTATCTATCTTTATCTTAAAAACATTTAATGAAGGAGCCTCTACTGCTTCACTGGGCAAGGAATTCCATAGATACACAACCCTTTGGGTGAAGAAGCTCCTCCTAAACTCAGTCCTAAATCTACTTCCCCTTATTTTGAGGCTATGCCCTCTCGTTCTGCTTTCACCCGCCAATGGAAACAACCTGCCCACATCTATCCTATCTATTCCCTTCATAATTTTATATGTTTCTATAAGATCCCCCCTCATCCTTCTAAATTCCAACGAGTACAGTCCCAGTCCACTCAAGCTCTCCTTGTAATCCAACCCCTTCAGCTCTGAGATTAACCTAGTGAATCTCCTCTGCACACCCTCCAGTGCCAGGACGTCCTTTCTCAAGTAAGGAGACCAAAACTGAACACAATACTCCAGGTGTGGCCTCACTAACCTCCCTAGTCTTAAACTCCATCCCTCTAGCAATGAAGGACAAAATTCCATTTGCCTTCTTAATCACCTGTTGCACCTGTAAACCAACTTTTTGCGACTCATGCACTAGCACACCCAGGTCTCTCTGCACAGCAGCATGTTTTAATATTTTATCATTTAAATAATAATCCCTTTTGCTGTTATTCCTACCAAAATGGATAACTTCACATTTGTCAACATTGTATTCCATCTGCCAGACCCTAGCCCATTCACTTAGCCTATCCAAATCCCTCTGCAGACTTCCAGTATCCTCTGCACTTTTTGCTTTACCACTTATCTTAG
Organism: Scyliorhinus torazame; assembly: GCF_047496885.1. Lineage (NCBI taxonomy): Eukaryota > Metazoa > Chordata > Chondrichthyes > Carcharhiniformes > Scyliorhinidae > Scyliorhinus > Scyliorhinus torazame. The sequence continues at coordinate 170,073,940 of NC_092711.1, forward strand.
TGTCGACTGCAAACTTGGACACATTGCCCTTGGTCCCCAACTCCAAATCATCTATGTAAATTGTGAACAGTTGTGGGCCCAACACTGATCCCTGAGGGACACTACGAGCTACTGATTGCCAACCAGAGAAACACCCATTAATCCCCACTCTTTGCTTTCTATTAATTTATCAATCCTCCATCCATGCTACTACTTTCCCCTTAATGCCATGCATCTTTATCTTGTGCAGTAACCTTTTGTGTGGCACCTTGTCAAAGGCTTTCTGGAAATCCAGATATACCACATCCATTGGCTCCCCGTTATCTACCGCACTGTTAATGTCCTCAAAAAATTCCACTAAATTAGTCAGGCACGACCTGCCCTTTATGAACCCATGCTGCGTCTGCCCAATGGGACAATTTCCATCCAGATCCCTCGCTATTTCTTCCTTGATGATCGATTCCAGCATCTTCCCTACTACCGAAGTTAAGCTCACTGGCCTATAATTGCCCGCTTTCTGCCTACCTCCTTTTTTAAACAGTGGTGTCACGTTTGCTAATTTCCAATCTGCCGGGACCACCCCAGAGTCTAGTGAATTTTGGCAAATTATCACTAGTGCATTTGCAATTTCCCTAGCCATCTCTTTGAGCACTCTGGGATGCATTCCATCAGGTCCGGGAGACTTGTCTACCTTTAGCCCCATTAGCTTGCCCATCACTATCTCCTTGGTGATAACAATCCTCGCAAGGTCCTCACTGTCATAGCCTCATTTCCATCAGTCACTGACATGTTATTTGTGTCTTCCACTGTGAAGACCGACCCCAAAAAACCTGTTCAGTTCCTCAGCCATTTCCTCATCTCCCACTATTAAATCTGCCTTCTCATCCTCTAAAGGACCAATATTTACCTTAGCCACTCTTTTTTGTTTTATATATTTGTAGAAACTTTTACTATCTGTTTTTATATTCTGAGCAAGTTTACTCTCATAATCTATCTTACTCTTCTTTATAGCTTTTTTAGTAGCTTTCTGTTGCCCCCTAAAGATTTCCCAGTCCTCTAGTCTCCCACTGATCTTTGCTACTTTGTATGTTTTTTCCTTCAATTTGATACTCTCCCTTATTTCCTTAGATATCCACGGTCGATTTTCCCTATTTTTACCGTCCTTCCTTTTTGTTGGTATAAACCTTTGCTGAGCACTGTGAAAAATCACTTGGAAGGTTCTCCACTGGTCCTCAACTGTTTCACCATAAAGTCTTTGCTCCCAGTCTACCTTAGCTAGTTCTTCTCTCATCCCATTGTAATCTCCTTTGTTTAAGCACAAAACACTAGTGCTTGATTTTACCTTCTCACCCTCCATCTGTATTTTAAATTCCACCATATTATGATCGCTCCTTCCGAGAGTATCCCTAACTATGAGATCCTGAATCAATCCTGTCTCATTACACAGGACCAGATCTAGGACCGCTTGTTCCCTCGTAGGTTCCATTACATACTGTTCTAGGAAACTATCGCGGATACATTCTATAAACTCCTCCTCAAGGCTGCCTTGACCGACCTTGTTAAGCCAATCGACATGTAGATTAAAATCCCCTATGATAACTGCTGTACCATTTCTACATGCATCAGTTATTTCTTTGTTTATTGCCTGCCCCACCATAATGTTACTATTTGGTGGCCGATAGACTACTCCTATCAGTGACTTTTTCGCCTTACTATTCCTGTTTTCCACCCAAATGGATTCAGCCTTATCCTCCATAGCACCAATGTCATCCCTTACTGTTGCCCGGATGTCATCCTTAAATAACAGAGCTGCACCACCTCCCTTACCATCCACTCTGTCCTTCCGGAAAGTTTGATACCCTCGGATATTTAACTCCCAGTCGTGACCATCCTTTAACCATGTTTCAGTAATGGCCACTAAATCATAGTCATTCACGATGATTTGCGCCATCAACTCATTTACCTTATTCCGAATACTACGAGCATTCGGGTAAAGTACACTTATGTTGGCTTTTTTACCTCTGTTCTGAACCTTAACACCTCGATCAGTAACCTCTCCTAAGTTATATTTCCTCTTAACCTTTCTCCTAATTTTCCTTGTCGTTGAACCCATATCTTCATGTAACAACCTGCCGCGTCGCTTACCATTAATGTTTTCACTTCCCGTTTTATTCCTTTTAGTATTCCTGGTCCTATTCACTGAGCTCCCCTCACTCACTGTACCTTGTACTGTCGCCCTTTTTGATTTTTGACTATGGCTTCTCTGCCTTACACTTTCCCCCTTACTGCCTTTTGTTTCTGTTCCTGTTTTACTACCTTCCAACTTCCTGCATCGGTTCCCATCCCCCTGCCACATTAAAACGTTAAAAAATACAAGATGGAGAAATGTGTGCGGAAATTTCCATATTTGGGTGAGCTGAAGAATATAGAATGGTTGTTTTTAGTGATGCCTCTCACTGGCAGGAGCCTGTCTCAGTGCCTGTACACTGAGTGATGTTTAAAAATCTCTTTCAACAGAAGAACAGACAAACATTTCTCATTCTAAATTCAAAGGTCAATGATATTCAGCTCCCATGAATCGAGTGACTCTGTCAGATCTTGACGTGATGTTTGGTGTGAAATTTCTGTCTGTAACTCCTCCCCTTCTAATATCCTGTAAAAGGAGTTTACAAAAGCCATCACTGTTAGTGCAGGTTACCCAAACAGAATGTGAAATTCGATCCTATTGTAAGATCCGGGTTTGGCTCCAATCTCAATTGTAACACTCAAATCAATTACACGTCAGAATGTGTTGTGAAAGTTACCTGCAGCTCCTGACTAGTTACAGACCATTCCAGGTACAAGAATGTTGTCACAGAATTTATTAAATTAATTATACAAAATCACAATAATTAACAAAAGCAGTGGATCAGTCCATTCACTCTGGATCACCAGCTCTCGACTTCCGGGTGACTGGTGATGTCTCGTTCTGTTGACTGAAATCTATATTCTTACTTCATGTGTTGTGCACCGAGCTCCAGAGAATTGTAGCTCATTAACCCTTTCTAGTACCTACCTCTACGCATGATCGGGAGTATCCTGTGGTTTGATTGGCCCAAGAAGCCCATGATCAGTCCCTGATTGGTTAAATGAGTCACGATTGATGTGTGATGTCACTTTCTCATTGTGGTGTCACTTCCTCATGATTATTGTTCATCAGACTCATCGTCCTAACTGATACCATAGAACCACTGAATCCTTACAGTGCAGAAAGAGGCCATTCAGCCTATCAAGTCTGCACCGACCCTCTGAAAGAGCACCCTTCCTAGGCCCACTCTCCCACCCTATCCCCATAACCCCACCTAACCTGCACATCTTTGGACTGTGAGAGGAAACTGGAGCACCCAGAAGAAACCCACGCAGACACAGGGACAATGTGCAAACTCCACACAGACAGTGACACAAGCCAGAATTGAACCCGGGTCCCTGGTGCTGTGAAGAGGCTATGCTAGCCATTGTGCCACCAGAGCACTGACTGAGAAAACATCGCACCATTCACAATGGAGAAAGACTATACCCATGTTCTGTGTGTTATGGGCCAGGGTTTCGAGAACACCAAAGTATATCATGGAGTTTACCTGACCTACAACGTTTATTAGATTTTGGTTATGAGGAGCACAAGGACCCACTTTCCAGGTGTTATGCAACAAAGATCTTAAGTATTTTTAAACAAAACAATGTTTATTCTATGAATTCAGTTAACATTTTATAAACACAGAGTAAACATCTTATCAACTACCAACACAAATACTCCCCCAAAGGTAGAGTATTCTATAGGTAACCCTTAATAACTTTCCTAACAACATTCCTTAGCCAAACACCCTTTTTTCCTACAAAACTGTAGGTTTGAATTACTTACAGAAAACAGGTATTACTTTGAAGTTATCAAGTGGTCTGGAGACCTTCTTTAGCATGCAGAGAGAGCGACCAAAAATACACTTTGTTTGTTTGAATGCAGCTCCCAACTGAAAATGAAACCAAAAATCTCAGAGGCACAAAGCAGCTTCCAGCTCAAAACGAAAGTAAAAGTCAGAATCACAGCCCAGCTCCACCCACACAGTGACATCACTGCAGCCATTTGATAAAACACACTTTTCTTAAAGGGACCCTCACATGACAGTGTGGACGAGGCTTCAATGAATTGTCTGACCTTGAGAGATACAAGGAGCCACAACATGAAGAAACCATGGAAATGTTGGGACTGTGGGAAGGGATTCAGATTCCCACCTGTGTTGGAAATTCATCAACGCGTTCACACTAAGGTGAGGTTGTTCACCCGCTCTCAATGTGGAAAGGGATTCACTGAAGATCTATCCGGGTGTTTCTCACAGAAGGAACTGTTAAGTTATGAGGGGCAAGTTGTCTGTTCTGGACTGGGAACTTTCAATAAAGGTATTATGATGGACAGGCAATCACTACCATTTAAGGAATCATTACATATTATCATCAAATATAGATTCCTTTAAGGGACGAAATTCCAACAGGAAAAGTGATGCAACCATGACTAACAAGAAAAATTAAAGATTCTATTAGATCAAAGGAAGAAGTTCATAAAATGACCAAAATAGTAGTAATCCCCAGCGTGAACACGTTGGTGCATCAGCAGGATGGATGACAGAGTGAATATTTTCCCATACACACCAAGCATATAAATGGCCTCTCCCCACTGTGAACTTGCTGATGTATCCACAGGATAGATGTTTCACTGAATCCCTTCCCACATTGGGAGCAGCACCAATGAGATTCCAGCTCTGATGGGGCTCTGCATCCCTTCCCATCGTCCCCACATTTCCACCGTTTCCCCATGTATTTGGTCTCCTTTTGTCTCTTCAGGTTGGACAATCAGTTGAAGCCTCATCCACACACCATAAGACATAGGAGCGGAAGTAAGGCCATTCGGCCCATCGAGTCCACTCCACCATTCAATCATGGCTGATTTCAACTCCATTTACCCGCTCTCTCTCCATAGCCCTTAATTCCTCGAGAAATCAAGAATTTATCAACTTCTGTCTTAAAGACACTCAACGTCCCGGCCTCCACCGCCCTCTGTGGCAATGAATTCCACAGACCCACCACTCTCTGGCTAAATAAATTTCTCCTCATCTCTGTTCTAAAGTGACTCCCTTTTATTCTAAGGCTGTGCCCCCGGGTCCTAGTCTCCCCTGCTAATGGAAACAACTTCCCTACATCCACCCTATCTAAGCCATTCATTATCTTGTAAGTTTCTATTAGATCTCCCCTCAACCTCCTAAACTCCAATGAATATAATCCCAGGATCCTCAGACGTTCCATCGTATGTTAGGCCTACCATTCCTGGGATCATCCGTGTGAATCTCCGCTGGACCCGCTCCAGTGCCAGTATGTCCTTCCTGAGGTGTGGGGCCCAAAATTGCTCACAGTAATCTAAATGGATACTAACTAATGCTTTATATAGCTTCAGAAGTACATCCCTGCTTTTATATTCCAAGCCTCTTGAGATGAATGACAACATTGCATTTGCTTTCTTAATTACGGACTCAACCTGCAAGTTTACCTTTAGAGAATCCTGGACTAGGACTCCCAAGTCCCTTTGCACTTCAGAATTATGAATTTTGTCACCGTTTAGAAAATAGTCCATGCCACTATTCTTTTTTCCAAAGTGCAAGACCTCGCACTTGCCCACGTTGAATTTCATCAGCCATTTCTTGGACCACTCTCCTAAACTGTCTAAATCTTTCTGCAGCCTCCCCACCTCCTCCTACCACACAGAACAAACGCTGTGAATGGTGTGTTTTTTTTGAGGCTGTGTAACTGGTTAAAGCTCTTTCCACAGTCATTGCTCTGGAACACTCTCACTCGGGTATGTGTGTCTCAATGCTTTTCCAGTCACTTTGATGTTTAAAATCTTTTGAAGCCAACAGATCGGACAAACACTCTCCTTCCAGATTCAAAGAATTGAGTGTCAGATAGAGATGTGACATTTGGGATTTCTGTCTGTAATTCCTCACCGTCTAATATCCTGGAACAACTTACAAAAGTCATCCAGTCAGTACATGATAGAAATTCAGCACAGACAATTCTAGTTTCTATAGTACATTTTTTTCTCACTCATTCCCCAAAAGCTGTAAATCTCCACCCCACACACTCTCCCTCCATTCTCACGCTGCTGTATCTAATATTCACCCTCTCAATTCTCCTGAAGGTGCCGATTCAGGCTGATTGACAGATCCATGCTCACTGCTTGCTGTCCCGGACACAGAGATCATAACAAATAGGAGCTGCAGCCAGCCGTTTAGTCCATCGAACCTGCTCAACCATTCAATGAGATCATTGGCCCTCAGAACTACTTTTCCACACTATCCCCCATATCCCTACCTATCTTCACAACCTATCAATCTGTGCCTTGATAACTGAGGCGTCACAGTCCTCTGGGGTAGAGAATTCCAAAGCTTAATCACATCATTGAATGAAGAAAAGCAAATTACTGCGGATGCTGGAATCCAAAACGAAAGAGAAAATGCTGGAAAATCTCAGCAAGTCTGGCAGCATCTGTAGGGAGAGAAAAGAGCTAACGTTCGAGTCCGATGACTCTTTGTCAATGCTGGCAAACACAATTGAGTGAAGAAATCCCTCATCTTAGTTTTCTCTCCATTTTCCTACCTGTTCCCCATAACCCTTGGCTCACATGTCAATCAGAAATCTGTCCAACTCATCCTTGAATATATTCAGTGACCACCCCGACTCCACTGGTCCCTTTGGAAGAGAAATCCAGAGACTAACAACCCTCTGAGGAAAGAGATGGCTGGAAATACATAACGTACCTACAGCACAATATTACACAACTGGAAATAATAAATGTATTTTATTATAGAACCGTAAATAATATATCTAATATGTACCATATAACACTTTTTAAAAATTAAGTTACGGGATGTCGGCGTCGTTGATTAGGCAAGCACATATTGCCCATTCCTAGTTGCCCTTCAGAAAGTGGTGGTGAGTTGCCTTCTTAAACCGCTGCAGTCCTTGAGGTGTAGGTACTGTGTTGTTAGGGAGGGAGTTCCGGGCTGTTGCCCCAGTGACAGTAAAGGATGGCAATATATTTCAAAGTCATATCTCGACATATCTCTGTCCGATATTAATTTACTGTCTCCTTGAATGTCAGCCATCTCCTGGGGAAACCAGCCCTTTAATTGTGAACATTGGGAAAGAGACCATCCTTTAGCCAGACAAATAAATGTGTCAAGCTGAGGGAGCAAAGGATGTCAATGTCTTTAAGAGAGAGAGACCTGAGCCAACCTTTCCAGAGTCTGCGCCCTCCCTGGATTCACTTCCTTTCCCTTCAGTTGCTGCAAGTGACCACTTGAAGGTCAGAATGAGAAAAGAAATGGAACGGGGGAGAAAAGAAAGTGTTTTACTCACAGATGTTGGAGACAGGAGGAAGTTTGAATCATTGTGGAGCTCCATCTTTTATCACTCAATGTCCTCGCCATGATTGACTGGAGGACCAGCGTCTTCCGGTCCTCCCATTGGGCAAGACCTCAGCAGGAAGGTCAAGGGGTGGGTCCTCCTCGCACATGCGCAGCTTCCCCTCTTCCTTGGACATGCCCAGTCACGAGCCGGGAGGGAGATCACCGAGCGGCTTCTCGCTCAAGCCAGAGCCGTCAGCCGGTTGCCTGGAAACCTTATCTCGAGGAGGTGTCGAGGGGCGGGGCGTGGCTCCCGTGTCCGCATGCCGGGTCTGCGCAGGTGACCCCGAAGACGTCACCGCGAAGCATAGTGATTCCTATTGGCTGATTCCGTCAGGGCTCTACTGTGACGTCACAGGGCGGAAGTTGGACAATGAGTTACAGTTTAAAAGTTCCTCCTCTGGTCAACATCTGGGAGGAATCAATGTTTCCCCTTTCCATTTCTTTTCTCATTCTGGTAGGATATTGGTGACTTGCAGCAACTGAAGGGAAAATATGTGAATCCAGTTTGTATATTAAACACATTTTTAGTCCAGTAATATAGACATATGTCTGGCAGCCTGAAAGAAGATTTTCAGCTCTCTGTGTCCAGGACAGGAAGTAGTGAGCATGGATCTGTCAATCAGCCTGAATTAGCACCTTCAGGAGAATTGGGAGGGTGAAGATTAGATACAGCAGAGTGAGAATGGAGAGAAAGTGTGTGGGATGGAGACTTACAGCTTTGGGGAATGAGAGAGGAAAAATGTTCCATAGAAACTAACATTTTTCTCAATTTCTTTTCTGTACTGACAGTGATGACTTTTGTAAATCCATTTTACAGGACACAGGTAAGGGAGGATTTCAGACTGAAATCTCAAACCAGACGTCACATCAAGATCTGACAGTCATGCAGTTTTTGCATGGTGAATATCATCCACCTTTGACAGAAATCGCAAACGTCACATCTGGTATCTGTCAGAGTCACTCGATTCCTTGGGACCTGAATCTCATCGGCCTTCGAATCTAGAAGGAGAAATGTTTGTCCGATCTGTCAGCTTCAAAGATTTTAAACATCAGTATGACTGGAAAAGCACCGAGACACACACACCCGAGTGAGAGTGTTCCAGAGAACGGACTGTGGAAAGACCTTTAACCAGTTAAACAGTCTGAAAAACACTGCACCATTTACAGTGGGAAGAGACAGTACCAGTCTTGTGTGTGTGGAGAAGGCTTAAACCGATCATCAAATTTGGAGGGTCATGGACACCTGCCCCATGGAGAAACCTTGGAAATGTGGAGACTGTGGGAAGGGATTCAATTTCCCATCAAAGCTGGAAATCCATCAACGCAGTCACACTGGGGAGAGGCCGTTCAACTGCTCTCAATGTGGGAAGGGATTTCGTCAGTTATCCCACCTGCTGACACACCAGCGTGTTCACACTGGGGAGAAGCCGTTCGTTTGCTCTGAGTGTGGAAAGGGATTCAGTGACGTATCCACCCTGCATAGACACCAGCGAATCCACACTGGGGAGAGACCGTTCACCTGCTCGGTGTGTGGGAAGAGATTCATTCAGTCATCCCACCTGCTGGAACACCAACGAGTTCACACTGGGGAGAAGCCGTTCACTTGCTCTGTGTGTGGAAAGGGATTCAGTAATTCATCTCACATGCTGACACACCAGCGAGTTCACACTGGGGAGAGGTCATTCACTTGCACTGTTTGTGGGAAAGCATTCTCTCGGTTATTCCACTTGCTGACACACCAGCGCGTTCACAGTGGGGAAAAGCCATTCACCTGCTCGGAGTGTGGGAGGGGATTCAGTGATTCATCCAATCTGCTGACACACCGACGAGTTCACACTGAGGAGAGACCATTCACCTGCTCCATGTGTGGAAAGCGTTTCAATCATTCAACATCTATGATGAGACACCAGCGAGTTCACACCGGTGAGAGACCGTTCCCTTGCCCCATGTGTGGGAAGAGATTCACTCTGTTATGTAACCTGCAGAGACACCAGCATATTCACAAGTGGTGACAGGGGTTGGATTCTGCTGTTATTGCTGCTGTTAATCACATCCAGGACTGAACTATGTTCATTCTGACACTTGGTGAATCGGGAGGATCAGAGGGTTTCTTTCTGCTGGACTCGCTGGTCTCGTTACTTTGCTTCCAGTAGGCTGATGCTCTTTGAGCCGGGGAGAGAACATTTCCACTGAAATGATCCACAGAAGCTGATGAAGGGCATATATTTTGTCCTGGATAGTAAATAGTGTTTCCCACCCACTTCTGGTAGATTTAAGATAAATACATTTGTCTCTGTTCCATTGAGTCTACAGCACAGGGCCACGCCAATCGGCTCAATTGGTCTCTGTTATTATTAATGCTCCACATGAGCCTCCACCCACCCCTTTCATCTCCCCCATCAGCATATCCTTCTATCTAGCTTCCCCTTCAATGTATTCATGCTGTTCACCTCAACCTCTCACTGTGGTTCCACATTCTCACCACTCGCTGGGTAAAGAGGTTTCTCATCAAATCCTATTGGATTATGGAACCCCTGAAAATGGATTGAAAATACACACAGCGTTTGAAACAAAAGGGTGAATTGTCAGCACTGATGAAGGTAAATGTCCTGATAGACATTACAGCAACTTAGTCGAAAGGTGACGAAGGCTGATATCTAAATGTTGAAAGGTGTTGACAAATCGGAATGGCAGGAAGCTGGGAAAAGGTGATAGGATCATAATAATAATCTTTATTAGTTTCACAGGTAGGCTCAAATAAACACTGTGTTGTACCCTCAATAACGACGCTTAGAGAGTAAACGGTAAAGAAGGCTTTAATAAGCTAAGAACTAGCCTGGTGCCGAGACAGGTGCTAACTGGGTGCCGCCCACAAGGCGGCCCTTTATATACGACTCCCAGGTGGGCGGAGCTGGAGGCGGAGTCCCCCAGGGTTCCAAGCCCGATCTTAAAGGGACATCACCTTACATGATGATAAGGGTACAGTAATACAGTAACCGTTCATCACATTCACCCCCGTTTTAAAAAAAGTCTGGCGGGGGTGAAGTGCCATCATAAGTCCATTCGTCTTGGCAGCCTGATCGTCCTTATCGACCTCCTCAGCGCGGGCAGTGGTGCGGCGGACACGGACGTCTTAGTTGAGGGTACGTCCGGGAGCACGGTGGTCGGAGCCTTGGTCCGGGTCGAGGTAGGGGATTGGGGTGCAGGGGGAATAGTTGGGGCTGGGGGTAGCGGTGCCGGCGCCGGTGGGGTGTGTAGAGGGGGGGGCGCTAGGGGGCACGCGCAGTAGGTGCCCACCAACGGAGAGTGGGGCCAGGCGGGGGGGTGTTATAGTGGAACCAGCGGGTGCCTGATCCCGGAGGGAAACTGTATATCTTGCCTGCCGTCAGGGTACTCGATATAGGTGTAACTGGGGTTTGCGTGTAGTAATCGGACCTTCTTGACCAGGGAGTCCATTTTATGGCTCCTCGTGTGCCTCCGGAGAAGAACAGGTCCCGGAGCCATCAGCCAAGGTGGAAGCGAGACCCTGGAGGTAGACTTCCTGGGGAAGACAAACAATCGGTTGTGAGGGGTCTCATTCGTGGCCGTGCAGAGGATCGACCTAATGGAGTGTAGGGCGTCGGGTAGGACCTCCTGCCAGCAGGTGGTTAGGAGAAATCTCGACCGTAGTGCCAGAAGGACAGCCTTCCAAACTGTCGCGTTCTCCCTCTCCACCTGCTCGTTTCCCCGCGGGTTATAACTGGTCGTTCTGCTCGAGGCGATGCCTTTGCTGAGCAGATACTGACGCAGTTCATCGCTCATGAATGATGTACCCCGTCGCTGTGGATATAAGTGAGGAAACCGAATAGGGTGAAGATGCTGTGCAGTGCCTTTATCACGGTGGCAGAAGTCATGTCGGGGCAGGGAATGGCGAATGAGAAGCGGGAGAATTCATCAATAAAGGTGAGGAAATAGGCATTGCGGTAGGTGGATGGGAGGGGCCCCTTGAACTCCACGCTTAGTCGCTCAAAGGGCCCCGAGGCCTTCATGAGCCGAGCCTTGTCTGGCTGGTAGAAGTGCGGTTTGCACTCCGCACAGATCTGGCAGGCCCTGGTCATGGCCTTGACCTCCTTGGTTGAGTAAGGTAGGTTGCAGGACTTGATAAAGTGGACGAGCCGGGTAACCCCTGGGTGGCAGAGGTCATTGTGGATGGCTTGCAGGCGGTCCTCCTGCGCGTTGGCGCACGTGCCGCGGGACAGGGCATCCGGGGGCTCGTTGAGCTCCCCTGGACGATACTTGATATTGTACGTGTAGGTGGAGAGGTCGATCCTCCACCTCAAACTGTTATCGTTTTTAATTTTGGCCCGTTGTGCGTTATCGAACATAAAGGCGACCGACCATTTGTCGGTGACAAGGGTGAACCTCCTACCGGCTAGGTAGTGCCTCCAGTGCCGTACAGCCTCCACAATGGCTTGTGCCTCCTTCTTGACTGCAGAGTGCCGAATCTCGGAGGCAGTGAGGGTCCGGGAGAAGAACGCTACTGGTCTGCCTGCCTGGTTGAGGGTAGCAGCCAGGCAATGTGTGACGCATCGCTCTCTACCTGGAAGGGGATAGTTTCGTCCACCGCGCGCATAGCGCCCTTGGTGATGTCGGCCTTGATGCGGTCGAAGGCCAATCGAGCCTCAGCCGACGGGGGAAATATCGTGGCTTTGTCCGCATATTTGGGGACCCACTGGGCGTAATAGGAGAAGAGCCCCAAGCACCGTTTGAGGGCCTTGAAGCTGCGAGGAAGGCGGCGTTCCTTTAGGGGCGCACGCGGTCGGGGTCGGGACCTAGGACCCCGTTTTCCACGACATAGCCGAGGATGGCTAGCCGGGTTGTGTGGCAAACGCATTTTTCCTCGTTATAGGTCAGGTTGAGGGCTCGGGCGGTCTGGAGGAACTTTTCGAGGTTTGCGTCATGGTCCTGCTGGTCATGGCTGCAGATGGTGACATTGTCCAAGTATGGGTATGTAGCCCGCAAATCATACTGGTCCACCATTTGGTCCATCGCCCTTTGAAAGATGGAAACCCCATTTGTGATGCCGAAGGGGACCCTGAGGAAGTGGAAGAGCCGGCCGGCTACTTCGAAGGCAGTATAGAGGCGGTCTTTTGGTCGGATGGGGAGCTGGTGGTAGGCGGATTTGAGGTCGACCGTGGAAAATACTCGGCATTGGGCGATCCGATTTACCATTTCTGCTATGCGAGGAAGAGGGTACGCATCAAGCTGCGTGAAGCTGTTTATGGTCTGGCTATAATTCACGACCATCCGTTTCTTATCCCCGGACCGGACTACCACCACTTGTGCTCTCCAGGGGCTGTTGCTAGCCACGATGACCCCCTCTCCCAGTAAACGCTGAACCTCTGACTTGATAAAAGTCATGTCTTGGGCACTGTATCGCCGGCTCCTGGTGGCGACGGGCTTACAGTCGGGAGTGAGATTTGCGAATAGCGAGGGTGGTGCGACTTTCAGTGTTGCAAGGCTGCACACCGTCAGGGGGGCAAGGGTCCGCCGGACTTCAGTGTCAAGCTTCGGTGGCTGCACTGGAAATCCAGTCTGAGCAGTAGGGGGGCGCAGAGGTGGGGGAGGATATAAAGTTTGAAACGGGTGTATTCGGCGCCCTGGATCGAGAGATCCGCGATACAGTACCCCTTGATTTGTACCGAGTGGGACCCGGATACGAGGGCTATGGTTTGGGATGAGGGATGGGCGCACAATTGCAGCGCCTTACCGTTTCTGAAAGCTCTCCGTACTCCCGGAGTCGAAGAGGCATGAAGTGTCCCGCCCGTTGTCTTGGACCTTCATCATCGAGTTCTGCAGATGTTTTGGCCGAGTTTGGTCGAGGGTGATCGCTCCCAATCACGGGTAGTCCGAGTCCTCAGCCGAGTCGGACTCATAAGATGGCCACCGCCGTCGGTCGCACGTGTTGGGTCGAGAAGATGGCCGTCCCCATGATTCGCACGAGGCAGATGACGCGTCAGAAGGGGGCGTGTCGGGTTGATGCGCAGCCGCATTGCGAGGCCTGCGGGCCTGAGAGCCTGATTTTCGGGCCGGCTGTTCTTTGTTTTTCTGGCCCCTGAGCCTGGCCAGGCAGACCCTCGCAAAATGACGCTTCTTCCCGCATTCGCTGCAAATAGCAGAGCGGACTGGGCAGCGTGGGCATGGATGCTGGCCCTGCCCGCAGAAGTGGCACGGTGTGCCACCAGGATGAGCGGGTTGCCGCGCGGTGCAGGCCCGTAACGTGGCTGAGTCTGAGGAAGTCCGAGGGGGGTCGCAGAGTCCGCGGGGTATGTGCCCAAATTATGTCGGGCCAGCGAGGAGGCGAGCGTTAGCGTGTCCTGGAGGTCTTTTGCCCCGTTTTCGAGTAGCCGCTGCCGGATGTAGGTCGAGCGGATGCCGGACACGAACGCGTCTCTGATGAGCAGGTTCATATGGGTTTCCCCTGTCAAATCCTGATGATCACAGTCCCTGGCAAGCGCGGTGAGTTTTTCAACAAATTTGTCTAGCGATTCCCCCGAGCGCTGCCGTCAGGTAGAGAGTAGTGCCTGGCATGCACGTCGTTGATAGGCTTGACGTACCGCTTGCGGAGTAACTCAACCGCCTCTTCATAAGTAGTCGCCTTTTCGAGCATGGCGGAAATTCTGTGACTCACCTGGGCGTGGAGTAGGCGCAGCTTGCGTGGCCCTAGGATGGGAGTCTCTGAGGAGTCCAGGTAGGTCTCGAAGCATCGGACCCAGTATTAAAAAAATTATTTTGCCTCCGGTGTCCGTGCTTCCAGGTTGAGCTTCTCTGGTTTTAGGCCGGCGTCCATCCTGATGTAGTTTAGCTTATTAAATTGTTGTACACGCAATAATGACGCTTAGAGAGTAAACGGTAAAGAAGGCTTTAAAATAAGCTAAGAACTAGCCTGGTGCCGAGACAGGTGCTAACTGGGTGCCGCCCACAAGGCGGCCCCTTATATACGACTCCAAGGTTGGCGGAGGCGGAGTCCCCCAGGGTTCCAAGCCCGGTCTTAAAGGGGACATCACCTTACATGATGATAAGGGTACAGTAATACAGTAACCGTTCATCACACACTGCAATGAAGTTTCTGTGAAAATCCCCTTGTCGCCACACTCCGGCGCCTGATCAGGAACACTGAGGAAGAATTCAGAATGTCCAAGTCACCTAATAAGTACATCTTTCAGGATTTGTGGGAGGAAACCGGAGCACCCGGAGGAAACCCACGCAGACCCATGCAGTTTCTCATGGGGAGAACGTGCAGACTCCGCACAGACAGTGACCAAGCCAGGAATCGAAACAGCAGTGCTAACCGCTGTGCTAACCGCTGCTACCGTGCCACCCATATCGCTGCTGTTAATACTAATCGCTTATTGTCACCCGTGAACCCGTGCTGCTGGCATTGTTCTGCATTACAAGCCAGCTGTTTAGCCCACTGTCCTAAACTAGCCCCTATTAAGGATGATGTGGAGATGCCGGCGTTGGACTGGGGTGAGCACAGTACGAAGTCTTACAACACCAGATTAAAGTCCAACAGGTTTGTTTCGATGTCACTAGCTTTCGGAGCACTGCTCCTTCCTCAGGTGAATGAAGAGGTATGTTCCAGAAACATATATATAGACAAATTCAAAGAAGCCAAACAATGCTGGAATGCGACCATTAGCAGGTGATTAAATCTTTACAGATCCAGAGATGGGGTAACCCCAGGTTAAAGAGGTGTGAATTGTATCAAGCCAGGACAGTTGGTAGGATTTCGCAGGCCAGATGGTGGGGGATGAATGTAATGCAACATGAATCCCAGGTCCCGGTTGAGGCCGCACTCATGTGTGCGGAACTTGGCTATAAGTTTCTGCTCGGCGATTCTGCGTTGTCGCGCGTCCTGAAGGTCGCCTTGGAGAACGCTTACCCGGAGATCAGAGGCTGAATGCCCTTGACTGCTGAAGTGTTCCCCGACTGGAAGGGAACATTCCTGCCTGGTGATTGTTGCGCGATGTCCGTTCATTCGTTGTCGCAGCGTCTGCATGGTCTCGCCAATGTACCACGCTTCGGGACATCCTTTCCTGCAGCGTATGAGGTAGACAACGTTGGCCTATTAAGGATGGCATTAGTTCAGTACTGAGAGATCACCTTAGCTTGAAAGATCAGGATGTGGATTCAGTTTGGTTCATGATAAGAAATATTAAATATATGAGGTCTCTTGTGGGAGTACTTAATGGCCCTCCTAAGAGTGATTACACTGTAGGTAGAGTGTATAGGAAGTAATACATGAGGCTTGATGATTGTGGTACATTTGTTTCAAGGGTGGTGTTAATCTACATAGAATCATAGAATTTACAGTGCAGAAGAAGGCCATTTGGCCCATCGAGTCTGCACCAGCCCTTAGAAAGAGCACCCTACCTATGCCCACACCTCCACCTATCCCCATAACCCCATTACACTATGGGCAATTTAGCATGGCCAATTGACCTTATCTGCACGTCTTTGGACATACATGGGAGAATCTGATTTTCAAAACTTAACTGGAAAATGGGTTCACAGAGTCTTTCTGGGAAGGTAGTGACGTAGTGGTATTGTCGTTGGACTCATGCTCTGGAGACTCTGGTCTGAATCCCACCATTGCGGATGGTAAAATTTGAATTCAATAACAAAAGCTGGAATTAAAAATCTAAAGATAACCATGAAGCCATTGTCGATTGCCTTAAAAATCCATCTGGTTCACTATTGTCCTTTAGGGAAGGAAATCTGTCATCCTTACCTGGTCTGGCCCACTTGCGAGTCCAGATCCACGGACAATGCGGGTGACTCTTTTTTAAATTTAAAGTGCCCAATTCTTTTTTTCCCAATTAAGGGGCAATTTAGAGTGACTAATCCACCTACCCTGCATATCTTTGTGTTGTGGGGGTGAGACCCACGCAGACACGGGGAGAATGTGCAAATTCCACATGGACAGTGACCCGGGCCATGATCAAAACCCAGGTCCTCAGCGCCGTGAGGCAGCAGAGCTAACCACTGCGTCACTGTACCGCCCATGTGGTTGACTCTTAAATGCCCTCAGGATTGGGTAACAGATGCTGGCTCAGCCAGTGATGCCCACATCCCATGAACGATTAAAAAAACATTTCTTTGAGCCTACATTCTTGAGCCAACCAGGGAGCTGGTCATCCTAGACCTGGTAAGTTGCAATAAGACAGGATTAATCAATATCCCAATGGTGATGGAGCCTTTATGTAACAGTGATCATAATGATCATGAATTGCACATTCAGTTTGAAAGTGAGAAGCATCGGTCTAAGGCGAGTGTTTCAATTGTAAATTAAGGTAACTCGAAGGTTATGAAGGGAGAGCTGGCTAAGGTGAACTGGGAAACTAGGTTAAAAGTTAGAACATCAGTGTTGCAGTGGCTGACTCTTAATAGCTCTCAGCAAAGATTTATCCCAGTGAGGGAAAGCTTTTTGAGAAGGATGCATCATCCATGGTTAAATAAGGAAGTCAAGGATTGGATTAAATTGAAAGAAACACCGTCCAAATCTGCAAAGGTTCGTGTTCGCTTAAAGATTGGACAGATTTTAAGAACCAGCAAAGATTGACCAAAGAGATAGTAAAGAGGCAAAAATTAGAGTCTGAGGGTAAACATTCTCAGAATATAAAAACAGATAGTAAAAATTTCTATTTAAAAAGGAATAGAGTGACTAAAGCTAGTTTTGGTCCTCTGGAGAATGAGTTTGGGGAATTGATAATGGGAAACAAAGAAATGGCAGAGGCATTAAACGGGTATTCTGTGTCGATCTTTACAGGAGCAGACTGAGAACAATTCACAAAGATAATTGAAAATCGGGAGGTAATAGGGAGGGAGGAACACAGAACAATCACCAGGGAAAAGATGCCAGGAAAACTATTCGACCTAAAGGCTGACAAGTCCCCAGGACCGGATGACCTGCATCCTTGGGTTTTAAAAGAAGTGGTGGCAAAGAGGGCAGATGCATTGGTTATAATCAAAGAACAAAGAAAAGTACAGCACAGGAACAGGCCCTCAGCCCTCCAAGCCTGCGCTGACCATGCTGCACTTCTGAACTAAAAACTTCTACACTTCCCTCTACAGGTCCGTATCCCTCTATTTCCATCCTATTCATATATTTGTCAAGATGCCCCTTAAATGTCTCTATTGTCCCTGCTTCCACCACCTCCTCCGGCAGCTCAGCAAGTTCCAGGCACTCACTACCCTCTTGTGTAAATCATTTGCCTTGTACATCTCCTCTAAACCTTGCCCCTCGCACCTTAAACCTATGTCCCCTAGTAATTGACCCCTCTACCCTGGGAAAAAGTCTCTGACTATCCACTCTGTCTATGCCCCTCATAATTTTGTAGACCTCTATCAGGTTGCCCCTCAACCTCCTTCGTTCCAGTGAGAACAAACCAAGTTTATTCAACCTCCAAAATCCCCCCAAATTCCTCAGATTCTGGAAAGGTCCCAGTGGATTGGTAAATAATAAATGTAACACCTTTATTCAGGAAAGGAGGGAGGCAGAAAACAGGAAACCATAGGCCAGTTAGCCTAACATTGATAGAGAAAGTCCAGAAATCCATTACCGAGGAGATTACAGCAGGCTCATCAGGCACATCCAACATGGCTTTGTGAAAAGGAAATTGTGTATGACTAATCTGTTAGAGTTTTTTCCCACAGTAACATTCAAGTTGGATAAAAGGGAACTGGTAGATGTGGTGCACTTCAATTTCCAAAGACATTTGATGAGATGTCACATCATAAGACAAAGGAGCAGATTTAGGCCATTCAGCCCAGCAAATCTGCTCAGCCATTCAATCATGGCTCATATGTTTCTCTCAGCACAGGGCTAAATCGCTGGCTTTGAAAGCAGACCAAGGCAGGCCAGCAGCGTGGGTACAATTCCCGTACCAGCCTCCCCGAACAGGCGCCGGAATGTGGCGACTAGGGGCTTTTCACAGTAACTTCATTTGAAGCCTACTTGTGACAATAAGCGATTTTCATTTCACATGTGGACATGATTTGCTGGGCTTCCCGCACACCTCGCACACCTATCCCCTACCCCGAAAAACTTGCTCATCATAGTCACTGTCATGTGTGCCCGGTGGACTATATTAAATTGTATCAGGCTAAGCCTGGCGCACGATGAGGAGGTATTAACCCTGCTTAGGGCATCTGCCCATAGACCCGCCTCTATCTCTCCTCCTAGCCCGTCCACCCACTTGCCCTTAAGCTCCTCCACCGGAGTTTCCTCCGCCTCCGAAAGCTCCTGGTAAATATCTGAAACCTTCGCCTCTCCCACCCAGGTACTGGAAACTACTCTATCCTGTATCCCCCTTGGCGGCAGCAGCGGAAAGCCCGGCACCTCTTTTCTCAGGAAGTCGCGCACCTGCAAATACCTAAAACCATTCCCTGCTGGCAATTAAAATTTATCCTCCAAAGCTTTCAAGCAGGGAAAGCTCCCATCTATAAATAGATCCCCCATCCTTCTAATTCCTGCCCTCTGCCAACTCTGGAACCCACCATCCAGCCTACCCGCTACAAACCTGTGGTTGTTATAAATCGGGGTCCAAATCGATGCTCCCTCCACTTTCTTATGTCTCCTCCTTTGCCCCCAGATTCTCAGAGCCGCCACTACCACCGGATTTGTGGAGTATCGGGCCGGTGAGAACGGCACAGGTGCCGTTACCAATGCTCCCAGACTGGTGTCTTTGCATGACGCCGCCTCCATCCGCTCCCATGCCGACCCCTTCCCCACTACCCACTTCCTAATCATGGCTATATTAGCCGCCCTATACTTTCTTACTTATCTTTGTAACATTGGAACAGAAGAGCAGGAGTTGGCCATTCAGCCCATCGAGCTGGTTCCGTCATTGTCATAAATCTGCCTGGCGACAGCAGTAGACGATATTAAAAGTCCTCAATTCATATGCGTCTCTCCCTGGTAATGGGTTTAGAGCAGCCGTTTAGAGAAGAATCAAAAATGAATGGCTTATGGAAGAGAAATAGATTACAGATGATTGGGAAAAGTCCAAGAGATAGTCATATGATAATGTTTAGATATGGAAGTTGATCAGGACAGACAGCTGAATATGCACAAAGCATAATCAAAGAACAAAAAAGGTATAATTGACCAGACCCTGAGAGGCAAAGAGAGGCAGTTAACATCTCGGAGTCTCCGAGAGAAAGGTAGGCAGGTTCCAGCCATCCAGCCTGAAGACCAGGTTTACAGTCAAATACATTTCTAAGTCTTGGAGCCAAGGCAGTGCAGAAAACCTTTGTAACGGCAGTTTGAAATAGCTTCGCTGGATCAGAGGAGAACGTTTTCCCAGACTTGAGTATCATCCCTGTATTGTGTGGTAACTATAGCCGGTTATTTAATTTGGATGTTGTTTGGGGAACAGGGGAAGTCTTACAAAGTTCAGGATTGTAGATATAGTGTGTAACCAGGAGTAAGTTCTCTATAAAATGTGGCGTTTAGTAATTCGCACATCTGAATTGCGTGAGAGTAGAATCATCCTGTTTGAGTGTATTTGTCTTTACTTTAATAAATAGTCTTTAATAATTGTTGTACGATGACTGGGCAATCTGTTCTCACTGGGGTTTCATTTGTCTCCTCACACCAAAACAAAATAAATCTATACACCGCCATGAACCGGTGTTCCAAGTTGGGATACCCAACAGATAACATTAGCATGCTTCATGACACCCTTCAGTGCGTTCATGGCTGATCATCCACTTCAATGTCTTTTTCCCCCACACTATCCCCATATCCCTTTGTGTTATTGGTATTTAGAAATCTGTCAGTCTCTGCTATAAACGCACTCAATGACTGAGCTCCCACTGCCCTCTGGGGTAGAGAATTCCAAAGATTCACAACCCTCTGAGTAAAGAAATGTCTCCTCCGAGACCGGTCCTAAGTGGCTTCCCCCTTATTTTGAAATTGTGCCCCAAGTTATAGGCTCCCCAACCAGGGGAAACAACTTACCTGCATCTCCCCTGTCTATCCCTTTCATTAAAAAATATGGATAAAATAAAGTAAGAAGAATTGGATACAAGGGGGACCGAAAACAAGCTTACTGAAGTGATGGGGGTGGGGGTGGGGGGGGGGGGGGGGGGGGGGCGACAGTGCCAGATAGAAATAGGTGTTAGACTGTTAGACTGTAGAAGAGGTGAGTTCAAAGTGGAGAGATAAGAATATCATTCACACTATATGTTAAAAGCCTGTCCAAAGTGTTAGTGAGAGAGAATAACATCAAATTGAAAAAAATGTTTCTCCACAGCAGGGTTAATGGGAGATAGGAGGAGAGAAGAGAGAGAAACCGCTAACAAACAGGACTCTGTCACAAAGCAGAGAACTCCAGTCAGAAAGCTGCTGGTTTTTAGATTCCTCAGAGAACAATTATGCTGAATGGAAGAAGGACTCTCCCACCTTCAAGAGAACTCATGGATGGTAACTACCTTCTGGATTTAGCTCATGGAGTTATATAATAATAATCTTTATTGTCACAAGTAGGCTTACATTAACACTGCAATGAAGTTACTGTGAAAATCCCCTCGTCACTACTCGGCTCCCGTTCGGGTACACAGAGGAGGAATTCAGAATGTCCAATTCACCTAACAAGTGCGACTTTTGGGACTTGTGGGAGGAACCAGAGCACCTGGAAGAAACCCACGCAGACACTGGGAGAACATGCAGACTCCGCACAGACAGTGACCCAAGCAGAGATTCGAACCCGAGTCCCTGGCGCTGTGAAGCAACAGTGCTAACCACTGTGCTACCATGCCGCCCATATTGGATGTTGTTTGGGAAAGGGCCATTTCTCAGTGTTCAGGAGCGTAGATAGCTGGGAACAGGGGAACTTCATAAGATGCTGTGGATGTATGACCATTATTGTAGTGAAGTGCATTGTTGTAGTGTATTGTTGTCTTGTGTGTTTATTTTAAGTTAACAAATATTCTTTATTAATTGAGTACACCACTACTGGACTTTTCCTCACTGGTTTACATATCTTTCCTCATATTATCCCAGATTGTAAATATACACCACTAACTTGGTGTTCCAAGTTATCCTTCCAGGTTTTGGGATGCCCTCACATTTAACATAAGAGGGTTTCTTAACAAAATTGGGAGCTCATCTGGGATTTTGAGAAGCAGAATACCTTGGGTGAAAGGGAATTTATGACTTTTAAATGTAACGAGAATGAGCAAAGTGTTGAAATAAGGGATTGTGTGATTTAAAATAAGGTGACTGCAATAGCTAAGACTTGTTTGGGAGTAGACAATGTATGGTTTGCAAAATGTACCTAAAACTATATTGATGGAATTGGCAAACTCATAACAATTAGGGTTACCCACAGGAAATAAGAAAGGTAGCTGAAAGAATAGCGAATAATTTAAATGTACAAGAGTTGCCAGACAGACCAATTCCTCCCAAAAATGAGGCAATTGTGTTGGCAAAAATTCAATTACGAAAGTTGAAATGGAGGAAAAGGAAAAAGAAATGGAATAAGTGAGATCTTTCCCAAGGAAATTGGAAAGGGAGAAGTTAGCAATGGCAGAAAGAGAAAAGGAGAAAGAGAGAAAGAGAGAATTTCAGCTTAAAATTCTGGATGTTAAAAAAGAGACATCAGGGCAGGTTGAGGAAGGGCATAGTTCTATGTATGAACCTAGTGGGGAGATGTTTAGATTTGCACTTCCAAAATTTGGTGAAAGCATGTCGAGAAAATAGCTGGAGAAATTAAATTGTTGATCGCTGCTCTGAGAGTAAACTTGTAGATAGGGCTAGTGAAGTCTATGCATCTTTCTCAAAGGAAATGTCTGGGGCGTATGATACAGCGAAGAAAGCTACATTGAATGCTTGTGAGTTAATACCGGAGGCTTAGAGGCAAAAGCTTTGAAATGTAAGAAAACGGTCTGGACAGACTTAGATTCAATTTGAAAGGGTTAAACAAAATAATTTGGATTCGTAGGTAAGAGCATAAAAAATATAAGGAACCAATGAGGTTCTTAGAGATATAATTTTTTTGGAAGAATTCAGAGATTCACTACAGGAACTCATGTACAGGAACAAAAGGATAATAAGACTGTCGGGCAGGCTGCTGAACTTGCTGATGTCACACTTTTAAATATGAGAAGGATAGAAAATGGGAAGGTGCGAGAAAAGACAGTCAAGCAAGAGAAGGAATGGTTGAAAATTCCAAGGAGACTTCACCTCAAAGTAAAAAAGATGTTGCTGAAGGAATAAGGGTTATGAGGAAAATTAGATGCTTTCATTGTACTAAATTGCACCATATAAAATCATTATGTTGTGATTAAATGGCAAACCAGTTGGAGGTATACATCTTGAGAAAGGAAATATTAAATGAGAGACAAGAGAACAAGATAAGCTAGTAGGGTATATACACAGAGAAGAACAAACAATAGGACTAATTGGAGATGTGAAAATGGGTGCACAACCTGTAAAGGGGCAGAGTGAATTGCAGGTGGTTATGTGTTTAACGATTTTGTATGTGAAGGGAAAGTCTTTTCAGGTTTACAGGATGGAATGGGAAATGATATTAACATTTTAACAGATACAGGAGCAAGGCAATCCCTAATGGTATGGGATAAATATATCTGTTCAGAAGTGATGTTGAAGGAAGAAATTTTAGTTACCAGTGTTCACGGGGAGGTTAAAGGATTCCTCTGTGAGAGCAAACTTAAGAAGTAGCTTTGAAGATGGGAGGAATGGTTGTAGGAGTGGTAGGAACATTGCTAATTGCAGGGATTCAATTCATTTCAGGGAATGATACAGGTGAGTCACAGATAATAGTGATGCCCACTGTGGTTGAACAGCCAGGAGACAATCAAGCGACAGACAAATTGCAAATGGAACATCCTTGGGTGTTTCCTGATTGTGTAGTAATGAGATCACAAGCACAGACAATGAGACAAGAGGAGCAAGTAAGTGTATTGATGTTGTCCATCATAATTTCCTTGTGTGTTTTCCTTTAAGTTAATACTTTACTAATTGATCACAACAAGACTGAACTGTTCCTTCCTGGTTTGCATATCTTTTTTTCACATTATACCAAATTGAAAATATGCACCACTAAGAACCGATATTCCATGTTACCCTTCTGGGTTTTGGGATACCCTCACATTTAACATAAGCAGGATTATTAACATTTTTAAAACCATGTTCTGTTTAATTAATGAACTTTTATCAATAGAAATGTTTGATTTTATTCAACGTTTCATTACTAGATTGATGCACTATAGGGAAAGTGGAAGAGAAGGGTTGGCAGACTCTTTAACAGAAAGTGAGTCCCTCTGAGGTAATTGGCAAAGAAGCCAGAGGGGGAGATGAGATTTTATTTTATTTGTTTACACAGCGAGTTGTTCTGATCTGCCTGAAAGCAGATTCACAAGTATCTTTCCAGTGGGTAAATACTTGAAAGAGAAGAATTTGCAGGGCTGTGGGGAAAGAGCAGAGCAGTTGGATGACTCAGAGACCTTTCAAAGAGATAGCAGACGCACGATGGGACGAATGAACTCCTGCAGCCTGTGAATCTGAGTCTCCTGTTTTTGTGCAGGTTAAAAGGGACAGATTTCATTGCAGCCCCTTCCCTGTATATGTATTTAAAGAGACGGGTTTCTCTTTAGTTCTGAGTGACCGATATAACAATTGGTTGGAGGCCCATTTCCCAGTCAGTTCTCCAGCACCTTCTTGTCTCTCTATTAGTGCGATGCCCATGGCAGTTTCCCAACTGGTGCGCAGGCCCCGTTATTCTCAGCTAAATTCAGCCCTCAGCTCCGTCTCCTGCCTGTCAATGACACGAGAAACAGAAAGGTGCCCGAGGCTCAAATGCGAAATCTAAACTTGTGGTCCGAAACCAACATTTCAACATTTGTTAGTCAATTCCATGTTATTTATACCGGGGATTTTATTATTTGATTTCGGCTCTGGAGGCAAAGAGTGGGAGTTTTAAAGGGTAGCCTTCCCTTTCTAACTTTGTATTGTATGTAGCTGTGTTTTTCAAAATATTTTGACCGGGGCCCATTTTTACCAACTGGCCATTCTCCGGGATCCATGCCTGCCGACCATCGCGACCCATGGCAGCCGACCATCACGACCCACGCCAGCAGACCATCGCGACCCACGCCAGCCGACCATCGTGACCCACGCCAGCCGACCATCGCGAGCCACGCCAGCCGATCATCGCGACCCACGCCTGCCGACCATCACAACCCACGGCAGCTGACTATCACGACCCATGCCAGCCGACCATCGCGACCGAAAATTTTTCTGTAACTTTAATGTGACAGGTGAGACTGCTTGGTTCTCACGATCTCATTTGCTTTGTCATTCACTGTTACATTTCTGCCAAGGACTTCAACTGATGATTTAAGTTCTCATTGCATCCGTTGAAAGAAATTAAGAAGGTTTATCCTTGAACTCATCATGATTCATCTTTAAATGCCTTTGAAGTTTTGAGGGTTTTAAACTTTCATTTGCCAGTTCCTCCCGCATAGAACACACGTGAGCTTTGCACCTGGATTCACATTAGCACAATTAATAAAGCCATACGTTAAAAAAATCATCTTTATGCTGTTCTGTTCCTGATTTTGGATTCTTTATAATGTGTTGTTCACCAGAGGCCCTGGAGCTCACATGAGCACTGCTGGCAGCTACAAATTGGAGCAATCTCCCTTGCACCCTGAACATGGGTCTGGGCAGGTGACCTGCTCTCTGTCGCCACTTCTGGGCAGAAAACTCCATCGATGTTTTAAAAGAATTTACTCCTTGGTCAGCACGCTGACGTCAGGAGGAAACGTTCTGCCCCGCTGGGCTCCAGGCCTGCGCACTGCTGAGGGGTAACACATGCACGGGGCGGTCGGCATTCCTAAAGTTGGTTGCGGCCGGTCACGGCCATTGTGCACTTCTTCCCGTGATCGGGAATGCCATGACCAATGGCCCCACGATCCTCCCAATGCTTGCCTTCGACTCACCTGCCGATCGTGACCCTGAGTTTGAAAATGACTGGTCTATAGTGTCAGCCGTTGCTCAGTGGGCAGCTCTCTCACCTTTGAGTCAGAAGGTTCTGGGATCAAGTCCCACGCCAAGGACCGGAAGACAAAAATCACTTCCAAAGGGCAGCACGGTGGCGCAGTGGGTTAGCATTGCTGCCTCACAGCGTCGAGGTCCCAGGTCTGATCCCGGCTCTGGGACACTGTCCATTTGAAGTTTGCACATTCTCCCCGTGTTCGCCCCTACAACCCATAGATGTGCAGGTTAGGTGGATTGGACACGCTAAATTGCCCCTTAATTGGAAAAAATGAATTGGGTACTGTAAAAATAATTTTTTTAAATCACTTCCAACATTCCTCGTCCCGGCACTGAGGGAGTGCTGCACTGTCTTTCAAATAAGATGTTAAACTGAGGCCCTGTCTGCCCCTCAGGTGGGTGTAAAAGTTCCCACAGCCACTATTTTGAAGAAGAGCAGGGGAGTTATAGATCATAGATCATAGAACAGTACAGCACAGAACACGCCCTTTGGCCTTCGATGTTGTGCAGAGCTTTGTCCGAAACCAGGATCAAGCTATCCCACTCCCTGTCATTCTGGTGTGCTCTATGTGCCTATCCAATAACCGCTTGAAAGTTCCTAAAGTGTCTGATCCCCAGTGTCCTGGTCAATATTTATCCCTCAACCAACATCACTAAAAACACATCATCTGCTCATTATCTTTTTAAAAATAAATTCCAATTAAAGGGCAGTTTGACATGTCCAATCCATCTTTTTGGGATGTGGGGGTGAGACCCAAGCAGACACGGGGAGAATGTGCAAACTCCACAGACATTGACCCAGGGCCGGGATTGAACCACTGCGTCAACCTATCTGTTCATTTGTTATCTGGAACTTAATTGTTTCAGCCTCCCCTAACTTACCATTTAATAAATGCACTTTGGTTCGGACAAGACTTTAACCAATTAAGAAAAAGGCAGAATTCTCTGGATAGTAAATTTAAAAATAAGTTTATTAAATGAAAAATGTTTACTGGACAACTTTAAGACATTGACTTTTACAACTTCATGTGGGTGATCAGTCTGTAGAAGTGTAACCCTCTCTGGCTCCTTCTTTGACAGTAATTCTTGTGGAATTCAGCCTCGGGAGTCTGGCTCCTTCTTTGACAGTAATTTCCTTGCAACTCGGCCTCGGGAGTCTTCAGTACTTGGCCAGCAAGGAAGACCTTCGGAACCTCTACTTTTATCCCCAAAATGACCATTACCTCACGTCAGAGTTGGGTCTGTTGTAACATGATAATTGCTCAATTTGGTCACTGGGTTAATTTAATTGGATCCCCAATTACTGACACCACCTTCTCTCATTATCTCAGACAGGAATACAATAGAACTATTTCATACTATCCCTTTATCTGATTCTATACAATCCCTTATTCACACAGTTTCAAATGTTGAGGCTAATCAGAGCTTGAAGGTCTCTCTTGCCAGTACATTTATCCTCATTGCACATTCTTTACATACACAGCAATTACGTTTTTACAATTGTACAAAAAAAAACTTTGTCTTTCACTATAACCACTGATTCATTATTGATTCATGAATTGTAACTCAATTCAGGCTCATTATTTATTCAATCAAAGGGCGGCATGTGGCGCAGTGGTTAGCACTGGGACTGCGGCACTGAGGACCCGGGTTCGAATCCCAGCCCTGGGTCACCTGTCCGTGTGGAGTTTG
This sequence comes from Scyliorhinus torazame, assembly GCF_047496885.1. NCBI lineage: Eukaryota > Metazoa > Chordata > Chondrichthyes > Carcharhiniformes > Scyliorhinidae > Scyliorhinus > Scyliorhinus torazame. The sequence goes on from NC_092711.1 coordinate 170,101,168, forward strand.
TACATTCTCCCCATGTCTGCGTGGATTTCACTCCCACAACCAAAAGATGTGCAGATTAGGTGGATTGGCCACACTAAATTGCCCCTTTATTGGGAAAAAATAATTGGTACTCTAAATTAAAAATAATATTTTCTTTTTAATTATTTATTCAATCATGTGTTACTGACTGGTAGCTAATTAACACAGAACTCGTTCAATAATGCATTTGGTTAATACTGTTATGGGACAGGGTTCAGAAAATTCCAAAGTGTATTACGGAGTTCATCTGGCCTATAACTGTTTATTGATGTTGGTTATGATGAGCAGAAGTGCCTGCCTTTCAGGTTTCATTCAACAGAATTCTTAGGCATTTTTAATCAAAAAACAAACTTTATTCTACAAATTTAGTAAACATTTGTATAAACACACAGTAAGAATTATTATCAACTACAAACATAAAGAGCCCATGCAGCTACAGTAATCTATGTATAACCCTTAATGAATACCCCCTTCACTGTTCCAATTTAATAACAAGATCCAAGTAAAAACCAGAACCCCCTTTTCAAAGGTGTGGCCCAGCACACAGCACTCTTACTGGTAGAAGACTTGGTATTGATACTTTTGTTTCCTTTCCAAACAATTCTTTCCAGAAAGCAACGATCTCTTTTAAGTTATCGCGCAGTCTGGAAACAGCTTTTAAAATGAAGATAGAGAAACACTTCTTTCAACCTGTGCAGTTCAAACCAGCCCAAAACTCAAAGCGAAAGTAAAATTTCACAGAGCCACCGCCCAGCTCCACCCACACAATGACATCACTGAAGCCATGTGATAAGACAAAAACATTTCTTAAAGGGACACTTCCATGACAATACAAGATTCACTGGTTCAAAGAGCCAGTTTTGTGGAAGGCAATCACTTTCTTTCTTACTCATCTTGATTGGGTTGAACAAGGAGTCTCAGACTTGAGCCAGATTTTGGCAGTATAAGATGCCCTGTACCTTTACAACATTCTGGAACAATTTGTTAATTTAAACTATTTTTGCTAGTTCAGTTTGTGGAAACATTTTGATTTATACAGCATTATTTTTTTTAATGAAGATCCAGTCACATGTTAGGGTTTCACTGAAGGTAAGCATCCAGTTACAACAGGCGGTAACAGAGGCAAATGGTATGTTGGCCTTTATAGGGAGAGGATTCGAGTACAGGAGTAGGGATGCCTTGCTGCAATTATACAGAGCCTTGGTGAGGCCACACCTGGAATATTGTATGGAGTTTTGGCCTCCTTATCTGAGGAAGGATGTTCTTGTTCCAGAGGGATTGCAGCAAACGTTTACCAGACTGATTCCTGGGATTGCGGGACTGACTTGGTTAGGATTGTATTCACTGGAGTTCAGAAGAATGAGAGGGAATTCTAACAGGACTCGACAACGCTGATGCAAGAAGGATGTTTCCGATGGTGGGGGTTTCCAGAACCAGGGGTCACAGACATTCAAAGAAACTGAGTCTTAATTTTGTGTAACAACCTTGGGCAGGATTCTCCCTTCGAAATTGGGAAACACAATTGGGCAGAGAATAGGTTCTGATGCCAAAATCACGGCGGGTGCTGATTTGACGCCAAATCGCAATTCTCCATGACCTCGACAGCAGCAATGCAGTCCAGAATGCAGGTACAGTAAACACCGCTTGCATATCAGTAGCGGCCCTGACCCAGTATTCTCCGGTGCCTCCGCGATTCTCCGCCTCCGATGGACCGAGTTCCCTTGAGCTTTTAAAAATCGTGAAACCAGCGTTGTGGCTTCTGAGGGACAGAGATTGGGTACAGAAGTGTCCAACATCGCTATAGTTTGCTGATAGTTGTCCCGCTGGCCAGGGGGCTTTTGCCAGGGCTGGGGGGAGTAGCGGGGGTAGCCAGGAGTGGGGCTGTGGGGTCGGGGTGGATGGGCACGGAACACCATTGTCTCAGCTGAAAAGGCAGCTATGCAGCTGCGCTGCTGCTGACCGCCCACTGTGGTCGTAGGGCCATGGGTCTTATAGGTGCCCGACCCCAGGCCACCCCCCCTAGGTGCCCTCTGGCCCCAGCGACCCATCAGCTGTACGGGCGCACTCTAGCACAACCAGTGCCATCTTGTTGGCTGGAATGAGTGTGTGTGTTTGTGAGGATTGTAATGTGTATATGCGACTACAGCTTGTCAGCCTCAGAGTGTCAATCATGGACCCGGCAAATCCCGCATTGTTTATCATTGGAATCTAATGTGTTCCACGTGGTGCCGGTGCTAGCCCCTCCACAGTCGCTGAATCGGTCCAGGTTTGGCACCAGTTTTGCTGTCACCAAAGTCCACAAATCCTGCCCCAGCGTCAACACTTAATCTCAGGAACAGAGAATCCAGCCCCATGGCTTTCACTCAATTTCAAATCACCTGTGAAAATCCAAATACAGCATATCGTGGAATTTATTGATTTAAAACAGAACGAGTTGTTGTGATTTGGGATTCTCTGCCTGACAAAGGTGCAGGAAGTAAATTCAACTGTAACTTTCAAAAGGGAACTGGACAGATTTGATAGGAAATGAAACTTGCCGGGCGATGGGACCAATTAGATAGTTCATTCAAAGAGCTAGAATAGGAACAATGGGTGGGATGGCCTCTTTCTGTGCTCTCTGAGACTCGTTTGCATTTGAAGAAAGTGGGAAATACCTGGAACCCACCTCCTATGAGTGGAGTAGAAGCAGAGATGATGGAATGATTCCAAAAGGAAATTGGATGGATTCTTGAAGGAAATAAACCGACAGGGATAAGGGGATATGGGTCACAGTCTGAGGATACGGGGTAGACCAATGAGAACAGAGATGAGGAGACATTTCTTGATCCAGAGAGTGGTCGGCCTGTGGAATTAGTTACCACTGGAATAGTTGAGTCCAAAACATTGTATGTTTTCAAGAAGCGGGGCGGGGGGACAGTGGGATTATGCTATTAAACTGGATGATCAGCCATGATCATAATGAATGGTGGAGTAGGCTCGAAGGACTTAATAGCCTCCTCTTCCTGTGGAGAAGGTGCGGAGCTGGGTCAGAGGGGTTGATTCTCAGTGGGTCAGAATGGAGGAGAGTTTGTGCAGGGGGTCGGGGCTGAAGGCACTAGCAACAGCGCCGCTCCCAATAGCTCCGGGGAAATATTCAGGGAGTCCGGTAATAATAGCTTCATTGAATAGGACAATGGTTTGATCCACAGAGAGCTGGCATGGATCCAATGGGCCGAATGGCCCCATTTTCAACCCTGATGCCAGTCTGATCTAAGGAGAGAAATTTCAACTGTTACAGTCTCTCCACCTCACTGAAGTCCCTCATCCCTGGTGCCGTTCTCATAAATGTCCTCTGCACCCTATCTGAGAACGTCACATCTTTCCTAAAGTGTGGAGCCCATATATAGGATTCCATTATGGAGTGATAGAATTGAAAAACAGGGAGGTTATGTTCAACTTGTTTAGAACCAGGGTTAGACTAACTGGGAGCACTGTCAACATTTGTCATCTCCATTCAGAAAAAGGAAATAGTGGCACTGGAGAATGTGCATTAAAGATTCACACTATTAACACCAGAAATTAGCCACCGTTGCATCACCTTTCCGGTTGGATTTTTGTTCCTTAAAGGAATCTATATTTGTTGTATCAATGAAAGTCACCAAAGTCCCAGAGGACCAGAGGCTGCTTTCCCCTTTGGGAGAGAGAGAGCTGATTGGTGAGATTGAATCTGAGGGTCGCCACACCTCAGGTGAGGGGCAATGTTGAGAAGGCCATTTCATTGATAATCGCACCCGGTACAGGAGTTGAAGCCGTGCTGTTGGCATCGCTCTGCATCATGAACCAGCAGTGCAGCCAAGTGCGCTAACTAATCCCCTCGTAAAATGCAATAATTCCTTAAATATTAGCTATTGCCTGTCAGCCAACAAACCATTAAGGTAATTTCCCATTCTACCTCAGACAACTTGCCCCTCATACCCTGCTGTGAGAAAGACACAGATAAATTAAAGAAATAAACCAAGTCATGACCATATCCCATCTTCATGGTAATGTGGTATGATTTGGGGGATTCCAAACAGAAATGGGAATGAAATATCTTCTAACTTCCAAACACCCCTTCATTCTGTAGTCCTTGTGAAAGTTGAAACCAGGTATTCACAACAAGGCTCAAGTATCAGCCCACTGGACACAAAGTCATGAGACCAGTCAGTCCAGCAGAAAGAAATCCTCCAACCCTCCCCATTGACCAACTGAATAAAATGCAGTCCTGGATGTAATTGAGAGCAGAAACAATAACCGCAGAATCCAATCCCAGTAATCAATTGTGAACTTGTGTCTGAGCAAGTGCGATGAATGACCAAATCCCTTCCAACACTGAGAGCACGTGAACGGCCTCTCCCCAGTGTGAACTCACTGGGATTTCCATGAGTGAATTCAATTTAACTTATTCATTTGAATATGACCATATTGTTAGTATGTTTTGAAAAACTCTGGGTGTGTAACCTGTATTGTTATCCTCCTGTTTGTATATGATCTTACCCTCTTTCCTCACTCACTGGGTGCGATCCAATGGCCAACCTGCACCGGCAAAGCAGCTCACCGCAGTGCTGTGTGGCTAATGAAAGCCAGGAGACCTTGTCCCGGGATCTACTCGGCTTGCCACGCCTTGCAAGATTCAACGCGATCTCGCGAGAAGTTGTGATGTAAATCCCGTCATTATGGGCGGGATCACTTTTTGGCAAAACTGCATATTAGGGCGAGGCCATCAGTCTCACCCTAATGTGCAGATTCCCGAGGTACCTGAGGCTTTGGGATTCAATCCCTTCGCCTCAGAGACCTTGAGAGGGCACCGTTCAGCACTGGACCCTATAAAAAGAGACAGACGGAACAGCATTTGTAGGGGTCTCCCAGGGGATTGTAGGTCACAAACTGCATGCTCTTTGGGCAGGGTGGCGCCCTGGCACTTCTGGTGCCATCTAGGCACCCTGGCAGTGCCATCCTGGCACCTTGCTGGTGCCATTTGGGTGCCTGCCTGGCACTACCAAGGTGTCCAGGTCGCACTGCCAGCAGGTTGGCACTTTCAGGTGCCAGGCTGGCATTTTTTACATGCGTGCGATCGGGCAAGTGGTGCCCAGAATGAGTCTTGAGGATGGTGCGGGTGGGGCCGGCGGTCCTCCCATACTCTGTTCGGGCTGGTGTCGAGCAGAGGGGAGGTCAGGGTTCATTCTGGAGGCCTCGGAGATCGAGACAGCATTTAAAAATGGCCTCCCGATCTCTCATGACAGCGGGGAGTTCTGACCAGCGGAACTCCCCACTGTGCAGCCTTGGCCGCGCATTGCTTGTTCATGTTCCTTATACAACGTGAGGCGTGTTCAATAGCCATGTGCTTCTCTGCACTGCATGTGGCGGGAAACTCGCAGCTAAACGTGCTGGCTAGGGGAATTTGTTCGTCTTCGTAGATTCGCGTCCACTATGTTAACATGTTAACTGTTCAATTGCTCTGGCATTTTATCTGGCGAGCCTAGGCCCCTCAAGTATCATGTTCTGAAATAATTCTGCAATACCTTGTATTTATGTTGACAATATCTCTTATTCTGCTCTGTACCCAATTTCCACCAGTTTTTGTTATTCCGTTGTGTTTATTGTTAAAAAAAATGTTTTAAAACAATCTGTCCAATTTATCTGTGAAAATATTCAATGCCCCTCCCGGCCTTCACTGGTCCCTGTGGAAGAGAAATCCAGAGACTAACAACCCTCTGAGGGAAGAGATGACTGGAAATATATAACATAGCTGCAGGACAATATTACACAACCAGAAATAATAATAAATATACTTTACTACTGAACCATCAATAATATATCTAATCTATATCAGATAACAACACCAGACTGAAACAACTGAAAGGGGGAGAAAAGAAAGTGTTTTACTCACAGATGTTGGAGACAGGAGGAGGTTTCAGTCTGTGTGAAGCTCAATGTTCGTCCTCACAAAGCCCGCGCTCTGATTGGCTGTAGGACCAGAGTCCTTCAGCTGTACAAGTCTTCCCATTGGTGAACAGCTCAGAAGGAAAGTCAGGGGTAGCCTCGCCCCCGTAATTACGCAACTTCCACTCTCCCTTGGACATGCGCAGTCCCGGACCACAGGGGAGGGAGAGATCGCCGAGTGGCTTTTCGCGCTGGCCGGAGCTGTCAGCTGGTTGCCTGGAAACCTTGTTTCGAGGAGCTGTGGGGGAGGGGGCGGCGTTCCCGTGTCCGCGCGCCGGAACCCGGAGACGTCACCGCCGAACAGGGTAATTCCTATTGGCTGATTCAAGCAGGTTTCCACTGACGTCATACAAAGCGGAAGTTGGAGGTAAAACTTCCTCCTGTCTCCAACATCTGTGAGTAAAACACTTTCTTTTCTCATTCTCACCTTCAATTGGTCACTTGCAGCAACTGAAGGGAAAGGAAGTGAATCCAGGGAGGGTGCAGACTCTGCAAAGCTTGGCCCAGGTCTCTCTCTCTCTCTCTCTCAAAGACATTGACATCCTTTGCTCCCTCAGCTTGACACATTTATTTGTCTGACTAAAAGGATGGTCTCTTTCCTAATGTTCACAATTAAAGACCTGCTTTTCCCAGGCGATGGCTGACATTTAAGGGGGCAGTAAATTAATATCAGTCTTGAGATATGTCTGGTGTTGTTACATGGCACGGATTAGATACATTGGTAGTACAGTGGTTAGCACGGTTTCTTCACCGCTCTGAGGTCCCAGCTTCGATTACCGGCTTAGGTCACTGTGTGGAGTCTGCATGTTCTCCCCGTGTCTCCATGGGTTTCCTCCTTGTGCTCTGGTTTCCTCCCACAGTCCAAAGATGCACAAGTTAGGTGGATTGGCCATGCTAAATTGCCCTTGATGTCCATTAAGGTTAGGTTGGTTCACGGGGTGGAGGTGTGGGCTTAAGTAGGGTGCTCTTTCCAAGGGCGGTGCAGAGTCGATGGGCCAAATGGTTTCCTTCTGCACTGTAAATTCTATGATTATTGCTGGTTTTGTAATAAATTACATTTGTTATATTGCGTCTTCAAACATTTTACAGGATATTAGAAGAGGAGGAATTACAGGCAGTAATCTCAAACGTCACGTTGAGATCTGTCAGAGTCACTCGATTCCTTGGGAGATGAACATTATCTGCATTTGACTCTGGAAGGAGAAATGTTTGTTCTGTCTGCATCAAGACACTGAAAATGCAGAGACACATATGTGAGTGAGAATGTTCCAGAGCACTGACTGTAGAAAGAGGTTGAACCAGTGAGACAGCCTGAAAAAACATTGCACCATTCACAGCGGAAAAGACCGTACACGTCTTATGTGTGTGGATGAGGCTTCAACTGATTATCCGACACGGAGAGAAACAAGGGGACCCAAAACATGGAGAAACCATGGACATGTGGTGACTGTGGGAAGGGATACAGATTTCCATCAGAACTGGAAACTCATTGACGCAGTCACACTGGGGAGCGGCCATTCACCTGCTCTCAGTGTGCGAAGGGATTCACTGAGCTATCCAGTCTGCATACACACCAGCGAGTTCACACTGGGGAGAAGCCTTTCACCTGCTCTCAATGTGGGAAGGGATTCAGTTTTTCATCCACCCTGCAGAAACACCAGCGAGTTCACACTGGGGAGAAGCCGTTCACCTGTCCTGAGTGTGGAAAGGGATTTAGACATTCATGCACTCTGCAGAAACATCAGCGTATTCACACTGGGGAGAGGCCTTTTACCTGCTCTCAGTGTGGGAAGGGATTCTCTCAGTTATCCCACCTGCAGGTACATGGGCGAATTCACACCGGGGAGAGGCCATTCACCTGCTCTCAATGTGGGAAGGGATTCAGTGATTCATCCCACCTATTGACACACCAACGAATTCACACTGGGGAGAGGCCATTCTCCTGCTCTCAGTGTCGGAAAGGATTTACTCAAATATCCACCCTGCAAACACACCGGCGAGTTCACACTGGGGAGAAGCCATTCACCTGCTCCCAGTGTGGGACGGGATTTATTGATTCATCCCATCTATTGAGACACCAGCGTATTCACACCGGGGAGTGGCCATTCTCCTGCCCTCAATGTGGGAAGGGATTCAGTGATTCATCCACCTTGCAGTCACACCAGCGGGTTCACACTGGGGAGAGGCCGTTCAACTGCTCTCAATGTGGGAAGGGATTCACTCAATTATCCAACCTGCAGACACACGAGCGAATTCACACTGGGGAGAGGCCGTTCACCTGCTCTCAGTGTGGGAAAGGATTTACTCAATTCTCCAACCTGCAGACACACCAGCGAGTTCACATTGGGTAAAGATCGTTCACATGCTGTCAATGTGGGAAGGAATTCCATGATTCATCGCACATGATGAGACACCAAGTTCATAATTAATTTCAGTGGTTCTATTTTGATGTTATTGTTTCTGCTCTTAGTTACATTGCGGATGGCATTTTGTTCATTCTGACTGTTGGTCAATGAGGATGGGTGGAGGGTTTCTTTCTGCTGGACTTGTCGGTGGTCAAAGGGCTGATGCTCATTGAGCCTTGTTGCGAATACCTGGCTTCAAATTGCACAATGATCACTGAGTGAAAAGGTGTTTGGATTTTTGATGATATTTAGTTGTCAATTTTCTTTTCAATCCCCCAAAACATGCTATGTTGCCATGGAGATGGATCCTCATGGTTACATGGTTCCTTTGTTCAAGTTACGTGGGTGTTCTTTCACAGAAAGAAACTGTCAAGGTATGAGAGGCAAGTTACCTGTGATAGATTGGGAAACTGATGGGAGACAGGCAATAGCTAATCTTTAAGAAATAATTACATATTTACATGGGGATTAGTTAGCTCAGTTGGATGGGTGGCATGCTTCTGACGCAGAGCAACATGAACAGTGCCGCTTCAACTCCCGCACCAGCTGTGCTTATCCATGAAGGCCCAGCCTTCTCAACATTGCCCCTCAGGTGACGTGCGGTGACCCTCAGGTTGAATCACCACCAGTCAGCTCTCTCCTCTGTCAAAGGGGGAGCAGACTATGGAGCGCTGGGACTTTGGCGACTTTCATTTCACCTGTATACGTAACATATAGATTCATTTTGAGAACAAAAATCCAACAGGAAAAGTGATACAACCGTGACTAACAAAGAAAAGTTAAAGATTCCATTAGATCCATGGAAAGTGGCCAAAATAGTAGTAAGTCTGAGGATTGGGTACTTGATTTATAATTCAGCAAAGGACCAAGAAACTTATAAAGTCCCAAAAGACGTGCTGTTAGGTAATTTGGATATTCTGAACTCTCCCTCTGTGTACCCGAACAGGCGCTAGAATGTGGCAACGAGGGGCTTTTCACGGTAACTTCATTTCAGTGTAAGCCTACTTGTGACAATAAAGATTATTAATATTATTATTAAAGAGAGAGAAAATAGGGTATGAGAGCAAACCTAAAAAGCGACTGGAAAAGTTCCTCTAGGAATGTGAAAAGGAAAAGATTAGCAAAGACAAATGTGGGTCCAGTCCAGACAGAGACAGGAGAGTTTATAATGGGGAATAAGGAAATGTCAGAGAAACTAAGCAATGTGTGTCTGTCTTCACAGAAGAAGGTACAGAAATCATCCCCAAAACACTGGAGAACCAAGGGATGAGTGAGCACGAGGAACTGAAAGAGATTAGTATTAGTGAGAAAGTAGTATTGGAGAAATTAATGGGATTGAAAGTTAATAAATTCCCAAAAGCTGCTGCTCTACATCCCAGAGTGTTGAAAGAGGCGGCTGTAGGGATAGTGGATACATTGGTGATCATCTTTCAAAATTCTATAGATTCTGGAATGGTTCCTGCTGATTGGAAGGAGGTAAATGTAACCCCACTATTTGAGGAGGGAGAGAGAAAACGGGGAACCACAGACCCATGAGCCTGACATCAGTAGGAGGGAAAATGCTACAATCTATTATAAAGGATGTGATAACATACAAATTAGGAGCAGGAATAGGCCACTCGGCCCCTCGAGCCTGCTCCACCATTCAATAAGTTCCCGGCTGATCTGATTGTAACCTCAACTCCACATTCCCACTGAACCGCCCCCGATAACCTTTCACCCCTTGTTTATTCATCTATCCAACTCTGCTCTCAAAATATTCAAAGATTGGGCAGCACGATGGCACAGTGGTTAGCACCGTTGCTTCACAGCTCCAGGGTCCAAGGTTCAATTCCCGGCTTGGGTCACTGTCTGTGCGGAGTCTGCAAGTTCTCCCTGCGTCTGCGTGGGTTTCCTCCGGGTGCCCCGGTTTCCTCCCACAGTCCAAAGATGTGCAGGTCAGGTGGATTGGCCATGATAAATTGCCCTCAGCGTCCAAAAAGGTTAGGTGGGGTTGCTGGGTTACAGGGATAGGATGGAGTCAGGTGCTCTTTCCTAAGGGCCGGTGCAAACTCAAAGGGCCAAATTGCCTCCTTCTGCACTGTAAATTCTGTGATTCTATGACTCTGTTTTCACTGCCCTTTGAGGAAAAGAGTTCCAAAGACTCCCAATCCTCTGAGAGAAAAAAGTTCTCCTCTGCCTTAAATGGACAAGTTATTACTTTTAAAGTGACTCCAGTTTCTAGGTTCTTTCCACATCCACCCTGTCAAGGCCCCTCAGGATCTTATACAGTTCAATCAAGTCACCTAAACTCCATCGGACACAAGCCCAGCCTGTCCAATCATTCCTCATAAGACCAGCCTCCAATTCCAGGTATGAGTCCAGTAAACCTTCTCTGAACTGCTTCCAACACATTGACATCATTCCTTAAATGAGAGCAATACTGTACACAGTGCTCCAGATGTGGTCTCAGCAATGGCCTGTATAACTGAAGGTTAACCTCCCTACTTTTCAGCTTCCCTAATTACTTGCTGTACCTGTATACTCGCCTTTTGTGATTCATGCTCTTGGACACCCAGATCCCTCTGAGTCTCAGATCTCTGCAATCTCTCACCATTTAGATAATAAGCTTTTTTATTCTTCCTGCCAAAATGGACAATTTCACATTTTCCCACACTATACTCCATTTGGTAGATCTTTTCCCACTCACTTAACCTATCTATATCCCTTTGTAGTCTCCTGATGTCCTCTTCACAATTTACTTTCCTACCTACCTTTGGAACATTGGAAAATAGGAACAGAAGTTAGCCATTCAGCCCATCGAGCCTGCTCCAACATTCAATATGATCATGGCTGATCATTCACTTCAATGCCTTTTCCCCCACACTATCCCCATATCCCTTTGTGTTATTGGGATTTAGAAATCTGTCAGTCTCTGCTTCAAACACACTCAATGACTGATCTCCCACAGCCCTCTGGGGTAGAGAATTCCAAAGATTCACAACCACCTGAGTAAAGAAATTCTCTCCGAGACTGGTCCTAAGTGGCTTTCCCCTATTTTGAAATTGTGTCCCCTGGTTCCAGACTCTCCAACCAGGGGAAAAATCAGACCTGCACCCACCCTGTCTATTCCTTTATGGATTTTGTAAGTTTCAATGAAATCCTCTCTCATTCTTCAAAATTCTGGAGAAAAGAGGCCCAGGTTCCCCAATCTCTCTTCATAGGACAGTCCGATCTTGCTCAGAACAAGTCTAATGAATCTTCGTTACAGTCCCTCTATGGCAATAATATCTTCCCTAAGGTAGGGGGAGTAAAACTGCACACAGTACTCCAGCTGTGGTCTAACCAACGTTCTATACTATTGAAGCAAGTCTTCACTACTCCTATACTCAAATCCTCTTGTGATAAAGGCCAATATGCCATTAACCTTCCTAATAACTTGCTGCACCTGCATGTTCGCCTTCGGTGACTTATTGACAGGCCGCCTGGGTCCATCTATACTCGGGTCCCTTTACCACTATAACCACTCCCGTTAACTGCACAAGAGGCTCAGGTCGCAGAGGGAGACCATTTGGCCGAACGTGCTAATGCCAGATAGTCCAATTTTCTTTTGAAATAAAGAGTTGAATATGTTTCTTGCACCCTTTTCAGGTAACGCACTCCTGATCACAACAACTTGCCTGTGTTTTAAAAACAAATTATTCAGGATCTAGTGTGTTTGGATTTTCATTGAGAATTTCAGAAAGAATCAAAATATTGCTCAAAATTAAAGCTCAATCTTTGTCAATCATTTTGATGAGGGGACCAAGTTTGTGGAAAATCTAAAGAAAAAGATCATTTTCGATAGTATCACAGCGGCTCCAAAAGATTTAGATTTTACATTTAGATATATTGTTACTTGTACTGAGGTACAGTGAAAAGTATTGTTCTGCATACAGTCCAGGCAGATTGTTGCATACATGAAAAACAGAGGACATACAATAAATACACAATGTAAATACACAGACATTGGGTGAAGCTTAATGAGTGTAGTGCTAAGTGTAGTCATTGTTGTAATGTACAAAACTGTAGGTAGGACTGGGAAATCCATTTAATTTTATAATTCCATCACTTTTCCACCATATTTATGGCTTTAAGTAACAAGGTCAAGGAAGCCATTTTAAACTCTAACATCCAGCGTCTTGCACCGATTATGCAACATTTCTTTGTTCATCACATATGGATTTCATGTTGGAAGCCAGTCACAAATCAGTTGATTAGAATTCGTGAAACAATGTAATCGATAAAATTGTAATGGCTGAATTGTTCTTTTATACATTAAGATTGTACAACCCAAATGTTTCTAAACTGCAGAGCTAGCATAAATTGTTTATACAAAGAAAGTATTTTGATAAGCAGCGGGCTACCATGTTATACCCAAGTCTGGCTCAAGAATAAGCGTATTATTCCACCTGATCAAAATTAGTAAAAAAGAAAGATATTGCTTTCCACAACCTGTCTTTTTAAACCAGTGTATCTTATATTAACCAAATGTATGAATTAGATTACTGTATTAATGAGCTACCAGCAGTAGCAGTAATACCTAGTGAGGCTTAATCAAATTGCAGCTAAGGAATCCATCATGAATCAGTAGTTATAGTGAAAGACTAAAAGTCTTTTTACATTTGCTGTAAAAATGTACAATCTTAATTGATGTGTATTTAAAAAAATACGAAATGAAGATAAATGTACTGGCAAGAGAGACCTTCAAGCTCAGATTAGCCTCAACATTTGAAACTGTATGAATAAGGGATTGTATAGAATCAGATAAAGGGATAGTATGAAACAGTTCGATTGTATTCCTGTCTAAGATAATGAGAGTAGGCAGTATAAGTAATTGGGGATCCAATTCAATTAATCTAGTAACCAAATTGAGCAATTATCATGTTACAACAGGCCCAACTCTGACGTGAGGTAATGGTCACTTTGGGGATAAAAGTAGAGGTTCCGAAGGTCTTCCTTGCAGGCCAAGTACTGAAGATTCCCGAGGCCGAGTTCCAAGGAAATTACTGTCAAAGAAGGAGCCAGACTCCCGAGGCGGAATTCCACAAGAATTACTGTCACAGAAGGAGCCAGAGAGGGTTACACTTCTACAGACTGATCACCCGCATAAAGTTGTAAAAGTCAATGTCTTAAAGTTGTTTAGTAAACCTTTTTCATTTAATAAACTTTTAAAATTTACTATCCAGAGGATTCTGAATTTGCCTTAATTGGTTGAAGTCTTATCCGAACCAAAGTGAATTTATTAAGTGGTAATTTGTGGGTAGCTGAAATCAATTAAGTTCCAGATAACAAGATCAGATAACATTAATCTTCAATTTAAAAACTTGCATTTCTATAGCACCTTTCACAGCCACAGGATGTCCCAAAGTGCTTTACAGCCAATGAAGTACTTTTCAAGTGTAGTCACTGTTGTAATGGAGGAAACGCAGCAGCCAATTTACACACAGCAAGATCCCACACTCAGCAATGTGATAATGAGCAGATGATCTGTTTTTAGTGATGTTGACTGAGGGATAAATATTGACCTGGACACCGGGGATAACTCCCCTGTTCTTCTTCAAAATAGTGGCTGTGGGAACTTTTACATCCTCCTGAGAGGGGCAGACAGGGCCTCAGTTTAACATCTTATTTGAAAGAAGGCTGTTCTGACAGTGCAGCACTCCCTCAGTGCTGGGACGAGGAATGTTGGAACTGGTTTTTGTCCACAGGACCCTAACTGGGATTTAACCTTCTGATCCAGAGGTGAGAGAGTTGCCCACTGAGCCAAGGCAGACACTAGTTAGAAAGGAAAAGTTATACTTTAACCTTTGCCTCAATCTAATAATTAAATAACATCGATTTAACTGCCAAATGTTGAAGTGTTGATTTCGAGCCACAAGTTTTTCCCACTTGCTCCTCTGCACCTTTCTGTCTCTCTACTGCTCATATCAATGACAGCCAGGCGACGGAGCTGAGGGCTGAAATTAGCTGAGAATAATGGGGCCTGCATCCCAGTTGGTAAACTTCCATGGGTGTTGCACTAATAGAGTGGCATACATCATAGAATTTACAGTGTAGAAGGAGGCCATTCGGCCCATCGAGTCTGCACCGGCTCTTGGAACGAGCACCCTACCCAAGGTCCACACTAAGGGCAATTTTGGACACTAAGAGCAATTTATCATGGCCAATCCACCTAACCTGCACATTTTTGGACTGTGGGAGGAAACCGGAGCACCCGGAGGAAACCCACGCACACACAGGGAGGATGGGCAGACTCCGCACAGACAGTGACCCAAGCCGGGAATCGAACATGGGACCCTGGAGCTGTGAAGCAATTGTGCTATCCACAATGCTACCGTGCTGGAGGACTGAATGGGAAATGGACCTCCAACCAATTGTTACATCGGTCACTGTTCCGATCCCAGACCAGACCCCAACAGTGGCTGGGATACAGGACCCCAATATTTCAGTTTATTTGTAAGGCTGCGGAAAGAATGATTCGTTCCAGGAGTGATTGCATGAAGAAATAGGGTTTGGTTATGTTTAAAAGAAAACTTTATTGTGGCTACAATATTAAACGTTTTAACTTCACACCCAAAAACAACAGCTTACAATTACCCATTTAAGCACTACTACTCAATCCCCCATTAAACAACAGGAAAAGAAAGATACAGCTCTCAATCTGTCTTACTGTGGGAATTGTGGACCCAGAATTCAACTCCTCTCTCCAAACCTTTCTCCAAAAACTGATCTTTAAAGATTTTTAAAATGTCTTTCTGACTTCCTTGGTTGCACCCAGCAATGACCTCGTCTCCCTAAGCTGGAAAACAAATGATCTCTGACAGCTGCAAAGTACATTCATTCCACAAATACTTTCCCAGTCAGACCACAGTCCATTAGTCCAGACTGAAAAAACACATTCCTTTGTCAATTTCACCTTCTGGCTACTAAAAACACCCAGGCCCTGCCAAACAGGATCCTTCGTTAAAATAAAAACAGGACCTCGGCAGTGAATCACACTCTAACCCCACGCTTTTAACCCTGAAATTGCCCAATACATTTATGATCCAATTTTCCTAAAATCTTCCAATCGTCACAGCTTCCCCTTTAAAAAAATGAACCAGCGATGTACGCAGATGGCTTTATTTTTCTAAAAACTTTTTAACTTTAAACATTTCTTCTGATTACATGCAACTTATAATCTATAATAACATTTTACATTTTTCAACAGGCTAACATACACGTGAGTATAGTCCATTTTAGTCTTCTCACATGTCACAGTCATTAGCATAAATTTAACCACTACTTCGAGCGAGAGAGATTTCAACGGTCAGGGTGGCCTCCCAAGATTACACAAGAAAAGCTTCATCAACAATTCAGTGATAAATGCACAGAATGGTGGCACAGTGGTCAGCACTGCTGCCTCACGGCGCCGAGGTCCCAGGTTCGATCCTGGCCCTGGGTTACTGTCCGTGTGGAGTTTGCACATTCTCCCCGTGTCTGCGTGGGTCTCACCCCCACAACCCAAAGATGTGCAAGATAGGTGGATTGGCCATGCTAAATTGCCCCTTAATTAGAAAAAATAATTGGATACTCTAAATTTAAAAAAACACACAATTCAGTGATATGTAGTTGCCTGGCTCTGACAGCAGAATTCTTCTCTTGATGGTCAGACAGGTTGCTATCGATGCTGCAGCATTCATCATCTGTTCTTCACATTTATCAGCTGCTTTGTATTCTGTGTCTGTTGAGGATAGCCAAAAATAATGGGTAAGTGCTGGTGCATTTGGACAGTGCAAAACAACAGTCAGTGCATGCAAACGTTTGCTGAACATTCTGGCTACATTTGTACAAGCTCTTCAGCCTCCACCACAGACGATGCTCTCTATAAAACTGTGAGACAGCTCCAGTCCCGACCAGATACTAGTATAATCACCTCTTGTGTCACTACCGGTGTGGCATGGTAGCACAGTGGTTAGCACTGTTGCATCACAGCACCAGGGACCCAGGTTTGATTCCCAGCTTGGGTCACTGTCTGCGGAACTGCACATTCTCCCCATTGAACCAACTTGCTTGAACTAAAATTATCCACTTCATCCACCACCTGCTCTTGTTTTTACCAACCATCTGATCAAACATGTTTTCTGACAACTGAACCTCAGCCTCCCTATTGGCACTCCTCAAATTCTCTTCCTCCTGTCTTAACCAGTGGTTTTGTGATCTGATTACCACACAATTAGGAAACACTCCTGGATCTATTTCTTGCAACATCTCAGTTCCACTTTCCACTGGCTTTTCAACCATAGTAGGTTGCACTCCCACCTGTGATCCAGGTATATTATTATCTAGGATAAATTTATCCTAAAAAGGTAATTTTTCTTTTACTCCGACTACCACTTCACCACTTTTCACTGAACTCTCTCGCCATACCTTACATAGTGGCACACTACTGCTCTCACCACTAAATAATAATAATAATCGTTTATTGTCACAAGTAGGCTTCAATTAAGTTACTGTGAAAAGCCCCTAGTTGCCACATTCCGGCACCTGTTCGGGGAGACCGGTACAGGAATTCAACGCGTGCAGCTGGCATTGTTCTGCATTACACGTCAGCTATTTAGCCCACTGTGCTAAACCAACCCCATATTCCACAAATGACCACATTTTCTGCCAAAACTCCTCCCAAACCATTTCTCACCATTAAAGATTGACTTGCTCAAATATATTCAGAACTACCTGGAAATCAATGACACAGGTGAGGTTTCGGCGGTGGTGCCTGGGAGGCAATGAAGGTGGTGGTTAGAGGGGAGCTGATCTCGATACGGGCCCACAGAGAGAAAGCCGACAGAGCAAGAGACGGACGGACTGATAAAGGAGATACTGCAGGTTGACAGGAGGTATGTGGAAAACTCAGAGGCAGGGCTTCTAAGGGAGCAACAGAGGCTACAGGCGGAGTTCGGCTTGTTAACTACAGGGAAGGTGATGGAGCAGCTGAGGAATGTGAGGGGGCGATATATGTACATGGTGAGAAGGCCAGCAGAATGCTTGCACAGCAGCTTAGAAAGAGGGAGGCAGCCAGGAAGAGAGGGAAAGTAAAGGATGGGGACGGAAACGTGGTCGGAGACTCAGCAGGGGTGAATAAGGCGTTCAAGGAGTTTTACAGCAGGTTGTATGGGTCGGAACCCCCAGCTGGGCCGGAGGGAATGAGGCACTTTTTAGGGGGGGCTGAAGTTCCCGAAGGTGGACGGGGGGTTTGGAGAAGGGCTGAGGACCTCGATTGGGTTGGACGAAATAGCAGAGGGACTGAAGGCCATGCAGTCGGGTAAAGCCCCGGGGCCAGACGGGTACCCAGTGGAGTTCTGTAAAAGGTTCTCTGGGCTATTGGGGTGGCTGTTGATGGGGACATACAATGAGGCAAGGGAACCTGGGGTGCTTCCCCCGATGATGTCACAGGCCACTATCTCATTGATCCTGAAGCGGGACAAGGACTCAGGGCTATGCGGAACCTATAGGTCATCCCTACTAAATGTGGACGCCAAACTGCTGGCCAAAATCTTGTCCTCTCGGATTGAAGACTGCGTTCCGGCCGTGATTGCGGAGGACCAGACGGGATTTGTTAAGGGTAGGCAGTTGGCGGCCAATATAAGAAGGTTGTTAAATGTGATTATGATGCCCCCAGAAGGTAGGGACGTGAAGGTAGTGGTCGCAATGGATGCAGAGAAGGCATTTGATTGGGTGGAATGGGAATATCTGCAGGAGGTACTGGGGTGGTTTGGATTAGGGCAGGACTTTATTGACTGGGTCAGGCAGTTGTATCAGGTTGCGAGCTACGGACGGACAGGTCAACATCGGACTATGTCAGGCTGCATCGGGGACGGGACAGGGATGCCCACTCCTGTTCACGTTGGCCATAGAGCTGCTGGCAATTGCACTGAGAGCCTCAAGGGGATGGTCCGGGGGGGGAGTGGAACACAGAGTCTCTCTATATGCAGACGACCTGCTCCTATATGTTTCGGACCCACTAGAGGGGATGGAAGAAATTATGAGGATTCTGGGGGAATTTGGCCTGTTTTCGGGTTATAAACTGAATATGGGGAAAAGTGGGATGTTTGTGATCCAGGCAAAGGTCAGGAGAGGTGATTGGGGGAGCTGCTGTTTAGGGTGGTAGGGGGAAGCTTTCGATACCTAGGCATTCAGGTGGTGCGGGAATGGGAACGGCTACACAAGTTAAATTTGGCCCGATTAGTAGACCAAATGAAGGGCGATTTCCGAAGGTGGGACGCGCTTCCGTTGTCACTAGCTGGGAGGGTGCAGATAGTGAAAATGATGATCCTCCCGAGATTCCTGTTTGTGTTTCAGTGTCTCCCCATCTTTATTCCATGGTCCTTCTATAAACGGGTCAATAAGGTGATCACTGGCTTTGTATGGGTGAGTAAAACCCTGCGAGTAAAAAAGGGGATGCTTGAGCAGAGCCGGGGGAAGGGCGGGCCGGCGCTGCTGAACTTTAGTAATTATTATTGGGCGGTGAATATAGCCATGATCAGGAAGTGGGTGGTGGGGGGAGGGTCGATATGGGAGCGTGTGGAGGCGGCATCATGCAACGGCACCAGTTTGGGGGCATTGATAACGGCGCCTCTGCCATTCCCGCCGGCACAGTACTCCACTAGCCCGTGGTGGTGGCAGCCCTGATGGTCTGGGGCAATTGAGGAGGAATGTGGGAGTGGAGGGAGCATCGGTGTGGTCTCCAATCTGTAATAATCACCGGTTTGCCCCAGGAAGGTTAGATGGAGGGTTCCGGAGTTGGCAGAGTGCAGGGATTGAGAGGATGGGAGATATGTTTATGGAGGGGAGCTTTTCTAGCCTGAGAAAGCTGGAGGAGAAATTTGGATTGGGTTAGGGGAAATGAGTTTAGGTACCTCCAGGTACGGGACTTCGTACGCAGGCAGGTCTCAACCTTCCCGTTCCTACCACCAAGGGGGATACAGGACAGGGTAGTTTCCAGAATGTGTATGGGAGAAGGGAGGGTTTCGGACATTAATAGGGAACTTATGGGGTCAGAGGAGACGCAGACTGAGGAGCTGAAACACAAATGGGAAGAGGAGTTAGGAGGAGAGATAGAGGATGGTCTCTGGGCGGACGGGTTGAGTAGAGTCAACGCGTCCACAACATGTGCCAGGCTCAGCCTGCTACAATTTAAGGTCATTCACCGGGCCCACATGACAGTGGCCCGTATGAACAGGTTCTTTGGGGTAAAAGATAAGTGCGCAAGGTGTGCAGGAGGGTCAGCGAACCATGTCCATATGTTCTGGGCATGCCCGATGCTTAGGGGATTCTGGCAGGGGTTTGCGGATGTCATGTCCAAGGTGTTAAAAACAAGGGTGGCACCGAGTCCAGAGGTGGCGATTTTTGGAATGTCGGAAGACCCGGGAATCCAGGAGGAGAAAGAGGCAAACGTTCTAGCCTTTGCTTCCCTGGTAGCCCAGAGATGGATACTATTAGCCTGGAGGGACCCAAAGCCCCCGAAGACGGAGACCTGGCTAACTGACATGGCTAGCTTTCTCTGTTTGGAAAAAATCAAGTTCGCCTTGAGAGGGTCACTGTTAGGGTTCGCCCGGAGGTGGCAGCCGTTCGTCGACTTCTTTGGGGAAAATTAACCATCAGCAGAAGGCGGGGGGGGGGGGGGTGAGGGGGGATTCGGGGTTCGCTTAGTTTAGAGTAGGGGGTTAGTAAAGGTGGTCCCTGTAAGGGTGAAAGACGGCTTTTGCACTATGTTTATATTTACATGGACATTGTTTATTTTGTTGTCGTTGTAATACCATAAATGCCTCAATAAAATGTTTATTAAAAAAAAGATTGACTTGCTCCTGTATCCCTCAAGATCTGAATCTCCTTACCTACTCCACCTTGTACACACGAGTAAACCTCACCCTCACAAATATCCTTAAAAAGTTATGTTACCTGCTTATCCACCAACCTCTCAATAGGCTCTACACTCTGTTGCACTTTGCCACTGGGACAATGTTTTTTCCTCCCACTTTAATAAAACCCACTGGCTTATCCTGTTTGATTGAGTCTGTTTTCCCACTCCTTTTCTTAAGCCACAAACTGTGACTTTACATGTCCAACATGTGCCAAACCCATAACAATCTTAAGGGATACAGGGGCTACGCAAACTCTCTTACTGGAGAAGGATTTGTTTCTTCTTTCAGAGACTCAATGAAAGCTGAGGAATTAGTGAATGGGAAAAGTGGAGATTGTATTCCAGTCCCATTGTATAAAGTACAATTGGAGTGTGATCTCGTGTCAGGTCCAGTAGTTGTTGGGCTGGCTGAGAAATTCCCAGTGGACGGAATAGATTTACTTTTGGGGAATGATTTGGCAGGAGTGACGGTTGTAGATTCAACCATGATAACAGAGGGTGTGAGAGAATTACTGCAGTTATCACATGAAATACCAACAGTAGGGCATGTGGGAATTAAGAAAACTCATTGGGCATTAAATTACTCAAAGAAAAATGTTGAAAGATGTTAATCACAGATCAAACAGTGAACCAGATTCTCAGAATTCTAAGACTGAAGGTGACCATAGGAAAGAGGAGTTTGAATTTAATAGTAGTGACAGTGATGAAGAGACAGACGAGAGTACCAAATTCAATTTTGCTTCTGATTATGGAGTGATGATGAACAGCTATTACCAAATAGACCTGTCACTAACTGATCTTGTGCCAATGACAAGTAATTCTCCCAGAGCTCAGAAAGAAGGCAGAAAATTGGAGGAAGAAAGTGAATTGGACTTTTCTAAAAGTGATTTGTTAAAGTCCCTTGTAGTAAATCCATTGCTATCCCCTTCAGGGGAAATATTTCCCACAGCATGCCTCCTTTGAAGCAACGTATACTTGATAGCACAGCATCAGTTAGTCAGGACGAGGACTGAGAAGTGGCACTAAGCTGGTTCACCCACATCCTTTTAAAGATCCACAGTGCTTCTTAAAGGGAGCAAATGGCAAAGGAAATGAAATAATCAGTCATCAATATCTTTTAAAACTAAGAGGAAGGTGAATGGAGACCTATGTCGTGATTCTGTCACCACATCTGGTAACAAAAAACAGAAAATGCATGGGTCCAACAATGTGTTATCCTCTGATTCTGAAGGTCTGTATTGCTAAATCGGGATAAGAGTTGTGATTACGAAAACTCCAAAGAGGAGGTAGAAGCTGTAAAACAAAGAATGGTTCTTATTTCTGAGAGTAACCATGTGCAAGAAAAGAGAGCATGTAAAGCTGGAGGGGTTGGAGAGTGTTTATGGATTTAAAATGAACCAAGTATTTCCCTCAGCATTGACAATAGTGCTTTTTGTTTGACTGTAGCAAATCTTTGAAATATGGATAAACATTTATTGGACAATCAGAAAAGACTGATTACATTACATGTGCTTTCAGAACACAGCTCCTTCATCAGGTGATGAAGGAGCTGTGCTCCGAAAGCTAATGATTCGAAACAAACCTGTTTGAGTTTAACCTAGTGTTGTAAGACTTCTTACTGAGCCCACTCCAGTCGAATGTTGGCATCTCCACATCTTTACATTGCACGACACCCAGAAAGGGGCAGATATAACAAAGATGCTGAAAGGGTGTGAATAGAATTGAATGGAAGCACCAAGCGGCACTCGGTTAACAAATCATGAAGTAAACATCAGAAATTCTGAACTAATAAAGCAAAATCCTCCTCAGTTAGAAACTGAAATAAAAAGCACGTTCGATATGTAGCGGAAACAATTAAAAATGCAATGATCCACAGAACGCCAAGTAGAGTTTGACAGATTGACATCCATGTTGGTGGGCGAACCATTGCTGGCCATCCCAGACATTTCCAGACCATTTAAAATGGCCACAAATGCCAGTGACCTGGGAGTAGGGGCAGTGCTACTACAGGACAACAATGAAGGAATAAAGAGGCTAGGGAGGTATTTTTAGAAACAAATTCAGTCTGTGCCAAAGAAAGTATTCCATCATTGAGCCTTGGCCTTGCGACTAGCCCTTTAGCACTTCGTAGTACATGTCCAACATGACAATCAGCAAAGCATTGTTACACAGACCATAATCTATTTGCATTTGTAGAGAAGTTTAAAACCTGGAACGCAAGATTATTCCATTGGAGTTTATTATTACAACAGTTCAATGTTACAATTGTACATATTCCTGGAAAGGATAATGTGATTGCAGATGCTTTGTCATGGGTTTAAGGGCTGACTAGTTACCAATATAAAGACTGGGTAGGTAACTTGTATAATGGGGATGGATTGAACGTCTGTGATTTATGTCTTGCATATCTCATAATGAAACGTCCATTTGATTGATTTGGCCGGTTGCCAATGAATTGGCCCAAAGATCTGTGATCTGTCCAGTAACAGGTGGTGATTGGATATTACTCCACTAGAACGCTTTTCCGAGTCCCAAGATATCAGTTTGGTATCAGTTTTGACTCTGGCAGCACGCTGATACATCTAACTCTCTCCAAAAAGGTCCAGCTAACTCTCCCCAGAAGGCCATTGTGAGGGCTGGCTCTCTCTCCAGAGAGCCTGGTGGGTGCTGTACTTCTGAGACTACAGGGACCGAAAGACAAACTACAAACTGAAAGCAAAGTTTGACGTGAACTAAGGTGTCTCTCCAGAAAAGGTTTGACTCCTGCATTTTTAATGTAGAGAGTACCTGAATGAATGAATCTCCAAAGAAGATCTTTACAGACTGCAAACCAAAGACTTTAATCTGCAAGCTTGTTGTGAAGAAAGACTCTTTCCTCCAATTTTGAATTTTTTTGCCCCTTTCCACCCCTTTGCGGTTGTCTGTCTTGTGTGTGTGTGTATGAGAGAGAGAGGGTGGGGCAGGTTGATGTGGGTATTAGGTATTAACTTGTAGTTAACCAGTTGCATTTACTGCATATTTCATGGTAGTTCTCGTTATAAATAAAAAGTAATAATGTTTACATTTTCTAAGTAATCTGCTGTAACCTCCTTAATAATGGATTCTCGCACTTTCCCTGTCACACATGTTAGGCTAACTGGCCTATAGTTTCCTGCTTTCTGCCTCCCTCCTTTCTGGAATAGAGGTGTTACATTCTCTATTTTCCAATCCACTGGGACCTTTCCAGAATCTAAGGAATTTTGTGGGATTATAACCAATACATCTACTCTCTTTGCCACCACTTTTTTTAAAGCCCAAGAATGCAGGTCACCCAGTCCTGGGGACTTGTCAGCCTTTAGGTTCAATAGTTTTCCTGGCATCTTTTCTCTGGTGATTGTTCTGTGTTCCTCCCTCCCTATTACCTCTCGATTTTCAATTATCTTTGTGAATTGTTCTCGGTCTGGTACCGTGACGATAGACACAAAATACCTGTTTCAAGCCTCCATCATTTCTTTGTTTTCCATGATCAATTTCCCAGGCTCACTCTCCAGAGGACCAACCTGGATTTAGTCACTCTTTTCCTCTTCAAATACTTGCAGAAACCTTTACTATCTACTTTTGTAGTCCGAGAATGTTTACCCTCATACTCTAATTTCTGCCTGTTTCTTATCTTTTACTCATTCTTTGCTGATTCTAAAATCGGCCCAACTTTTGAATGAACACTAACCTTTGTAGATTTTGATGGTGTTTCTTTCAATTTAATACATTCCTTGACTTCCTTATTTAACCATGGATGATGCATTCTTCTCAAACAGCCTTTCTTTCTCTCTGGCATAAATGTTTGCTGAGAGTTATTCAAAGTCACCCACTTCCATACTGATGTCCCAATTTTCAACCTAGCTTCCCAAGTTCGCTTTCGCCAGCTCTCCCTTCATACCCTTCAGAGTTCTCTTTATTTAGTTTTTAACTTAGGCCAGCACTTTTAAAAAAGATTTAGAGTACCCCATTCTTTTTTTTCCAATTAAAAGGCAATTTAACGTGGCCAATCCACCTACACTGCACACCTTTGGGTTGTGGGGGTGAGACCCACACAGACATGGGGAGAATGTGTAAACTCCACATGGACAGTGATCCGGGGCCGGGATCGAACTCAGGTCCTCAGCGCCATGAGGCAGCTATGCTAACCACTGCTCCACTGTGCCGCCCTTAGACCAGCACTTCTCACCTTCAAACTGAAAGTGGAATTTTATTATATTATGATCAATGTGACTTAGAGGCTCCATCACGATGAGATTATTGACTAATCCTGTCTTGTTGCACATTACCAGATCGAGGATAGTCTGCTCCCTGGTTGGCTCTAAAATGTATGGCTCCAAGAAATTGTTCCAAAAAGACTCTGAACCCATTTTTTAGGATATTTTTGCGAATCTGATTCTCCCAATTGACATTAAAATTATCGGGGACCTTGATGATTGTTCCTCCGTTGGTGTGTGTCCTTGTGTCTCTTCAGGTTCAATGCTCAGTTGAAGTTTCATCCACATACAGAACACCAGGAAAGGTTTCTCCTCAATGTGAATGTTGTGATAATATTTCAGGCTTTGCACAGTCAGTGCAGTGGAACTCTCACTTGGATGAGTCCTTGTGCCTTTCCAGTGAAAGTAATATTTAAATTATTTGAAAGCTGACAGATCATAATTTCTCCTTCTAGATTCAATGGTTCATGATATTCAGATCCTGATGAATTAACTGAATCTGTCAGATGACAACGAGGTGCCTGGCTTGCAATTTCTGTCTTCAAATCCACCCATCTGATGAATGAGTTTGCAAATGTCATCACTGTCAGTACAGGATAGAAATTAAGAAATAATCCTCCCACCAGAATTACTCCTGCTGCTTATCCACAATTCTCCTCCCCTGAAGGTGCTGACTCTCGGGTTCAGTTTCACATTCACTTATTGCCCTCCCCAATATGTCACACATGTATCTAAATCTTTACACCTAGAGTTAACAAACTGTTTTGCTAAGGGGAGCTCGCAATCAAATCCAGTGACTACCCACGTGTACGTTGTATCAGTGTGGGGTCACTGCCCTCCCACCGCTACTTGTCACCCAGGAGTTTGGAGACTGGGCTTTGGATGAGTAATGACGGCCGCATCTCCCACAATCCCCAGCGTTGGTGAAACCGCTCTTTCCACCGCGCCCGCGACCCAGGCCTATGCATGTTCAAGAGAGGGAAGCTGCGCATGTGGTGCAGAGTCGAGCCCACCCCCCTGAACGTCCTGTTACGGTATTAACCAATAGCAAAAGTTGGTGGACCGGAAGGACTCTGATCCTCCAGCTAATCAGAAGGCGGACTTTGAGTGAATGAAGATTGAGCTCCCCACAGACTGAAACCTCCTCCTGTCCCCAACATCTGTGAGTAAAACACTTTATTTTCTCCCCCTTTCCATTTCTTTTCTCATTCTCACCTTCAATTGGCGACTCGGAGCAACTGAAGGGAAAGAAAGTGAATCGAGGGAGGGTGCAGATTCTGGAAAGGTTGACCCAGCTCTCTCTCTCTCTTAAAGACATTTGCTCCCTCAGCTTGACACATTTATTTAGGGCAGCACGGTAGCATTGTGGATAACACAATTGCTTCACAGCTCCAGGGTCCCAGGTTCGATTCCGGCTTGGGTCACTGTCTGTGCGGAGTCTGCACATCCTCCCCGTGTGTGCGTGGGTTTCCTCCGGGTGCTCCAGTTTCCTCCCACAGTCCAAAGATGTGCAGGTTAGGTGGATTGGGCATGATAAATTGCCCTTAGTGTCCAAAATTGACCTTAGTGTTGGGTGGGGTTACTGGGTTATGGGGATAGGGTGGAGGTGTTGATCTTGGGTAGGGTGCTCTTTCCAAGAGCCGGTGCAGACTCGCTGGGCCGAATAGCCTCCTTCTGCACTGTAAATTCTATGATATAAATTCTATGATGATTACGACACTTGGATTCCATTCAGTAACCCAATCCATGCCGACTTTGTAGAGAAATCCAATCAGTCACATTCCCCCCTCGATATCCCCATTACTCTGCAAGTTT
Organism: Scyliorhinus torazame; assembly: GCF_047496885.1. Lineage (NCBI taxonomy): Eukaryota > Metazoa > Chordata > Chondrichthyes > Carcharhiniformes > Scyliorhinidae > Scyliorhinus > Scyliorhinus torazame. Next base: position 170,127,519 of record NC_092711.1, read on the forward strand.
ATTTCCTCACACTTTTATTTTGAAATGATGATCGTCTGTGCTTCCTCCACCCTCATAGGCAGCGAGTTGCAGATCTCTCACATCTCACTGTTGAAATAACTATCTCCCTCACAGCCCCATCAGTCTCCAGTCCTGTAATCAAGTCCTGTATATTACACACATTTTTAGTGCGGTATTATTGAGTATTTACTGGGAAAAGCGGAGCGAGAATGGAGGGAGAATGTGTGCGATGGAGATTCACAGCTTTTGGGGAACAAGAGAGGAAAGAATGTTCCATAGCAACTAGAATTGTCTGTTCTGAATTTCTATCCTGCACTGACAGTGATGTATTTTGTAAATTGTTTTTACAGTATATTAGAAGAGGACGAATTCCAGTCAGATATCTCAGACATCACAACACGATCTGACAGAGTCACTCGACTCTTTGGGGCTGAATATTATCAGACTTTGAATCCAGAAGAAGAAAAGTTTGTCTCATCTGTTGGCTTCAAAGGATTTTCAGCAACTTTGCAATCTGAAAAGTACCAAGACACACATACCTGAGTGAGAGTGTCCTAGTGCAGATATTGAATGAGCTTTAACCAGCTCCACAGCCCAAAGAAACATCGCTCCATTCAGAGAGGGGAAAATCCATACACGTGTTCGCTGTGAAGACAAGGTTTCAACTGATCATCGGACCTGGAGAGAGACACATACTGCATGCAGCAACCATGGAAATGTGAGGACTGTGGCAAGAGATTCAAATACCCGTCATAACTGGAGTTGGGAGAGGTTATAGAGGGGTTCTGGTGTGAGGTGCTCCGGAGAGTAAATGCCTCTACCTCATGTGCGAGGTTGGGGCTGATACAGCTGAAGGTGGTATACAGAGCACACCTCACGAGGGTGAGGGTGAGCCGATTTTTTGAAGGAGTAGAGGATGTGTGTGAGCGTTGCAGGAGGGGGTGGGGGGGGGGGGAGGGGGAGGGGGCACGAATCACGTTCATATGATTTGTTCCTGTCCAAAGCTAGAGGAGTACTGGAAGGAGGTTTTTAGGGTAATTTCTAAAGTGGTGCATGTGAAACTGGACCCGGATCTCCGGGAGGCCATATTCGGGGTGTCAAATCAGCCAGGGTTGGAAACGGGGGCAGAAGATATTGTAGCCTTCGTCTCGTTGATCGCCTGAAGGCGGATCCTGCTGGGAGCAGCTTCTCCACCCTGTGCCCTGGCGTGGCGGGGGGACTTGTTGGAATACTTGACCCGTGAGAAGGTTAAGTTTGAACTGAGGGGAAGGATGGAGGGGTTCTACAAGTCATGGGCATTATTCATTAAGCACTTTCAAGAACTGGATAACATCGAACATTAGTTGGGGGGAATGGGGGGGGGAGAGGGTTGGGGGAGGGGGGCTGCTTGTATTAAGGGTGACTATGGGTAATCCCAGATTCCTTTTTGTCATTTGTTTATGTAAACATGCGGGCTGATGTTTGGGGGTTGGTGGGGGGATGGGATTGTTGTTATTGTTATGGGGATTAACATATTTGTTGCTGATTATTGTTTATTGTTGGTGGGTGTAAATTTGGCAGAAAATGTGAAAAAGGAGAATAAAAATATTAAACAAAAAACAATCTCCTCTGCCATTTCCTTGTTCCCCATAACTGAAACAGCGGTGTGGAGGCACATGGTGGTTAGCACTGTTGCTTCACAGCTCCAGGGACCCGGGTTCAATTCCCGGCTTGGGTCACTGTCTGTGCGGAGTCTCCACGTTCTCCCCAAAACTGTGTGGCTTTCCTCCCACAAGTCCCAAAAGATGTGCTTGTTAGGTGAATTGGACATTCTGAATTCTCCCTCTGTGTACCTGAACAGGTGGCGGCGTGAGGCGACTAGCGGATTTTCATTGCAGTGTTAATGTAAGCCTATTTGTAACAATAATAAAGATTATAATAATAAAGAATATTATTACTATCTCCTCAGATGTATTTTCTAAGGGGTCTCGGTGGAGTTGAGGATTCAATCAGATCAGCCGTGAACTTATTGAATGGTGGAGCAGGCACGAGGGGCCGAGTGGCCTACTCCTGCTCCTAATTCGTATGTTATCACTTCCTTTATAATAGATTGTAGCATTTTCCCTCCTACTGATGTCAGGCTAATGGGTCTGTGGTTCCCCGTTTTCTCTCTCTCCTTAAATAGTGGGGTTACATTTACCACCTTCCAATCTGCAGGAACCATTCCAGAATCTATATAATAGTGAAAGGTGATCACCAATGTATCCACTATCTCGACAGCCGCCTCTTTCAACACTCTGGGATGTAGAGCATCAGCTTTTGGGGATTTATTAACTTCCAACCACATTAATTTCTCCAGTGCTACTTTTTCACTAATACTAATCTCTTTCAGTCCCTCGTGCTCACTGGTCCCTTGGTTTTCTGTGTGTTTTAGGACAATTTCTGTATCTTCCTCCGTGAAGACAAACACATTGTTTAGTTTCTCTGCCATTTCCTTATCCCCCATTATAAACTCTCCTGTCTCTGCCTGGAATGGACCCACATTGGTCTTTGCTAATCTTTTCCTTTTCACATTCCTATAGGAGCTTTTCCAGTCAGTTTTTATGTTTCTCCCCAGTTTGCTCTCATATTCTATTTCTCTTTATGAGTTTCTTGGTCCTTTGCTGAATTCTAAAACAAGTTCCCAATCCTCAGGCTCACTAATATTTTAGCCACTTTGAGTCTCCTCCATTGATCTAATAGAATCTTTAACTTTTCTTGTCAGCCACGATAGCTTCATTTTGCTGTTTAATTTTTGCTTCTTAAAGGAATCTATATTTTATGTAAATAAAATGCGAGTGGTTGCCGGTCTATTGTCTGTCGTCATACAAAGAACAACAAAGAACAAAGGACAGTACAGCACAGGAACAGGCCCTTCGGCCCACCAAGCCTGCTCGGATCATGATGTTTGTCTAAACTAAAACCTTCTGTGCTTCCAGTGTCTGTATCCGTCTATTCCCATCCTATTCATGTATTCGTCAAGATGCCTCTTAAATGTCACTATCGTACCTGCTTCCAGCACCTCCTCCGGCAGCGAGTTCCAGGCACTCACCACCCTCTGTGTAAAAAAAACCTCCCTCACACATCTGCTCTAAACTTTGCCCCTCGGACCTTAAACCTATGTCACCTGGTAATTGACTTTTCCAACCTGGGAAAAAGCTTCTGACAATCAACTCTGTCCATGCCAGTCAATTTTGTAAACTTTTATCGGGTCGTCGCTCAACTCTGTCGCTCTAGTGAAAACAATCCGAGTTTATCCAACCTCTCCTCATAGCTAATACCCTCCAGGCCAGGAAACATCCTGGTAAACCTCCTCTGTACTCTCTCCAAAGCCTCCACATCCTTTTGGTAATGTGGTGACCAGAATTGTCAGCAATATTCCACGTGTGGCCTAACTAAGGTTCTGTACAGCTGCAGCATGACTTGCCAATTTTTATACTCAATGTCCCGACCAATGAAGACAACCATGCCGTCTGCCTTCTTAGCTCCTTATCCACCTGCGTTGCCACTTTCAGTGATCTGTTTATTGTAATTTCCCAATCTACCACAGACAACTTGCCCCTCATACCATGACAGTTTCCTTCTGCGAGAAACACCCAGATAAATTAGACAGAAGAACCATGTAACCACCATAGCCCATCTTCATGGCAACGTGGCTGCTTTGGGAACTAAATATCTTCCGACGTGCAAACACCTTTTCATTCTGTGCTCCTCGTCAAACTTGGAACCAGGTAATCGCAACGAGCCTCAAAAATGGTCAGCCCACCGGAGGCAGAGGTGTTAGACCGGCCAGTCCAGCAGAAAGAAACCCTCCAATCATCACCATTCACCAGATGTCAGAATGAACAGAATGCAGTCCTGGATGTCAGTGAGAGCAGAAACAATAACAACGGAGCCAACATCTGTAATTTATTGTGAACTTGTTGGAGTCACAACAGGTGTGATGAATCACAAAACCCTCTCCCCACATTGAGAGCAGATGAATGGTCTTTCATCAGAATTAACTCGCTAGTGTCTCCGGAGATGGGACGGATCATTGAATGTCTCCCCTGCTCAGAGCAGGTGATTGGCCTCTTACAGGGGTGAACTCGCTAGTGTTCCTGCAGGGCGTATGGATATCTGAATCCCTTCTCTCACTAAGAGCAGGTTAACGCCTTCTCCCGAGTGTGAACTCGCAGGTGTCTCTGCAGGTTGGATAACCGAGTGAATCCCTTCTCACACTGAGAGCAGGTGAACGGCCTCTCCCCAGTGTGAACCCGCTGGTGTGCCAGCAGGCTCGATGAAGTAATGAATCCCTTCTCACACTGAGAGCAAGTGAACGGCTTCTCCCCAGTGTGAACTCGCTGGTGTGTCCGCAGGTGGGATAACTGAGTAAATCCCTTCTCACACTGAGAGCAGGTGAACGGCCTCTCTCCAGTGTGAACCTGCTGGTGTTTCCGCAGGCTCGATGAGGTAGTGAATCCCTTCTCACATTGAGAGCAGGTGAACGGCCTCTCCCCAGTGTGGACTCGCTGATGTATCTGCAGGTCGGATGATTGAGTGAATCCCTTCTCACACTGAAAGCAGGTGAATGGCCTCTCCCCAGTGTGAACTCGCTGATGTCTCCGCAGGTTGGATAACTGAGCGAATCCCTTCTCACACTGAGAGCAGGTGAACGGCCTCTCCCCAGTGTGAACCTGCTGGTGTTTCCTCAGGCTCGATGAGGTAGTGAATCCCATCTCACACTGAAAGCAGGTGAACGGTCTCTCCCCAGTGTGACGTCGCTGATGTCGCCGCAGGTCGGATAACTGAGTGAATCCCTTTTCACACTGACAGCAGGTGAATGTCCTCTCCCCAGTGTGAACCCGCTGATGTATCCGCAGGCTGAATAACTGAGTGAATCCCATCTCACACTGAGGGCAGGTTAACGCCTTCTCCCCAGTGTGAACTCGCTGGTGTCTCTGCAGGGCGGATGACTGAGTGAATCCCTTCTCACACTGAGAGCAGGTGAACGGCCTCTCCCCAGTGTGAACTCGCTGGTGTGCCAGCAGTCTCGATGAAGTAGTGAATCCCTTCTCACACTGAGAGCAGGTGAACGGCCTCTCCCCAGTGTGAACTCGCTGATGTTTCTGCAGGTCGGATGATTGAGTGAATCCCTTCTCACACTGAGAGCAGGTGAACGGCCTCTCCCCAGTGTGAACTCGCTGATGTCTCCACAGGTGGGATAACTGAGTGAATCCCTTCTCACACTGAGAGCAGGTGAACGGCCTCTCCCCAGTGTGAACTCGCTGATGTATTCGCAGGTCGGATAACTGAGTGAATCCCTTTTCACACTGAGAGCAAGTGAACGGCCTCTCCCCAGTGTGAACTCGCTGGTGTGTCAACAGGGTGGATAACTGAATGAATCCCTTCTCACACACAGAGCAGGTGAACGGCCTCTCCCCAGTGTGAATACGCCGATGAGCGGCCAGCGCAGATGGAAACCTGAATCCCTTCCCACAGTCCCCACATTTCCACGGTATCTTCATATTTTGGGTCTCCTCGTGTCTCTCCAGGTTTGCCGATCTTTGAAGCCTCGTACACACATAGAACACGTGTAACGTCCCTCCCGCTGTGAATGGTGTGATATTTTTTCAGGCTCTGTAACTGGTTAAAGCTCTTTCCACAGTCAGTGCTCTGGAACACTCTCACTCAGGTGTGTGTGTCTCGGGGCTTTTCCAGTCTCACTGATGTTTTGAAGCCGACAGAAAAGACAAACATTTCTCCTTCTTGATTCAGTGATACTCAGTTCCAAGGAATTGAGAGACTCAGTCAGATTGAGATGTGACGTTTGAGATTTCTGTCTGTAATTCCTCCTCTTCTAATATCCTGTAAAAACAATTTACAGAAGTTACTTTTCTTTTCCTAATTTTGGAGAAGGTATCCTGAGGGTAACGACAGTCTGGCCGTGGGGTTAATCCTCCGGGTCCTCAGTCTTATTGAGAAATGTCCCCTTGGATCTATTGTGGTGGTGATTCTTTTGTACTTTTGTTATTATGGGAGGGTTTATGTGTTGTTGACTTTATCCTACTCTGGTACAGACGGGGCTTTTATCCGTGAAAGGAGCAGTTTGAGGAGACTTTGGTAAAGTGAGTTGGAGGAGGGGGTAATGGCACACGCCCGATTGTGGTGTGAAAATCTGTTCCTGTCTCTCTGTCGCCTAACTAATAGCGGCAGTTAATCTGCAAATTTTCTCAGGGAATGTATGGGGCATCCATCACCCTATCAGAAGGAAAAAGATAATCTCCTTTCTTAAGGAGAAAGTCAACATAGTTTTATTACAGGAAACACATCTGGATTATGAGGAACACTTTAAATTGAGGCGGGATTGGATGGGGCAGATTTTTTCACCTCTTTTTCATCGAGTCGCAGACTTGTGGCAATGCTTATTATACACTATCCAAGCAGTCAGGGTAACTCTGCCGATTACAATGTGCATGTCAATTTCCTTTGTGCCGGTCCCCCCATCTCCTGTCCCTCCCCTCCGCCCCCTTCACTCGTCGTTTCTGGGTCCTTTCCTGGGCCCTTCACTGTACAATGGGAGTTATCTGTTATTTACAAGTGGACGGTGCCCTCCCTTCCCCCCCCCCCCCATTGATGGGCCTCCCCCTTCCACCCCGTGCACTCCCTGTCCTGTTTTAAACCTTCCCTTGGGGGTTCCTCTTCTTGTATTTTTGTTCTCGGCTCTTTGGTCTCTGTGTCAGTTGGTTTTGGGTTCTCCCTCCTTGTCCCAGTAGCCCCCCCCTCCCCTTTTCCTGCCTGCTCCCTGTGATCCCGTTGGCTCCCGTACGTCCACCTCCCTCCCCAGTGTTCCATTGGCCGCTGGCTTCAAACAGGTCCTGGAACAAGTTGGTGAATGGCCTCCACACTTTGTGGGAACCATCCTCTGACTCTTGGACGGTGAACTTGATTTTCTCCAGGTGGAGAAATTCCGATAGGTCTGCCAGCCAGTCTGCAGCTGTGGGTGGTGCTGCTGATCGCCAGCCGAGCAGGATTCTCCAGCGGCCAATTAGAGAAGCAAAGGCAAGGGCGTCCACCCACTTCCCCATGAATAGTTCTGGCTGGTCCGATTCCACGAAGACTGCCATTTGTGGGCACGGCTCCACCCTCATAACCATGGACATTGCGTCTAAATAGGCTGTCCAGAATTCGACAAGTCTGGGGCATACCCAGAACATGTGGGCACGGTTTGCCGGACCCTGCTGGCACCATTCACATTTGTCCTCCATCTCTGAGAAGAACCTGCTCATTCGGGTTCTTGTCAGGTATGTTCTGTACACAACATTCAACTGCATGAAGCATCGCCTTGCGTAGGAGAAGGTGGAGTTGGTCCCGTTCAGTGCTTCGCTCCAGAGTCCCCACCCTATTTCCATCCCTCGCACTTTCTCCCATTTTTCCTGGGTTTCGTCAAGTAAGGAGCGCATCCTTATTAAGAGTTGTCGGTACAGGTCCTCAGGGTTTCCTTTCCCCAGACTGTCTGCGTCCAGTAACTCCTCTTGCATTGTGCTTCTCAGGGTTCCTGGGTATGCTGGTGTCTCCCTGCAGAGAAAGTTTTTGATCTGGAGCTCATCCCTGTTTGGTAGGACCAGTCTCTCTAAGGTCGCTAGTCTATTTCCTGTGTCATAGTCCCTAACCATCAGTGTTCCCCCTTCTTGTCTCTACCTCTTGAAGGTGGTGTTGAGAATGGCTGGTGCAAACCTGTGGTTGCCGCAGATGGGGGCCATGAAGGACACATCGGTCAGACTGAAATGCTACCACATCTGGTTCCAGGTTCTCAGGGTAGCTGCCACCAATGGACTGGTGCTGGCGGGGATGGGAGTGTTGCCATGGCGAGGGCCCGGAGGATCATTCCTGTACATGAGGACTCATCCATCCTTACCCATTCCATGTCTGGATCCTTTACCCATCTCCTCACTCTTTCGGCCGTGGCTGCCCAGTGATAGTATTGCAAGTTTGGGAGGGCCAGGCCTCCCATGTTTCTTCTCCATTGTAGTACTGTTTTAGGGATTTTTGAATTCTTGCCCCTCCGCACAAACGATGTTAGGTTAGGTGGGTTGACCATGATCAATGCACCAGATTATGGGAATAGGATGGGGAGTCTGCCGCTGTGAGTGCTTTTTCTGATGGTCAGTGCAGACTTGAAGAAGCGAATGGCCTCCTTCTGCACTATGGAGATTCTATGGCATCTATGTTATTTTAATTCGACTATGCTGTTAGTCTGTTTTGTAATATTTTGGGGTATGCGCCCTGCATTGTTATTCTTCTGTTTTTATATAATCTTACCCTCTTTCCCCGCTCACTATGTTAACCTGTTAACTGATCTGGCATTTCATCTAGAGGCTCTGGTCACTCAAATATCCTGCTATGAATTAATTCTGCAATGTGTTGCTTGTATTTATGCTGGCAGTATCAGTTGTTCTACACTGTACCAATTTTCCATCAATATTTCTGTTATCCTGTTGCATTCATTATTTTAAAAATGGTAAAAAACATAACAAAAGAAATATTAAAAATCTGTCCAACTCAACCTTGAATATATTCAGTGATCCACAGACTCCATTGATCCCTGTGGAAGAGAATTCCATAGACTAATAGCCTTTTGAGGGAAGAGATGACTGGAAATATATAAATAGCGACAGTACAATATTACACAACCAGAAATAATAGTAAATGTACTTTATTACAGACTATAAATAATATATCTAATTTAAAAATACTAGACATATCTCTAGCCGATATTAATTTACTGTCCCATTAAATGTCAGCCATCTCTTGGAGAAACCAGCCCTTTAATTGTGATAAAAGAAAATTACTGCGGGTGCTGGAATCTGAAACGAAAGAGAAAATGATGGAAAATCTCAGCAGGTCTGGCAGCATCTGTAGGGAGAGAAAAGAGCTGACGTTTCGAGTTCAATGACTCTTTGTCAAAGTTTTGTCAAAGAGTCATCGGATTTGAAACGTCAGCTTTTTTCTCCCTACAGATGCTGCCAAACCTGCTGAGATTTGCCACCAATTTCTCTTCCTTTAATTGTGAACATCAGGAAAGAGACCATCCTTTTATTTATTAATTATTTTTTCAATGCATTTTATTCAAACTTGTATCAAAGTAGGTTACAGCAAATAAACACCCCGGGAAACATTCTTCCCAACAATCTATATGGTTTGTACAGATTTTTCTCCTTTTCCATTCCCCCCACCACCCCCCACACGACGAACAGCTCCTCAAACATGGTCACAAACAACCCCCACCTTTTCTCAAACTCCCCTGCTGCACCCTTAACTCAGACTTTCTCTTCTCTAACCGCAGTAAGCCGTGCAGGTCACCCAACCGCGCTGCTACCCCCGGTGGCGAGAGACCATCCTTCTAGCCAGACAAATAAATGTGTCAAGCTGAGGGAGCAAAGGATGTCAATGTCTTTCAGAGAGAGAGAGAGACCTGAACCAACCTTTCCAGAGTCTGCACTCTCCCTGGATTCACTTCCTTTCCCTTCAGTTGCTGCAAGTGACCAATTGAAGGTCAGAATGAGAAAAGAAATGGAAAGGGGGAGAAATGAAAGTGTTTTACTCACAGATGTTGGAGTTTTTTTCCTTCACTTCCGCTGTGACATCACAATGGGGCACTGCCCGAATCAGCCAATAGGAATTACTCTTCCGCGCTGTCGTCACCGGGTTCCAGTGCGCAGGCCCGGCGCTCCCCGCCCCCACCCGTTGTTTCGCCCGCCCCTTGAACAAGGGGGAAAATTAACCGACAACAGAACCTCCTCGAGACAAGGTTTCCAGGCAACCGGCTGACGGCCAGAGCGAGAAGCCAATCGGTGATCTCCCCCTGCCCACGACTGCGCATGTCCAAGGGAGAGGGGAGGATGCGCATGTGTAAAGGGGAGCCCGCCTTCTGACCTTTTACCTGAGGTATTGACCAATGGCAAGAGTTGGAGGACCAGAAGGATGGTCCTCCAGCTAATCAGCTCGGGCTTTGTGTGACTGCTCGATTGAACTTCACAAGGACGCAAACTTCCTCCCGTCTCCAACATCTGTGAGTAAAACATTTTCTTTTCTCCCTCTTTCCATTTCGTTTCTCATTCTCACCTTCAATTGGTCACTTGCAGCAACTGAAGGGAAAGGAAGTGAATCCAGGGAGGGTGCAGACTCTGCAAACCTTGGCCCAGGTCTCTCTCTCTCTCTTAAAGACATTGACATCCTTTGCTCCCTCAGCTTGACACATTTATTTGTCGAGATCTTCTCAGAAGCCCAAATACGACATTCATGAACCCTGCCGCTGCCCAGCTTGTAATATAATTAGGAGCCAATTTAGCTCAGCTGGTTAGTGATGCAGAGCGAGGTCAGACTGGTCCTCCCTCATGATTGTCAGATGGAGGGCAGCACGGTAGTGCAGTGGTTAGCACTGCTGCCTCACGGCACCGAGGTCCCAGGTTTCATCGCGGCTCTGGGTCACTGACCATGTGGAGTTTGCACATTCTCCCCGTGTTTGTGTGGGTTTCACCCCCACAACCCAAAGATATGCAGGGGAGGTGGATTGGCCAAGCTAAATTGTCCCTAAATTAGAAAAAATGAATTGGGTACTCTAAATTTAAAAAATAAATTGATTGTTGGAAGGATGCCCTCCAGCTTTCTCACCAAAACTTTAGATAGCAGTTTCAAGTCAACATTCAAAAGATAGATTGGCTGATAAGAGATGCGCTCCCTCGATCCTTGTCCGCTTCAGAATCAAACAGACATAAGCCTCAGAAAGAGTCAATGGCAGCATACTTGAGTCAAAGTGATAATACAAACCCACAAATAGTTCCAACAGTAAACCTCAAATCCCCTATAAAACCCACACCCACAGCCATGTGGTCCCAGCGCTTTACCTGGCTGAAGCTCCTCCATGGTCTTTGACATCGCTTCCCTAGAAAGAGTAGCATTAAGAGCCTCATGCTGGCTTTCTGAGGCTTCCGGGAGATTCAAGGAAAATAAATAATGCTCCACACTGCCAATACATCACCAGACTGCTCAGACTTGTATAATCCTGCATAGAATTCCCGAAATTCCTGTTTATTTCCTCCGTCTTCGTGACCCTTTTCCCTTTGCCAAGCCGCACAGAGAAATTCGCTCCAAAGTCGGCCTTTGTATTTGCTCGGGTTACTCCCAAACTCGTACAACTTCTGCCTCGCAATCTTTCAACTTTTCTCAACCTGCTGAGTAAATAGGGAGTCTTGCTGCGTTAACCTCCTTCAGCAATAGCTTACTCGGGCCTCCTTATAATTCTCCTCGGCCTTCGCCAAACAAACCTCCAGACAGCGCTGGTTCTCCAACACCTGCACCTCTTATTTGCAGTGTAAGAAGTATTCATCCACCTGCCCCGCCCCCGCCGCCCCCCCCCCCCGATGAGTGAAAACATCGCCCAGTGTCTTATTAACCCATGTCCACGAAGTCCTCAGTTCGGCACCAGCCCTCCTCTCTTGGCGAAGTCCATCGCATCCTCGGGCTCCTCAAAGTAATGGTGCCGTCCCTCGTGTGTGATCCACAGGTGAGCCGGATACAGCAGCCCAAACTTCACCTGCTTCTTAAACAGAATCTCTTTGACTTGCCTGTAGCCTGCCCTTCTTCTAGTCACCTCCACGCTCAGGTCCTGGTAGATGCGCATGGCACTGTTATTCCAATGGCAGCTCCGCGTACGCTTAGCCCACTGTCGCACCCGCTCCTTGTCCAGGAACCTGTGAAACCGGGCCACCATCGCTCGGGGGAGGGGGGGCGCCTCTCGCGACTGCCTCACCAGCGCCCTGTGCGCCCTGTCCACTTCCACCGGGCGCGGGAAGTCATCATCTCCCAACAGCTTCTGGAACATGCCCGCCACATCGCGGCACCGTCTCCCTCAGCCCCCTCCGGGAGACCAACGATTCTCAAATTCTGCTGATGCGACCTATTTTCCAGGTCCTCTACCTTCTCCAGAAGCCTTTTTTGTTGGTCCTTCAGCCTCTCTATCTCCGCTTCCACCACCATTTTGGTTATCCTCCTGCTCCTCCAGCGCCTTTTCCAACTTCTGGATCGTACGATCCTGGGCATCCAGCCTATGCTCAAGCCCTCGATGTCCTTCTGAATCAGGTCTAAACTGTTCCGCTGCAAAACAGTAAAGCACTCTTGAATGACCTTCAACAGATGCTCCGTCGTTGGCTGGGCTGTCTGCACCGCGGTCCGGACGTCGGCCATATTGTCCTCAGCAGCAGCTTGTACACTGCCCTTGTTTGCCCACTTCTTCAACTGTTTGCGATTCTTTCTGCTTCTTAATTCCATACACCTGTGTCTGGAGTCAGTGCCTGAGTGCCTATGCCTTCCAAACTAGCACTCAAAAGTACAAAAAAGTCAGGGAAAAAGTCCGACTGGATTGAGAGCCACCAAGTGTGCGACTTACTCCTCCTTAGCCGCCACCGGAACTTCCACCTAACCATTTTGGACACTAAGGGCAATTTATCATGGTCAATCCTCCTAACCTGCACATCTTTGCACTGTGGGAGGAAACTGGAGCACCCGTACGAAACCTACGCTGACACGGGGAGAACATGCAGATTTCCACAGACAGTGACCGAAGCCGGAATCGAACCTGGGACCCTGGAGATGTGAAGCACCGGTGCTAACCACTGGGCTACCAGGCTGCCCATCTAGAATGCCTGAAAGACGTGCGTTTGGTGAATTGAACATTCTGAATTCTCCTTCTGTGTACCCTAACGGGCGCCGAATGTGGTGACTAGGGGAGTTTCACAGTAACTTCATTGCAGTGTTTTTTTTAAAATATAGATTACCCAATTCATCTTTTAAAATTAAGGGGCAATTTAGCGTGTTCAATCCACCTACCCTGCACAACTGTGGGTTGTGTGGACAAAACCCAGGCAAACACAGAGAGAATGTGCAAACTCCACACGGACAGTGACCCCGATCCAGAATCTAACCTGGGACCTTGGCGCCGTGAGGCGGCAGAGCTAACCACTGCGTCACCGTACCGCCCCATTGCAGTGTTAATGTAAGCCGACTTGTGACAATAATAAAGATTATTATTTAAAAATTTTAGGGTACCCAATTCATTTTTTTCCCCAATTAAGGGGCAATTTTGCATGGCCAATCCACCTAGTTTGCACATCTTTTTGGTTGTGGGGACAAAACCATCACAAACACGGGGAGAATGTGCAAACTCCACACAGTGTCTGAAAGCCGGAATCAAATCTGGGACCTCGGTGCTGTGAGGCCGCAGTGCTAACCCACTGCGCCACTGTGCTGCCCCCGATTATTATTAAGAGGGAGTAGCCTCTCCAACTCTACTTTACCTTTCCATTTCTTTTCTCATTCTGAGGGGACTTTGGTGACTTGCAGCAACTGAAGCGAAAGGAAGTTTGTATGTTGCACACATTTTGAGTTTGGTATTATAGACATATTCCTGTCTGGCAGCCTGCATGGAGATTTTCAGGCCTCTGTCCAGGACAGGAAGCAGTGAGCATGGATCTGTGAATCAGCCTGAAGCAGCACCTTTCGAGATTTGGGAGGATTAGAGAAGATAAATATTACATACTGTAGAGTGAGAATGGAGGGAGAGTGTGTTGGGTGGAAATTTACAGCTTTTGGAGAATGAGAAAGGAAAGAATGTTTTATAGAAACTAGAATTGTCTGTTCTCAACTTGCATCTTACAGGATATTAGATGAAGATTTGCAGAAAAAAACAAACATCACTTCAGGATTTGGAAGAGTCACTTGGTTTATCGGGACCTGAATACGGTACACGTGACAATAAACAAATCCAATCCAATCCGGAGAACCATCACAGCAAGACACCTCTGGGGTTAAGGGTTGCCAGTCAGGCAAAGGAACACAATGGCAGTAAACACAGGAATGAAGAATCACATTGGGCTGGTTCCAGGAGAATTGAGTGACAATTTCTGCAACGTAACCATGGAGTGTGATTATTGATCGTGTTAAAGTAAAAGTAAGAAGTCTCACAACACCACGTTAAAAGTCCAACAGGTTTGTTTCGAATCACTAACTTTCAGAGCACAGCTCCTTCCTCAGGTGAATGAAGAGGTGGGTTCCAGAAACATATAGATAGATAAAGTCAATGATGCAAGACGATACTGTTGAATGAGAGTCTTTGCAGGTAATTAAGTCTTTACAGGTCCAGACAGAGCAACTGGAGAGAGGGATAATCACAGGTTAAAGAGATGTGAATTGTCTCAAGCCAGGAGAGTCGATAGGATTTTGCAACCCAACAATGCAGAATCGCCAAGCAGAAACTTATAGCTAGGTTCCGCACACATGAGTACAGCCTCAACCAAGACCTTGGATTCATGTCGCATTACATTCACCCCCCACCATCTGGCCTGGGCTTGCGAAATCCTACCAACTGTCCTGGCTTGAGACAATTCACACCTCTTTAACCTGCTCCATCTGGACCTGTAAAGTACATTTATTATTATTTCTAGTCTTTTAATATTGTACTGCAACCATGTTATATATTTTCAGTAATCTCTTATCTCAGAGGGTTGTTAATCTCTGGAATTTGTTTCCCCCAGGGTCCAGTGGAGTCTGGGAGTCATTGAATATATTCAAGAATAAGCTAGACAGAATTATTTGTTTTATTATACGTGCCCAGTCTTTTTTTCAATTAAGGGTCCCTCTCCCTTGGACATGTGCAGTTCCAGACCACCCACCCATCTGGGATAAAGCAGTTTCTCCAGCATGGGAGGATTGTGGGAGCTGCGTCCGCCATTACTTGTCCGGAGCAGTCTCCAACCTCCTGAGACTCGGATGAAAAGTGAGGGGGTGGACATTGACACCAACCTGACACAAAGTATATGTGGGTAGTCACTGGATTTGATTGTGACCCCCCCCTCCCTCCCTCCCTCGCCAAAACATAATTTTTTCATTTAAGGTACCCAATTCATGTTTTTTCCAATTAAGGGCCAATTTAGAATGGCCAATCCACCAACCCTGCACATCTTTGGGCTGTGGGGATGAGACCCACACAGACACGGAGAGACTGTGCAAACTCCAAACGCAGTGTCCTGGGGCCGGGATTGAACCTGGGTCCTTGGCGCCGTGAAGTTAGACAGAATTCTGATTGACGAGGGAGTTGAGGGGCACGGGGAACAGGTAGGAAAATGGACTGAAAGTTAAGATGAGGAGCGAATTCTTCACTCCAGGATGTGGTGAAGCTTTGGAATTCTCTGCTCCAGAGGACTGTGGAGCCTCAAGTCATCAAGTATTTTCCAGATCGAGTTGATAGGTTTCGAGATGTTGAAGTCACTAAGGGAAATGGTGCTGAGCTAGATCGGCCATTGAGCTTATTACAGGGTTGAGCAAATTCAATGGGCCAAATGGTCAACTGCAGTGCCTATTTGTACTGGAAGCTCATTGGCGCATTCACACTTGGCTGAGACCATTCAGCTGCTCTCTTTGTGGGAAAGGATTCAGTCAGTCATTCACCCTGCAGACACACCAGTGAGTTCACACTGGGGAGAGACCGTTCACCTGCTTTCGGTGTGGGAATGGATTCACTCAATTATCCAGCCTGCAGAGGCACCAGTGGGTTCACACTGGGGAGGCCATTCATCTGCTCTCACTGTGGGAAGGGATTCTGTGAATCATCCACACTGCGGAGGCACCAGCGAGTTCACGCTGGGGAGAAGCCGTTCACCTGCTCTCAGTGTGAGAAGGGATTCTGTGCTTTCTCGAACTTGCTGAGACACCAACATGGTCACAATTGATTACAGGGGTTGGATTCTGTTGTTATTGTTTCTGCTCTCAATTACATCCAGGACTGCATTGTGTTCATTCTGTCAGTTGGTCAATGGGGAGGGTCGGAGGGTTTCTTTCTGCTGGACTGGCCTTCTCATGACTGATGCTCTTGAGCCTTGTGGCAAATTTCACAAGGATCACAGAGTGAAAGGGTGTTTGGAAGGTAGATGACAGATAGTTCCTGTTTCTGTTTGGAACCCCAATGCATGCAGTTCAGATGAAGATAGGCTATGGTGGTTACATGGTTCTGTCTCAGAAGGAAACTGTCAAGCTATGAGGGGCAAGTTGATTGGGAACATACAATAAAATGTGTAATGAAACACAGGCAATCGCATTTAAGGAATTATCACATATTTACATAAAATATAGATTCCTTTAAGAAACAAAAATCCAACAGGAAAAGTGACGCAACCGTGACTATCAAGAAACATTAAAGATTCCATTAGGTCAAAGGAAGAGGCTCATTGATAGATTACAGATTTATTGCTTCACTGATTTATTGGTACCTTGAAGAATCAATGCAGTATAATTCTTAAATTCAGTATACATACAGGCAGAAATTGTTTCAGATAAAAATATGAGAATTGCTGTACAGCAACTTAATATGTGTCAGAATCTAACACAGTTTCAAGAAAAGTTGCATAAAAGCCCTCGTCATGAATAAAACATTGTTCTACAAATACATCTAGCAATGAAAACGTATCGCAGCCTCAGCAACAGAAACATTTACAAAATGTAGCAAAGCCTTAGCAACAAGCAAGGTTAATGCAGAACGCCTTATCTTCAGAGGATTGGTACACGTGGCGGGAGCATGTAGACATTTAATTAACTTGATAGACATTAATGAATCTTCAGTAAAGACCAATGCCTGGATAACAAATCATGCTCCAAGTGACAGAGTTTTCTGATTAAATCAGGAAGCCTCAGCTGAGAATTTGAAACCAATAAGGGGTTAGACCATTGATAAGAATTTCTTTAAGAATAGTTTCATGACTAAAGTTTGTTCTATATTCATGCTTTAAGAAATTCTGAACCATCTATTGATTTCCTAATATTTTCTTATTTCATAGAATTAACAGTGCAGAAGGAGTCCATTCGGCCCATCGAGTCTGCACCGGCTCTTGGAAAGAGCACCCTACCCAAGGTCAACACCTTCACCCTATCCCCATAATCCAGTAACCCCACCCAACACTAAGGGCAATTTTGGACACTAAGGGCAATTTATCCTGGCCAATCCACCTAACCTGCACATCTTTGGACTGTGGGAGGAAACCGGAGCATCCGAAGGAAACCCACGCAGACACGGGGAGGATGTGCAGACTCCGCACAGACAGTGGCCCAAGCCGGAATTGAACCTGGGACCCTGGAGCGGCGAAGCAATTGTGCTATCCACAATGCTACCGTGTTTCCCCAATGTTTTTGTTTAACTCTCTTTGTTATGTTTTGACGTATTATTTGATCTGAATTTTGAATTATTTTTATGTAAGAGAATTGAGGTGGATAATTAGCAATAAAGTTGTATTTTTGGACACCTCCAATCAACCAGATCTTGGGCTCATTTTTGAAGATAAAATAAGAGATCTTATCACTCATATAGTTGCCAAAATAAGTGTAACCCTGAGGATTGGAAACTTGTTTTAGTATTTACAAAGGAGGATCAAGAAACTCATAAAGAGAAAATAGAAGACGAGAGCAAACTGGCTAGAAACATAAAAAAACGATTGGAAAAGTTCCTATAAAATGTGAAAAGGAAAAGATTCGCAAAGACCAATGTGGGTCCATTCCAGGCAGAGACAGAAGGGTTTATGATGGGGAATAAGGAAATTTCAGCGAAACTAAACAATGTGTGTCTGTCTTCACAGAGGAAGATACAGAAATTGTCCTAAAACACTAGAGAACCAAGGGACCAGTGAGCACGAGGAACTGAAAGAGATTAGTATTAGTGAGAAAGTAATACTGGAGAAATTAATGTGGTTGAAAGTTAATAAATCCCCAAAAGCTGATGCTCTCCATCCCAGAGTGTTGAAAGAGGCGGCTGGAGAGATAGTGGGTACATTGGTGATCATCTTTCAAAATTCTATAGATTCTGGAATGGTTCCTGCAGATTGGAAGGTAGTAAATGTAACCACACTATTTAAGGAGTGAGAGAGAAAACGGGGAACCACAGACCCATTAGCTTGACATCAGTTGGAGGTAAAATGCTACAATCTATTATATAGGATGTGATAACATACAAATTAGGAGCTGGAGTAGGCCACTCGGCCCCTCGAGCCTGCTCCACCATTTAATAAGTTGATCTGATTGTAACCTCAATTCCACATTCCCCCCGATAACCATTCACCCCCTTGCTTATCAAGAATCTATTCAACTCATTCTTCAAAATATTCAAAGACTCTGCTTCCACTGCCCTTTGAGGAAGAGAGTTCCAAAGACTCCCAACTCTGAGAGAAAAAAGTTCTCCTCTGCCTTAAATAGGCAAGTTGTTACTTTTAAAGTGACTCCAATTTCTAGATTCTCCCACAAGAGGAAACATCCTTTCCACATCCACCCTGTCAAGGCCCCTCAGGATCTGATACGGTTCAATCAAGTCACCTAAACTCCATCGGACACAAGCCCAGCCCGTCCAATCATTCCTCATAAGACCAGCCTCCAATTCCAGGTACGAGTCCAGTAAACCTTCTCTGAACTGCTTCCAACACATTTACATCCTTCCTTAAATGAGAGCAAGACTATACACAGTGCTCCAGATGTGGACTCATCAATGTCCTGTATAACTGAAGCACAACCTCCCTACTTTTGTATTCAATTCCCTTTTTGTGATTCATGCTCTTGGACACCCAGATACCTCGGAGTCTCAGAGCTCTACAATCTCTCACTATTCAGATCAGAAACTGTTTTATTCTTCTGGCAACATGGACAATTTCTCATTTTCTCACATTATTCTCCATTTGGCAGATCTTTTCCCACTCACATAACCTACCTCTATCCTTTGTAGTCTCCTTATGTCCTCTTCACAGTTTACTTTCCTACCGATCTTTATACCATTGGAGCATCAGAGCAGGAGTTGGCCATTCAGCCCATCGATCCTGCGCCGCCATTCAATGCGATCATGGCTGATCATCCATTTCATGGTAGCACACTGGTTAGCACAGTTGCTTCACAGCTCCCGGGTCCCAGGTCCGATTCCCGGCTTGGGTTACTATCTGTGCGGAGTTTGCACTTTCTCCAGGTGTCTGAGTGGGTTTCCTCCCACAGTCCAAAGATGTGCAGGTTAGGTGAATTGGCCATGCTAAAATGCCCTTAATGTCCAAAAAGGTTGGGTGGGGTTACTGGGTTACGGCGATAGGGTGGGGGTGTGGACTTTGGTCGGGTGCTCTTTCCAAGGGCCGGTGCAGACTCAATGGGCCAAATGGCCTCCTTCTGCCCTGTAAATACTATGATCCTATGATTCAATGTCTTTTTCCCCACACTATCTCCATATCCATATGGGCTATTGATATTTAGAAATCTGTCAGTTGCGTGGCACGGTTGCCCAGTGGTTAGCACTGTTGCCTCACGGCACCAAGAACCTGCGTTCGATCCTGGCCCTGGGTCACTGTCCATGTGGAGTTTGCACATTCTCCTAGTGCCTTGTGGGTCTCAGATCCACAACCGAACTTGATGTGCAGCATTGGTGAATTGGCCACGCTCCACTGCCCCTTAATTAGAAGAAAATAATTTATTAAACAAAAAAAAAAGAAATCTGTCAGTCTCTGCTTGAAACACACTCAGTGACTGAGCTTCCACAGCCCTCTGGGGTAGAGAATTCCAAAGATTCACAACCCGAGGAGTAAAGAAATGTCTCCTCAGAGACCCGTCCTAAGTGGCTTCTCCCTTAGTTTGAAATTGTGTCCCCTGGTTCCAGACTCTCCAACCAGGGGAAACCTCTCACCTGCACCCACCCTGTCTATTCCTTTGTGGATTTTGTAAGTTTCAATGAAATCCCCTCTCATTCCTTGGAACTCTAGAGAAAAGAGGCCTAGTTTCCCCAATCTGTTTTCATAGGACAGTCCTGCCATACCCGGGACAAGTCTGGTCAAACTTTGTTGCTGTTCCTCTGTGGCAATACCTTTCCTAAGTAAAACTGCACACATTACTCCAGCTGTGGTCTAAGCATTTCATAATGATCGATGTCATTGAGGCACGTTGCCTGGTTCTTCTTTGGCACCGGTATGATGGTGGTCTTCTTGAAGCAGGTGGGAACCTCAGAACGGAGGAGGGAAAGGTTGAGGATGTCCGCACATGATCTGGGTGCATGGCAGGGACTCCCGTCAGGACCTGTCGCTTTCCGAGGCTTCACTTTCAAGAAGGCCAATCTGACTTTGGAGGCTGTGACGGTGGGCATGGGCGTGTCCAAGGCTGCTGGGGCAGATGACAAAGGTTTGTTGGTTTCCTGCTCGAAATAAGCATAGAATGCATTGCGTTTGTTGGGAAGGGGAAGCACTGTTGCTAAAGATTCTACTCGGCTTTGCTTTTTAGCGCATTATGTTGTTTACGCCTTGCCACAATCGATGAGAGTCCATGATTCTCGCTTAGTCTGGACAACTCTTCTGTTGTCTCTTGGTATCCCTGTTGGCTTTGCAGAGGTTGTACCTAGATTTTTTTGTACAGGTCAGGGTTGCCTGACTTGAACGCCTCAGACCAGTCGGGAGTGAATCTCCCGATTAAGCCATGGTTTCTGGTTGGGTAACGTACGTACTACCTTCTTTGACACACAATCTTCTACACACTTGCTGATGAAGCCTGTGATGGTGCTGGCATACTCGTTTCGGCTAACTGCCGAGTTCTTGAATATGGACCAGTCACGTAGGAGCTCTTTTGCCTCAGACCAGCATTTGCACAACCTTCTTAACCGGATTTTCCCGTTCAAGTTTCTGCTTGTACGCCGAGAGAAGGAGCGCCATCTTGTGGTCCGATTTTCCGAAGTGCGGTCAGGGGATGGATCATCAGGCGCCCTTGATGTTTGTGTGGCAATGGTCAAGGATGTTGGGGCCCCTGTCGGGACAGGAGATGTGTTGGTGGAATTTTGGCAGTACACACTTGAGGTTGGCCTGGTTAAAGTCCCCGGCCACGATGAACAAGGCCGCCAGGTATTCTGTTTCATTGTTATTTATAGCGGTTACAATTCATCAAGCGCCTTCTTCACTTCCGCCTGGGGTGGGATGTAGACCGCCGTGATGATGGCAGAAGTGAACTCCATGGAAGGCCGTATGGATGGCACTTCACAGTCAGGTATTCCAGGTCCAGGGATCAGTAGTTCCCCAGGGTCGCCACATCCGAGCACCAGGTGTTGACGAGGAGACAAATCCCTCCACCCACTCCAGGTTCAGTCCTGGATGTGATTAACAGCAGAATCTAACCCATCATCACTTGTGAACCCTTTGGTGTCTCAGCGTGTTGGACGACTGAGTGAATCCCTCCCCAGTGAGAGCAGGTGAATGGCTTCTTTCCAGTGTGAACTCGCTGATGTCTCCGCAATGTGGATGATGTTTGAAACCTCTTTGTCGCAGTGAGAGGAGCTGAGCGGTCTCTCCTCAGTGTGAATGCACTGGTGTTCCATCAGTACCCAAGAGCTTTGAAACCCACTCCCACAGTCGGAGCATTTAAAAGGGTCTCTCATTGGTGTGAGTGACGTTGTGGCTCAGCAAGTGATGACCGAGTGAATCTTTTCCCAGTCGGCGAGGTGAACGGGCTCTCCCCAGTGTGACCTCGCTGGTGTCTCCGCAAGTTGGATGAGGTACTAAAGCTCTTTGTGCAATGAGAGCAGCTGAACGGTCTCTCCTCAGAGTGAAAGCGCTGGTGGGACATCAGTAGCTGAGAGCTTTTGAAACCCCTCCTGCAGTCAGAGCATTTAAAGGGCCTGCTCTTGGTGTGATTGACATTGTGTTTCAGCAGGTGGGATGAATGAGCAAATCCCTTATCACACACAGTGCAGATGAACGGCTTCTCCCCGGTGTGAACTCTCTGGTGACTCTGCAGGTCGGACAACTGAAAGAATCCCTTCCCACAGTCAGAGCAGGTGAATGGCATCTTCCCGGTGTGAACTCGTTCGTGCCTCCGCAGGTGGCCAATGTTAGTGAATCTCTTTTCACACTGAGAGCAGGTGAAAGGCCTCTCTCCAGTGTGAACTCGTTCGTGTTTCCGCAGGTTGCCAATACAATTGAATCTCTTTTCACACTGAGAGCAGGTGAAAGGCCTCTCTCCAGTGTGAACTCGTTCGTGTCTCCGCAGGTGGCCAATGTTAGTGAATCCCTTTTCACACTGAGAGCAGGTGAATGGCCTCTCCCCAGTGTGAACTCGTTCGTGTTGCCGCAGGCTGCCAATGACATTGAATCTCTTTTCACACTGAGAGCAGGTGAAAGGCCTCTCTCCAGTGTGAACTCGTTCGTGTTTCCGCAGGTTGCCAATATAATTGAATCTCTTTTCACACTGAGGGCAGGTGAAAGGCCTCTCCCCAGTGTGAACTCGTTCGTGTTGCCGCAGGTTGCCAATGTTAGTGAATCCCTTTTCACACTGAGGGCAGGTGAAAGGCCTCTCTCCAGTGTGAACTCGTTCGTGTGTCCGCAGGCTGCTAATGTCAGTGAATCCCTTTTCACACTGAGGGCAGGTGAAAGGCCTCTCTCCAGTGTGAACTCGTTCGTGTTTCCGCAGGTTGCCCATTTCAGTGAATCCCTTTTCACACTGAGAGCAGGTGAAAGGCCTCTCTCCAGTGTGACTGCGTTGATGACTTTCCAGCTCGCACGGGGCTCTGAATCCCTTCCCACAATCCTCACATTTCCATGGTTTCTCCATGGTCCGGGTGATCTTGCGTCTCACCACGTTGGATGATCAGTTGAAGACTCGGCCACACACAGAACACATGTACAGTCTCTCCCTTCTGTGAATGGTGTAGTATTTGTTCAGGCTGTGTCACTGGTTAAAGTTCTTTCCACAGTCAGTGCTCTGTAACAGTCTCACACGGGTGTGTGTGTGTGTCTCAGTGCTTTTCCAGACACACTGATGTTTAAAATCTCTTGAAGCAGACAGAATAGACAAACATTTCTCCTACTAGATTCAAAGGCCAATGATCCCAAGAATTGAGTGACTCAGTCAGTTCTTGACGTGATATTTAGTTTGAGAGCTCGGCCTCAAACTCCTCTTGTTCGAACTTCCTGCAAACAGATTTTACAACAGTAATCATTGTTAGTACAGGATAGAAACTCAGAACAGACAATTCTAGTTTCTATCGAACATTCTTTCCTCTCTCTTTCCCTGAAATGCTCTAAATCTCAATCCCACACACTCTCCCTCCATTCTCACTCTGCTGTAGCTAATATTCCCCCTCCCAATTCTCCTGAAGGTGCCGATTCAGGCTGATTGACAAATCCAAGCTCACTGCTTCCTACCCTGGACAGAGAGACCTATATTCACTTACTTTCCCTCCCAATTTTCCTGAAGGTGCTGATCAACAAATCTAAACTCACTAAAACCTGTACAAGAGTAGAGAATCTCCATATAAATACATTTACTGATTAGAGATAGGGAAATTCTGAGGAAGAACTTTATTTAGTCATGGAGTGGTCATGACAGGGAACTCACTGCCCACAAGCGTTGTGGAAGTCGAGATGATCAATAATTCAAAATAATATATGAAGAAAATAAGCTTTCAGGGGAACAGGGATATCGAGGGGGAATGGCACTGACTGGATTGCTGTACAGAGAGTCGGCATTGACTTGAGTTCCCAAATGGATTCCATAAGTGCTGCAATGACTGTATCACTGGAAATATATAATGTAGGTAGAACTAATAATACATGTATTTCATTACAGAACCATCAATAATATATCTAATACATTCTATATAACACTAGATATATCTCTGTGCAATATAACATTTTTTTTTAATTCATTTACGGGATGTGGGAGTCGCTGGTTCAGCCAGCATTTATTGCCCATCCCTAGTTGCCCTTCAGAAGGTGGTGATGAGTTGCCTTCTTGAACCGCTGCAGTCCTTGAGTTGTAGGTACACACCCTGTGCTGTCAGGGAAGGAGTTACAGGATGTCGCCCCAGCAACAATGAAGGAAGGGCGATATATTTCCAAGTCTGTCTGGTGAGTGACTTGGAGGAGAACCTCCAGGTAGTGGGGTTCTCAACTATCTGCTGCTCTTGGCCTTCTAGATAGTAGTGGTTGTGGGTTTGGAAGGTGCTGTCGGAGGAACCTTGGTGAGTTACTGCAGTGTATCTTGTAGATGGTATACACGGCTGCCACTGTTCGTCGGTGGTGGAGTGTTTGAATATTCATGGAATGTGGAGCAGTCAAGCGGGCTGCTTTGTTCTGGATGGTGTAGAGCAGCATGTTGGAGCTGCACTCAACCAGGCAAGTAGTGATTATTCTGTTACATGCCTGACTTGTGCCTTGTAGATGGTGGAGAGGCTTTGGGGGTCAGGAGGTGCGTTAGCCGCTGTAGCCTTTGGCCTGCCCTGGTGGCCACCATATTAATATGGCTAGTCCAGTTCAGTTTCTGATCAATGATAACCCTCAGGATGTTGGTTGTGGAGGATTCACCAATGCTAATGTCAAGGGGCAGTGGTTAGATCCTCCTTGGTAGGAGATGGTCGTTGCCTGGCACTTGTGAAGCACAAATGTGATTTGCCACTTATCAGCCAACATCTGGATACTGTGCAGGACATGCTGCATTTGGACATGGACTGCTTCATTATCTGGAGTCATGAATGGTGCTAAAGATTGTGCAGTCATCCACAAACATCCCCACTTCTGGCCTTATGATGAAAGGTAGGTCATTGATGAAGCAGCTAAAGATGGTTGGGCCTAGGAGTGTGCCCTGAGGAACTCCTGCAGCTGAGATGATTGACCTCCAACCACTACAACCATCTTTTTTTGTGCCAGGTATGACTCCAACCAGCGGAGAGTTTCCCCCGATTCCCACTGACTCCAGTTTAGCTGGGGCTCCTTGATGCCATAGTCGGTCAAATGCTGCCCTGATACCAAGGGCAGTCACTCTCACCTCTGGCATTCACCTCTTTTGTCCATGATTGAACCAAGGCTGGAATGAGGACAGGAGCTGAGTGACCCTGGTGGAACCCAAACTGAGCGTCCGTGAGCAGGTTTTGCTGAGTAAGTACCACTTGATAGCGCTGTTAATGACCCCTTCCATCACTTTGCTGATGGTGGAGAGTATTCCGACAGGAAAGTAATTGGTTTGGTTTGTCCTGTTTACTGTTCCCTTTAATGTCAGCCATCTCCTGGGGAAACCAGCCCTTTAAATGTGAACATTAGGAAAGAGACCATCATTTTAGCCAGACAAATAAATGTGTCAAGCTGAGGGAGCAAAGGATGTCAATGTCTTTCAGAGAGAGAGACCTGGGCCAAGCTTTTCAGAGTCTGCACCCTCCCTGGATTGACTTCCTTTCCCTTCAGTTGCTGCAAGTGACCAATTGAAGGTGAGAATGAGACAAGAAATGGACAGGGGGAGAAAAGAAAGTGTTTTACTCACAGATGTTGGAGACAGGAGGACATTTCAGTCTGTGTGAAGCCCAATCTCCTTTCACATAAAGCCCGCGCTGATTGGAGGACCAGCGTCCTTCCGGTCCTAACTCTATCCATTAGCCAACACCTCACAGGAAGGTCAGGGGCTGGGCTTTCCTCCACACATGCGCAGCTTCCCCTCACCCTTGGACATGCGCAGTACCTGATCACCCGCCCGTGCGGCGGATAGAGCGGGTTCCCCAGCGCGGGGGATTGTGGGAGCTAAGGCCGACACTGTCCAAACTCCTGGGGTGAAAAGTGGAGGAGGCTTGGGCGGTTGTGTGCGAGCTTGGTGTCCGCCCCCGGGCCGATTCGAAAGGCAGGCCGCCTCTGGGAGCTTCCTGGATGGGGTGAAACAGCAACTCGGCGCCCATTGCTCCTGGTCCCTGAGGGAAGGGGAGAAGACCGGTTTCGGAGTACTGAGACCAGTCGTGTTTCAAGTCAGCGGTTGAGCTGCGGAGACGCTGCTTCGGACTGCGAGGTTTACTGTCGGCGGTTTTGAGTTCGCCCAATGGAGGACGAAGGAATGGAGGAAGGATGGCAGCTGGATTGGCTGCTGGAAGCGGCGGGTCGGAACCGGGAGTGGATACCCGATGGGCGGCCCGCGGCCTGCAGCCCGGGGTGGGTTGCTGCCGTTCCTGGGGTCTCCGGGGGTTCGGCCCCCCTGGACGCCCTGTGGGCGGTTGGGACTGACTCTGGGACTTTCCTCCCCGTTGTCGACTGTTGCCAACATTGGAGTGACTCTGGCTGCTGCCATTGGAGGACTTTGAGGACATGTTGTTCCTCGTGAAATTTCGGCAAGAGCGCCGGTGCTGTGTTATGGAACTTGCAAAATTAATGGACTTTTTCTGCAGACTTTTTCTATGTATAATGAGGGATTTGCTTTCTTGTTTTCCTTGCTTTTGTTTTATTTAGTAGCCTATAACATTTAACACATTTCGGTCCTCCGGAATGGTATTTAGTAATTGTGGTGGAACGCTGGTTAGTGCAGAACTGCTCTCCCTCCGAATGGTCCTGTGCCCTCGGGCGGGTCCAGGAGAGGGGAACCCTCTCTCCTCCGCCGCGCCCGGGTCTGGCTCTCCGGGGGGTCTGTGCTCTCAGCCAAGGGGGGGCCTTTCCCCCGGGGTGTCGGCGGCAGGGCGGGGCGAACGGGGGTGGGTGAGCAGGGATTAGTGTTCGGTGATGGATTCTACCCCGTTAAACCATTTCTGGGGTAAATTAAGGCCTGGTGCCTGGTGATTGGGTTTTGATATGATACTGTTAAAAAGAATTGAGGCCCTGTGGGTCATATTTGTAACTGGAGCGGCCGTATTGTATCGGGGCCTTGTGCCTCGCGACTGCTTGTCTTTTGTGTTTAGAGTCGTTACCTTGAAACGTGCCTGTGTCGTGTGTTGTACTTTTGGGTTTTATTTCTCTTTTCTTTACTTTATTTTGGAGTGGTCGTATGGTTTCGGGGCCTTGTGCCTCGCGACTGCTTGTGTATGTGTTTGGAGGTTGATGCCTCGATGTAATTGTGCTTTGTGTCTCCTTGTTTCTTTTTACTTTTAAAACAGTCGTTTGGTTTCATGGCCTTGTGCCTTACGACTGTTCGAGTTATGAACCTGTTTGATTGTTACCTGAACTACACGTAGGGCCTGTGCCTTGCGGCTGGTTGTGATAAATGACTGGTTAATTGGTATTTGGAAATGTATCTCGGCCCTGCGCTTTGCAGCTGTTTGTGTTCAATGACTGTTACAACGTTGTCGTGAAATGTAATTGGGCCTGGCGCCTCACAGCTGTTTTGTGGTCAGTGATCGTTTAATCGTTAATGTGAAGTGTAATTGGGCCTTGTGCCTTGCAGCTGTTTCGTGTTCAGTGACTGTTGAATCGTTAATGTGAAGTGTAATTGGGCCTTGTGCCCTGTAAATGAGTCTGTGTTGAAAATTGTGACGACATTAAAAGAGGTACTCCCAGATGTTGGAGACACAGGAGGATGTTTCAGTCTGTGTGAAGCCCAATCTCCTTTCACATAAAGCCCGCGCTGATTGGAGGACCAGCGTCCTTCCGGTCCTAACTCTATCCATTAGCCAACACCTCACAGGAAGGTCAGGGCTGGGCTTTCCTCCACACATGTGCAGCTTCCCCTCACCCTTGGACATGCGCAGTACCTGATCACCTGCCCGTGCGGCGGATAGAGCGGGTTCCCCAGCGTGGGGGATTGTGGGAGCTACGCCGACACTGTCCAAACTCCTGGGGTGAAAAGTGGAGGAGGCTTGGGCGGTTGTGTGCGAGCTTGGTGTCCGCCCCCGGGCCGATTCGAAAGGCAGGCCGCCTCTGGGAGCTTCCTGGATGGGGTGAAACAGCAACTCGGCGCTCATTGCTCCTGGTCCCCGAGGGAAGGGGAGAAGACCGGTTTCGGAGTACTGCGACCAGTCGTGTTTCAAGTCAGCGTTTGAGCTGCGGAGACGCTGCTTCGGACTGCGAGGTTTGCTGTCGGCGGGTTTGAGTTCGCCCAATGGAGGACGAAGGAATGGAGGAAGGATGGCAGCTGGATAGGCTGCTGGAAGCGGCGGGTCGGAACCGGGAGTGGATACCCGATGGGCGGCCCGCGGCCTGCAGCCCGGGGTGGGTTGCTGCCGTTCCTGGGGTCTCCGGGGGTTCGGCCCCCCCTGGACGCCCTGTGGGCGGTTGGGACTGACTCTGGGACTTTCTTCCCTGTTGTCGACTGTTGCCAACATTGGAGCGACTCTGGCCGCTGCCATTGGAGGACTTTGAGGACATGTTGTTCCTTGTGAAATTTCGGCTGGAGCGCTGGGGTCATGATGTGGAACGTGCAAAATTAATGGACTCTTTTTTTTATGGACTTTTCTATGAGTACTAAGGGATTTTGTTTTCATGTTTTCTTTGCCTTCGTTTTCTTTAGCAGCCTATGACATTCAACTCATTTCGGGTTTCCTTGAAATGGTAATTAGTAATTGTGGTGGAACGCTAGTTGGTGCGAAACTGCTCTCCCTCCTAATGGTCCCGAGCCTTTGGGCGGGGTCCAGGAGGGAGGAACCCTCTCTCCTCCGCCGCGCCCGGGTCTGGCTCTCCGGTGGTCTGTGCTCTTAGCGAGGAGGGGCCTTTCCCCCGGGGTGTCGGCTGCAGGGCGGGGTGAACGGGGGTGGGTGAGCGGGGATTAGTGTTCGGTGATTGATTCTATCCTGTTAAATCTTTTCTGGGGTGAATTGAGGCCTGGTGCCTGATGATTGGGTTTGATATGACACTGTTAAAATGTATCGAGGCCCTGTGGGTCATACTTGTTGCCGAAGCGGCCGTATTGTATCGGGGCCTTGTGCCTCGCGACTGCTTGTCTTATGTGTTTAGAGGTCGTCACCTCGAAATGTACTTGTGTCTTGTGGTTTTTTTGTTCCTTTTTTCTTTGGAATGGTCGTTTGGTTTCGAGGCCTTGTGCCTCACGACTGTTCGTGTGATGCGACTGTTCGATTGTTACTTGAACTATGTGTAGGGCCTGTGCCTTGTGGCTGGTTGTGATAAGTGACTGGTTAATTGGTATCTGGAAACGTATTTCGGCCCTGTGCCTTGCAGCTATTTGTGTTCAATGACTGTTCCAACGTTATTGTGAAATGTAATTGGGCCTTGTGCCTTGCAGCTGTTTTGTGTAAAGTGACTGTTTAATCATCAATTTGACGTGTGTTTAATCGTCAATTTGAAGTGTAATGAGGCCTGGAGCCTTGTAAATTGGTTTCTGTAATAATTGTGACGACAATAAAAGAGTTACTCACAGATGTTGGAGACAGGAGGAAGGTTCAGTCTGTGACGTCCAAGCTCCATTCACACAAAGCCCGCGCGGATTGCCTTGGAGGACCAGAGTCCTTCCGGTCATCCAACCCTTCCCATTGGTCAACGCCTCAGCAGGAAGGTCGAAGGGTGAGCTTTCCCTCGCACATGCGCAATCTCTGCTCTCCCTCAGACATGCTCAGTCCCGGGGTGGGGAGAGGGGAATCACCGAGAGACTTCTTGTTCTGGCCGCAGCCGGTTGCCTGGAAACCTTGTCTCGAGGAGGGGAACAATGAGTGAGGCGGAGGAAAGTTGTTGACCAATGGGAAGAGTTGGTGAACCGGAAGGACTCTTCCACCATCCAATTAGTTTCCCGTTTTCTGAATGCGGAAGCTGGACAATGAGCAAAACTGGGGCCTCACACAGACTGAAAACTTGTTTTTGTCGCCAACATCTGTGAGTAAAACAATTTCTTTTCTCCCCCCTTTCCATTTCTTTTCTCATTCTCACCTTCAATTGGTCACTTGTAGCAACTGAAGGGAAAGGAAGTGAATCCAGGGAGGGCGCAGACTCTGCAAAGCTTGGCCCAGGTCTCTTCTTTCTCTCAAAGACATTGACATCCTTTGCTCCCTCAGCTTCACACATTTATTTGTCTGGCTAAAAGGATGGTCTCTTTCCTAATATTCACAATAAAGGGCTAGTTTCTCCAGGTGATTGGTATTAATTTACTGTCCCCTTAAATGTCAGCAGACAGGCATATCTTATATGGTACACATCAGATATATTATTTATGGTTCTGCGATAAAGTGCAATCCAGTCATCTCTTCCCTTGGAGGGTTATTAGTCTCTGGATTTCTCTTCCACAGGGACCAGTGGGGTGTGGAGTCATTGAATATATTCACAGATGAGTTGGACAGATTTTTAATAAATTGTTTTGTTTTAAATCATTTTTAAACAATGAATGCAACAGAGTAACAGAAAAAATCGTGGCA
This sequence comes from Scyliorhinus torazame, assembly GCF_047496885.1. Lineage (NCBI taxonomy): Eukaryota > Metazoa > Chordata > Chondrichthyes > Carcharhiniformes > Scyliorhinidae > Scyliorhinus > Scyliorhinus torazame. The sequence goes on from NC_092711.1 coordinate 170,157,649, forward strand.
AATGGGTACAGAGCGGAACAAGAGATATTGCCAACATACATCTAAGCAACACATTGCAGAATTAATTTGGAACAGGATATTTGAGGGAGCAGAGCCTCGAGATGAAATGCCAGATTAATTGAAGAACCAGTTTACAGGTTAAAGTCGTGAGTGGGGAAAGAGGGTAAGATTATATAACAATTCAGTTTGTAAACCCCAAAATATTACAAGCAGACTAACAGCATAATCAAATTAAAATGAATAACACAACACGGATAACATAGAACTATAGTGCAAAAGGCCATTCGCCCCTTCAAGTCTGCACTGAGTCGCAGAAAAAGCATTTCACTGAGGCCCATTCCCCATCCTATCCTCGTAACCCGTTGCATTGATCATGGTCAACCCACCTAACCTACACATCTTTGATACTAAGGGGCAAATTAGCGTGACCAATCCACTTTCACTGCTCATCTTTGGACAGTGGAAGGAAACCGGAGCACCCGGAGGAAACACACGAAGACACGAGGAGAATATGCAAACTCCACACAGACAGACCCAAGGCTGGGATTGAACCTGGGTCCCCGGCGCTGAGGTAGCAGCACTAATCACTGTGCCCTACTCCCGGCCTAAGTTGAATTGAATTCACTCATGGAAAGCCAGGAGGAGCAAGTCAGTCAAATGTAAGAGTCCCATCCTTTACCCAATGCATAAGACTCAGAATGAATCACGGACATTAAAAATTGCATGGAGATGCATTTCATAATCAGCCTATGCTGGTTTTGGATCGAGAGAGAACTGACTGGTCTGCTTCTGTATTGAGCCAGATGAATGTTGGCTCCATCCTAACCCAATCCCTTATGAACCTAAGACGAGAGGCCAATTGATGAAGCCTGATTTTCGGAAGACCATACCCTCCCTTATCTTGGTGATTGGAGCTGAACAAACATTTTGTTCCAGGTAGAGTTATAGATGTTTACAGCATGGAACCAGGCCCTTCGGCCCAGCTTGTCCATGCCGCCCAGTTTCTATCATTAAGCTAGTCCCACTTGCCAGCATTTGGCCCATATCCCTCTATACCCACCCTGCCCATGTAACTATCTAACTGCTTTTTAAAGGACAAATTTGTACCTGCCTCTACACTGCCTCTGGCAGCCCATTCCAGAAGTTCACCACCCTCTGTGTGAAGAATTTTCCCCTTTGGTCTCTTTTGTATCTCCTCTCACCTTAAACCTATGCCCTCTAGTTCTAGACTCCTCTACCTCGGGGGAAAAAATGTTGGCTATCTTCCTTATCTATGCTCCTCATTATTTTATAGACCTCTATAAGATCACACCAAACCTCCTACACTCCAGGGAAAAAAGTCCCAGCCTCTCCTTATAACTCAGACCATCAAGTCCTCGCAGCATCCTGGTAAATTTCTTTGCACTCTTTCGTGTTTAACATTATTCTTTCTATAATAAGGTGACCAGAACTGAACACAGTATTCCATGTCCGGTCTTACCAATGTCTTGTCCAATTTCAATAAGACATCCCGACTCCGGTATTCAATATTCTAACCAATAAAACTGAGCATACTGAATACCTTCTTCACCACCCTGTCCACCTGCGACTCCACCTTCAAGGAGCTATGAACCTGTACTCCTAGATCTCTTTGTTCTGTAACTCTCCCCAACTCCCTACCATTAACTGAGTAGGTCCTGCCCTGATTTGATTAATTTCCCTAACAACTCTGGTTGACAGTAGTATAGACAGCATCTGCAGAGGGTACAACAGTCTGGGCAACACATTTTAATGAAGGGGATCCTCCCTCACCATGAAATCGGAAGAGCCGACCACCGGGCAAGGTCCCACCTAATAGTCACCATCAGCTGTGGAAAGTTGGCCCCATAAAGCCGTCATTGATCGGTTTGGGCTGGTTTAGCTCAGTGGGCTAGACAGCTGGTTTGACATAGACATAGACCAAACAGTGCAGAAGGAGGCCATTCAGCCCATTGAGTCTGCACCGACCCACTTAAGCCCTCACTTCCACCCTATCCCCGTAACTCAATAACCCCTCCTAACCTTTTTGGTCACGAAGGGCAATGTATCATGGCTAATCCACCTAACCGGCACGTCTTTGGACTGTGGGAGTAAATTGGAGCACCCGAGGAAACCCAAGCAGACACGGGGAGAACGTGCAGACTCAGCACAGACAATGTCCCAGCGGGGAATCGAACCTGGGACCCTGGCGCTGTGAAGCCACAGTGTTATCCACTTGTGCCACCATGCTGCCCCTAGGCTGCAGAACGAAGGTCCTTTGTCAAACAGGCCAAGTATTTGCTCGGCTTATTCCCAAACTCGTACAACTTCGATCTCACTAACTTTCAACTTTTCTCGGCTTGCTGAGTAAATAGGGAGTTCAAAGCCACTCTTGCTGCGTTAACCTCCTTCAGCAGTAGCTTACTCGGGCCCTCCATATGATTCTCTTCCACCATCGCCAAACAAGCCTCCAGAGGCTGCTGGTTCTCCAGCATCCTGCACCTTTTATTAGCAGTGTAAGAAATGATCAGCCCCCGAGCATAAACCGTAAATGTCTCCAACAAAATGGAGAAGGAAATACAAGGAGTCGAGTTAACCAAAATGAAGAACTCAAACTCGTCCCGAAAGTGCATAATAAATGAACTCAGGGAGGCTCCAAACCTCCACATTCTCGACCTGGGGGTGAGCCCTCGAGCAAAAACTCCAGGGGAAGGTCTGCGATTACGATGATCCCTGTGGTGCAAGTGGACACCAGGTGTAGGATCGTCCTCGGCACAAAAAAGGTTGTCGATTCTAGTCTGACATTGCTGGGGGCTAGAAAGAAGGTAAAATCTCTGCTCCTCGGGTACAAAGTTCTCTAACCATCCACATAGCCCACCTTCTCATGGTTATGATCCCGGACCAGACCCCAACAGTGGCTCGGATACTGGGCACAAACCCCAATATTTTATTTGTGTTTTGTCAGACTGTGAGGAAAGGATACCTCACTCCAGGAGTGATTTCACACAAAATGGGGCCATGCTATGTGAAAACAAACTTTATTATTGACACAATATTCAAATATATAACATCACACCAGAAAACAGCTGACAATTAGCCCTTAAACAATGCTAATCAATACAGTGAATACAGTAACCCTTAACTGCTACCTTTATTCCCACTCAAACAGCAAAAACACATCTCAGCTCTCAATCCACCGTTAAACACAGTTAGCCCTCAGCAATACCTGCTTTACACAGATGTTCTTTGAGAAAGAGAGATCTTGTGTCACCGCTTTAAAGACAAGATCTCAAACCTGTCAGAACCATGAAGAAACTTGGGAAGCTGTTTCAGCTTGTTTCAGCTCACCTTCTAACGACACTCTTCTGAACTGCTTGGAAAGAAACTGCTCATCTAGCGACAGACATATATTTTCAATTGAACTGAGATGCTTGACCTCTGCTCACATCTTGAACTAATTCTCAACTAAAAGACTGCTTTGCTGCAAAAAGCCTAAAACCGTGGCTCCTCCCAGTACTGATACCATCTTACCAAGCTGCAATCTAATTAACTCCACAGGGAATCCCCTTCATCCAAACAACATTCCATTAGCCCACACTTTTTATGATGCTTTAATTACACCTCTGGCTGCAAAACTTAGTTGTCCTTCAAAATAAATAAATTTAGAGTACCCAATTCTTTTTTTCCAATTAAGGGGCAATTTAGCGTGGCCAATTCACCGACCCTGCACATCGTTTTACATTGTGGGGGTGAGACCCACGCTGGCCTAGGGAGAATGTGCAGACTCCACATGGACAGTGACCCGGGGCTGGCATCAAACCCAGGTCCTCGGCACTGAGGGGCAGCAGTTCTAACCACTGCGCCACCGTGCTGCCCCGGCAATGAATTTAAAGACAATGTGGTGAAACTTTGGGATTCTCTACCCCAGAGGACTGTGGAGCCTCAGCATCAAGTATTTTTAGACCGAGAGTGATAGGTGTCTCGATATTGAAGATATCGAGGGATATGGGGGATAGTGTGGAAAAATGGTGCTGAGGTCAATCGGCCAATGATCCCATTGAATGGTCGAGTCGGCTTGATGGGCTGAATGGCCGACTGCAGCTCCTATTTGTTATGATCTGTGACCTGGACAGGAAGCAGTGAGCAGGGATCTGTCAATCAGCCTGAATCAGCACCTTCAGGAGAATTGGGAGGGTGAATATTAGAGACAGCAGAGTGAGAATGGAGGGAGAGTGTGTGGGATGGAGATTTACAGCTTTTGGGGAACGAGAGAGAAAAGAATGTTCCAGAGAAATTAAAATAATCTGTTCTGAATTTCTGTCCTGTACTGACTCTGATGTCTTTTGTAAACTCCTTTTACAGGATGTTAAAAGGAGAGGATTTACAGACAGAAATCTCAAACATCACGTCTGGATCTGACAGAGTCACTCGGTTCATCGATCATTAAAACTAGGAGAAATGTTTGCCAGACCTGTTGACTTCAACAAAGTTTAACCATCAGTGTGACTGGAAAAGCCCCGAGACACACACGCCCGAGTGAGAGTGTTCCAGAGCACTGACTGTGGAAAGAGCTTTAACCAGTTACATAATCTGAAAAACCATTGCACCATTCACAGCGGGGCGAGACCGTACACGTGTTCTGTGTGTGGACGAGGCTTCAACTGATTGTCCAACCTGGAGAGACACGAGGAGACCCAAAACATGGAGAAACCGTGGAAATGTGGGGACTGTGGGAAGGGATACAGAGTCCCATCTGTGCTGGAAATTCACCGACGCAGTCACACTGGGGAAAGACCATTCATCTGCTCTCCGTGTGGGAAGGGGTTTAGTCAATTATCCCACCTGAAGTCACACCAACGAATTCACACTCGGGAGAGGCCGTTCACCTGCTCTCAGTGTGAGAAGGGATTCACTACGTTATTCAGCCTGAAGTCGCACCAGCAAGTTCACACTGGGGAGAGGCCGTTCACCTGCTCTCAGTGTGAGAAGGGATTCACTACGTTATTCAGCCTGAAGTCACACCAGCGAATTCACACTGGGGAGAGACCATTCACTTGCTCTCATTATGGGAAGGGATTTACTGACTCAAGCAGCCTGCAGAGACACCAGCGAGTTCACACTGGGGAGAGACCATTCACTTGCTCTCATTGTGGGAAGGGATTCACTGACTCAAGCAGCCTGCAGAGACACCAGCGAGTTCACACTGGGGAGAGACCATTCACCTGCTCTCAGTGTGGGAACGGATTCACTCAGTCAAGCAGCCTGCAGAAACATCAGCGAGTTCACACTGGGGAGAAGCCGTTCACCTGCTCTCAGTGTGGGAAGGGATTCTATGTTTCCTCATCCCTGCTGAGACACCAACAAGTTCACAATTGATTAGTGATGGATTCTGCTGTTATTGTTTCTGCTTCAATTACATCCAGGACTGCATTTCGTTCTCTCTTCTCTTTCTCTCTCTCAGGGATTCTGAGACAGGAAAAGTGATGCAACCTGTGGCTAACAAGAAAAGTTAAAGATTCCATTAGATCAAAGGAAGAGGCTCATAAAGTGGCCAAAATAGTAGTAAGTCTGAGGATTGGGAACTTGTTTTAGAATTCATCAAAGAAGGACCAAGGAACTGATGAAGAGAAAATAGAATGAGAGCAAACTGGCGAGAAACATAAAAACCGACAGGAAAAGCTCCTATAGGAATGTGAAAAGGAAAAGATTAGCAAAGACCAATGTGGGTCCATTCCAGGCAGACAGGAGAGTTTATAATGGGGGATAAGGAAATGGCAGAGAAACTAAACAATGTGTGCCTGTCTTCACAGAGGAAGATACGGAAATTGTCCTAAAAACACTGGAGAACAAGGGACTAGTGTGCAGGAGGAACTGAAAGAGATTGGCACCACAGGGAACACAGTCCATTCCAATGAGAAACGTGGCAGATTTGCCGGATTCACGATTGACACTCAGGAGGCTGACAAGCTGCAGCTGCACAAACACACTTCACTCCCCACCATCATCCCAGCCAACAAGATGGCAGTGAGGAGAGTGGCACTCCGCTTTACGACACCGAGCTTGAGACCCTGCTGGACGCCATGGAGGAGAGGCGGGCAACCCAGTACCGCGGCCCGGGAAGGAGGCTGCCAGCTGCCACCATTCATCGTGCCTGGGTGCAGGTGGCAAAGGCAGTAACCTCCGTGAGCAACACCGTCCAGACAGGCCAACAGTGCTGTAAAAAACTGTACAACCTCCTCGGGGTGAGTGGCAGCACTGTGCCTCTGGCACCAAACCCGTCCCATGCTGTTCCTTGGCTCCACCCAAACAGATTTCACATTTTGTATTCCTGATCTGAGATCCTCCCTTATTAATGTACTGATGCCGTCCCTTATCAGTGCAACACCACCTCCTTTTCCTTTTTGCCTGCATCATCAGCAAACTTAAATGACCATATCTTCAGTCCCATCATCCAAGTCATTGATATAAATTGTAAAAGATTGACTCCCCAGCACTGATCCCTGTGACACACCACTCGTTACATCTTGCCAACCAAATAATGACCTATTTATGGTTAGTCTCAGTTTTCTGGTAGCTCGCCAATCTTTCACTGTGAAAGACTGTTCTGGAGTTAAAGGCTGCCAGATTGGGAAAAGAAAAGAACTGAACCCTCAGGAATCACTTTGGACTGATACTTTTAAGGTGTAGGTTTCCTACAAAAATAATATTTAGTTAATGTTGCTTCTAGTTTGTTTGTTGCAGTAAAGTTATAAAACCTTATGTCCTGTCATGTGGTCCTTTAATTTGTTGACTGGGGATTTGATTTTTGTTTTGAAGTTACTGATCTTTACAGAGATTCTAATCCACAAGTTTTGTCTCCCATTTGAGCCTCGGGCACCTTTCTGTCTCGTTATTGATCGTGTCAATGACAGCCAGGCAACTGAGCTGAGGGCTGAATTTAGCTGAGAAGAACAGGGCCTGTGCCCCAGTTGGGAATCTGCCATGGGTGTCACACTAATAGAGGACTGACTGGGAAATCAAGGGATGGGGATGATCAGGGCTGATGGTGTCTTGAACCCAGGGTTCAGTGCATGTGTCCAAAGTGGGGAGTCACAGGAACAGGCTACAGAGGAACCAAAGAGAAACATTTGGGTCCTGAATATTGTAAACATCCTTTCATGGTTACTCTTTACTCTGGTTGTCTTTGATCCACAAGTAATGTTCCGATATTATTTAAAACCATGTTCTATTTCATTAATAAACTTGGTTCATTGAAAATATTTGATTTTTGGTGGTATTTTTCTGCTTAACTTCATTCACTTTGGGGAAAGTGGGTGAAAGAGGTTGACAGGCTCTTTAACTGAAAGTGAGTCTCTCTTAAGCTAATTGCAAAGGAGCCAGAGGGTGAGAGGAGATTTTATTTTTCTTTTGACACAATGTTTGAAAATGTGGTTCAGAGAGTCAATCGGGATTGACTAATTTATAGAGTCTTTTTCAGGAAGTAACAAGGGATGTCAATAAAGGGGAACCTGTTTATCTAGGTTTCCAGAAAATATTCCCCAGGATGTCACATCAAAGGTTATTACACATATTAAGAGCTAAGGATGGGGGGGGGGGGTGGGGGGGGGCAACATATCAGCATGGTTAGAAGGTTGGTTAGCTAACAGGAAGCAGAGAGTAGGTATAAATGGGTTACGTTTGGGTTGGTAAGATGCAACAAGTGGAATGTCACAAGGATCAGTGCTGGGCCCTCAACGATTTTACAATCTATATGAATGAGTTGGATGATGGGATTGAATGTATGGGGGCTAAATTTGATGATGGCACAAAGTTTGGTTGGAAAGTAATTTGTGAAGTGAACTTAAGGAGTCTGCAAAAGACAACAAATAGGTTAAGTGAGTGGGAACAAATTGACAGACGGAGCATAACGTGGGAAAATGTGAATGTGTCCACTTTGGCAGAAAGGGTTAAATAAAACAGAACATTATTTAAATAGGGAGAGATTGCTGAAGCATGAGGGACAGAGATTTCTGGGTGTCCTGGTACAGGAACCACAATAAATTAGTTTGCAGGTACAGCAAGGGATTTGGAAGGCAAATGGAATATTGTCATTTGTTGCAAAGGGACTGGGATATAAATGTAGCTATGATTTGCTACAGTTGTACAGGGCTTTGGTTAGAGCACTGTGTACAGTTTGGGTCTCCTTATTTCAGAAATGAGATTAATGCATTGTAAGCAGTTCAGAGAAGGTTGACTCCCTCGGTTCCTGGAATGAGGGGGTTATCCTCACCGGTATCCCAAAATCATGTCACATATTCTTAACTCTCAGATGCTCTGATGAAAAGATCAAAGAGAGTGTGTCTTTCTTATCTGCCCTGTTTTGGTGCTGATATTTCTTGTAGTATCTGGGCTTTCAAATGTGGATTTCTTTAAAATTAAGTTCATGGGCCAGGGTGTAAATATATCTGGGTGGCACGGTGGTCAGCACTGCTACCTTAAGACGCCGAGGACCCGGGTTCGATCCCGACCCCAGGTCACTGTCTGTGAGGAGTTTGCACATTCTCCCCGTGTCTGCGTCGGTCTCACCCCCATAACCCAAAGGATGTGCTGGGCAGGTGGATTGGCCATGCTAAATTACCCCTTTATTGGGAAAAAATAATTGGGTCCTCTATTTTTTTTTTTAAAAGCATGTCAATATTTCCAAGAGAAAGTGATCAACTTATTCATCCTGTCTACACATTCCAGACTTTCACTAGAACGTAGGAGGATACCAGATTGATATATTCCATTCACCCACACCCAAGGTAAATATTCCAATCATTTATTGTCCAGGACAATATTCCCAGTATCTTTCATACAGAAATTAAACATTCCCGTCCGATCCCAGGTATTAACCTATTCTGTTTGTTTGTTCATGTCAGGCTGGGATTGTTCACCTTGGAGCAAAGGAGGTTGAGGGGAAATTTGAGAGAGGTGGACAAGAATATGACAGGTTTATTTGATTTGATTTATTGTCACATGTATTGGTATACAGTAAAAAGTATTGTTTCTTGCATGCTTTACAGACAATGCATACCGTACACAGGGAAGGAAGGAGAGACTGCAGAATATAATGTTACAGCTATAGCTAGGGTGTAGAGAAAAGATCAACTTAATACGAGGAAGGTCCATTCAAAAGACTGATGGCAGTCGGCAAAAAGCTGTTCCTGAGTTGGTTGGTACGTGACCTCAAACTTTTGTATCTTTTTCCTAACGGAAGAAGGTGGAAGAGAGTATGTCTGGAGTGAGTGGGGTTCCTAATTGTGCTGGCTGCCTTTCCGAGGCAGTGGGAATAGTAGACAGAGTCAATGGATGGGAGGCTGGTTTGCGTGACGGATTGGGCTGCATTCATGACCTTTTGTAGTTTCCTGCGGTCTTGGGCAGAGCAGGTTCATTACCAAGCAGTGATACAACCAGAAAGAATGCTTTCTATGGTGCATCTGTAGAGGTTGGTGAGAGAGGTTGGTGACATGCCAAATTTCCTTAGTCTTCTGAGAAAGTAGAGTTGTTGGTGGGCTTTCTTAACTTCGTGTCGGCATGGGGGGGACCAGGACAGGTTGTTGGTTTTCTGGACACCTAAAAACTTGAAGCTCTCGACCCTTTCTACTTCATTCCCATTGATGTAGACAGGGGCATGTTCTCCACTACGCTTCCTGAAGTCGATGACAATCTCCTTTGTTTTGTTCACATTGAGGGAGAGATTATTGTCGTCGCACCAGTTCACCAGATTCTCTGTACCATTCCTGTACTCTGTCTCGTCATTGTTTGAGATCCGACCCACTATGGTGGTGTCATCAGCAAATTTGAAAATCGAGTTGGAGGGGCGGGGAATATTTTGATGCGGTGAATGGTAATGACCTGGAACTCACTGCCTGTGAGGGGAAGGTGTTGTGTGGAAATGAAGACAATGGAGGATTTCAAACGGAAATTGGATCGGCATTTGAGGGAACTAAATTGCAGGGCTGCAGGGATAGAACGGGGCACTGGGAACATATCAGTAATGACAGAGTCAATGGATGGGAGGCAGGTTTGTGTGATGGACTGGGTTGTATTCACGACTCTCTGTAGTTTCTTACGGTCTTGGGCCGAGCAGTTGCCATACCAAGCTGTGCTGCAGCCAGATAGGATACTTTTTATGGTGCATCTGTAATAATTGGTAAGAGTCAATGTAGACATGCTGAATTTCCTGAGTTTCCTGAGGACGTATAGGCGCTGTTGTGCTTTCTTGGTCGTAGTGTTGACGTTGGTGGACCAGGACAGATTGTTGGTGATTTGCACACCGAGCAATTTGAAGTTGGCAACCATCTCCCCCTCGGCACCATTGATGCAGATAGGGGTGTGTACGATATTTTGCTTCCTGAAGGAAATGACTAGCTCCTTAGTTTTGCTGACATTGATGGGGAGATTGTTGTTGTTACACCATGCCACTAGGTTCTCTATCTCCCTCCCGTACTCTGACTCATTGTTGTTTAAGATCCGACCCACTGCAGCCGTGTCATCGACAAACATGGAGGTGGAGTCAAATTTTGCCACACAGTGGTGTGTGTACAGCGAGTATAGTAGGGAGCTAAGTACGCAGCCTTGTGGAGCCCTGCTGTTGACGACTATCGCGAAGGAGGAGGCATTGTTGTTTATCCTTACTGATTGCGGTCAGGGGCTGGTTTAGCACACTGGGCTAAATAGCTGGCTTTTAAAGCAGACAAAGGCAGGCCAGCAGCACTGTTCAATTCCCGTACCAGCCTCCCTGAACAGGTGCCGGAATGTGGCGACTAGGGGCTTTTCACAGTAACTTCATTTGAAGCCTACTTGTGACAATAAGCGATTTTCATTTTCATTTCATTTCAGGAAGTTGATGATCCAGTTGCAGGGGGAGGAGCCAAGATCTAGGTTTTGGAGTTTTGATATGAGCTTGGCTGGGATTATGGAGTTGACGGCAGAGCAGTAGTTAATGACTAGAAGTCTGTCATAGAAGTCCTTGTTGTCGAGATGCTCCAGGAATGAGTGTAGGGCCAGGGAGATGGCAGTGGCGTCTGCGGTGGACCGGTTGCGGTGGTATGTGAATTGCAGTGGATCAAGGCACTCTGGGAGTCTGGTGTTGATGTGTCTCATGGCCAACCTCTCGAAGCACATCATAATGATCGATGTCAAGGCCACCGGATGGTAGTCGTTGCCTGGTTCTCCTTTGGCACCGGTATGGATGGTGGTCTTCTTGAAGCAGGTGGGAATCTCGGAACGGAGTAGGGAGAGGTTGAGGATGTCCGGAAACACATCCGCCAGTCTGCACAGTATCTGGGTTCATGACCAGGGATCCCGTCAGGACCCACCGCTTACCAAGGGTTCACTTTCAAGAAGGCCGATCTGACTTCGCAGGCTGTGATGGTGAGTGTGGGTGTGTCCAAGGTTGCTGGAGCAGTTGACAAAGGTTTGTTGGTTTCCTGTTGAAGTGAACATAGAATGCATTGAATTTGTCGGGGAGGGGTGCCCTGTTGCCGAAGATTCTACTTGGCTTTACAGCTCATTATGTTGTTTAAGCCTTGTCACAACTGACGCGAGTCCATGTCATTAGTCTGTGATTCTAGCTTAGTCTGGTATTGTTTCTTGACGCCCTGTTGGCTTTGTGGAGGTCGTACCTAGATTTCTTGTATAGGTCAGGGTCGCCTGCCTTAAATGCCTTCAGTACGAAGTGAATCTCCCGATTAAACCATGGTTTCTGGTTGGGCAATATACGTACTACCTTCTTTGACACACAATCTTCTACACACTTACTGATGAAGTTTGTGATGGTGCTGGCATATCCGTTTAGGTTGACTGCTGAGTTCTTGAATATGGACCAGTCCACTGACTCGAAGTAGTCACGTAGGAGCTCTTCCATTTCCTCGGACCAGCACTGCATGACTTTCTTAACCGGATTCTCCTGCTTAAGTTTCTGCTTGTATGCCGGGAGAAGGAGCACCATCTTGTGGTCCGATTTTTCGAAGTGCGGTTGGGGGATGGATCGAGAGGTGCCCTTGATGTTTGTGTAGCAGTGGTCAAGGATGTTGGGGCCCCTGTTGGGACAGGAGATGTGTTGGTGGAATTTTGGCAGTACACTCTTGAGGTTGGCCTGGTTAAAGTCCCCGGCCACAATGAACAAGGCCTCCAGGTATTCTGCTTCATTGTTAGGTGTGACCTCGCACGTGTTTCATCAGGTTGGATAACGTTCTAAACCTCTTTGCGCAGTGAGAGCAGCTGAACGGTCTCTCCTCAGTGTGAAGGCGCTGGTGGATCATCAGTACCGGACAGCTTTTAAACCCACTCCCACAGTCAGAGCATTTAAAGGGTCTCTCATTGGTGTGAATGACATTGTGGCTCAGCAGGCTGGATAAATGAGCAAATCCCTTATCACACACCGAGCAGATGAATGGCCTCTCCCCAGTGTGAACTCGCCGGTGTGTCTGCAGGTTGGATAACTGAGCAAATCCCTTATCACACACAGAGCAGGTGAACAGCCTCTCCCCGGTGTGAGCGCTCTGGTGTCTCTGCAGGGTGGATGACTGAGTGAATCCCTCATCACACACACTGCAGATGAATGGCCTCTCCCCAGTGTGGACTGTCTGGTGTCTCTGCAGGTTGGGTAACTGAGTGAATCCCTTCCCACAGTCAGAGCAGGTGAACGGCCTCTCCCCAGTGTGAACTCGCTGGTGCACCTTCAAGGTGGATAACTGAGTAAATCCCTTCCCACACACAGTGCAGGTGAACGGCCTCTCCCCGGTGTGGACTGTTTGGTGTCTCTGCAGGTTGGATAACCGAGTGAATTCCTTCCCACAGTCAGAGCAGGTGAATGGCTTCTCTCCAGTGTGACTGTGTTGATGCCTTTCCGGCCCGAATGGAGCTGTGAATCCCTTCCCATAATCCTCACATTTCCATGGTTTCTCCATGGTCCAGGTGATCTTGCGTCTCACCACGTTGGACGATCAGTTGAAGCCTCGTCCACGCACAGAACACGTATACAGTCTCTTCCTGATGTGAATGGTGTAGTATTTTTTCAGGCTGTATCACTGGTTGAAGCTCTTTCCACAGTCAGTGCTCTGTAACAGTCTCACACGGGTGTGTGTGTGTGTGTCTCAGTGCTTTTCCAGACACACTGATGTTTAAAATCTCTTGATCAGACAGAATAGACAAACATTTTGCCTTCTAGATTCCAAGGTCGATGATATTCGGTTCCCAAGAATTGAGTGACTCAGTCAGTTCTTGACGTGATATTTAGTTTGAGATATCGGCCTCAAACTCTTCGCATTCGAACTTCCTGCAAAAATATTTTACAAAAATCATCATTGTCAGTACAGGTTAGAAACTCAGAACAGACAATTCTAGTTTCTATCGAACATTCTTTCTTCTCTCTTTCCCTCAAATGCTCTAAATCTCCATTCCACACACTCTCTCTCCATTCTCACTCTGCTGTATCTAATATTCACCCTCCCAATTCTCCTGAAGGCACTGAATCAGGCTGATTGACAGATCCAAGCTTTCTGTCCTGGACACCGAGGCTGCCAGACAGATATATGTCTCTGTTACTGGACGATAAATGTGTGTAATATACAGACTGGATTCACTTCCTTCCCCTCCCAATTCTTATGAAGGTGCTGATTGATGCTGATCAACAAATCTAAACTCATTACAACCTGTACAAGAGTAGAGACTCTCCATCTAAGTATATTTACGGATTAGAGATGGGGAGATTCTGAGGAAGAATTTTATTTAATCATGGAGTGGTCATGACCGGAAAATCACTGCCCACAAGTGTTGTGGAAGTTGAGATGATCAATAGTTCAAAATAGAATATGAAGAAAATAAGCTTTCAGGTGAACAAGGATATCGAGGGGGAATGGGACTGACTGGATTGCTGTGCAGAGAGTCAGCACTGACTTGAGTTTCCAAAAGGATTTCGTCAGTGCTGCAATAACTGTATGACTGGAAATAGATAATGTAGCTACAGTACTATATTACAGAACTAGAAATAATAATACATGTATTTTATTACTGTACCATCAATAATATATCTAATACATTCCATATAACACTAGATATATATCTCTCCGATATAACATTTTTAAAAATTATTTTACGGGGTGTGGACATCGATGATGAGGCCAGCATTTATTGCCCATCCCTAGTTGCCCTTCAGAAGGTGGTGATGAGTTGCCTTCTTGAACCGCTGCAGTCCTTGAATTGTAGGTACTGAGGTTCCCAGGTATCTGCTGCTCTTGGCCTTCTAGATAGTAGTGGTTGTGAGTTTGGAAGGTGCTGTCTGAGGAACCTTGGTGAGTTACTGCAGTGCACATTGTAGATGGTATACACGGCTGTCACTGTTCGTCGGTGGTGGCGTGTTTGAATATTCGTGGAATGGGGAGCAGTCAAGCAGGCTGCTTTGTTCTGGATGGTGTAGAGCAGCATCTTGAGTGTTATTGGAGTTACACTCAACCAGGCAAGTGGTGATTATCCTATTACACGCCTGACTTGTGCCTTGTATATAGTGGACAGGCTTTGGGGGTCAGGAGGTGCGTTACTCGCTGTAGTCTTTGGCCTGCCCTGGTGGCCAACACATTAATATGGCTAGTCCAGTTCAGTTTCTGATCAATGATAACCCTCAGGATGTTGGTTGTGGAGGATTCAGCGATACTAATGCCACTGAAAGTCAAGGGGCGGTGATTAGATCCTCCTTTGTAGGAGATGGTCATTGCCTGACACTCGTGTAGCATAAATGTAACTTCCACTTATCAGCCCACATCAGGATACTGAAAAGGTCATGCTGCATTTGGACATGGACTGCTTCATTATCTGAGGAGTCACGAATGGTGGTAAACATTGTGCAGTCATCCACAAACATCCCCACTTCTCACCTTATCATGAAAGGGAGGTAATTGATGAAGCAGCGAAAGATGGCTGGGCCAAGGAGTGCGCCCTGAGGAACTCCTGGAGCTGAGATGATTGACCTCCAACCACCACAACCATCTTCCCTTGTGCCAGGTATGACTCCAAACAGCGGAGAATTTTCCCCGATTATCATTGACTCCAGTTTAGCTGGGGCTCCTTGATGCCATACTCGGTCAAATGCTGGTTCAGCACACTGGGCTAAATCGCTGGCTTTTAAAGCAGACCAAGCAGGCCAGCAGCACGATTCAATTCCCATACCAGCCTCCCCGAACAGGCGCTGGAATGTGGCGACTAGGGGCTTTTCACAGTAACTTCATTGAAGCCTACTTGTGACAATAACGATTTTAATTTCATTTTCATTTCATACTGCCTTGATACCAAGGGCAGTCACTCTCACCTCTTTTGACCATGTTTGAACCAAGGCTGTAATGAGGTCAGGAGCTGAGTGACCCTGGTTGGACCCAAACTGAGCGTCTGTGAGCAGGTTTTGCTGAGTAAGTACCACTTGATAGCGCTGTTAATGACTCCTTTCATCACTTTGCTGATGGTGGAGTGTATTCCGACAGGGAAGTAATTGGTTGGGTTTGATTTGTCCTGTTTACTGTTCCCTTTCATGTCAGCCATCTCCTGGGGAAACTAGCCCTTTAAATGTGAACATTAGGAAAGAGATCATCATTTTAGCCAGACAAATAAATGTGTCAAGCTGAGGGAGCAAAGGATGTCAATGCCTTTAAGAGAGAGAGAGAGACCTGGGCCAAGCTTTGCAGAGTCTGCACCCTCCCTGGATTCACTTCCTTTCCCTTTAGTTGCTGCAAGTCACCAGTTGAAGGTCAGAATGAGACAATAAATGGAAAGAGGGAGAAAAGAAAGTGTTATCCTCACAGATGTTGGAGACAAGAGTCTGTGTGCAGCTCAAGCTCATTCAGGGTTGGGGGAACAACAGTTTTGCTCGGCAGAAAACACCATGTCCAGCTTCCGCATTGAGACAATGTGGGAGCTGTGATTGGTGGAGGAGCAGAATCCTTCCGGTCCTCCAATCTTCCTATTGGTCAACACCTCAGCAGGAAGGTCAGCAGAAGTGAGCTCCCCTACACATGCGCAGTTTCCCCTTCCCTTAGAAATGCGCAGACCCGGGTGAGGGGCTGTGGAAACCATCGACGGTCGGAACTGTCAGCCGTTTGCCTGGGAACCTTGTCTCGAGGATATGTGGGGGATGGGGAACAATGGATGGGGCGGGGCTCCCGCGTCTGCGCGCTGGCAAATGACGTCACCCCAGAGCGGACTCATTCCTATTGGTTGATTTAGAGGCCGAGTTCCTTTGCGATGTCACAATGTGGAGGTTGGACAATAAGTTTCAGACTAAAACATTCTCCTCTGGGCAACATCTGGGAGGAAATCAATGTCTCCCCCTTTCATAAATTCATAAGATATAGGAGCAGAATGAGGCCATTTGGCCCATCGAGTATAACCCTTCAACCCCGATTAAAAATCTGTCGAACTCCTCCCTAAAATTACTGTCCCAGCTCCACCGCACTCTGGGGTAGTGAATTGCACAGATTCACAGCCCTTTGGGAGAAGCAGCTTCTCCTCAACTCTTTGGAATTTGCTACCACTTTTTAAAAATAATATTTATTGTCACAAGTAGGCTTACATTATTAACACTGCAATGAAGTTACTCTGAAAAGCCCAACTCGCCACATTTTGGCACCTGTTGGGCACACGGAGAATTCAGAAAGTCCAAATTATCGAACAGCACGCCCTTCGGGGCTTGTGTGAGGAAACTGAAGCACCCGGTGGAATCATAGAATTTACAGTGCAGAAGGAGGGCATTCAGCCCATCGAGTCTGCACCAGCCCCTGGAAAGAGCACCCCACCCCAGCCAACGCCCCAACCCATCCCCGTAACCCAGGAAACCCACCTAACCTTTTTGGACACTAAGGGCAATTTATCATGGCCAATCTACCTTTTACATGCCCAATCCACGTAACCTGCACATCTTTGGACTGTGGGAGGAAACCAGGCCACCCGTACAAAGCCTACGAAGACACAGGGAGAACATACAGACTCCACACAGCCAGTGACCCAAGCCAGAATCGAACCTGGGACCCTGGAGCTGTGAAGCAACTGTGATCACCACTGTGCTACCATGCTGCCCATCTTATCCTAAGACTATTACCTCTCGTTCTAAAATGCCTGAAAGACGTGCTGTTAGGTGAATTGAACATTCTAAATTCTCCTTCAGTGTACCCTAACAGGCGCCAGAATGTGGCAACATGGGGAGTTTCACAGTAACTTCATTGCTGTTTGGTTTTTTAAAATTTAAAGTACCCAATTCATTTTTTCCAATTCAGGGGCAATTTAGCGTGGCCAATCCACCTAGGCTGCACATCTTTGGGTTGAGGGGGCGAACCCACTCAAACCGGGGAGACTGCAAACTCCGCACGGACAGTGACCCAGATCCGGGATCGAACCTGGTACCTCGGCGCCATGAGGCGGCAGTGCTAACCACTGCACCACCGTGCTGCCTCATTGTGGTGTTAATGTAAGCCTACTTGTGACAAAAATGCAGATTATTATTATTATTATTATTAAGTGGGAGTAGCCTCTCCAAGGCAGCCTTCAGGACGCGCGACAATGCAGAATCGCCAAGCAGAAACTTTTAGCCAAGTTCCGCACATGGGTACGGCCTTGACCGGGACCTTGGATTCATGTCACATTACATTCACCCCCCCCCCCCCCCCCCCACCATCTGGCCTGGGCTTGCAAAATTCTACCAACTGTCCTGGCTTGAGACAATTCGCCCCTCTTTAACCTGTGATTATCCCTCTCTCCAGTCCCTCCGTCTGGACCTGTAAATACTTAATTACCTGCAAAGACTCGCATTCAAAAGTATCGTCTTGTATCATTGACTTTGTCTATGTATGTTTCTGGAACCCACCTCTTCATTCACCTGAGGAAGGAGCTGTCCGAAAGCTAGTGATTCGAAACAAACCTGTTGGGCTTTAACCTGGTGCTGTAAGACTTCTTACTGTGCTCACTCCAGTCCAATGCGGGCATTACCCCATTAAAGTAAAGGGGCAAAGTGGCAACATGGTGGCACAGTGGTTAGTGCTGCTGCCTGACGGCGCCGAGGTCCCAGGTTTGATCCCGGCTCTGGGTCACTGTCCGTATGGAGTTTGCACATTCTCCCCGTGTTTGCGTGGGTTTCACCCCCACAACCCAAAGATGTGCAGGGTAGGTAAACTGGTATTGCTAAATTGCCCCTTAATTGGAAAAAATAAATTGGGTACTCTAAAATTTCAAAAAAAGTAAAAGGGCAAAGTCTATTTATAGTTTAAGAGATACATTCCTAATAAAAACAGTGTTTAGGCACTGTTGCTTCTAGTTTTTTGCAGTAAAAGTTATAAAATCTGAAATTTTTGCCTTATGACTCTTTAATTTGTTCACTGGGTTTAGAATTTATCATTTAAAGTTACTGATCTGTTCAGAAATCTTACACAGTTGATTTAGAGCTACAAGTTTCAACTTCCCATTAAGCCTCAGGCAACTTCTGTCTCTCCATTGCTCATGTCAATGACAGCCCAGCAACAGAGCTGAGGGCTGGAGATGCTGTCACTCCTTGTAGGAGCTGGAATCAGTAGAAAGAAGAACCATAGTTTCTGGTTGAGCTATTTGTTCGCTGTCTGACCATATATAAATAGCTAACCAGGTCATATGCTGTGATGAGGGTTTAGAAACAGACCCTGGGTAGACGAGTTCACTGAAGCTGTGGGCTTGTCAGCTGTACAGTGAAACCAGGCATCCAACAGCCACAGAGACCTCTAATATTGGACACTGGGTTTAACCCTGTTCTGTAAAAAACAGACCTATCTGATACTGGGGGTGATATGGTTAATCTGACCCTTAATTCATTTAATTCCAAAAGTGAATAACATTGATTCAAGTATAGTGATTACTCTGTTAATCTGTCAACAAAGTGGTGTCAGTTCATGCAGATCTCTGTCTGAACTCAATTTAATTACATATTTTTGTTACTGACTAGTATAGTGTCCAATCTAAAAGGATGGTAGCACAGTGGTTAGCACAGTTGCTTCTCAGCTCCAGGGTCCCAGGTTCAATTCCCGGCTTGAGTCACTCTCTGTGAGGAGTCTGCACTTTCTCCCCGTGTCTGCGTGGGTTTCTACCGGGTGCTCCGGTTTCCTCCCAGTCCAAAGATGTACAGGTCAGATGGATTGGTCATGATAAATTGCTCTTAGTGTTCAGAAAAGATTAGCTGGGGTTACTGGGTATCAGGGGTAGGGTGGAGGCATGGGCTTAAGTAGGGTGCTCTTTCAAAGAGCCGGTGCAGACTCGATGGGCCAAATGGCCCCCTTCTGCACTGTAAATTCCATGATTCCTCTATGACACAGCTCAGAATAGGGATGTTTGGTTTGTGTTTCCTGTCTGCAAAACCTCTCTGCTCATCGCCTGGGAAAGGTGATTACAAAGGACATCGCTGTAAGTAAAGGGTAGAAATCCAGAACTGACAATTCTAGTCATCAGAGAACATACTTTTCCCTCTCAAACTATAAATCACTGTTCCCCACACATTCCCTATTGATTATAGATCGAATACATCCTCCTATCACATTACCATGGGCACCTCACCAGCAGAGAGACAGGAAGGTGCTGGAGGATGGACTGGAAATGGGGCTCTACCAATCAGGGCACAAGGTTTGGGACAATGTGTGTGTGTGTGGGGGGGGGGGGCTTTGGTATCGTGACTCACAGGGTTCAGTTCTCATGTCCAAAGCAGGGAGTCACGGGAACAGGGTACAGAGGAACCAAAGAGAAACAATTTGGATCCTGAACATTGTGAACATCTTTTACTCTGGTTGTCTTTGATCCTCAAGTCATTTTGTCTTTCTCACCTTGTTTGTTTCATTAATTAACATTTGTTATAAAAATGTTGATTTTTGAGACTTTTCATGATTAGATTGATGCACTTTTGGGAAAGTGGGTGAGAGGGGTTGACAGGCTCTTATTAAAAATAAATTTAGAGTACCGAATTATGTTTTATCCAATTAAGGGGCAATTTAGCAGAGCCAATCCACCTCCCCTGCACATCTTTGGGTTGTGGGGGTGAGACCCATGCAGACACTGGGAGAATGTGCAAACTCCACACAGACAGTGACCTGGGGCTGAGATCGAATCCGGGTCCTCAGCGCCAGGAGGCAGCAGTGCTAACCACTGCATCACCATGCCGTCCCTGACAGACTCTTTTAACAGAAAGTGAGTCCCTCCAAGGTAATTGGCAAAGGAGCCAGAGGGACAGATGAGATTTTATTTTTGACACTGCGATGTTAGACAATGGGCTTCCGGGAGTCAATACAACCTTTATCCATCTTTCCCAAATTCGGGAATGATTCACAGTGATAACCCTTATTGGTGACAGCGGTTAGATTTTATTCAGTAGAAACAAGAGCTGACACATGCTAATGTCTGAGCAGTTGTATCAAAGTGCAGCAGCATTACCATTACACTCTGGGTAGAAGCACCATCTCCAGGTAAATGCTCCCTGCTCTGCCCCAGATGCCATGGTCCCAGTCAGTGGAATATGTAAAACCTCAACAAATCTCTGTGCTCGGGGAATCCCTTCTTATACTTTATTACATCACAAAGTCTGTGGAGACTGATTTCACCCAATCATTGCTGAGCTAACATTTGAACGGACCAATTACAAAACCAGCCATTGAACCATCTGTACCCACTCAAGCCACATCAAATTCGCAAACAATGGTCTTCCCCACACTCCGTCCCCGGTACAGGGAGTCAGCATTCCCATGTCAAGCAGTGAAAACATGGTGGCCTTGACACTCAGGGTGTTGTCTAGGATTCCAGGCATTCTTGTTTTTTCTGTCCTCTGGGATTTGTTTATCTCCCTGTTCCCACACAGCAAGTTGTCTGTTCTCAGCTCTGTTCGATTTCTGCTGGAGTTTGGTCCCTTTTACACCTTTCGGATCAATAAAACATTTGGTCAGCGAAGACCCAAACCACAATTTCCCATCCTGTCACCTGTCAACCATCCTTACCCAGAGCGTAATCTCAACAGGAATAAAAACAGAAGTGGAACAATCAAATTCAAAATAAATCCACAGCCAGTCACAGAATTTAATTTAATGTTCACTAATTAGCAAGAAAACCCGAAGCAGGGAGTCCCCCAGGATTCTTACACTCCACACCTTGAGGGAGAGGAGAACTCTCTCTCTGACCCCCTCACTCAATTTCACTCCATTATTTTCCAGTACTGTTCTGGCTCCACCTGGGGTAACATCTACTCGATCTTTTCGTCTCCTGAAGGAGCACCATGAGTTCTTGGTTACTGGTACAGTGGGACAGATGTTTCAAGGAGTAGATGAAACATGGACGTAAAAGATTCTCCAACTCTCTCTTTACCCCCGTTCAACTTGTGAGCACTTCTTACTTGTATTATTTCTCCCAAGTCCATTATTGGCCCAACTGAATTTTTAAATTAAAAAATACATATAGTTACAGGATGTGGGCCTTGCTGGCTAGACCCAGCATTTATTGAACATCCCTAGTTTCCTTAGAGAAGGTAGTGGTGAGCTGCCTTCTTGAACCACTGCAGTCCATGTGATGTTGGTATATCCACTGTGCTATTAGCGACTGAAGGAACAGCAATATATTTGCAGATCAGGATGGTGTGTGGCTTGGAGAGGAACATCCACATGGTGCTGTTCCCATGTGTCTGCTGTCCTTGTCCTATATGGTAGTGATCATGGGTTTGGAAGGTACTGCCTGAGGAGCCTTGGTGAGTTCCTGCTGTGCATCTTCTAGATGGTACACACACTTCTGCTCCTGTGCCTTGGGTGGTGGAGGGAGTGAATGTTTGTGGGTGGGTGCCAGTGAAACAAGCTGCATTGTCTTGGAAGGTGCCGACCTTATTTAATTTTGGAGATGCACTCAGCCAGGTAACTGGAGAGTGATCCATCACACTCCTGAACTCAAGATAATGGGCAGGCTTTCAGGAATGAGGAGGTGAGTGACTCACAGCAGGATTCCCAGCCTCTGACCCACTCTTGTAGCCACAGTATTTTATGGCTAGTCCAGTTCAGTTTCTGGTCAATGGTAACCCCCAAGATGTTGATAGTGGGATATTTAGCAATGGTAATGCCATTGAATGTCATGGGGAGGTGGTTAGATTCTCTCATGAGGGAGGTGGTCATTGCCTGGCATTTGTGTGGCTCAAAGTTACTTGCAGGACTGCAGAGCTCAAATCTGATCGATTGGTTGTTGGATCGTTTAGCTCTGTCTATTGATTGCTGCTTTTGATGTCTGGCATGCAAATAGTCCGGTTTCATTCATAATACCATTCCTGCCTCGCAGTGCCAGGGACCTGGATTCAATTCCAGCCTTGGGTGACTGTCTGTGTGGAGTTTGCACATTCTCCCCGTGTTTGCATGGGTTTCCTCCATCGCTCTGGAGTCCTCTCACAGTTCAAAGATATACAGGTTAAGTGGGATTATGGGGATATGGCGGGGGAATAGACAGGTAGCTGCTCTTGGTAGGGTCCGTGCAGACTCGATGGGCCCAGTGGTCCCCTTCTGCACTGTAGAATTCCATTCTATGGAATAAACATCCTTGCAGATTCTTTCAGCTTTGTGCTGGGCCATTTCAGAGTCAACCACATTGCTGTGGATCTGGAGTCACATGTAGTCCAGACCAGGTAAGGAAGATTTCCTTCCCTAACGGGCATTCGTAAACCAGATGGGTTTTTTCTACCAATAATGGACAAGATCATGAGACTTTTAGTTTGCATTTTTAATATATGTATTTTATTCCAAACACAATCAATTATACAAATAAACAACAATCAAATACCATTGGCTTTCAAACGGTTTGTCATTTTCCCCCTTTTCTTCCCTAAACTACCCCAACATCCCTTTCCCAACTGACCCCCCCCCCCCCAGCCACTCACCCACGGCGACAAACAGATCCTCAAATAGAGACAGAAAGACCCTCCGTCTTAAGTAGAACCCTCTTCACCCTCGGAGAACGTAGTCTTCTCCAAATCCCCCAACCATGCCGATACCTTCGGTGGGGCAACCGACCTCCAACCCAGTGAGATTTGCCGCCGGGCAATCAGAGTGGTGAAGACCCCCTTCCTCTCCAGCAGCTCTGGCAGATCCGAAACACCAGAAAGCCGCACCAAAGAGCACGGTGTCATCGTCACCACCACACTTCCGGCAGGGTCTCGGAAATCAATGGCCAGAATCCCCCAACTTCGGGCACACCCAAAACATGTGAACATGATTGACAGGCCCCCTCCTGTACGACATCTGTCCTCAACCTCAGGGAAGAACCCACCCATATGAGCTCAAGTCATAACATGCAAAAAAACAACATAACATTTACAAAACTTGTATATACACGTCGAGACAGAACAGAACCCACCATTACTCCTCCCCAACCCATGCTCCTTGACCAAGTCATCCGCTTCTTCTGTCCTTTGCCCTTGTGAAAGTCACCCAGAGTTTGTCCGGATACAACACCCCAAACCAGACCTTGGCCGAAAGAGCACCGCCTGGGCCCTGTTACAACCCGCCTGCCATTTGGCCAAGTCGGCCCCAATGTCCTGGTAGATCCGGATCAGATTCCCCTCCCAGCTACAGTCTCACGTCGACTTCACCCACCTCAGAATCCTCTCCTTCTCCTGGAACCGGTGCATCAGGCCGATCACTGCCCACGGCGGCTCCCCAGCTCTCGGCCTCCGTTGTAATGATCGGGGGGCCTGATCCACCTCCGGGACCTTATCGAAGAACCCCTCCTCAACCAGCTTTGTGAACATTTTCAATACATTCCCCGTGGCACTCATTCCCTCCACCCCTTCCTCAGACCTACAATTCGTGGATTCTGTCGCCTGGACTGATTCTCCTGGTCGTCCACCTTCGCCCTCAGCACCTTGCAGGCCTCTCCCAGCATCACCATCTCTGCCTCCTGCAACACAATCTGATCACTGTGATCCAACACCGTCCTTTCCACCTCTCAGATCATCACACCTTGTGACTGCAGGCATTCCTCCACCCGCTCCAAAGTCCCACAAAGAGGGGCTACTGTTTCCTCAATCGCCCTGGACCAGTCCTCTTACATCTCTTTCCGATGCTGTCGAAACACCCTCCAACTCCACCATACTCTCAGTTGCTGTACCACACAGATCCTGCATCTCAAGCCAAGGCTATACTCGACTTTTGCCAGGTGTTGTAACCTGCTGATATTCCACTTTGGAGGAGAAACCACTTCCCTCCACTTATTCTGCACTTTTTACAAACAAAGTGCCCATTAACCGGGCAGAAAGGGCCAGAAATCCAAGCTTCCAAGCAGAAGTCACCTTGTGTTCGGCTGATTAACTCATGGCCTCCACTGGTGTCGTTCCAGGACATTTTTGTCATTTAATCTCACCAATCCCTTATTTTCTCTTTTGTTCTGTCTCATCCTCCCCCCTTTCTCACCAGCATCAAACCCATCACATTTCTCCCTCTCTTTAGTTCTGAGGTAGAGTTACATTGGACGTGGAATATTACCTCTGTTTCTCTCTCACAGATGCTGCCAGACCTGCTGCGTTTTTCCAGTTCTTTCTGTATTAATTTTAGAGCTACCTGGAATGGGGGAAAAACACTATTTACTATTCAGGATAAAATAAATGTCCTTCATCAGCTTTCGTGGATCATTTCAGTGGAAATGTGCTCTCCCAGGCTCAAAGAGCATCAGCCCACTGGAGGCAAAGTCGTGAGACCGGTCAGTCCAGCAGAAAGAAACTCTCCGACCCTCCCCCTTCACCAAGTGTCAGAATGAACATGGTTCAGTCCTGGATGTGATTAACAGCAGCAATAACAGCAGAATCCAACCCCTGTCATCACTTGTGAACTCGCTGGTGTCTCAGCAGAAGTGTTGACCAAGTGAATCCCTTCCCACACACTGTGCAGATGAATGGCCTCTCCCCAGTGTGAACTCGCTGGTGTGCTTGCAGATTGGGTAACTGAGTGAATCTCTTCCCACAGTCAGAGCAGGTGAACGGCCTCTCCCCAGTGTGAATTCGCTGGTGTGCCTGCAGGTGGGCTAACCGGGTGAATCCTGTCCCACAGTCAGAGCAGGTGAACGGCCTCTCCCCAGTGTGAATTCGCTGGTGTGCCTGCAGGTGGGATAACCGGGTGAATCCTGTCCCACAGTCAGAGCAGGTGAACGACCTCTTCCCAGTGTGAATTCGCTCGTGTCTCCGCAGGTTGCTTATTTGAGTGAATCCCTTTCTACACTGAGAGCAGGTGAACGGCCTCTCTCCGGTGTGCAGGATCTGGTGTATCAGCAGATGGGATGAGTTTTGAAACCTCTTTGTGCAGTGAGAGCAGCTGAACGGTCTCTGCCTGGTGCGAATGCACTGATGGTTCATCAGTTTGTGAGACCTTTTGAAGCTGCTCCCACAGTCAGAGCATTTAAAGGGTCTCTCATTGCTGTGAGTGACAGTGTGGCCCAGCAGATTGGATACCTGAGTAAATCCCTTCCCACACTCACTGTGGGTGAATGGTCTCTCCTCAGTGTGAACTTGTTGGTGTGTACGCAGTTCGGATGAAGTACTGAACCCCTTCCTACACGTGGAGCAGGTGAATGGCTTCTCCCCGACATGGACTGGCTGGTGCTTCTTCAGGTTGGATAACGTAATGAATCCCTTCCCACACTGAGAGCAGGTGAACGGCCTCTCCCCAGTGTGAATGCGTTGATGAGTTTCCAGTATAGATGGGAATCTTAATCTCTTCCCACAGTCCCCACATTTCCATGGTTTCTCCATGGTGCTGGTGTCCTTGTGTCTCTCCAGGTTGGACAGTCAATTGAAGGCTCACACAGAACTCATGTACGGTCTCTCCCTGCTGTTTATTTTCAGTTTGTGTAACTGGTTAAAGCTCTTTCCAGTCAGTGCTCTGGAACACTCTCATTCAGGTCTGTGTGTCTCGGTGATTTTCCAGTCACACTGATGGTTAAAACCATCTGAAGCAGGAAGAACAGACAAACCTTTTTCCTTCTCGATTCAAGGGCTGATGATATTCAAGTCCCCGTGAATTGAGTGAATCTGTCAAATCGGGACGTGAGGTTTGGTTTGAGATTTCTGTCTGTAATTCTTCCTCTTCTGATATCCTGTAAAAGGAGTTTACAAAG
The DNA here is from genome assembly GCF_047496885.1 of Scyliorhinus torazame. Taxonomy (NCBI): domain Eukaryota; kingdom Metazoa; phylum Chordata; class Chondrichthyes; order Carcharhiniformes; family Scyliorhinidae; genus Scyliorhinus; species Scyliorhinus torazame. The sequence goes on from NC_092711.1 coordinate 170,183,782, forward strand.
TACATCATTGTCAGTACAGGATCGGAATTCAGAACAGACTTTTCTAGTTTCTATGGAATATTCTTTCCTCTCTCATTCTCCAAAAGCTGTAAGTCTCCGTCCCACACACTCTCCCTCCATTCTCACTCTGCTCCCAATTCTCCTGAAGGTGCTGATTCAAGCTGATTGACAGATCCATGCTCACTGCTTACAATCGTGGACAGAGAGCCCTGGAAATCTTCATGCAGACTGCCAGCCTAACGGAAATATGTAACAGGACGAAAATTGTGTTTAATGTAAAGGATTGTATCAGTTGATTAAGATACAGGAGGTAGTGATTGATCATGATCTGGAACTTTCTGCCTATGAAGGTTCTCAAGCAGAGATGATCAATAATTTCTAACTGAATTGGATGGACGCTACAGGGTTACTTTTGTCAATATTAAAGCTTATTATTCCTGTAACCAAAGGCTATCCTTCTCACTATTTACCACCCCTCCAATTTTCGCACAATCCGTGCACTCACCGAGATGCCTGGGCCAACCTTTCCAGAATCTGCACCCTCCCTGGATTCACTTCCTTTTCCTTCAGAGACAGAGTCCTTCCGGTCCTCCAACTGCTCCCATTGGTCAACACCTCAGCAGAAAGGTCAGAGGCTGTGTTCTCTCTGCACATGCGCAGCTTCCCATCGCTCCCAGGGACATGCGCAGTCCGGGCAACCCGCTCGGTGAATAGAGTGGTTCCGTTACCGCGGGGGATTCTGGGTCTGATGGCCGCCATTGCTCATCCGGACTCCAGTCTCCAAACTCCTTGTACTGGGATGAAATGTGGAGGGGGGGTTTCACACTTGTAGGGGTAAGAGCAAAATTGAATTCAGGAGAAACTTCTTTCCAGAGAGTAGTGAGAATGTGGAACTCACTACCACAGTGAGTGGTGGAGGTGAATAACATCGATATATTGAAGAGGAAGCTGGATGAACACATGAGGGAGAAATAAACAGACGGACTCACTGATAGAGTCAGATGGGAAAGCATGGGAGGAGGATGAAGTGAAGTAAAAATACTGGCAGAGATTGGTTGGGCTGAAAAGCCTGTTTCTGTGCTGTATATTCAATGTAATTTAGCCTGGTATTGCCTTTAACTCTGACATAGTCCATTCTGGATTAAGGAGAAAATGTTTCACTCACAGAACATTTCAGATCATTGTTTCCACTATTGTCCAATCAATGCCTTTGCCAGTCCGGTACCTGAGTGAGCTGCTGAGGCAATAAATTCAACCACAAACTTCAAATGGGATTTCTTCCAATATAATTTGAAGAGCAGATCTTTTTTCAAGTGGACTGAATTGGTTATATTTTCTCAGTCACAGTCCTTTCCGACAACAATTATTATTTATCAGCCAGTCTTATTCAAATTATGGAGTCTGTTTTATACAGTAAGGCGTCTCACAACACCAGGTTAAAGTCCAACAGGTTTATTTGAAATCAAAAGGTTTTGGAGCACTGCTCCTTCATCAGGTGAAGTGAGACCTGATGAAGGAGCAGTCCTCTGAATGTTTGTGATTTCAAATAAACCTATTGACTTTATCCTGGTGTTGTGAGACTTCTTACTATGCCTCCTCACCTGCCCCCCCCCCCCCCCCCGCCCCAGTCCAACGCCGGCATCTCCACATCATGTTTTACACAGGACAAAGCATCTGCTTGCTCAGTGGCCCATCCATCACCTGAAACAGTGACTCCCTTGACCTCCAGAGCACAATGGTGGCAGTGTGTGTACCATCTACAAGATGGTTCACGGTAGCACAGTGGTGGGGCAACTCGGTAGCACAGTGGTTGGGACAGCACAGTTGCTTCACAGCTCCAGGGTCCCAGGTTGAATGCCTGGCTTGGGTCATTGTCTGTGCTGAGTCTGCACATTCTCCCCAGGTCTGCATGGATTTCCTCTGGGTGCTCCGGTTTCCTCCCACAGTCCAAAGATGTGCAGGTTAGGTGGATTGGCCAAGATAAATCGCCCTTAGTGTCCAAAAAGGTTTGGTGGGGTTACTGGGTTAAGGGGTTAGGGTGGAGGCATGGTCTTAAGTGGGGTGCTCTTTCCAAGGGCCGGTGCAGACTCGATGGGCTGAATGGCCTCCTTCTGCACTGTAAATTCTATGATCTATGAACTCAACAGAGCTCCTTCGACATCAACTTCTAAACCCATAACCTTGACTGTCATGAAGGACAAGGACAGCAAACACATGGGAATAGCACCACCTGAAATCACCTCAGTGCGACTTGCAATAATCTGCTTCAGGGTCTGTGAATATAAAAAACCCTTCATGTCAATATCTGTGTGCACACAAACCTCTTTAGTTCAGAGCTGGAGGAGAAATTTAATCTGCCCTCTGGAAATGCCTTCAGATACCTTCAGGTCCGCGCCTTTCTAAAAAACAGGTGGTGGCATTTCCGTTGCTACCCCCACGTAGGATAAAGGATAGGGTGGTCTCTGGCACCTGGGTAGGAGAGGGGAAGGTGTCGGACATCTACCAAGAACTACAGGAGGCGGGGGAAGCCCCCGTGGTGGAGCTTAAGGGCAAGTGGGAGGAGGAGCTAGGTGGGAGCTGGATGCAGGCCTATGGGCGGAAGCCCTAAATAGGGTCAATTCCTCTTCATCATGTGCCAGGCTTAGCTTCATTCAGTTTAAGGTGGTCCATCAGGCACACATGACGACAGCAAGAATTAGCAAGTTCTTTGGGGTTAAGGATAGATGTGCGGGAAGCCCAGCGAACCATATCCATATGTTCTGGGCATGTCCGGTTCTCAAAGGATTCTGGCAGGGATTCGCTAAGGCAATGTCCAAGATCCTAAACACGCAGGTGGTGCTGAGTCCAGAGATAGCGATCTTTGGTGTGTCAGACGATCCGGGAGTTGAGGAAGCGAAAGAGGCCGAGGTTTTGGCCTTTGCCTCCCTGATAGCCCGGAGACGGATCATTTTAATGTGGAGGGACTCGAAACTCCCGAGTATGGAGACCTGATTTGGTGACATGGCTGGGTTTCTCAGTCTTGAGAAAATAAAGTTTGCCTTGAGAGGGACCATGACGGGGTTCTCTCGGAGATGGGCATGACTTGCCAATTTTTATACTCAATGCCCCAACCAATGAAGACAAGCATGCCGTATGCCTTCTTAGCTACATGATCCACCTGTGTTGCCACTTTCAGTGATATGTTTATTGTAATTTCCCAATCTACCACAGTCAACTTGCTCCTCATACCATGACAGTTTCCTTCTGCGAGAAACATCCAGAAAAATTAGACAAAAGAACCCTGTAACCGCCATAGCCCATCTTCATGGCAACGTGGCTGCTTTGGGAACTAAATATCTTCCAACGTGCAAACACCTTTTCATTCTGTGCTCCTCATCAAACATGGAACCAGGTAATCGCAACTAGCCTCAAAAATGGTCAGCCCACCGGAGGCAGAGGTGTTAGACCAGCCAGTCCAGCAGAAAGAAACCCTCCAATCATCACCAGTCACCAGATGTCAGAATGAACAAAATGCAGTCCTGGATGTCAGTGAGAGCAGAAACAATAACAACGAAGCCAACATCTGTAATTCATTGTGAACTTGTAGGAGTCACAATAGGCATGATGAATCACAAACCCCTCCCCACATTGAGAGCAGATGAATGGTCTCTCGCCAGAATTAACTCGCTAGTGTATCCGTAGTTGGGACGGTTCATTGAATGTCTCCCCTGCTCAGAGCAGTTGAATGGCCTCTTCCAGGTGTGAACTCGCTAGTATTCCTGCAGGGTGGATATCTGAATCCCTTCTCTCACTAAGAGCACGTTAACGTCTTCTCCCCAGTGTGAACTCGCTGGTGGTTCCGCAGGGTGGATAACCAAGTGAATTCCTTCTCACACTGAGAGCAGGTGAACGGTCTCTCCCTAGTGTGAACTCGCTGGTGTGTCCGCAGGCTCGATGAAGTAGTAATTCCCTTCTCACACTGAGAGCAGGTAAACGGCCTCTCCCCAGTGTGAACCCGCTGATGCCTGCGCAGGTTCGATGAATCAGTGAATCCCTTCTCACACTGAGAGCAGGTGAACGGCCTCTCCCCAGTGTGAACATACTGGTGTATCCGCAGGTTGGATAACTGAGTGAATCCCTTCTCACACTGAGAGCAAGTGAATGGCCTCTTCCTACTGTGAATTCGCTGGTGTGACTTCAGGCTGGATAACAAAGTGAATCCCTTCTCACACTGAGAACAGGTGAATGGCCTCTCCCCAGTGTGAATACGTCGATGAGCTTCCAGCTGAGATGGAGCCCTGAATCCCTTCCCACAGTCCCCACATTTCCACGGTTTCTCCATGTTTGAGGTCTCATTGTGTTTCTCCAGGTTTGACAATCAGTTGAAGCCTCGTCCACATACAGAACACGTGTATTGTCTCTCCCCGCTGTAAATGATGCAATGTCTTTTCAGGCTGTGTAGCTGGTTAAAGCTCTTTCCATAGTCAATACTCTGGAACACTCTCACTCGGGTGTGTGTGTCTCGGTGCTTTTCCAGTCACACTGATGGTTGAAATCTTTTGAAGCCGAAAGAACAGACAAACATTTCTCCTTCTCGATTCAAAGTCCGGTGATATTCAGTTCCAAGGAATTGAGAGACTCAGTCAGATTGAGAGATGACGTTTCAGATTTCTGTCTGTAATTTCTCCTCTTCTAATATCCTGGAAAAACAATTTCTAAAAGACATCACTGTCAGCACTGGATAGAAATTCAGAACAGACAATTCTAGTTTCTAGAGAACATTCTTTTCTCTCTTATTCCCCAAATGCTGTAAATCTCCGTCCCACACACTCTCCCTCCATTCTCACTCTGCTGTATCTAATATTCACCCTCCCAATTCTCCTAAAGGTGTTGATTCAGGCTGATTGACATATCCCTGCTCACTGCTTCCTGTCCTGGTCACAGAGACCGTAACAAATAGGATCTGCAGTTGGCCATTTGGCCCATCGAGCCTGCTCATCTATTCTATGGAATCATTGGCCGATCTATGTCAGCGACATTCTCCGTGTTACTGACCAGAGGCTGAGTGTGCTGACTCAATATCTGTGAGCTCATGAGGCCGAGCTGCAAAACATCAAGGAAAGGATCAACGATCCCGAGGAGAGAATCCTGAATGTTGAGCAAATTGCCTCCTCGGCGAAGGCAAGAATTAAATCCTGGGAAAACCGGCCGAGTGACGTGAGGGAGGTCCTGGAAGATTTGGAAAACTGAAGGTCAGAGAAAGAACATCCGAGTCGTCGGCCTGCCAGAAGGTGTGGAGGGTGAGGCTCCCGTTAGGTTCTTCGAGGACCGGCTGCCACGTTTTCTCAAGCTGGATGTGAAGCCTGGGTGTTTCAAATTAGAAAGGGCATCGGATCCTGTCTTTGAGGCCGAGGAATAGTTTTCATCCTACATGAATAGGATGGGAATAGAAAGATACGGACCCAGGAAGTGTAGAAGATTGTAGTTTAGTCGGGCAGTATGGTCGGCACGGGCTTGGAGAGCCGAAGGGCCTGTTTATGTGCTGTACATTTCTTTGTTCTTTGTGCCTGTAATCATTCACTTCCACAACTTGAAAGATCACCAGAAGGTCCTGGAGACGGGTAAGGCGAGGTGGGACCTGCCTCCATGAGGGAGTGAGGATTTCCTTATTCCAGGATTTTTCAACAGCAACACAAACGAAGCATCGAGACTTTGATGAAGTTTGAAGGGAACTATGTTGCTTTATCCTGTGACCCTGAAAATTATATTTGACAACTCCGTCAAGACTTTCGATAATCCGAATACTGCCTTGGTCTTCGTTCAATCCATGAAGGGCAAAGATTTGGAGGGATGGTTTGCAGCTCGGACTAACTCAGGCTCTAATCCGGACTCTTTCCCTGTCGTGGTGTTGTTGTTTCAATTTGTTATCTTTTATCCTGTTGAAGGGAGTTGTTATTCTGTAAGTCCCGCTTGAATGTCTTTTTCTCCTCGAGTGTTGCAGAGAATTGTATTATCTTATCTGTTATAGTAGATGTGCCGTGTGCTTCCTTCTATTATCCGAGCGTTAATCATGGCAGAACCGAGTGGCGCCATTGCTGAAGGGTGGGTGGTGGTGGATGTAGGTCCTCACGGGTGGGTCTAAAATGTGGGAAGGAAATTCGATCCCCATTCCCTTGTTGGCCCTTATTTTCTTGTCCTCAGAGGTACTTCATTCACTGCACGTTTTCAGGAAGAGTTTTAGTTCTTCCGTTTACTCGGCCCCTGGTATTTCCTCCTCCAGACGTGTAAAGCTCATTCCGGGGGCGGGGGGGGGTGATCATTTGCGTCACTGCTGATGAAAGGTGCAGAATGCTGGAGAACCAGCGGCGTCTGGAGGTTTGTTTGATGAAGGCCCAGAGGGAAGTTTCCGCCGGAGTGAAGCTCAGTCACACAAACACCGCGCTCTGATTGGCTGGAGGACCAGACTCCTTCCGGTCGTGCAACTCTTCCCATTGGTCAATGCCTCTCAGGAGTTGAGCTCACCTGCACACGCGCAGCTTCCACTCTCCTTCAAACATGCGCATTCTCAGGCAGGGGGGAGATCACCGAGCCGCCTCCAGCTCTGGTCGCAGCCGTCAGCCGGTTGCCTGGAAACCTGGTCTCGAGGTGTAGACAGTACGAAGTCTTACAATACCAGGTTAAAGTCCAACAGGTTTGTTTCGATGTCACTAGCTTTCGGAGCGCTGCTCCTTCCTCAGGTGAATGAAGAGGTATGTTCCAGAAACACATATATAGACAAATTCAAAGATGCCAAACAATGCTTGGAATGCGAGCATTAGCAGGTGATTAAAACTTTACAGATCCAGAGATGGGGTAACCCCAGGTTAAAGAGGTGTGAATTGTCTCAAGCCAGGACAGTTGGTAGGATTTCGCAGGCTAGATGGTGGGGGATGAATGTAATGTGACATGAATCCCAGGTCCCGGCTGGCCTGCAAAATCCTACCAACTGTCCTGGCTTGAGACAATTCACACCTCTTTAACCTGGGGTTACCCCATCTCTGGATCTGTAAAGATTTAATCACCTGCTAATGCTCGCATTCCTAGCATTGTTTGGCATCTTTGAATTTGTCTATATATGTGTTTCTGGAACAGACCTCTTCATTCACCTGAGGAAGGAGCAGCACTCCGAAAGCTAGTGACATCGAAACAAACCTGTTGGACTTTAACCTGGTGTTGTAAGACTTCGTACTGTGCTCACCCCAGTCCAACGCCGGCATCTCCACATCGAGGTGTAGAGGGAGGGGGTTGAACGGGGCGGGGCGGGGCTCCCGCGACCGCGCACTGGAACCCAGTGACGACACTTCGGAATAGAGTAATTCCAATTGGCTGATTCAGGCAGGGCTCTATTATGATGTCACAGCGGATGTGAAGGTAAAACCTCCTCCTGTCTCCAACATCTGGGAGTAAAACACTTTCTTTTCTCCCCCTTTCCATTTCTTTTCTCATTCTCACCTTCAATTGGTCACTTGCAGCAACTGAAGGGAAAGGAAGTGAATCCAGGGAGAGTGCAGACTCTGCAAAGCTTGGCCCAGGTCTCTCTCTCTCACTCTCTTAAAGACATTGACATCCTTTGCTCCCTCAGCTTGACACATTTATTTATTTGGGTTAAAAGAATGGTCTATTTCCTGAAGTTCACAATTAAAGGGCTGGTTTCCCCAGGAGATGGCTGACATTTAAGAGGTCAGTAAATTAATATCGGACAGAGATATGTCCAGTGTTGTTAAATGGTACAGATTAGATATATTATTTATGGTTCTATAATGAAGTATATTTATTATTATTTCAGTAGTGTATTATTGTGCTGTAGCTACGGTATATATTTACAGTCATCTCTTCCCTCAAGAGTGTTAGTTTCTGGATTTCTCTTCAAAAGGGATCAGTGGAGTATTCATGAATGAGTTAATATTTTTGATATTTCTTTTGATATGTTTTTAAAACAATTTTTAAACAATGAATGCAATAGAATAATAGAAATTTTGTGGAAAATGTGTACAGTGCGGAACTGATACGGCCAGCATAAATACAAGCAACACATTGCAGAATTAATTCGTAACAGGATATTTGAGCGACCAGAGCCTCGAGATGAACTGCCTGATCCATTGAACAACCAGTTAACAGGTTAACATAGTGAGTGGAGAAAGAGGGTAAGATTATATAAAAATGGAAGGATAATAATGCAGGACGCAACCCCCCAAAATATTACAAATGGACTAACAGCATAGTCGAATTCAAATGAATAACATAACATAGATGACTTAGAATCTCTACAGTGCGGAAGGAGGCCATTCTGTCCTTCAATCTGCACTGACCCTCAGAAAAAGCACTCCACGGAGGCACACTTCCCACCCTATCCCCGTAACCTCATGCATTGATCATGGTCAACCCACCTAACCTAACACCTTTGGACACGAAGGGGCAATTTAGCATGATGAATTCACTGAACCTGCACATCTTTGGACTGTGGGAGGAAACCGGAGCAGACACGGAAATCGTGCAAACTCCACACAGATAGCCACTCAAGGAATCTAACCAGGGTCCCTGCCTCTGTGCGGCAGCAGTGCTAACCACCGTGCCTCACTGTGCCCGACTCCCGACCAAAGTTGAATTTAATTCACTGATGGAAATCCCTGGAGGAGCAAGTCAGTCAAATTGGAACTTATATATCTGAGAGAGGGGTCACATAATTTACCAAATATATCAGACTTTGAATGAACTACAGACATTAAACATTCCATGGGGGTGCATTCTGTAATCAGCCTATGCCAGTTTTGGATAGAGGGAGAAGTGACTGGTCTGCTTCTATATCGAGCCAGAGGGATGTTGGGTCCATCCTCACCCAATCCCTTATGAACCTTAGATGAGAGGCCAATTGATATAGCCCAATATTCCGGAGACCCAACCCTCCCTTAGCTCCTGTTGATTGGAGCTTAATAAACTTGAGGCGAGGTTTCTTTTTGTTCCAGATAACTGTACTAATCATTCCATTAATTCCCCTAACGACTCTGGTTGACAGCAGTATTGGCAGCATCTGCAGAGGGTACAACAGTCTGGGCAACACATTCATTTTAATGAAGGCGATCCTCCCTCGCCATGAAATTGGAAGAGCCGACCACCGGGCAAGGACCCACCTAATAGTCACCATCAGCTGTGGAAAGTTGGCCTCATGTAGCTGTTTGAAAGAGGGGGTCATTGACATTCCCAGATATTTAACTCCCAAGGGGGAACCATCTGAAGGGGAAGTTAGCAAGAGGAGGGGGCCCTCAACCCCTCCCCACCTTGGACTCAGTAAAATTGATCTTAGAAGCAGAGAAGGCATTAAATCTATCCACTACCTGGGTGCAACTGGTTAAGATGAACATTGTGCTGTGGTTTTTATTTTTATCGGTCTTTTTGCTGAAATCGTTCTTTATGGGGTGGATAGGTTGGTTTTGTCATTTGTGTGGGGGGTAGGTTACAAGGATTAGGAAGACAGTGATTCAGAAAGGGCGACAGTCAGGGGCTTGGCACTTCCGAACCTGTTAGACTATTATTGGGCGGCAAAAGTGAAGAAGGTGCATGTTTGGAGCAGAGAGATGGAGGCTTTGTGGGAGAGGATGGAGACTGCCTATTGTAAGGGGTGGGGGTTGCAGGTGCTGGCGATGGTGCTGCTCCCGTTTCCCCAGGGTAGTTCTCAGGGAGTCCTGTGGTGGTGGCCATGCTGAAAATATAGAGTCAATTTGTGCAGCACTTTAGGTTGGGGGGCTTGAGGTCAAAGTTGATGCCAATCCGAGGGAACCACAGATTTGAGCTGGGGAGGATGGCTGCATCGTTTTGGGGATGGGAGGAGCGAGGGGGTGATGGAAATGAAGGACTTATTTCTATAGGGGCAGTTTGCAAGTTTAGGGAATTGGCGGAAAAGTTTAGAGTCTCACAAGGGGAGGGGTTTTCAGGTAGATGCAGGTGCAGGACTTCGCAAAAAAGGATTTTCCAACCTTTCCGGTGACACCGCCTTCCTCTTTGATGGAGGGGATGGTGTCAGTGATGGAGTTCGGCAGGAGGGTCGTCTCGGCGATTTATGTGAGGAAGTGGGGATGGCGCTGGAGGAGGGGCTGTGGTGTGAGGGGCTGCGGAGGGTGAACGCCTCAACCTCGTGTGCGAAGCTGGAGTTAATGCAGCTAAAGGTAGTACACAGAGCCACATGACCAAGTTGTTTGAGGGGGTGGAGGATATTTGTGAGCGGTGTAGGGAGGGGATCAGCCAATCATGTTCTCATCTTCTAGTCCTGCCCGAAGTTGGGTGAAATTTTGGAGGTTGTTCTTCAGCACCATGTCGGTGATCTTGTGTGTGGATTTAGAGCCCAGTCCCCTGGGGGACATGTTCGGGGTGTCGGACGTGCCGGAGTTGCAGACAGTAGCGGGGAATGTTTTAGCCTTCGCCTCGTTGATCACTCGCAGGCGGGTTCCGTTGGGGTGGAGGTTAGTTTCTCTACCCTGTGCCTCGGTGTGGCAAGGGATTTAATGGAGTTCTCCTATTTAGAAAAGGTAAAATTTGCTCTAAGGGGGTGAGTGAGGGGTTCCATAAGAGGTGGGGCTTGTTTATATTAAATTCCAAAGATGTGCAGGTTCGGTGGATTGGCCATGCTAAATTGCCCCATCGTGTCCAAAAGGAAAGGTGGGGTGACTGGGTTACAGGGATAGGGTGGAGGCATGGGTTTATGTAGGGTGCTCGTTCCAAGGGCCGGTGCAGACTCGATGGGCCGAATGGCCTCCTTCTGCACTGTAGGAATTCTATGAATCTATAATTTCAAGGAGCTGGTTATCATCAACTGCTAGGGGGCAGGAGGGGGAGGGGAGGGAGTGAGGTGGGGAGGGGAGGGAGTGAGGTGGGGAGGGGAGGGAGTGAGGAGGGGAGGGAATGAGGTGGGGAGTGGAGGGAGTGAGGAGGGGTGGGAGTGAGGTGGGGAGGGGAGGGAGTGAGGTTGGGAGGTTGGTTCGGGTGTTGGGGGTGGGGTGTGTCTGGCGGTTTTGTGTTGGTTTTATTTTGTAATGTTCTGTGCTGTAATCGTTAAAATGCTAAAATCTGAATAAAAATACCTTAAAAAAAAAAAATCTATCCACTACTCCAATAATGGCCGGGACTGAAACACTGGAGGTCGACACAAACAGCAGCCCGTCATCTGCACACAGAGTGATCTTGTGCTGCCTCACCCCACCCTCCAGCCCTGATATCAGAGACTCCGATGAAATATCCTCCGGCAAGGGCTCAGTGGCCAACGCAAACAACAAGGAGACAGTCTAGTCCCTCTCTGAAGCTCAATATTCAACGACGGTAAACCATTGGTGAGCACCAAATGATCAATGAAAGGTTTCCACCTCCGGGTGAGCCCCTCTACCGACCCCCACAAAGCAAACGTGACCTTCTCCAGCCGCAGGCATTCTGCCAGGTCGCTCACCCACATTCCCGCTTCCGGCTGCTCCGAGTCCCGCCAGCACAACAAAATCCGTCTCCGGGCTATCAAGGACGCAGAGGCCAAAACATCGGCCTCTCTCCCCACCTGGAGTCCCGCATCCTCCGACACACCGAATATCGCCACCTCCGGACCCAGGGCCACCCCCACACCCATAACATCCGAGAACCCCTGCCAGAACCCCTCAGTCTCAGACACGCCCAGAACATGTGGCCTTGATTCACGGGCCCTCCGCACACGGCCACACCACCTTCCACCCCTGCGAAGAACTGGCTCATCCTCACCACCATCATGTGGGCCCTATGCACTACCTTAAACTGGATGAGGCTCAACCTCGCACACGGCGAGGACGCATTCACCCTCCGCACGGCCTCGGCCCATGTCCCGGCTGCACCTCCCCTCCCAATCCCTCCTCCCATTTGCTCTTAATCTTCTCCCCCGGGGCACCCACCCTCTCCATCAATTCCCTGTAGATATCCGACACCGTCCCCTCCCCTATATCATCCTCTGAACTTGTCCTGCAACACCGGAGGCGGCAGCCCCGGGAAGAACGGTACATCTCTCCTCAAGAAATCTCTCACCTGCAGGAACCTAAAGCCGTTCCCTTTTGGCAACTCTCTCAATTCCTCCAACTCCTCCAGTCTCGCAAATTTCCCCCCTGTGAACAAGTCTCTAAAGTTCTCTCTCCCACCTGCCGCCACCCCCGCAACCTCGTATCCAGCCCCGCTGGCACAAAGCTGTGGTTGTCAGATATCACACCGACATGTCCTCCAGCCCAAAATGCTGCCAGCACTGACCCCACACCCAAAACGCCAACACCACCACCGGGCTCACGGAGCTCCTGACCGGGGAGAACAGAAAAGGTGCCAACAACTGTGCCCTCAAACCCGTGCCCCTACACGATGCTACCTCCACCCACCCACCCACCGATCTCTCCTCCATCACCCATTTCCTCACCATCGCAATGCTCGCCACCCAATAATAATTTGTCAAATTCAGCAACACCCCGCCTCATCCCATCCCCAGGATCACCTGCTTCACCCACGGGGCCTATACACATACACACAGACCTCCTTCAGCCCCAAACCCTCACCCCCTCCACCTTGGGGAACTCCAACCCATCCAGGAACTGTCTCGACCTCTCCTTCCTGGTTGGGGCTTAATCACGTACAGCCTCCTACAGAAGGCCTCAAATGCCCCATTCACCCCCTCCAGATGCCCCTCTCGTTCCTCACTGTTCCAATCTCCCTCGCCGCTGCCTGCTTCTTCAGCTGATGGCCCAGCATCCTGCTCGCCTTTTCCCCACCCATACACTGCCCCTCTGGCCCTCCGCAACTGGCTTGTGGACACCAACCAAAACTCCATCTGGAGCCTCTGTCTCTCCTTTAACAACCTCTCCTCCGGTGCCACCGAGTCCCTCTGATCCACCCTCAGAATATCCCCTACCAGCCTCGCCCTCTCCTCACGCTCCACCCTCTCTCTATGCACATCGATTGAAATAAATTCCCCCCCTAACTACTGCCTTAAGTGCCTCCCACAGCGTGGTGGCTGTGACCTCCCCCGTGTCATTCAACTGCACATAGCCCAGTGTGGAAGCCGTCACTCGCTCACACACTCCCTCATTCGCCAACAGCCCCACATCTAACCTCTACTGCGGCCATTGGGCCTCCCCCTTCACCACCCACAAATCCACCCAGTGCGGCGCGTGGCCGGAAACCACAATCACCGAGTAGTCCGAGTCGGCCACCCCGGCCCACAGCACCTTGTCCATAACAAAACTGTCGATCCGGGAATACACCCAGAGCATACGGGAGAAATACGAAAACTCCTTCGCCCTCGGCCTCCCAAACCTCGGTGGGTCCGCCCCTGATGTGCTTCATGACCCTCCTCCCCCCTCCGACTTAAAACTCGACCGATCCAAACTCGGATTCAGGATCATATCAACATTACCCTCCATAATCATCCGGTGCATTGTCCAGGTCTGGGATCTTCCCTAACACCTGCCTCATAAAGTCTACCTCGTCCCAATTCTGGACATAAATCAGGACTACCGGCATCCCCCCCAACTTCCCACTAACGGTCACACACCTACCCCTCCAATCGGCCAAGATGCTCCCCACCTCAAAAGCCACTGTCATATTAACTAACACCACCACCGCCTCGTCTTCATGTCGAACCCCGAGTGGAACCCCTGCCCCACCATCCCCTTCCTCAGCCTCGTCTGATCCCCCAACTTCAGGATCGTCTCCTGCAAGAACACCACGTCCGCCTTCAGGCTCCTCCAATGCGCAAAAACATGTGACCGTTTAACCGGCCCGTTCAACCCTCGCACGTTCCACCTGACCAGCCTGGTCGGTTGGGGGGGGGGGGGGGGGGGGGGGGAAGGCCTGACCAGCCTGGTTGGTGGGGGGGGGAGGCCTGACCAGCCTGGTCCGGGGGGGGGGGGGGGGGGGCTCCCTTGCCGATCAGCCAGATCCCATTTTAAGCCAGCCCCCAACCCGGGTCACCAGGCCTGCCTTCTGAAATCTGCCACCATCTCGCCCTTCCCAACTGCGACACACCAACCGCAGTCAATTCAGAAACCCTCTTCCCCCCCCCCTCCCCCCCCCCACCCCCACCCCCATCACCCAAACAAAAAAACAACCCAATCACCACCCCCCCCCCCCCACCACCACCCCTTCCTCCTGGCAACCGCCCACTTCACTCCCGTTAACTAGCCCGCCCAGCTAGCATGGTGGCCCCCGGCCAAGGCCGCTGACTTCCCTCCGCCCTTACAGTCCACCCCTCCCCCATCCTCTCAGGCACAAACAAAGAGAAACAAAAGGCACGCTCACCATCACTGCTTCCCCATCGAAACCTGCGAGGGAGTCGAGGGTTATGGGGAAAAGGCAGGAAAATGGAGAGAAAGCTGAGATGAGGAGGGATTTCTTCACTCGAGGATGTGGTGAAACTTTGGAATTCTCTACCCCAGAGACCGTGGAGCCTCAGTCATCAAGTATTTTCAAGACAGACACTGATAGGTTTCTCGATATTGAAGTGATCGAGGGAACTGGGGAATAGTTGGGAGAATGGTGCTGAGGTAGATCGGCCAATTATCTCATTGAATGGTTGAGCAGGCTCGATGGGCTGAATGGCCAACTGCAGCTCCTATTTCTTATGATCTCTGTGTCCAGGACAGGAAGCAGTGAGCATGGATTTGTCAATCAGCCTGAATCAGCATCTTCAGCAGAATCGGGAGGGTGAATATTAGATACAGCCGAGTGAGAATGGAGGGAGAGTGTGTGGGATTGAGATTTAGAGATTTTGGGGGAACAGAGGAAAGAATGTTCCAGAGAAATTAAAATAATCTGTTCTGAATTTCTATCCTGTACTGACAATGATGTCCTTTGTAAACTCCTTTTACAGGATGTTAAAAGGAGAGGATTTACAGACAGAAATCTCAAACATCACATCTAGATCTGACAGTCACTCGGTTCATCGACCATTAAATCTGGAAGGAGAAATGTTTGCCCGACCTGTTGACTTCAAAAGATTTTAACCATCAGTGTGACTGGAAAAGCACCGAGACACACACACCCGAGTGAGAGTGTTCCAGAGCACTGACTGTGGAAAGAGCTTTAACCAGTTACACAGCCTGAAAACACATCGCACCATTTACAGCGGGGAGAGACTGTACACGTGTTGTGTGTGTGGACGAGGTTTCAACTGACTGTTGGACCTGGAGAGACACGAGGAGACCCAAAACATGGACAAACCGTGGAATTGTGGGGATTGTGGGAAGGGATACAGTTTCCCACCAGAGCTGGAATCTCATCGACGCAGTCACACTGGGGAGAGGCCGTTCACCTGCTCTCAGTGTGAGAAGGGATTCACTCAGTTATCCCACCTACAGACACACCTGCGAGTTCATACTGGGGAGAAGCCGTTCATCTGCTCTCCGTGTGGGAGGGGATTCACTTAGTTATCCCACCTACAGACACACCAGCGGGTTCACACTGGGGAGAAGCCATTCACCTGCCTTCAGTGTGGGAACGAATTTGGACATTCATCCACCCTGTGGAAACATCAGCGAGTTCACACTGGGGAGAAGCTATTCATTTGCTCTCAGTGTGGGATGGGATTTATTCAGTTATCCACACTGCGGATACACCAGCGAATTCACACTGGAGAGAAGCCATTCACCTGCTCTCAGTGTGGGAAAGGATTCAGACATTCATCCAGCCTGCGGAGACACCAACAAATTCACAGTGGGGAGAGGCCATTCATCTGCCCTCAGTGTGCGAAGGGATTCAGACATTCATCCAGCCTGCGGAGACATCAGCGAGTTCACACCGTGGAGAGGCCGGTCACCTGCACGGTGCGGGGGAAGGGATTCACTCAGTCAACACACCTGCGGAGACACCAGCGAGTTCACGAGTGATGACAGGGGTTGGATTCTGCTGTTATTGCTGCTGTTAATCACATCCAGGACTGAACCATGTTCATTCTGACAGGGGGTTAAGTTTGTGAATAGGAGCTTAAATTTAATTTTAGTGGAGTCTTGTTATTCCCAAATTGATGTTTTATTGTTGCTAAGTCCCTCCTCCCTTCAGTGGCGGCAGCCAAATATTCGGCAATTGTCCTCTCTGACCGCGCCCCTCATTTTGTTGATTTTGGCCCTTCCCAACGCCCACCTTGGAGACTCGACACCACGCTGAGGTCTGATGATAAATGTTGTGAGTGGTTGTCTGCGGCCAAAGCTCAACAAATCAGAGTCAATATCTCCTTCCACACTCTGGGAGGCCCTAAAGATGTAATCATGGGGGAAATGATCTCACATAAAGCTCACACCATGAAAACAGAGATTGGAGCGACAAAGACTGGTGGACTCCATTTTGGAAGTTGACCGCCAATATTCACTTGTCCCAACACCGGAGCGACTGACGTACAGGATGAAATTACAGCTCCAATTTGAACTGATATCTATGGATAAGGCTGTGGGTCAGTTACGCTGTTGCAGGGACACCTTGCACAAACATGGGGAGAAGGCTGATCACCTTCGGAATAAGGAAGGTAACCTGGATCAGCTCCTCTCCAGGTTAATGCAGCTTTCGGTTCATATCTCCGTGAGCTGTATGAGTCGGAGCCTCCAAATACATCAGGTATGATGGTTTTTTTGGATGGTTTACATTTCCCGACCGGAGAGGGAGGCTGGAGATGGGAATTGGATTCCCCCCCCTGTGCCGGGCAGGAATATTGATGTGTATTGGGCAGCTGCAATCTGGCAAAGCCCCAGGTCCGGACAGCTTCCCAGCTGAATTTTAGAAATGTTCTCGGAGCAGCTCATACCTTTGTTAATGGACATGTTTAACCACTCGCTGTGCAGGGGGTCACTACCCCTGACCCTCACTCGAGCCTCAATTTCTTTGCTCCTCCAGGGGGACAAGGACCCAGTAGAAGGTGGGTCGTACCGACCCATTTCACTTCTGAACACCGATGTTAAGCTGTTGGCTGAGGGCGTCGTTCCAGCTGGAGCCGTGTCTCCCAGTTATCGTGCCTGAAGATTGGACAGGCTTTGTGAAGGGATGGCAGTTGTCGGCCAATGCTCAACGCCTCTTAAACATTGTCCTCTCCCCCTCCACTGCTCTGGAGCCTGAGGTCATTGTGTCTTTGGATGCTGAAAAACACTTGATAGGCTGGAATGGAACTATTTATTTGAGATTTTGGGGAGATTTGCAATCTGTCTTACATTTGCCTCCTGGATTCGTCTGCTGTATAATGCCCCCGAGGCCAATATTCATACAGATTTTAAAAATAAATAAATTCAGAGTACACAATTTTTTTTTTTCAGTTAAGGGGCAATTTAGCATCGCTAACCCACTTACACTGCACAACTTTGGCTTGTGGGGGTGAGACCCACGCAGACACGGGGAGAATGTGCAAACTCCACACGGACAGTGACCCAGGGCCGGGATCGAACCTGGGTTCTCGTCGACTGGTGTGTAAGGGAACCCTTGGGTGGTACTGAATGTAGAATGGGATTAGAACTTGAATAATGACCAATCATAGTGTTAGGTTAGTAGCATGAACTTTATTCATTTTGTTTAATTTCCATTCAAGTTTGTTTTGCTAAGAGGAATGTAATCCTGTGTTACGGTTCTTTTAGTTAATTACTGAGTGTTTGGATTTCTCTTTAAATATTAACAGTCCCGACCGGGATTGTAACAGCCTGGGAGAGCATATTTCTTTTTTTTAAAATATTTTATTGAAAATTTTTGGTCAACCATCACAGTACATTGTGTCTCCTTTACACAATAATATAACCGTATAAATAACAATAACCTGTTTTATAAACAAAGAATAAATAATATATAACAAAAACTAAAACTAAAACTAAATGGCAACTGCCTCGTCTCAGATAAACACTCTCCAAAAATATGATTTAACAGTCCAAAATACAATTATTTATAGCAACGACCTATACATATTATACATATATATTAACAACCCTGAGAGTCCTCCTGGTTCCTCCCCCCCCCCTCCCCCCTCCCCCCCTGGGCTGCTGCTGCTACCTTCTTCTTTTCCATTCCCTCTATCTTTCTGTGAGGTATTCGACGAACGGTTGCCACCGCCTGGTGAACCCTTGAGCCGATCCCCTTAGGACGAACTTAATCCGTTCCAGCTTTATAAACCCTGCCATGTCATTTATCCAGGTCTCCACACCCGGGGGCCTGGCTTCCTTCCACATCAACGGTATCCTGCGCCGGGCTACTCGGGACGCAAAGGCCAAAACATCGGCCTCTCTCGCGTCCTGCACTCCCGGCTCCTGTGCAATCCCAAATATAGCCAATCCCCAGCTTGGTTAGACCTGGACCCCCACTACTTTCGAAAGCACCTTTGTCACCCCCACCCAGAACCCCTGTAGTGCCGGACATGACCAGAACATGTGGGTGTGATTCGCTGGGCTTCTCGAGCATCTCGCACACCTATCCTCTACCCCCAAAAATTTACTGAGCCGTGCTCCAGTCATATGCGCCCTGTGTAACACCTTAAATTGAATCAGGCTTAGCCTGGCACACGAGGACGATGGGTTTACCCTACTTAGGGCATCCACCCACAGCCCCTCCTCAATCTCCTCCCCCAGCTCTTCTTCCCATTTCCCTTTCAGCTCATCTACCATAATCTCCCCCTCGTCCCTCATTTCCCTATATATATCTGACACCTTACCGTCCCCCACCCATGTCTTTGAGATCACTCTGTCCTGCACCTCATTCGTCGGGAGCTGCGGGAATTCCCTCACCTGTTGCCTCGCAAAAGCCCTCAGTTGCATATACCGGAATGCATTCCCTTGGGGCAACCCATATTTCTCGGTCAGCGCTCCCAGACTTGCGAACTTCCCATCCACAAACAGATCTTTCAGTTGCGTTACTCCTGCTCTTTGCCATATTCCAAATCCCCCATCCATTCTCCCCGGGGCAAACCTATGGTTATTTCTTATCGGGGACCCCACCAAGGCTCCCGTCTTTCCCCTATGCCGTCTCCACTGTCCCCAAATTTTCAAAGTCGCCACCACCACCGGGCTTGTGGTGTATTTCTTCGGTGAGAACGGCAATGGGGCCGTCACCATAGCTTGTAGGCTAGTCCCCCTACAGGACGCCCTCTCCAATCTCTTCCACGCCGCTCCCTCCTCTTCTCCCATCCACTTACTCACCATTGAGATATTGGCGGCCCAGTAGTACTCACTTAGGCTCGGTAGTGCCAGCCCCCCCCTATCCCTACTACGCTGTAAGAATCCCTTCCTCACTCTCGGGGTCTTCCCGGCCCACACAAAACTCATGATACTCTTTTCGATCCTTTTGAAAAAAGCCTTCGTGATCACCACCGGGAGGCACTGAAACACAAAGAGAAATCTCAGGAGGACTACCATTTTAACCGCCTGCACCCTCCCTGCCAGTGACAGGGATACCATGTCCCATCTCTTGAAGTCCTCCTCCATTTGTTCCACCAATCGCGTTAAATTTAAGCTATGCAATGTACCCCAATTCTTGGCTATCTGGATCCCCAAGTAACGAAAGTCCCTTGTTACCTTCCTCAGCGGAAAGTCGTCTATTTCTCTGCTCTGCTCCCCTGGATGCACCACAAACAACTCGCTTTTCCCCATGTTCAGTTTATATCCTGAGAATTCTCCAAACTCCCGAAGTGTCCGCATTATCTCTGGCATCCCCTCCGCCGGGTCCGCTGCATATAACAACAAATCATCCGCATACAGAGATACCCGGTGTTCTTCTCCTCCTCCTCTAAGTACTCCCCTCCACTTCTTGGAACCCCTCAACGCTATCGCCAGGGGCTCAATCGCCAGTGCAAACAATAATGGGGACAGAGGGCATCCCTGCCTTGTCCCTCTATGGAGCCGAAAGTATGCAGATCCCCGTCCATTCGTGACCACACTCGCCACTGGGGCCCTATACAACAGCTGCACCCATCCAACATATTCATCTCCAAAACCAAATCTCCTCAGCACCTCCCACAGATAATCCCACTCCACTCGATCAAATGCTTTCTCGGCATCCATCGCCACCACTATCTCCGCTTCTCCCTCTGGTGGGGGCATCATCATTACCCCTAGCAGCCTCCGTATATTCGTATTCAGCTGTCTCCCCTTCACAAACCCAGTTTGGTCCTCATGGACCACCCTTGGGACACAATCCTCTATCCTCATTGCCATTACCTTGGCCAGAATCTTAGCGTCTACATTTAGGAGGGAAATAGGTCTCATGCGGGTCCTTTTCCTTCTTTAGGAGAAGCGATATCGTTGCCTCAGACATAGTCGGGGGCAGCTGTCCCCTTTCCTTTGCCTCATTAAAGGTCCTCATCAGTAGCGGGGCGAGCAAGTCCACATATTTCCTGTAAAATTCAACTGGGAATCCATCCGGTCCCGGAGCCTTCCCCGCCTGCATGCTCCTAATTCCTTTCACTACTTCCTCTATTTCAATCTGTGCTCCCAGTCCCACCCTTTCCTGCTCCTCCACCTTGGGAAATTCCAGCCGGTCCAGAAAGCCCATCATTCTCTCCCTCCCATCCGGGGGTTGAGCTTAGTATAATTTTTTATAAAATGCCTTGAACACTCCATTCACTCTCTCCGCTCCCCGCTCCATCTCTCCTTCCTCATCCCTCACTCCCCCTATTTCCCTCGCTGCTCCCCTTTTCCTCAATTGGTGGGCCAGCAACCTGCTCGCCTTCTCCCCATATTCGTACTGTACACCCTGTGCCTTCCTCCACTGTGCCTCTGCAGTACCCGTTGTCAGCAGGTCAAATTCTACGTGTAGCCTTTGCCTTTCCCTGTACAGTCCCTCCTCCGGTGCCTCCGCATATTGCCTGTCCACCCTCAGAAGTTCTTGCAGCAACCGCTCCCATTCCCTACTCTCCTGCTTTCCTTTATGTGCCCTTGTTGATATCAGCTTCCCTCTAACCACTGCCTTCAGCGCCTCCCAAACCACTCCCACCTGGACCTCCCCATTATCATTGAGTTCCAAGTACTTTTCAATGCACCCCCTCACCCTTAGACACACCCCCTCATCTGCCATTAGTCCCATGTCCATTCTCCAGGGTGGGCGCCCTTCTGTTTCCTCCCCTATCTCCAAGTCCACCCAATGTGGAGCGTGATCCGAAATGGCTATAGCGTGTACTCCGTTCCCCTCACCTTCGGGATCAACGCCCTTCCCAAAACAAAAAAGTCTATTCGCGAATAGACTTTGTGGACATAGGAGAAAAACGAAAACTCCTTACTCCTAGGTCTGCTAAATCTCCACGGGTCTACTCCTCCCATCTGCTCCATAAAATCTTTAAGCACCTTGGCTGCTGCCGGCCTCCTTCCAGTCCTGGACCTCGACCTGTCCAGCCCTGGTTCCAACACTGTATTGAAATCTCCCCCCATTACCAACTTTCCCACCTCTAGGTCCGGGATGTGTCCTAGCATACGCCTCATAAAATTGGCATCATCCCAGTTCGGGGCATATACGTTTACCAAAACCACCGTCTCCCCCTGTAGTTTGCCACTCACCATCACGTATCTGCCCCCGCTATCCGCCACTATAGTCTTTGCCTCAAACATTACCCGCTTCCCCACTAATATAGCCACCCCCCTGTTTTTCGCATCTAGCCCCGAATGGAACACCTGCCCCACCCAACCTTTGCGTAGTCTCACCTGGTCTATCAGTTTCAAGTGCGTTTCCTGTAACATAACCACGTCTGCCTTAAGTTTCTTAAGGTGTGCGAGTACCCGTGCCCTCTTTATCGGCCCGTTCAGCCCTCTCACGTTCCACGTGATCAGCCGGGTTGGGGGGCTTTTTACCCCCCCCCCCCTTGTCGATTAGCCATCCCCTTTTTCCAGCTCCTCACCCGGTTCCCACGCAGCTGTGTCCCCCCCCAGGCGGTGCCCCCCCGCCCATCCCACCCCATACCAGCTCCCCCTTCTCCCCAGCAGCAGCCCAATAGTTCCCCCCTCCCACTCCCCCCGCTAGATCCCCCACTAGCGTAGTTACACCCCCCATGTTGCTCCCAGAAGTCAGCAAACTCTGGCCGACCTCGGCTTCCCCGTGACCTCGGCTCGCACTGTGCGACGTCCCCTCCTTCCTGCTTCCCTATTCCCGCCATGATTATCATAGCGCGGGAACCGAGCCTGTGCTTCCCCCTTGGCCCCGCCCCCAATGGTCAACGCCCCATCTCCTCCACCTCCTTTCCTCCCCCCACCACCTCCTGTGGAAGAGAGAAAAGTTACATCGCAGGATTAATAACATAAAACTCCTCTTTTTACCCCCCTCTTCGCCCCCCATACTCGCCCCACCACTTTGTTTCAAACGTTCTTTTTTTTAATAACCCGCTCATTCCAATTTTTCTTCCACGATAAAAGTCCACGCCTCATCCGCCGTCTCAAAGTAGTGGTGCCTCCCTTGATATGTGACCCACAGTCTTGCCGGTTGCAGCATTCCGAATTTTATCTTCTTTTTGTGAAGCACTGCCTTGGCCCGATTAAAGCTCGCCCTCCTTCTCGCCACCTCCGCACTCCAGTCTTGGTATACGCGGATCACCGCGTTCTCCCACTTACTGCTCCGAGTTTTCTTTGCCCATCTAAGGACCATCTCTTTGTCCTTAAAACGGAGGAATCTCACCACTATGGCTCTAGGAATTTCTCCTGCTCTCGGTCCTCGCGCCATCACTCGGTATGCTCCCTCCACCTCCAGCGGACTCGCCGGGGCCTCCGCTCCCATTAACGAGTGCAGCATCGTGCTCACATATGCCCCGACGTCCGCTCCCTCCGCACCTTCAGGAAGACCAAGAATCCTTAGGTTGTTCCTCCTCGCGTTGTTCTCCAGCGCCTCCAGCCTTTCCACACATCGTTTATGGTGTGCCTCGTGCATCTCCGTCTTCACCACCAGGCCCTGTATGTCGTCCTCATTCTCAGCAGCCTTTGCCTTCACGACCCGAAGCTCTCGCTCCTGGGTCTTTTGCTCCTCCTTTAGCCCTTCGATCGCCTGTAATATCGGGGCCAACAGCTCCTTCTTTATTTCCTTTTTGAGTTCTTCCACGCAGCGTTTCAAAAACTCGTGTTGTTCAGGGCCCCATATTAAACTGCCACCTTCCGACGCCATCTTGGTTTTTGCTTGCCTTCCTTGCCGCTGCTCTCAAGGATCCACCGCAATCCGGCCACCTTCCTCTCCTTTTTTCATCCGTATACAGGGGGGATTCCCTTCTGGTTCACCGCACAGCACTTTTAGCCGTTAAAATTGCCGTTGGGGCTCTTATTAAGAGCCCAAAAGTCCGTTCCACCGGGAGCTGCCGAAACGTGCGACTCAGCTGGTCATCGCCACACCCGGAAGCCTGGGAGAGCATATTTCCACTGAGATTACCCTAAAAAGCTGATGAAGGACATTTATTTTACCCTGGATAGTAAATAGTGTTTTCCCCCCACTACAGTTGGATCTAAAATAAATACATTTGCCTCTGTTCCATTGAGTCTACAGCACAGGGTCAGGCCAGTCATCTTGATTGGTCTCTGTCAATATTAATGCTCCATATGAGCCTCCACCCACCCCTCTTCATCTCCCCCATCAGCATATCCTTCTATTCCTTTCTCCCTCATGTATGTGTCTAGCTTCCCCTTCAATGTATTCAAGCTGTTCACCTCAACCACTCGCTGTGGTAGCGAGTTCCACATTCTCACCACTCGCTGGGTAAAGATGTTTCTCGTGAAATCCCTCAGTTACCTGTGATCCAGTTAAGGAACAAATTGATGGAAGAAACTATATCGATGGAACAATTCTAGTAACGGACACTAAAGAGGCGGCGGAAGGTTTTGCAGAATTTCCAAATCAAACACCGGCACAGAAAGGACTGAAAGCTGATCCGAAACGCCGTGGAAGTGGGAGAGTGTTCCAACTAGGGGCTGGTTTAGCACACTGGGCTAAATCACTGGCTTTTAAAGCAGACCAAGCAGGCCAGCAGCAAGGTTCAATTCCCGTACCAGCCTCCCCGAACAGGCGCCGGAATGTGGCGACTAGGGGCTTTTCACAGTAACTTCATTGAAGCCTACTTGTGACAATAAGCGATTTTCATTTCACCTGAAACACTGGTTTTTGTGGTGGCTTGTCTTTTTGGATACTAGTGAGAAAGGTCTGTGGAAACAGTGAGAACTCAACCCTCTTTCATTAAACAACAATAAAAGTCTTCAATAAAGTAGATGAAAGATAATGAAACATTACAAAGAACAATCTTATACTTCGGTACATTAACAGTGAGCATTTAGTCTCTCAAAGACGGGGAACACAAAGGCATCTATTTCCCACATAATCCTCAACCGAGACCCCTCCTTTTCCCAAACAACAACCATAAATCCATTGGTCAAATCTAGCCAGTAACTACCACACGGTACGGCCTAAGTGACCAGGACTTGGGAATGGTCTTCGGTTTAGCAAAGAAAATGATCTTTTGCACAAACTGGCCTTTTGTCTTCAGCACTTCATCTGTAGCTGAGCTGTTTCCCTGGGGATGGCTTCCCCTCACTCTCTCTCTTACTTGTTTATTCAACACCTCATCTGTGACCAGCCTGCTTCCTGGCTCACAGCGCTCTGCAATTGAGACATTTAATAGTCAAAGAATAGCCTGTTCACTAATCTTTCCTGTTCCTTCTGTTCTCTTAGTTGCTGCCCAGACATGGTTTACAAAGTACTTGGCTGTTTGATTTTACTTGTGCAAAAAAACAAGACATTCATTTTAATAGCATCCTACCCTCCAGATCTCGGAATGAGCAGAAAGGGTTAATGACCATTAACACTGAACTAAATGGTCCTGTTAGTGAGATGCAGGATACAGCTGGAAAAAATCCAAACCACTGGACTGAGATCAAAAGACCAGTCACAACCTCAGAACGATTGGTGTAAACTGATTGGTGAAATGTGTGGAAGGTTCAGAAAGAAAATGCAAGATCCAAAACGAGGAGGCTGTTGATGTTGCTCAGGAAAAATTCAATGGAATCCGATCTGAATGGGATCAGGAGAAACTGACAGATTGAGAATTGTTTAAAGCTCAGACCAAACGAGAATATCAAACCTTTCTGCTTGAGCAGAAACAGCATCTGGATGATGTTCTTAAAGTGGCCCAAGGAAGATCTTGGCCAAATAAAGAACCAGTTCTTGGTTCAAAACGAAGCCATTTCGAACTTATCTCAAAAAGAGAATTTAAAATGTTTAAGGCTGGAAATTGAACTTTAATCTGAAACTATGAATTAGGAACAGCAGTCGGCCATTCGGCCCCTCGAGTCTGCTCCGCCATTTGATAAGATCATGGCTGATCCAATTGTATTTCAAGCTCCACATTCCCGATAACCTTTGATTCTCTAACAAAGAACAAGAATCTATCTACCTCTGTGTTAAACATATTCAGTGACCCGCCTTCTGCGGCAGAGTTCCAAAGTCACACATCCCTCTGAGGGAGAAAGAATCTTGTCTCTGTCCGAAAAGGACGGCCCCTAATTTTAAACAAGTGCCCCCTACTTCAGGACACGTCCACAACAGGAAACATCCTTTCCATATCCACTTTGTCAATACCGTTCAGGATCTTATTTACTTCAATCAGATCAACCCCTCACTCTCCGAAACTCCAGCGGAAACAATCCCAGTCTGTCTATATGACTGTACGACAACATGTAACAAAGAGAGGGAGAGACAAGTTAACTACGGAATTAACAAAGATGTTTTTTGTCGAGTTGAAAGATGAGGATGTATGAGATAGGAGCAGAAATAGGCCATTCGGCCCCTCGAGCCTGTTCCACTTTTCATTAAGATCATGGCTGACCTGGTTGTGTCTCCAGTTCCATACTACCCAATGACTTTTGATTCTCTTGCCTAATAAACATCTAGCTACCTCCACCTTAAACATATCCAATGAACCTGCCTCTACCTTCTGAGGCAGAGAGGGCCAACATTGCACAATCCTCTGAGAGAAAAAGGACAATAAAGTTCAAATCTGAAATCAGCAGAGTCTGTTTTGAAGACAGGTTGAAAGTTCACCTGTGGAGAACAACGAGGAATCTTCAGTTGCACGTGGACCTTTGGCTGGAATGACTGCAAGAAGCAAACTTTCAGAAACCAGGTAAAAAGTGTGACATTTTTCATCTCAAAATGGACGTGGAACTCAGCAGAGAGCTGAAAGATGAGTGAATTTGGACAATGGGGGATTGATCAATGTGTATTTAATGCTGTTTCTCTCTGATTCCTATCACCCGATGCCATTAATCCTTCTCAAACACTCTGATTAGAAACATCAGCTATCGTTCAGGGGATACAATAATGACCTGATTGCGTAAACTGCACATCCACTGACTTTGTAAAACAATTGCTTTATCTTGCTCCCTATCCAGTTGTATTTGTGTCTTTTTATGGAAGGTTTACTCTACATAAAGATATTTCACTAGTCCTGATAAAGTGACTGACTCCAGCTATGCTGCATGGAATCCCCACTCTTTTTAGTGACTTCAATGTGTTGATATCACAAAATTGAAACAAGAAGAATTTTATACTCCTGAACCTTGTGTCGATCTTCACCATGTGGCGAATCTGGGTAACATTTCCAACAATCTGATCCACATACTGTTGGGTGCAGCCACCGTCTAACACAGCACAGTTGAATGAGTCTGTGACAAACACACTCATCACTGGATCACTTCATGCTGATCTTTCAGAAGGCCTTTGACAAGGTCTCACATGGCAGATTACTGTGTAAAGTTAAAGCACAGGGGATTACGGGTAGTGTTTTGAGAAGGATAGAAAACAGGAAGCAAAAGTTGGAATAAATGGGTCTTTTTCCGATTGGCAGGCAGTGACAATGGGGTACCGCAGGGATGTGTGCAAAGACCCCAACTGTCCACATTATATATTAATGATTTGGACGAGGGAACTAAATGTATTATCTACAAATTTGAAGATGGTACAACGTTGGGTGGGAGGGTGAGCTGTGAGGAAGATGCAGAGATGCTTCAGTGGGATTTGGACAGACTGAGTAAGTGGGCATGTGCATGATATGTGCAGTATAATGTAGATAAATGTGAGATTATCTGCTTTGGGAGCAAAAATGGGAAGGGCAGATTATTATTTGAATGGATGTTAATTGAAAGAGGTGAATGCTCAGCAAGACCTTGGTGACCTCATACATCAGTTATTGAAAGTAAGCGCGCAGGTACAGCAAGCAGGCAGTAAAGAAGGCAAATGTATGTTGGCCTTCATTGCAAATGTATTTGAGTATCGGAATAGAAATGTTTTACTGCAATTGTATAGGGCACTGGTGAGGCCACACCTGGAGTATTGTGTGCAGTTTTGGTTTCCTTATCTGAGGATGTTATTGCTATGGAGGGGAAGGTTTACCAGGCTGATTCCTGGGATAGCGGGACTGTCATGAGCAGAGACTAAATCGGTTAGGATTATATTCATTGGAGTTTAGACGAGTTAGAGGGGATCTCATAGAAACTTACAAAATTCCAACAGGATTAGACAGGGTAGATTCAGAAAGAACGTTCCCGAAGGTGGGCGAGTCCAGAACTAGGGGTCATAATTGGAGGATAAGGAGTAAACCTTTTAGGTCTGAAGTGAGGGGAAATTTCTTCACCCAGAGAGTGGTGAATCTTTGCAATTCACCATCACAGAAAATAGTTGAGGCCAAAACATTGTGTAATTTCAAGAAGGAATTAGATACAGCTCTTGGGACTAAAGGGATCAATGGATATGGAGGGAAGTCTCAGGGTATTGAACTTGATAATCAGTCATGCATCATAGACATCCAACAGATCATCTTTCTTGTAAACCTCATCAATGAAACCCTAATGGAAAATCCAAACTTTAATCAGGATCCAACTGACGGGCACCCAGCTCCCAGAATACTTTGCTTCTGATTTTCCTTTTGTTAGGAAGGGAGGATGCCGAGGCCAGACCTTGTTTCCTCCTTGGTGGGGATGTAACCCCTGTCCACATCTCCACTTCATTCTTCCACTGGTCATATGGCTCAGACTCCGAGAACATCGGCGAGTAATCAGACCCTGACAATTTCCACTTGCTTCAGTTATTTCTCACAAAAACTACTGGGATTGTAAGATTCTGTCTGAACTATTATTTTTCAACCTTCACCATCCGGCAAGCATTCTGTGTTCCTATGTTACAATCCTGAGAGCTTTATGGTGAAGGAAGAAACTGGAGCCAATCTGTACTTGGTATGGATTTATTCACAGAGTGAAACATTACAGGTAGATACCTCCTGACCCCACTCCACTCCATGTCAGTCAGTGTTTCTTGTTACAGAAAGGAGGGGAATTAATTTAAACAGCTCTGATTTCTCCTCTCACTACTGGTCTGTAAACAGAATGGAGGTTTTGATTCCTGATCTCCCCCTTTATAAATGGTGGCGTATTTTTCTTCACCTTTCAGTTTGGTGTGAGCTCGAATATCCATTAATAATCCAGCCTTAGGGTGGACTCAATCTCTATTTGGTGTGGATTTGTTCACAGAGTGAAATGTTCCATTTATAAACCACCTGCCACCACCTGATGTCAGTCAGCGTCTCTTTCTGCTCCTTTAAAACAAACAATAACATTGACTGGGCAGTGAAACAAAAAACAAATTATCAAAGTAAAGTTATAAAACTTGAAACTAAAATGTTATCTTGTGAGTCAATGATGCAGCCCAACCCCCACAGTGCCCACCGGGCATGAAGAATGGCTCTTTATATTTGCTCAAGTAACCATCCAATCAATACTGTGGATACTGAAACCCAACAGATACAATTAACACCACAATCAGAGAATCTAAAATGTCTCTAATCAGTGTGACTGCCTTGGTGTCTCAGCAGCTCGGATGAACAAATAAATCCCTTCCCACACACAGAACAGGTGAACGGCCTCTCTCCACTGTGAACTCGCTGGTGTGTCTGCAGGTGGGATGACTGAGTGAATCCCTTCCCACACGCAGAGCAAGTAAAAGGCCGCTCCCCATTGTGAATTCGCTGATGTGTTTGCAGGTGGTAAAACTGAGCAAATCGCTTCCCACACTCAGAGCAGGTGAATGGCCTCTCCCCGGTGTGAACTCTCTGGTGTCTCTGCAGAGTGGATGAATCAATGAATCCTTTCCCACACATGGAGCATGTGAAAGGTCTCTCCCCACTGTGAACCCGCTGGTGTGACAGCAGGTTGGATAACTGAGGGAATCCTTTCCCACACGCGGAGCAAGTAAAAGGCCGCTCCCCATTGTGAATTCGCTGATGTGTCTGCAGGTGGGATGACTGAGCGAATCCCTTCCCACACTCGGAGCAGGAGAACGGCTTTTCCCTGGTGTGAATTCGCTGATGTTTCTTTAGAGTGGATGAATCAATGAATCCCTTCGCACACTGAGAGCAGGTGTGTGGCCTCTCTCCCGTGTGAACTCTCTGATGTAACTTCAGGTTGGATGACTTGGTGAATCCTTTCCCACACTCAAAGCAGGAGAATGGCCTTTCCCGGGTGTGAGTTCGCTGGTGTAACTGAAGGTTAAATAACCGAGCGAATCCCTTCCCACACTCGGGGCAGGTGAACGGCCTCTCCCTAGTGTGGCTGCGTCGATGAATTTCCAGCTCGGATGGGACTTTGTATCCTTTCCCACAGTCCCCACATTTCCATGGTTTCTCCATTCGGCAGGTGTTTACGTGACTCGCCAGGTTTGGCAATCAGTTGACAGCTTGGCTCACACACACAGAACACGTATGGTCTCTCCCTGCTATGAATGGTGTGATGTTTTTTTCAGGCTGTTAAGTTATTTCCACAGTCAGTTAACTGGAAGACTCTCACTTTGGTGTGTGTCTCAGTGCTCTTTCAATCACACTGATGATTAAAATCTTTTGAAGTAGTCAAAACAAATATTTCTCCCTCGAGACTCAAAGGCCAATGATATTCAGGCTCTGTGAATCTGAATGTCTTTGGCAGATGCTGACATGATGTCTGGTTTGAGATTTCTGTCTGTAAATCCTCCTCTTGAAACATCATGTAAAAGGAGATTCCAAAATTCATTACTCAGCACAGGATAGAAATTTAGAAAAGACAATTCTGTTTTTATGGAATATTATTTTCCATCTTGTTTCCCCCAAAACTGTAATTTCCATCCCACACACACTCCCTCCATTCTAGCCAGACAAATAAATGTGTCAAGCTGTTGGAACAAAGAATGTCAATGTCTTTAAGAGAGAGAGAGACCTGGACCAACCTTTCCAGGGTCTGCACCCTCCCTGGATTCACTGCCTTTCCCTTCAGTTGCTGCAAGTGACCAATTGAAGGTGAGAATGAGAAAAGAAATGGAAAGGGGGAGAAAAGAAAGTGTTTTACTCACAGATGTTGGAGACAGGAGGAGGTTGCAGTCTGTGTGAAGCTCAATCTTTCAGTCACACAAAGCCCGCGCGCTGATTGGCTGGAAGACGAGAGTCCTTCCGGTTCCACAACTCTTTCCAATGGTCTAAACCTCAGACGGAAGGTCAGGAGGCGGGCTCTCCCCTGCACCTGTGCAACTTCCCCTCTTGCTTGGGACATGCGCAGTCCGGGGCCAGGGGGAGCTCACCGAGCTGCTTCTCGCTCTGGCTGGAGCCGTCAGCCGGTTTCTTGGAAACCTTTGTCTCGAGGAGGTACAGGGTGAAAACTGGTGGGGGTGGGGGTGGGGCTCCGTGTCCGCGTGTCGGGCCTGCGCACTGAGACCCGAACGTCACCGTTGAACAGAGTGATTATTATTGGCTGATTCAGACCGGGTTCCCGTGACGTCACAAAGCGGACTTTGGAGCTGAAACGTCCTCCTGTCTCCAACATCTGTGAGTAAAACACTTTCTTTTCTCCCCCTTTACATTTCTTTTCTCATTCTCACCTTCAATTGGTCACTTGCAGCAACTGAAGGGAAAGGAAGTGAATCCAGGGAGGGTGCAGACTCTGCAAAGCTTGGCCCAGGTCTCTCTCTCTCTTAAAGACATTGACATCCTTTGCTCCCTCAGCTCGACACATTTATTTGTCTGACTAAAAGGATGGTCTCTTTCCTAATGTTCACAATGAAGGGCTGTAGGAGATGGCTGACATTTAAGGGACAGTAAATTAATATGAGACAGAGATATGTCTAGTATTTTTAAATGGTACAGATTAGATAATTATGGTTCTGTAATAAAATACATTGATTATTATTTATGGTTGTGTAATATTGAACTGTCGCAATTTCTATATTTCCAGTCATCTCTTCCTCAGAGGGTTGTTAGTCTCTGGCTTTCTCTTCCACAGGGACCAGTGGAGTCTGGGAGTCACTGAATATGTTCAAGGATGAGTTGGATGGATTTTTAATATTTATTGTGTTATGCTTTTTAAAACTATTTTTAAAATAATGAATGCAATAGACTAACAGAAATATTGATGGAAAATGGGTATAGTGTAGAACAACTGATATTGCCGCATAAATACAAGCAACACATGAGAATTAATTTGTAGCAGGATATTTTTGGGACTAGAGCTGCTATGTGAAATGCCAGATCAATTGAACAACCAGTTAACAGGTTAACACAGTGAGTGGGGAAAGAGGGTAAGATTATATAAAAACAGAAGGGTAACAATGCACGTCCCAAAATATTACAAAACAGACTAACAGCATAGTCAAATTAAAATAACATGGATGACACAGAATCTCTATTGTTCAGAAGGAGGCCATTCGCTTCTTCAAGTCTGACCCTCAGAAAAAGTACTCACCGAGGCAGACTCCTCACCCTATCCCCATAATCCGGTGCATTGATCATCATCAACCTACCTAACCTAACATCTTTGGACTCTAAGGGGCAATTTAGCATGACCAATCCACTTATCCTGCACATCTTTAGACTGTGGAAGGAAACCAGAGCACCCGAAGGAAACCCACGCAGACACGGGGAGAATGCGCATCTCCACACAGACAGCCACTCAAGGAATCGAACCTGCGACCCTGGCTCTGTGCGGCAGCAGTGCTAACCACTGTGCCTTACTCTGGGCTCCGTTGAATTGAATTCACTGATGGAAAGCCCTGGAGGAGCAAGTCAGCCAGATTGGAGCACATGCATTTGAGATAAGGGTCTCATAATTTAACAAATGCATCAGACTTAGACTGAAGTAGACATTAAAAATTCCAATGGGATACATTCCGTAATCAGTCTGTGCCAGTTTTGGATAGAGGGAGAACTGACTGGCCTGCTTCCATATCGAGCCTGATGGATGTTGGGTCTATCCTAACCAAATTCAGTGTGAACCTAAGATGAGAGGCCAATTGATAAAGCCTGACATTCGGGAGACAACTCCCCACCCCCCACCCCCCTCTTGGTATTTGGAGCTTAACAAACTTGAGGTAAGGTTTCTTTTTGTTCCAGATAAATGTACTAATCATTCCATTAATTTCCTTAATGACTGGTCGACAGCAGTATAGGCAGCATCTGCAGAGGGTACAACAGTCTGGGCAACACATTCATTTTCATGAAGACGATCCTCCCTCGCCATGAAATCGGAAGAGCCGATCACTGGGAAAGGTCCCACCTAATAGTCACCATCAGCTGTGGAAAGGTGGCCCCACATAGCTGTCTGAAAGAGGTGTCATTGACATTCCCAGATATTTAAATCCCAAGAGGGGAGCACCTGATTGGAAACTTAGCAAGAGGAGGGGGCTTACCCTTCAACATCCCCCTCTCCCCACCAGCATAGCCTCTGACTCAGTAAAATTCATCTTATAACCAGAGAAGGCACTAAATCTATCCACAATCGGGTACAGCTGGTTAAGATGAACATTTTGCTGTGGTTTTTATTTTTATCTCGGTGCCTAATGGTCTTTTTGCCAAAATTGTTCTTTATGGGGGTGGATAGATTGGTTTAATCGTTTGTGTGGGCAGATAAGGTGGCAAGGATTAGGAAGACGGTGATTCAGAGAGGGCGACAGTCAGGCGGCTTGGCCCTGCTGAACCTGTTATACTATTATTGGGCGGCGACGCAGAGTAGGTGTGGAGTTGGAGCAGGGAGACGGAGGCTTTGTAGGCTTCCATTAAAGGGTCGGTGGGGTTAACGGGTTACAGAGATAGGATGGAGACATGGGCTTATGTAGGGTGCTCTTTCGAAGAGCCGGTGCAGACTCGATGGGCCGAATGTTCTATAGTCCGGGGGGGGGGGGGGGGGGAATGCGGTCTGATCATGGGAGGGGGAACTTCACCACTGTTCACAGGATCCATTGACTGACAGATCAATCCCAGAACAGGGAAAATGACAGGCATGGCGAGGGAACTGAGAATGTTCATGGAGCAGACGGGGGCAGTGGACCCCTGGCAGTTCATGGAGCAGACGGGGGCAGTGGATCCCTGGCGGTTCATGGAGCAGACAGGGGCAGTGGATCCCTGGAGATTCTTACACCCAGATGAGAAGGAATTCTCGTTCTTCTCACCAGTACACAAGGTCTACACTCGCATCGGCTTCTTTGTTGTGGGGAAATTGGTGCTTCCAGAAATAGCAATCCACGATTGTAATCTCAGACCATGCTCCACATTACATGAATGTGAGGTTGGAGACAAGCCAAGCCCAATGCCCCACATGGAGGTTGGACACGGCCCTCTTGGCCGCCAAGGTCTTCTGCTAGAAAACATCACCGGCCATCAGCAAGTGCATCACTAACAACCAGAACGGGGAAGTCTCACCTTCCACACTCTGGGAGGCACTGAAGGCTGTGATTAGGGGATAAATAATCGGCAAAAGGCTCGCAGAGACAGGGAAGAGAGAGCGGTTAGGCAGCAACTGATCAACTCCATTCTGGAGGTTAACAGACGATACTCCGAGGCCCTGACCATAGAGCTTCTGCTGGAGAGGAAGAAGCTGCAAAAGAACTTTCACCTGCTGGCCACCAGGAAGGCAGTGCACCAACTCCGCCAGGCACGGGGGACCTTTTATGAGCACGGAGAGGGCTAGCCGCCTGCTGGTTCACCAGCTGAGAAAGAAGGCAGCCACGAGGGAAATAGCTCAGGTAAAGGATAACAGAGGCAGACTGGTTTAATAATAATCTTTATTATTGTCACAAGTAGGCTAACATTAACACTGCAATGAAGTTACTGTGAAAATCCCCAAGTCACCACACTCCGGTGCCTGTTCGGGTACACTGAGGGAGAATTCAGAATGTCCAATTCACCCAACAGTATGCCTTTCGGGACTTGTGGGAGGAAACCGGAGCTCCCGGAGGAAACCCGTGCAGACCAGGGGAGAACGTGCAGACTCCACACAGACAGTGACCCAAACCGGGAATCGAACCTGGGACCCTGGCGCTGTGAAGCAAAAATGCTGACCACTGTGCTACCGTGTCGCCCAACCATAGCCGTCCCGTAGCCCAACCAAAAAAGGTCAACCAAACATTCGAGGCCATCTACCGGGGACTGTACACCTCCGAGGACCCCCCTCCCTCCCCTCCCCCGGAGAGAGTTCGGAATCTTCTTGGGCTACAAACTCAACCTGGGCAAAAACAAAGATTTCCCGGTGAGGGGGAGGGGCAGAGCTGGAGGGCCTCCCAGTTAAAATAGCCCAAAACAAATCCCGCTACCTGGAGATCCAGGTTTCCCACGAGTGGACACGGATCCACAAGTGGAAGCTGACCAGTCTGGTGGAGGAAGTCAAAAACGACCCACAGAGATGGGATGGATTCCTGCTTTCCCTGGCGGGGAGGATGCAGACGATCAAGGTGAACGTACTGCCCAGGTTCCTCTTCCTGTTTGGATCCTTACCGATCTACATCCCCAAGGCCTTTTCCATTCAATAGATAAGGTGATTATGATGTTTGTGCGGAGGGGCAAGAATTCAAAAATCCCTAAAACAGTACTACAATGGAGAAGAAACATGGGAGGCCTGGCCCTCCCGAACTTGCAATACTATCACTGGGCAGCCACGGCCGAAAGAGTGAGGAGATGGGTAAAGGGCCCAGACACGGAATGGTTGATGATGGACGAGTCCTCATGTACAGGAATGATCCTCCGGGCCCTCGTCACGGCAACACTCCCATCCCCGCCAGCACCAGTCCAGTGGTGGTAGCTACCCTGAGAACCTGGAACCAGATGTGGCAGCATTTCAGTCTGACCGATGTGTCCATCATGGCCCCCATCTGCTGCAACCATAGGTTTGCACCAGCCATTCTCGACACCACCTTCAAGAGGTAGAGACAGGACGGGGGAACACTGATGGTTAGGGACTTTTACACGGGAAATAGACTAGCGACCTTAGAGGAGCTGATGGAGAGACTGGACCTTCCAAACAGGGATGAGCTCCAGGTCAAAAACTTTCTCTGCAAGGAGGCACCTGCATACACAGAAACCCTGAGAAGCACAATGCAAGAGGAGTTACTGGACGCAGACAGTCTGGGGAAGGGAAACTGTGGGGACCTGACCGGACAACTCTTAATAAGGATGCGCTCCTTACTTGATGAAACCCAGGAAAAATGGGAGTAAGAGCGAGGGACGGAAATAGGGTGGGGACTCTGGAGCGAAGCACTGAACGGGACCAACTCCACCTTCTCCTACGCAAGGCTAAGCTTCATGCAGCTGAAGGTTGTGCACAGAGCGCACCTGACAAGAACCCGAATGAGCAGGTTCTTCCCGGAGATGGAGGACAAATGTGAATGGTGCCAGCGGGGCCCGGCAAACCATGCCCACATGTTCTGGGTATGTCTCAGACTTGTCGAATTCTGGACAGCCTATTTAGATGCAATGTCCATGGTTATTACGTGCCCACAAATGGCAGTCTTCGGGGTATCGGACTAGCCAGATCTATTCATGGGGAAGAGGGTGGACGCCCTTGCCTTTGCTTCTCTAATCGGCCTCTGGAGAATCCTGCTCGGCTGGCGATTAGCAGCACCACCCACAGCTCAGACTGGCTGGCAGACCTATCGGAATTTCTCCACCTGGAGAAGATCAAGTTCACCGTCCGAGGGTCAGAGGATGGTTCCCACAAAGTGTAGAGGCCATTCACTAATTTGTTCCAGGACCTGTTTAAAGCCAGCGGCCAATGGAACACTGGGGAGGGAGATGGGCGTACGGGAGCCAACGGGATCACAGGGAGCAGGCAGGAAAGGGATGTGGGGAGGGGCTACTGGGAAAAGGAGGGAGAGGCCAGAAACCAACTGACACAGAGACCAGAGAGCCGAGAACAAAAACACAAGAAGAGGAACCCCCAAGGGAAGGTTTAAAACAGGACAGGGAGTGCGCGGGATGGAAGGGGGGAGGCCCATCAATGGGGGGGAAGGGAGGGCACCGTCCACTTGTAAATAACAGATAACTCCCATTGTACAGTGAAGGGCCCAGGAAAGAACCCAGAAACGACGAGTAAAAGGGGCGGAGGGGAGGGGAGGGACGGGAGATGGAGGGATCGGCACAAAGGAAATTGACATGCACATTGTAATCTGGAGAGTTACCCTGACTGCTTGGATAGTGTATAATAAGCATTGCCACAATCGTGCGACTCGATGAAAAAGAGGTGAAAAAAACTGCCCCATCCAATCCCGCCTCAATTTAAAGTGTTCCTCATAATCCAGATGAGTTTCCTGTAATAAAGCGATGTCGACTTTCTCCTTAAGAAATGAGAGGATCTTTTTCCTTCTGATTGGGTGATGGATGTCCCGTACATTCCCTGAGAAAATTTGCAGATTAACTGCTGCCATTAGTTAGGCGACAGTGAGAACAGGAACAGATTTTCACACCACAATCGGGCGTGCGCCATTCCCCCCTCCTCCAACTCACTTTACACCAGAGGCACCAAAGTTTCCCCAAACTGCTCCTTTCACGGATAAAAGCCCAGTCTGTACCAGAGTAGGATAAAGTTAACAACACATAAACCCTCCCATAATAACAAAAATACAAAAGAATCACCACCACAATAGACCCAAGGGGACATTCCTCAGTAAGACTGAGGACCCGGAGGATTAACCCCACGGCCAGACTGTCGTTACCCTCAGGATACCATCTCCAAAATGAGGAGAAGTAAAGTAACTTTTGTAAATTGTTTTTACAGGATATTAGAAGAGGAGGAATTACAGACAGAAATCTCAAACATCACGTCTCGATGTGAGTGAGTCTCTCAATTCCTTGTAACTGAATATCACCGGACTTTGAATCTAGAAGGAGAAATGTTTGTCTTTTCTGTCAGCTTCAAAGAAATTTAAACATCAGTGTGACTGGAAAAGCACCAAGACACACATACCCGAGTGAGAGTGTTCCAGATCACTGACTGTGGAAAGAGCTTTAACCAGTTACACAGCCTGAAAACACATCACACCATTCACAGCGGGGAGAGACCGTACACGTGTTCTGTGTGAACGAGGCTTCAACAGATTGTCCAACCTGGAGAGACACGAGGACACCCCCACCCTGGAGAAACCGTGGAAATGTGGGGACTGTAGTAAGGGATTCAGGACTCCATCAGCGTTGGAAGCTCATCGACGCAGTCACACTGGGGAGAGGCCATTCACCTGTCTGCAGTGTGAGAAGAGATTCATTCAGTTATCCGCCCTGCAGACACACCAGCGAGTTCACACTGGGGAGAGGCCTTTCACCTGCTCTGTGTGTGGGAAGGGATTCACTCGGTTATCCAACCTGCAGTCCCACCAGCGAGTTCACACTGGGGAGAGGCCGTTCTCCTGCTCTGTGTGTGGGAAGGGATTCATTCAGTTATCCGCCCTGCAGACACACCAGCGAGTTCACACCGGGGAGAGGCCGTTCACCTGCTCTGTGTGTGGGAAGGGATTCATTCAATCATCCGACCTGCGGAAACACCAGCGAGTTCACACTGGGGAGAGGCCATTCATCTGCTCACAGTGTGAGAAGGGATTCACTCAGTTAGACAACCTGCGGATACATCAGCGAACTCACACGGGGGAGAGGCCGTTCACCTGCTCTCAGTGTGGGAAGGGATTCAGCACTTCATCGAGCCTGCTGAAACACCAGCGAGTTCACACTGGGGAGAGGCCGTTCACCTGCTCTCAGTGTGAGAAGAGTTTCACTACTTCATCGAGCCTGCTGACACACCAGCGAGTTCACACTGGGGAGAGGCCGTTCACTTGCTCTCAGTGTGAGAAGGGATTCATTATTTTAAGGAGCCTGCGGATTCACCAGCGAGTGCACACTGGGGAGAAGCCGTTCACCTGCACTGTGTGTGATAAGAGATTCACTCAATCATCCGACCTGCAGAAACACCAGCGAATTCACACTGGGGAGAGGCCGTTCACCTGCTCTCAGTGTGAGAAGGGATTCGCTCAGTTATCCAACCTGCGGATACATCAGCGAGTTCACACTGGGGAGAGGCCGTTCACCTGCTCTCAGTGTGAGAAGGGATTCACTCAATCATCCCACCTGCAGAGGCACCAGCGAGTTCACACAGGAGAGAAGGCGTTAATCTGCTCTTAGTGAGAGAAGGGATTCAGATATCCATACACCCTGCAGGAACACGAGCGAGTTCACACCTGGAAGAAGCCATTCACCTGCTCTGAGCAGAGGAGACATTCAATGATCCGTCCCAACTACGGAGACACTAGTGAGTTAATTCTGGGGAGAGACCATTCATCTGCTCTCAATGTGGGGAGGGGTTTTGTGATTCATCACACCTGTTGTGACTCCAACAAGTTCACAAATTACAGATGTTGGCTCCGTTGTTATTGTTTCTGCTCTCACTGACATCCAGGACTGCATTTTGTTCATTCTGACATCTGGTGAATGGTGATGATTGGAGGGTTTCTTTCTGCTGGACTGGCCGGTCTAACACCTCTGCCTCCGGTGGGCTGACCATTTTTGAGGCTAGTTGCGATTACCTGGTTCCAAGCTTGATGAGGAGAACAGAATGAAAAGGTGTTTGCATGTTTGGAAGATATTTAGTTCCCAAAGCAGCCATGTTGCCATGAAGATGAGCTATGGTGGTTACAGGGTTCTTTTGCCTAATTTATCTGGGTGTTTCTCGCAGAAGGAAACTGTCATGGTATGAGGGGCAAGTTGTCTGTGGTAGATTGGGAAATTACAATAAACATATCACTGAAAGTGGCAACGCAGGTGGATAAGGAGCTAAGAAGGCAGGCGGCATGCTTGTCTTCATTGGTCGGGGCATTGAGTATACAAAATTGGCAAGTCATGCTGCAGCTGTACAGAACCGTAGTTAGGCCACACGTGATAAAAGGACGACCTGATAAAAGTTTACAAAATTCTGAGTGGCATGGCCAGGGTGGATAGTCAGAAGCTTTTTTCCAGGTTGGAAAAGTCAATTACCAGGTGACATAGGTTTAAGGTGCGAGGGGAAAAGTTTAGAGGAGATGTGCGAGGGAATTTTTTACACAGAGGGTGGTGAGTGCCTGGAACTCGCTGTGGGAGGAGGTCGTGGAAACAGGTACGACAGCGAAGTTTAAGAGGCAACTTGACGAATACATGAATAGGATAGGAATAGACGGATACAGACCCTGGAAGCACAGAAGGTTTTGCTTTAGACAGACATCATGATCCGAGCAGGCTTGGTGGGCCGAAGGGCCTGTTTCTGTGCTGTACTGTCCTTTGTTGTTCTTTGTATGACAATAGACAGGCAACCACTCGCATTTTATTTACATAAAGTATAGATTCCTTTTCGAAGCAAAAGTGAAGCTATCGTGGCTAACAAGAAAAGTTAAAGATTCCATTAGATCAATGGAGGAGACTCATAAAGTGGCCCAAATAGTTGAGCCTGAGGATTGGGAACTTGTTTTCGAATTCAGCAAAGGAGGACCAAGAAACTGATCAAGAGAAAATAGAATGAGAGCAAACTGGGGAGAACTGGAAAAGTTCCGATAGGAATGTGAAAACGGAAAGATTAGCAAAGACCAATGTGGGTCCAGTCCAGGCAGAGACAGGAGAGTTTATAATGGGCAATAAGGAAATGGCAGAGAAACTAAACAACGTGTGTCTGTCTTCACAGAGGACGATACAGAAACTATCCCCAAAACATTAGAGAACCAAGGGACTAGTGATCACGGGAAACTGAAAGAGATTAGTATCAGTGAAAAAGTAGCACTGGAGAAATTAACGTGGTTGAAAGTTAATAAATCCCCAAAAGCTGATGCTCTACATCCCAGAGTGTTGAAAGAGGTGGCTGTAGAGATAGTGGATACATTGGTGATCATCTTTCAAAATTCTATAGATTCTGGAATGGTTCCTGCAGATTGGAAGGGGGTAAATGTAACCCCAATATTTAAGGAGGGAGAGAAAAAACGGGGAACCACAGACCCATTAGCCTGACATCAGTAGGAGGGAAAATGCTACAATCTATTATTTTTAAAAAATATATTTTTATTCTCCATTTTCACATTTTCTTCAGAATTTACACCCCACCAACAAACAGTAAACGGTAACAAATACAATGTCCATCCCCTTATCAACAACAACGATCCCCTTCTCCCACCACCCAAACAATGGCCCACCAGACAATATAAGCATAAAATACAACAAACCCTCCCAAGGTGGGAAAATAAAGAAAAGGAAAAAAGAAAAAGGAATCAGGAATCGCCTATTGTCACCATTGACATATAGAGTCCACCCCCCAACCTCCTCTCCCCCCCAATATTCAATGTCATCCAATCCCCGAAAGAGTACCGTAAATGACACCCATGAATTGTAGGCACTGCCCACCCCCCCCCCCCCCCCCCCAGACTCCTCCCCTCCACTTCCTCTTGTAAACTCCTCTCCCCAACCTCGGCTCCTTCCCCCACCTTTTCACCCCAGCTAGACTCACCGGAACCTGTTCTACCAGGCTCCGATGGCCACAGCCCCTCCCTCCACCTCACTCCCGTTCACTGGCTTAAACCGGCCAGCATGGAGGACCCCGCCCGGGTTTCCTTCCCCCTTGCCCGGTCCCAGGAAAACCAAGAAATCCCCTTTAGCACACATCCCCGTATACACACCCAAGCCCCAAAGAACCATCATTGCAGATGAAAGTCCCATCTCTTCCCTTGTCCTAATATATACAGCGTCGACTCAATTAGTACATACACCAACACGCAGTGAAAAACTAAAGTTACATGAGGCTACATCGGTACACAACCAATTCTCAATTCTGCCGCAGTCCTTCTGCCTTCGTAAACTCCTCTGCTGCTTCTGCCGTCCCAAAATAAAAGTCCTTGAATTGTAGGTCACCCTCAACTTAGCTGGATATACTATGCTGCACTGCACCGTGCTGTTGTACAGTGCCTTTCTCACCCGGTTGAAAGCAGCCCGCCTCCTTGCCAGCTCCACCGTAAAGTCCTGATAT
Organism: Scyliorhinus torazame; assembly: GCF_047496885.1. NCBI lineage: Eukaryota > Metazoa > Chordata > Chondrichthyes > Carcharhiniformes > Scyliorhinidae > Scyliorhinus > Scyliorhinus torazame. The sequence continues at coordinate 170,225,043 of NC_092711.1, forward strand.
ACATGTATACCAGCTCCAGCCCACTGCATCTCCCGCTTCTGCTTTGCCCAGCACATGACCTTCTCCTTCACACTGTACCTACAGAAACACATAATTACTACTCTTGGCGGCTCACTTGTCTTTGGTATAGGCCTCCACGACCGATGAGCCCGATCCAGTTCATATCTGGAGGGATCATCCCCTTCCCCCAACAGCTTTGCCAACATCGTGGCAAAATACTCTGTCGGCCTCGGGCCTTCCACCCCTTCGGGCAGACCCACGATCCTCAGATTCTGTCGCCTGGATCTGTTTTCCAGGTCTTCCATTTTGGCTTGCAAACCCTTGTTGGTCTCTATCACCTTCCGCAACTCCTTCCCCATCGAGGTGAGTTGATCACTGTGCTGCGATAATGCCTCTTCCACTTCCTTCAGTGTCTCAACTTGCTCCCGCACCTCCGCCACTGCGCTTGATACCATCGCCCTCACCGGGGCAGTTTCCTCCTCCACCAGCACTTTCAATACCGCCCCCATCTCCTTCTTCATCGCTTCCATGTGCTTTGTGAACTGTTTTTCAAGTTCCACAGCCATCGCCGTGGTCATTTCTTCTGCTGTGAGTGATGCGGCCTCCTCTGGTGTTCCAGCCTCCGCTTTCCTTACAGTTCCTGCGCTGACTTTTTCACTCACTGGCGGACTTCCGTTAACCCCCTTTTTCACGGCCATTTTTCTCACACACTTGGACATTTCTCCTCCCTGTGCCTTCTTACAGCCTTTTCCGCCTCCGTTGTCCCCGGGACCGAGCGTTAAAACTCCGAAATTCCTATTCCCGAGCGGGAGCCCTTCAGTGTGCGGCTGCTTCCCACCTGTCGTCACCGGAAGTCCCATGCTACAGTCTTTTATAAAGGATGTGACAACATCTGAATTAGGAGCAAGAGTAGGCCACTCGGCCCCTCGAGCCTGCTCCACCATTCAATACATTCACAGCTGATCTGACTGTAACCTCAAGTCCACATTCCTGCTGACTCCCGATAACCTTTCACCCCCTTGCTTAGCGAGAATCTATCCAGCTCTGCCTTCAAAATATTCAAAGACTCTGTTTTTACTGCCCTTTCAGGAAGAGAGTTCCAAAGACTCCCAACCCTCTGAGAGAAAAAAGTTCTCCTCTGCCTTTAATGGACAAGTTATTACTTTTAAAGTGACTCCAATTTCTAGATTCTCCCACAAGAGGAAACATCCTTTCCACATCCACCCTGTCAAGGCCCCTCAGGATCTTATACGGTTCAATCAAGTCACCTAAACCCCATCGGACACAAGCCCAGCCTGTCCAATCATTCCTCATAAGACCAGCCTCCAGTTCCAGGTATGAGTCCAGTAAACCTTCTCTGAACTGCTTCCAAAACATTTACATCATTCCTTAAATGAGAGCAATACTGTACACAGTGCTCCAGATGTGGTCTCACCAATGTCCTGTATAACTGAAGCACAACCTCCCTACTTTTGTATTCAATTCCCCCACAATAAACAATAACAGTCTATTAGCTTTCCTAATTACTTGCTGCACCTGTATACTCACCTTTTGTGATTCATACTCTCGGACACCCAGATCCCTCTGAATCTCAGAGCTCTGCAATCTCTCACCATTTAGATAATAAGCTTTTTTATTCTACCTGCCAAAATGGACAATTTTACATTTTTCATATTATTCTCCATTTAGCCAGATCTTTTCCCACTCACAACCTATCTATATCCCTTTGTAGTCTCCTTCTGTCCTCTTCACAATTTACTTTCCCACCTATCTTTGTATCATTGGAGTTGGTCATTCAGCCCATCGAGCCTGCTCCACCATTCAATACGATCATGGCTGATCATCCACTTCAATGCTTTTCCCCCACACTATCCCCATATCCCCATTGTGTTATTGGGATTTAGAAATCTGTCAGTCTCTGCTTTAAACACACTCAGTGACTGAGCTCCCACAGCCCTCTGGGGTCGAGAATTCCAAAGATTCACAACCCTCTGAGTAAAGAAATGTCTCCTCCGAGACCCGTCCTAAGTGACTGCCCCCTTATTTCGAAATTGTGTCCCCTGGTTCCAGACTCCCCAACCAGGGGAAACATCTCACCTGCACCCAGCCTGTCTATTCCTATATGTATTTTGTAAGTTTCAATGAAATCCCCTCTCATTCTTCAAAATTCTGGAGAAAGGGTGCCCAGGTTCCCCAGTCTCTCTTCATAGGACAGTCCGATCTTGCTCAGAACAAGTCTGGTGAATCTTCGTTACAGTCCCTCTGTGGCAATGATACCTTTCCTAAGGTAAGGGGAGTACAGCCGCACACAGTGCTCCAGCTGTGGTCTAACCTAGGTTCTACACTATTGAAGCAAGTCTTCACTATTCCCGTACTCAAATCCTCTTGTGATAAAGGCCAACATCCCATTAACCTTCCTAATAACTTGCTGCACCTGCAGGTTATCCTTCGCTGACTTATTGACAGGACGCCCGGGTCCATTCACACCCAGGTCCCTTTACCACTATTCCCACCCATGTTAACAGCACATGAAGCTCAGGTTGCACAGAGGGAGACCATTCGGCCGATTGTGCTAATGCCAGATCTGTGAAAGAGCCAACCAATTAATCCCATTGTCCAGAAATGTTCTTTTCAAGGACCTGTCCAATTCCCTTTTGAAAGAAATAGTTGAATCTGTTTCTTGCGCCCTTTTCTGAGCACTCCTGATCACAACAACTTGCCTGTGATCAGGATATTGTGTGTTTGGATTTTTATTGAGAATTTCGAAGAGAATCAAAATTTTACTCAAAATTAAAGCTCAATCGGGGCAGCACGGTGGGGCAGTGGTTAGCACTGGGACTACGGCGCTGAGGACCCGGGTTCGAATCCCAGCCCTGGGTCACTGTCCATGTGGAGTTTGCACATTCTACCCATGTCTACCCAAAGATGTGTGGAGTCGGCCATGCTAAATTGCCCCTTAATCGGAAAACAAAATTTAAATCTTCATCAATCATTTTGATGAGGGCACCAAGTTTGATGAAAATATTTTTAAAATCCTTTTGTATAGTATCACAGCCCCTCCAAAAGATTTAGATTTTAGATTTAGATATATTGTTAGGTGTACTGAGGTACAGTGAAAAATATTGTTCTGCGTACAGTCCAGGCAGTTTGTTCCATACAAGAAAAGCATAGGACATACAATAAGTACACAATGTAAATACATGGACATCGGGTGAAGCATAATGAGTGTAGTGCTAAGTGTAGTCATTGTTATAATGTATAAAACTGTAGGTAGGACTGGGAAATCCATTTAATTTTAGAATTCCATCGCTTTTGCACCATATTCATGGTTATAAGTAACAAGGTCAAGGAAGCCATTTTAAACTATAACATCGAGCTTCTTACACAGATTATGTAACATTTCTTTGTTAATCACATATTGATTTCATATTAGAAGCCAGTCACCAAAAAGTTGATTATTCAACAATGAACTTTGATTAAGTTATAATTTGTGAAACAATGTAATAGATAGTATTGTAATGGCTGATTTGTTCTTTTATAAATTAAGATTGTACAAACCTAAATGTTTCTAAACTGCAGAGCTAGCAGAAATTGTTTTATCATATTTTGATAAATAGCGGGCTATCATATTCTGCCCAAGTCTGGCTCAAGAATAAGCTTATTATTCAAACTGATCAAGATTAGTAAAAAAGAAAGCGACTGTCTTCCACAAACTGTCTTTTTAAACCAGTGTATCTTGTATTAATCAAATGTATGAATTAGATTACTGTATTAGTTAGCTATCAGCCAGTAGCAGTAATATCTCGGGAGCCTTAATCGAATTGCAACTAATGAATCCATCATGAATCAGTAGTTATAGTGAAAGACTAAGTTTTATTTGCTGTAATAATGTAAAAGCTTAATAGCTGTGTATGTAAAGAATGTGAAATGAAGATAAATGTTCTGGTGAGAGAGGCCTTTTAACTCAGATTAGCCTCAACATTTGAAACTGTATGAATAAGGGATTGTATAGAATCCGGCAAAGGGATAGTATGAAACAGTTCTATTATATTCCTGTCTAAGATAAGGAGAGAAGGTGGTGTCAATAATTGGGGATCCAATTAAGTTAATCTAGTAACCAAATTGACAAATGATCATGTTACAACAGTCCCAATTCTGACGTGAGTTAATGGTCACTTTGGGGATAAAAGTAGAGGTTCTGAAGGTCTTCCTTGCTGGCCAAATACTGAAGACTCCTGAGGCCGAGTTCCAAGGAAATTACTGTCAAAGAAGGAGCCAGACTCCCGAGGCTGAATTCCAGAAGAATTACTGTCAAAGAAGGAGCCAGAGAGGGTTACGCTTCTACAGAATGATCACCCACATGAAGTTGTAAAAGTCAATGTCTTAAAGTTGTTCAGTAAATATTTTTCACTTAATAAACTTTTAAAATTTACTCTCCAGAGGATTGTGAATTTGCCTTAATTGGTTAAAGACTTGTCTGAACCAAAATGAATTTATTAAATGGTAAGTTGGGGGTGGCTGAAATCAATTAAATTCCACATAACAAGATCAGATAACAGAAATCTTCTATTTGCATTTCTATTGCGCCTTTTCCACTGGTGATCCCAAAGTACTTTACAGCCAAAGAAGCACTTTTGAAGTGTAGTCACTGTTGTAATGTAGGAAACACAGCAGCCAATTTACACACAGCAAGATCTGATACACAGCAATGTGATAATGAGCAGATGATCTGTTTTTAGTGATGTTGATTGAGGGATAAATATTGTCCAGGACACCGGGGATAACTCCCCTGCTCTTCTTCAAAATAGTGGCTGTGAGAACTTTTGCACCCACCTGAGAGGTGCAGACAGGGCCTCAGTTTAACATCTTGTTTGAAAGGCAGTGCACCACTCCCTCAGTGCTGGGACGATGAATGTTGGAACTGGCTTTTGTCCACAGGACCCTAACTGGGTCTTGACCTTCTGATTCAGAGGTGATAGTGCTGCCCACTGAGCCAAGGCAGACACAAGTTGGAAAGAAAAAGTTATACTTTAAAACCCTCCACCCTTACTCACTCTTCCAACTTCTTCCATCGGGCAGGGGATACAAAAGTCTGAGAGCACACAAGAACAGATTCAAAAACAGCTGCTTCCCCGCTGTTACCAGACTCCTAAACTACCCACTTGTGGACTGATCTGATTAACACTGCACCCCTGTATGCTTCACCTGATGCCGGTGTTTATGTAGTTACATTGTGTACCTTGTTGCCCTATTATGTATTTTCTTTTATTTTATTTTCATGTACTTAATGATCTGTTGAGCTGCTCGCAGAAAAATGCTTTTCACTGTACCTCGGTACACGTGATAATAAACAAAATCCAATCCAATCCTTTACCTCCAGTGCCTAAATCTAATAATTAAAAACCCAGTATAAATAGCATGAATTTGACTGACGAATGTTGAGGTGTTGATTTAGAGTCACAAGTTTTGACTTTCCACTGGCTCCTCGGGCACATTTCTGTCCATAACTCGTGTCAATGACAGCCAGGCGATGGAGCTGAGGCTCAATTTAGCTGAGAATAATGGGGTCTGTGTCCCCAGTTGGGAAACTGTCATGGGTGTCGCAGTAATAGGGAGACAGGAAGGCGCTGGAGGGCTGACTGGGAAATGGGCTTCCAACCAATTGTTACATCGGTCACTATTCTGATCCCAGACCAGACCCCAACAGTGGCTAGGATACTGGACCAAAACCCCAATATTTCAGTTTATTTGTGTGACTGTGCAGAATGAATGATTCGCTCCAGGAGTGATTGCATGAATAAATAGGGCTTGGTTATTTTAAAATAAAACTTTATAATGGCTACAATATTAAACTTTTTAACTTCACACCCAGAAACAACAGCTTACAATTACCCATTTAAACATTACTACTCAATCTCCCATTAAACAACAGGGAAAGAAAGATACAGCTCTCAATCCATCTTCCTGTGGGAGAATTGTGGGCCCAAAATTCAATTCTTAGCTCCAAAATCTTTCTCCAAAGACTGCTCTCTAAAGATTTTTAAAATGCATTTCTGCCTTCCTCGGTTCCACCCATCAATGACCTCATCTCCCCAAGCTGGAAAACAAATGATCTCTGCCAGCTGCAAAGTACATTCATTCCACAAGTACTTTCCCAGCTAAACCACAGTCCATTAGCCCAGACTGAAAAACATATTCCTTTGTCAATTTCACATTCTGGCTACTAAAAACACCCAGGCCCTGCAAAACAGGATCCTTCTTTAAAATAAATACAGGACCACTGCAGTGAATCACACTCTAACCCCACGCTTTTAACCCTTAAATTGCCCAATACATTTATATTCAAATTTTCCTAAAATCTCCCAATTGTCACACCTCCCCTTAAAAGAAATGAACCTGCAATGTACGTAGGTGACTTTATACTTTTTAACTTTAAACATTTCTTATGATTACATGCAACTTATACTCTGATATAATTTTACATTTTTCAACAGGCAAACATACACGACTACATTCCATTTTAGTCTTCTCACATGTCACAGTCATGAGCATAAATGTATCCACTCCTTAGAGCGAGAGAGATTTCCAAAGACCCAAGCGGCCTCCAAGATTACACAAGAAAAGCTTCATCAACAATTCAGTTATATGTAGTTGCCTGGCAGAATTCTTCTCTTGATGGCAAGACAGGTTGCTATCGATGCTGCAGCGTTCATCATCAGTTCTTCACATTTATCAGCTGCTTTGTATTCTGTGTCTGTTGAGGATAGCCAAAAATAATTGGTAACAGCTGGTGTATTTGGACAGTGTAAGACAACAGTCATTGTATGCAAAGGTTTGCTGAATATTCTGGCTACATTTGTACAAGCTCTTCAGCCTCCAGATCCAGTATTCCACCACAGACGATACTCTCTGTAAACTGTGAGACAGCCCCATTCTTGCATCTGTCCCTCCTGACCAGATACTAGTATAATCACCTCTTGTGTCACTACCAGGCCGGCACAGTAGCACTGTTGTATCACAGTGCTATGGACCTGAGTTTGATTCCCGGTTTGGGTCACTGTGTGGATTCTGCACATTCTCCCCGTGTCTACGTGGGTTTCCTCCGGGTGCTCCGATTTCCTCCCGGAAGTTCCGAAAGATGTGCTTGTTAGGTGAATTGTACATTCTGAATTCTCCCTCAGTGTACCCGAACAGGTGCCGGGATATGGCGACTAGAGGCTTTTCACAGTAACTTCACTGCAGTGTTAATCTAAGCCTACTTGTGACAATAATGAAGAGTATTATTACCATGTTATGAATTTTAATTCCCTCTCTTGTTGAAGTTGTTGTCACTCCTCGTCTAGACCATGCTGGTGTGCTGGGGTTCCTGTTCGATTTGAAGCTGGATCTCAGTTTTCTTCCAAATCTGCCTATCCAAGCTCGTTTTCTCTTCTGTGTAGCCATTACTGGTACCTTCTGCTTGATGAGGCTCCAAGGCTAGCTGCTCCCTAGCCTTCAGCTCTTCGTTAACTCTGTAAAATGAGTGCTGTTTGGTATTTACATAAAGCAGCAATCTCCCTTTGTACCTCAGCTAACTTCAGTGGATTAAGCCTGAGTGGATGATATTTAATGGGAATAGCATTTCCTATATCTACATCTTGCATAATTACTTTCGTACTTCCCGATTTCTTCCCACATGCAGCTCCACGTGACTGTTTTCACTCTTTTAGGTCATTTTGATTTCCCTCTGTAAGGAACTCAATAATCTATTCCTATCTTTTAATACTTCCACATTATTCAATATTAATTTGAGGAATGTCAAATTCAGAATCATCTGGATTTATCTTTTTGTCTGCGTTACAACAACTCACACTTCCTCCTTTTTTCCTTTCTATCAAAATACCTTTTGAGCATATTAATATGACACTGTTCCTTCTGTCTGGCATTCTTATCAAATAATTCACCTCACTCAATTACCTTTCAATTTGATAAGGCCCACTAAATCTTGCTTTTAATGGTTCACCTGCCAATGGTAACAATACAAGTAATTCTCGCCACTAACAAAACTAACATTTTTGATTTCTTATCTGCCTCTATTTTCATCACATGTTGTGATAATTTCCAAATATTTCCGAGCCAACTCACCAGTCCTAGTTAATTGCTTCCTAATGTTTGACACATAGTCCAACAATGTAGTCTCCAAACGCTGACTCACCAACTTCTCTTTGATCAATTTAAGTGGTCCTCTCACCTCCTAACCAAAAATCAATTCGAATGGTCTGAATTTAGTTGATTAATTTGGTGCATCCTGAATTGAAGATAGTACAAATGGAATTCCTTTATCCCAATCCTCTGGATAACCCTGACTACATGCCTAAATATCATCTTTAGAATTTGATGCCATCTTTCCAAGTAAAGGTAAAGTTGCAGTTGTCCCAGATGACAATAGGCTGCTTTCCCCTTTGAGGGGATGAGCTGATTGGTGGTGATTTAACCTGAGGATGACCACACTTCAGGCGAGGGGCAAGGTTGAGTAGGTGAGGCCTTCTTGAATAACCTCAGCCAGTATGAGAATTGAACTCGCGCTGCTGGCTTTGCTCTGCAGCATGAACCAGGCATCTAGCCAAGTGAGCTAAATCGGCTATGTTTCTAATGCCCCTTGTGATTCAATATGCTACGCTGTTGAGTTAAATTGCTTTATTCCTAAGCTATCCAGAACTTCCTTGAATAACTTAGACATAAATTTGGATATCTGATCTGATTACATTTCTTTTGGTAGTCCATATCGAGTAAAAAATGGTTAACTCCTCTACAACCCTCTTAGATGTAATGTTTCCTAATGGAATTGCCTCTGGAAATCTAGTAGGCACATCCATGATAGTCAACAAGTACAGATTCACACTTTTGGTTTTAGGCAAGTGTTCCACACAACCAATTAGCACATAGTAAAATAGTCCTCAAATTCTGGAATAGTTATTAAAGATTCTAGTTTGATTACCTTCTGAGGTAAATCAAATGACATGTGCGGCAAAATTCAACTGCATCCTTCTGCAGTCCAGGCCAATAAAAATATTTTTGTATTTTTACTTGCGTTTTCCTTGCTCCTAAATGGCCCCCTACTGGAACCTCATATGCTAGCTGCAAAGCCTCCCTTCTGTAACCCATTGGTAATACTACTTGATGAACTTCTGCCCAGTTCTCATCTGCTTGCATATGTAACAGTTTCAATTTTCTCATTAATACATTATTTCTAATGTAATAACACTCTGGTATACATTCAGATTCTGTTTCCATTTATGCTTTCTGATCTGTAAAGATTTAATCACCTGGTAATGCTCGCATTCCAAGCATTGTCTGGCATCTTTGAATCTGTCTATATATAAATGTTTCTGGAAAATACCTCTTCATTCACCTGAGGAAGGAGCAGCGCTCCGAAAGCTAGTGACATTGAAACGAACCTGTTGGACTTTAACCTGGTGTTGTAAGACTTCTTACTGTGCTCACCCCAGTCCAACGCCGGCATCTCCACATCATGCTTTCTGATACAACTGCATTATCTCTGAATATTTCTGCTGCAATTCAACCTACTGCTTGAACTAAAAATATCTGCTAATCCACCACCTGCTCTTGTTTTTACTAACCCATCTGATCAAACGTGGTTTCTGACAACTGAACCTCAGCCTTCCTATTGGCACTCCTCAAGTTCTCTTCCTCCTGTCTTAACCCGTGGCTTTGTGATTTGGTTACCACACAATCAGGAAACAATCCCGGATATATTTCTTGCAACATCTCAGTTGTTTTACTTTCCACTGGCTTTTCAACCGTAATAGGCAGCACTCCCACCTGTGATCCAGCTATATTATTGTCTAGGATAAATCTTACCCCTAAAAAGGTAATTTTTCTTTTGCTCCTACTACCAGTTCACCACATTTCACCAGACTCTCTAACCTTACCTTACATATTGACACACTACTGTTCTCACTACGAATTCCACATATTACCACCTTTTCTGGCAAAACTCCTTCCAAACTATTTCTCACCATTAAAGTTTGACTTGTGGTGAGTGGGATGCTGGAGGGGATGGAGGTGGTACTCGTGAACGTGTATGCTCTGAATTGGGACGATATGGAATTTATGAAGCGGGTGTTAGGTAAGATCCCAGACTTCGAGTCACCTAACTTGATCATGTGGGGAGATTTTAACACAGGTCATTGATCCAGAATTGGACTGGTCAAAATCCAGGCCAGGGAGGGTGCCAGCCATGGCAAAGGAATTGAAGGAGTTTATGGAACAGATGAGGGGAGTAGACCCATGGAGGTTTGCACAGCCAAGGGCGAAGGAGTTTTATTTTTTCTCACCTGTCCATAAGGTGTACACTTGGATCGACTTTTTTATTCTGAGCAGGGCTCTAATACTGGGGTTGGTGGATACGGAGTACGCTGCAATCACGGTGTCGGATCATGCCCCACATTGGGTGGATCTACGTGTTAGCTTGGAGAGAGGACAGTGCCCGCTATGGAGGCTGGACATAGGGTTGATAGCAGACGAAACGGTCTGTGGGCAGGTGAACAAGTCTATCCAGAACTACCTGGAAACAAATGATACGGGGGAGATCTCTGCAGCAAGGTCTGGGAAGCTTTGAAGGCAGTGGTCAGAGGGGAATTAATCTCGATACGAGCCCACAGAGAAAAGGTGGAACTGGCTTAGAGGGATAGGTTAGTTAAGGAGATATTCCAAGTGGACAGGAGATACTCGGAGGCCCTGGACGCGGGGCTACTGAGGGAGTGGTGGAGGCTACAGGCGGAGTTTGGGCTGTTGACTACAGGGAAGGGCTGTGTAACAGCTGAGGAAGGCAAGAGGGGCGATCTATGAGTATGGGGAAAAGGCTAGCAGAATGCTAGCACACCAGCTCAGAAAAAGGGAGGTGGCCAGGGAGATAGGGAGGGTAAAGAGTGGAGATGGGGTTGCGGTCCTGGATCCAGTGGGAGTGAATGAGGTGTTTAAGGACTTTTACAGCAAATTATGAGTCGGAACCACGGGCTGGGGTGGAGGGGATGAGGCAGTTTATGGGTCAGTCGAGGTTCCCGAGGGCGGATGAGGATCTGGTGGAAGGGCTGGGAGCCCCAATTGAAATTGAGGAAATAATGGAAGGGCTGGATGGCATGCAGTCGGTAAGGCCCTGGGGCCGGATGGCTACCCGGTGGAATTCTACAAGACGTTTTCAGAGATGCACAGTGCTTCTTAAAGGGAGCAAATGGCAAAGGAGACTAAATAATCAGTCATCAGTACCTTTCAAAACTAAGAGGAAGATGGATGGAGACCTATGTCGTGAATCTGCAACCACATCTGTTAACAAAAAACAGAAAGTGCATGGGTCCAACAATGGGTTATCCTCTGATTCTGAAAGTCTGTATTGCTAAATGGAGATGAGTTGTGATTATGAAAACTCCAAAGAGGAGGTAGAAGCTGTAAAACAAAGAATGGTTCTTATTGCTGAAAGTAACCATGTGCAAGAAAAGAGAGCATGTAAAGCTGGAGGGGTTGAAGAGGGTTTATTGATTAAAAATGAACCAAATATTTCCCTCAGCATTGACAATAGTGCTTGTAGTTTGACTGTGGGAAATCTTTGAAATTTGGATAAACATTCATTGGACAATCAGAAAAGACTGACTCCATTACACGAGCTTTCAGAGCACAGCTCCTTCATCAGGTGATGAAGGAGCTGTGCTCCAAAAGCTAGTGATTCAAAAGAAACCTGTTGGACTTTAACCTGGTGTTGTAAGACTTCTTACTGTGCCCACTCCAGTCCAATGTCGGCATCTCCACATCATTACATTACACAAGACACAGAAAGGGGCATATGTCATAAAGATGTTGAAAGGGTATGAATAGAGTTATAGGGAAACACCGGGGAGCACTTGGTTAACAAATCATGAAGTAAACATCAGAAACTCTGAACTAATAAAGCCACATCCTCCTCAGTTAGAAATTGAAATAAAATACATGTTGGATCTGTAGCGGAAACAACCAAAAATGCAGTGATCCACAGAACGCCAAGTAGAGTTTGACAGATTGATGACCATGTTGGTGGGCGAACCAATACTGACCACCCCAGACATTTTCAGACCATTTAAAATGGCCACACATGCCAGTGACCTGGGAGTAGGGGCAGTGCTACTACAGGACAACAATGCAAAGATAAACAGGCTTGGGAGGTATTTTTAGAAAATAATTCAGTCTGTGCCAAAGAAATTATTCCAACATTGAAGATGAAGCCTTAGCCTTGCTACTAGCCCTTCAGCACTTTGTCGTATATGTCCAACATGACAATCAGCCAAGCATAGTTTACATAGGCCATAATCTACTTACATTTATAGAGAAATTTAAAACTTGGAACACAAGATTATTCCATTGGAGTTTATTATTACAACAGTTAAATGTTACAATTGTACATATTCCTGGAAAGGATCATGTGACTGCAGATGCTTTGTCATAGGTTTCAGGGCTGACTGGTTACCAATGTAAAGACTGGGAAGAGAACTTGTATAATGGGAATGGATTGGATGTTTGTGATTTATGACTTACATATCTCATAATGAAACATCCGTTTCATTGATTTGGCTGGTTGCCAATGAATTCGCCCCAAAGGCTGTGATCTGCCCAGTAACAGGTGGAGATTGGAGATTATTCCACTGGAATGCTTTTCCGAGTCCCAAATATCAGTTTGGTTTCAGTTTTGATTCTGGCAGCACGCTGATCCAGCTAACTCGCTCCAAAAAGGTCCAGCTAACTCTCCCCAGAAGGCCAGCTGGGTGCTGTATTCCTGATACCGCAGAGGCCTGAAGACAAACCACAAACTGAAAGCAAAGTTTGATGTGAACTAAGGCGCCTCTCCAGGAAAGTTTTGACTACTGTATGTTTAAAGAAGAGAGTACCTGAATGAATGAATCTCCAAATAAGCTCATTACTGGCTATAAACCAAAGACTTTAATCTGTAAGCTTGCTGTGAAGAAAAGTGTGGTAAAACCATAATTTGGAATAAAGACTCTTTCTTCCCTCCACTTTTGATTTTTTTACCCCTTTCCACCCCTCTGTGTTTGTCTGTCTTGTGTGTGTGATGTGTGTATAGCGGGTGGGGAAGGTTGAAGTGGGTATTAGGTATTAACTTGTCATTAAACAGTTGTATTTACTGCATATTTTATGATAGTTCTTGTTACAAATAAACAGTAATCATGTTTACATTTTCTAAATATCCTACTGTACCCTCCTTATTAATGGATTCTCTCACTTTCCCTGTCACAAGTTAGGCTAACTAGCCTATTGTTTCCTGCTTTCTGCCTCACTCCTTTCTGGAATAGAGGTGTTACATTCTCTATTTTCCAATCCACTGGGACCTTTCCAGAATCGAAGGAATTTTGTGGGATTATAACCAATGCTCTCTTTGCCACCACTTATTTTACTACCCAAGGCTGCAGGTCACCCGGTCCTGGGGACCTGTCAGCCTTTAGGTCCAATAGTTTTCCTGGCATCTTTTCTCTGGTGATTGTTCTGTGTTCCTCCGTCCCTATTACTCTCGATTTTCAATTATCTTTGTGAATTTTTCCAAGTCTGCAACCATGACGATAGACACAAAATATCTGTTTAAAGCCTCTATCATTTCTTTGTTTCCCATGGTCAATTCCCCAGGCTCACTCTCCAGAGGACCAAGGATTTAATCATTCTTTCCCTCTTCAAATACTTGCAGAAATCTTTACTATCTACTTTTATAGTCTGAGATTTCTGCCTCTTTATTATATTTTTGGTCATTCTTTGCTGATTCTTAAAATCTGGCCAACCTTTAAACAAACACTAACCTTTGCAGATTTGGATGGTGTTTCTTTCAATTTAATACAATCCTGGACTTCCTTATTTAACCATGGATGATGCATTCTTCTCAAAGAGCCTTTCTTTCTCTCTGAGATAAATCTTTGCTGAGAGTTATTCAAAGTCATCCACTTCCATACTGATGTCCCAACTTTCAACCTAGTCTCCCAAGTTCGCTTAAGCCATCTCTCCCTTCCTACCCTTCAGAGTTATCTTTATTTAGTTTTTAAAACACTGGTCTCAGACCAGTCTTTCGGGTACGCCATTCTTTTTTTTCCAATTAAAGGGCAAATTAGCATGGACAATCTACGTAGACTGGAAAACCTTTGGGTTGTGGGCGTGTGACACACACAGACATGGGGAGAATGTGTAAACTCCACACGGACAGTGACCCGGGGCCAGGATCGAACCCAGGGCCTCAGCACCATGAGGCAGCAGTGCTAACCATTGCTCCACCCTTAGACTAGCACGTCTCACCTTCAAACTGAACGTGGAATTCTATTATATTATGATCACTGTGACTTAGAGGCTCCATCACTATGAGGTTATTGAATAATCCTGTCTTGTTGCACATTACCAGGGCGAGGATAGTCTGCTCCCTGGTTGGCTCTAGAATGTACGGCTCTAAGAAATTGTTCCAAAAAGTCTCTGAACCCATTTTTTAGGCTATTTTTGTGAATCTGATTCTCCCAATCGACATTAAAATTGAAGATTGTTCCTCCGTTGGTGTGTGTCCTTGTCTCTTCAGGTTCAATGCTCAGTTGCTAGATTCAATGGTTAATGATATTCCGATCCTGATAAATTAAGTGAATCTGTCAGATTGCAAAGTGGTGCTTGCCTTGCAATTTCTGTCTTCAAATCCACCCATCTGATAAATGAGTTTACAAACATCATCACTGTCAGTACAGGATAGAAATTTAGAACAGACAATTCTGTCTTCTATCCTCCACCAGGATTTCTCGTCCTGCTTATCCCCAATTCTCCTCCCCTGAAGGTGCTGACTCTCGGGTTCAGTTTCACACTCAACTATTTCCCTCCCAATATGTTAATCATGTGTCTTAATCTTTACACCTGAAGTTAACAAACTGTTTGCTAAGGGGAGGGGGGCTCACAATCAAATCTAGTGACTACCCAAATGTACTTTGTATCAGGGTGGGGTCACTGCCCTCCCATCCCTATTTTTCATCCTTGTCTCAGGAGTTGGGAGACAAGGCTCAGGAGTACTAATGGCGGCCGTATCCCCCATAATCCCCGGCGCTGGGAGACAGCTCTATTCAACGTGCGGGCAAGGGCTGGAATTGCTCTTGTCCACGGGAAGAGAGGAAGCTGCTCATGTGCAAAATAGAGCCCATCCCTGAACTTCCTGTTATGATATTGACCAATATAAAAAGTTGGAGGACGGAAGGACTCTGGTCCTCCAGTTTATCAGAGCGCGGCTTTATGTGAATGAAGATTGAGCTTCACACAGACTGAAACGTCTTCCTGTCTCCAACATCTGTGAGTAAAACACTTATTTTTCTCCCCCTTTCCATTTCTATTCTCATTCTTTTTAAACTTGTTTTTATTCAAAATTTTTACAACATTTTTACAAAACCACTACTAAAAGAAGGCAACAAAAAACAAAAAAAAAGAATTAACAATTTAACAAAACAAGGTGGGATAACTACCATTTACAAGAGAAATCGATCCACAACCGATACAGTTCCCCACCTCCCCCCGCCCCCATCCCAGTTTGCTGCTGACCTCCTCACTCAATGTTCCGCGAGAAAGTCAAGGAACGGTTTCCACCGCCTGGAGAACCCCAGCAAGGACCCTCTCAAGGCGAGCTTTGTCCTCTCCAAACCTAGAAACCCAGCCATGTCACTGACCCAAGTCTCCACACTTGGGGGTTTTGCATCCCTCCACATTAACAAGAGCCGTCTCCAGGCTACCAAGGAGGCAAAGGCCAGAACTCCGGCCTCTGTCGGCTCCTGCATTCCCGGATCTTCTGACACCCCAAATATCACTATCCCCCAACTCGGCTTTACCCGAGTGTCCAAGATCTTGGACATAGCCTTTGCAAAGACTCTCCAGAATTCTTTAAGTGCCGGGCATGCCAAAAACATATTGACATGGTTTACTGGGCTCCCTGAACACCTCACACACCTGTCCTTCACCCAAAGAACTTGTTCATTCTTGCTGCTGTCATGTGCGCCCGGTGTACCACCTTAAACTGAATCAGGCTAAGCCTGGCACAAGATGAGGAGGAATTGACCCTGCCCAGGGCGTCCACCCACAGGCCCTCATCCAGCTCCTCATCCCACTTGCCTTTCAGCTCCTCCGCCGAGGCCTCCTCTGCCTCCTTCAGCTCCTGGTATATGCCTGATACCTTTCCGTCTCCTACCCACATGCCCGAGCCTACCCTGTCCTGTATCCTGCGGGCAGGTAGCAGCAGAAATTCCACCACCTGCTTCTTCGAGAAAGCGCAGACTTGCAGGTATCAAAAGGTATTCCCTGGGGGCAACCTGAATTTCTCCCCCAGTGCCCTCAGGCTAGCAAAAGTCCCATCTATAAACAAGTCCCCCACATCCTTTTGATACCCGCTCTGTGCCAGCTTAGAAACCCTCCGTCTATTCTACCTGGGACGAACCTGTGGTTGTTTCGTACCGGGGTCCAGACTGAGGCCCCTACCTCCCCCCTGTGCATTCTCCACTGACCCCAGATCCTCAGAACCACCTTCACCACCGGGCTCGTAGTGTACTGTGCCAGCGGGAGTGGCAGTCGTGCCATTATCAGTGCCCCCAAGCTCGTATCCCTGCAAGACGGCGCCTCCAGCCGTTTCCACGCCGACCCCCCCCCCCCCCACTTCCGAATCATGGATATGTTCGCTGCCCAATAATAGCTGCAGACGTTTAGCAGCGCCAGCATCCCCCCCCCCCCCTCCCCCCGACTGCACTCTTAGAACAGCCTTTAAACTCGCGGGGTCTTTTTTGCCCACACAAATCCCGTGATAATCCTATTCACCCGCTTGAAGAGGGATTTGGGGATGAGGATGGGAAGGCACTGGAAGACGAACAAGAACCTGCGGAGGACGGTCATCTTCACGGACTGCACCCTGCCCGCCAGGGAAAGCGGTAACATGTCTCACCTCTTAATGTCCTCCTCCATCTGATCCACAAGCCCCGTTAGGTTGAGCTTGTGCAGGGCATCCCAACTGTTAGCCACCCGTATGCCCAAGTAGCGAAAGCTCCTCTCCACCATCTTGAGCGGAAGCTCTCCCAGTCTCTTTTCCTGGCCCCTCGCATTGAACACAAAAAGCTTGCTTTTCCCGACATTCAACTTATACCCCGAGAAATCCCCGAAATCTTTTCGGATCTACATGACTTCCCCCATCCCCTCCACCGGATCAGAAATATACAGGAGCAGGTCATCCGCATACAATGAAACCCGATGCTCCTCCTCTCCCCGAACCAGCCCACTTCAGTTTCTAGACCCCCTCAGCGCCATGGCCAACGGCTCGATTGCCAGGGCAAACAGCAGGGGGGACCGGGGTTCCTCGATGCAGCCTAAAGTACTCCGACCGCAGCTGGTTCGTGGACACACTCGCTACGGGGGCCTGATACAGTAATTAGACCCACCCTATGAATTCCTCGCCAAATCCAAATGTGCCTAATACTTCCCACAGGTACTCCCACTCCACCCGATCAAAGGCTTTTTCCGCATCTATTGCAGCCACGACTTCTGCATCCCCTCCTTCCGAGGGCATCATGATCACGTTCAGGAGCCTCCGCACATTCGTGTTCAGCTGCCTGCCCTTAACAAACCCCGTCTGGTCCTCATTAATCACCCCCGGGACACAGTCCTCAATTCTAGTGGCCAGGACCTTGGCCAACAGTTTGGCGTCTACATTAAGGAGCAATATCGGTCTGTAGGAGCCACATTGTAATGGGTCCCTATCTCACTGAAGGATGAGCGAGATCAAGGCCCGCACCATCGTCGGGGGAAGGGTTCCCCTTTCCTTAGCCTCGTTGAAGGTTCTCAGCAATAGCGGGCTCAACAGCTCTGAGAATTTCCTATAGAATTCTACAGGATATCCGTCCGGTCCCGGGGCCTTGCCCGACTGCATACCCTCCAAATCTTTAACCAATTCCTCCAACTCAATCGGGGCCCCTAATCCCTCTTCTAGATCCTCCTCCACCTTCGGAAACCTCAGTTGGTCCAAGAATTGCTTCATCCCTTCCCTCCCCTCCGGGGGTTCTGACTCATCCAATTTACCATAAAAATCCTTGAAGACCTCATTGATCCTTTCCGAACTCAGGACCGTGTTACCCCCCCCTGTCCCTAACACCCCAGTTTCCCTGGCCGCCTCTCTCTTCCATAGTTGGTGCGCCAGCATCCTACTTGACTTCTCCCCATGCTCGTACACTGCTCCTTGTAACTTCCTCAACTGAGCCTCTGCTTTCCCTGTGGTGAGCAAGTCAAACTCCGCCTGCTGTCTCTGGCGCTCCTTTCGCAGCCCCTCCTCGGGGGACTCCACATACCTCCTGTCCACCCTGAGTATCTCCCCCACCAACCTCTCCCTCTCCATCCTATCCTTCTTCTCTCTGTGGGCCCTGATAGAAATTAGCTCCCCCCGATAACTGCCTTCAGCGCCTCCCAGACCACACTCACGGAAACCTCCCCAGTATCGTTGGTCGCCACATAGTTTTGGATGCTCCTCCTAATCCGCCCACAGACCTCCTCATCCGCCAATAGTCCTATGCCCAGTCTCCATAGAGGGCATTGGCCTCTCTCCGCCCCCAGCCTCAACTCCACCCAGTGCGGAGCATGGTCCGAGAGCGCAATGGTTGAGTACTCTACCCCCTCCACTCTCGGATTAGCGCCTTGCTCACCATGAAAAAGTTGATCCGCGAGCACACTTTGTGAACATGGGAGAAGAAACCTCCTTTGCCCTTGACCGAGCGAATCTCCACGGGTCCACTCCCCCCATCTGGTCCATGAACCCCCTCAGGACCTTGGCCGCTGCTAGCCTCTTCCCCGATCTAGACCTAGACTGGTCCAGTGCCGGGTCCAGGACCGTATTAAAGGCCCCCCCCCATTACCAGACTGCATGACTCCAGATCCAGAGTTTTACTCAACATTCGCTTCATAAAACTCGCATCATCCCAGTTCGGGGCATTCGCGATCATAGCACCACCCGGGCCCTCTGCAGCCTGCCACTCACTATAATATATCTACCCCGTTTATCCGCCACAATACCCCCCGCCTCAAATGCCACCCGTTTGCTCACTAAGATTGCGACCCCCCCTGGTCTTCGCATCCAGCTCCGAGTGAAAGACCTGCCCCACCCATCCCTTCCTCAGCCTGGTTTGATCCGTGACCTTCAGATGCGTTTCTTGTCGCATGGCTACGTCTGCCTTTAACCCCTTTAAATGCGAGAACACACAGACCCTCTTGACCGGCCCATTCAGGCCCCTCACGTTCCACGTGATCAGCCTGGTCGGAGGGTTAATTACCCCCACCCCCTGCTGACTAGCCATCTCCTTTTTTAGGCCAGCCACGTGTCTGCGCCTTCCGCACACTCCAGCCCCCCAGCCGGAGGCTCCCCGTCCCGACTCCCCCTTTGACTCCGAAAGTTGCTTCCCCTACAGCCAGCAAAGCAGCAACCCAGCCCCCCCCCCCACCCCCGATCCCCCTCTCCCAAGTCAAGCATCCGCTTAACCCAAGTGAGGGAGAGAGGGCGCCCCCTCCCTTATTCCCGTGTGTCAAGAGAAAAAAAGCTCAAACAAACAAACAAACTTTGGGTGCTATCCCCAACGTTGAGCGACTCCCCCCCCCCCACCCCCCACCCCCCCCCAGCAAACTGCTCTCGCTGTCCGGCCCGTCCCCACTGCCTGTGACGCAGCTCTACACAATCAGCAAACAGACCCAGAATCTCGAGGGCCCAGAACAAAGGGGCTAAAAAAGAAAACACGGGAAAAAACCAACATAACACCGCCCCCCTCGCCCCACCAGGGTGCCCCAACAACATACAGCAGTCCATTAATTCAAGTCCAGCTTCTCGTTCTCAATAAAAGTCCACGCCTCATCCGGCGTATCGAAATATGGTGCCGGTCTTCGTACGTGACCCACAGCCTCACCGGTTGCAGCAACCCAAACTTCACCCCTTTGCTGTGAAAGATCGCCTTGGCCCAGTTGAATCCCGCACGGCTCTTGGCCAGCTCTGCACCCCAGTCCTGGTAGATGCGGATCTCGCAGTTCTCCCACTCACTGCTTCGCTCCTTCTTTGCCCATCGCAGGACACAGTCTTTGACGGTGAAGCAGTGGAACCTTACCACCATAGCTCTAGGCAGCTCGTTCGCCTTAGGCTTCCTTGCCAGGACTCCTTGCGCCCCGTCGAGCTCCAGGGGCCGCAGGAAGGCCCCCGTGCCCATCAGTGTTCCCAGCATCATGGTCACATATGCACCCGCATCCGACCCCTCCGCGCCTTCAGGGAGACCCAGAATTTGCAGGTTCTGCTTCCTTGACCTATTCTCCAGGTCTTCCAGCTTCTCCTGCCTTCTTTTGTGCAGCACCTCGTGCGCCTCCACTCTAACCGCCAGGCCCTAAATCTCATCCTCGTTTTCAGAGGCCTTTTTCTGCAGCTCCTTAATCGCCACCCGCTGCGCCTTCTGGGTCTCCACCAACCTTTCAATGGAAGCTTTCATAGAGACCAGCATCTCCACTTTTAACTCAGTGAGGCAGCTTCTAAGAAACTCCTGCTGCTCCCGTGACCACTGGGCCCACGCTGCCTGATCCGCGCCGGCCGCCATCTTGCCTTTTCGCGCCCGTTCTCCTCTCTTCTCCAAAGCCGCTTTTTTGATCGCCCCACTCCTGGTCCACTCCATACAGCGCTGGGGGATCCTCACTGTTTCCTTCCCACACTGGGAATCATAGTTCAAGTGCCGCTGGAGCTCTGTACAAGGGCCCAAAGTCCATTGTTGGCGGGAGCTGCCGACCATGCGACCTACCCGGGCATAGCGCAACCGGAAGTCCCTTAATGTGATTATGCAAACCATCCAGTATTCAGTGAAACGAATCAATGTTAATATTAAGTTTTACATTTATCCAAAGATCGGTAGTCTGTAAAAACAATTAACATATCAATACGACATCGGACAGTATAACTGGTCATTGCAATGTACAATGGGGCAGAGACACAGACTCATAGGGACCTGCAGCATTCAGGCCCGAGCCTCTGTATGTCCCACATGCATGTGAAACAAAGACTTTTCCTGAAAGTTCAACACAGTCTCCAGGACTCAACTTTAATTCCCTCCAACACCAACTGTCAGAATGAACAAAATGCCGTCCTGGATGTAACTGAAGCAGAAACAGTAACAGCAGAATCCAATCCCTGGAATCACTCGTGAAGTTGTTTGTGTCTGAGTAAGCGCGAGGAAACACAGAATTCCTTCCCACACACAGAGCAGGTGAATGGCCTCTTCCAAGAGTGAACTCGCTGGTGTCTCTGCAGGTTGGATGAGTAACTGAAACCTTTCCCACACTGAGAGCAGGTGAATGGCCTCTCCCCAGTGTGAACTCGCTGGTGTCTCCGCAGTGTGATTGATTCAGTGAATCCCTTCCCACACTGAGAGCAGGTGAACGGATTCTTCCCAGTATGAATTCGCTGGTGTGTCTGCAGGGCGGATAACTGAGTGAATCTCTTCTCACAGTGAGAGCAGGTGAACGGCCTCTCCCCAGTGTGAACTCGCTGGTGTGTCTGCAGGTGGGCTGAGTGAATCTCTTTTCACACTGAGAGCAGGTGAATGGCCTCCCCCCAGTGTGAACTCGCTGATGTGTCTGCAGGGTGGATGAATCACTGAATCTCTTTCCACACTGAGAGCAGCTGAATTGCCACCTCCCAGTGTGAACTCGCTGGTGTTTGTTCAGGCTGGATAACCAAGTGTATCTCTTCTCACACTGAGAGCAGGTGAACGGCCTCTCCCCAGTGTGACTGCGCCGATGAGCTTCCAGTGCAGATGGGGCTTTGAATCCCTTCCCACAATCTTCACATTTCCACGGTTTCTTCATGTTTTGCGTCTCCTTGTGACTCTCCAAGTTGGACAATTGAAACCTTACCCACACGCAGAACAGATGTACAGTCCCTCCCCGCTGTGAATGGTGTGATGTATTTTTCAGGCTGTGTAACTGGTTAAAGGTCTTTCCACAGGCTTCATTGAAAATCTGGAGGCAGTTTCGCTAACACTTAAGGTTGGGTTTAGGGTCAAGGGAAATGCCGATTCGGGGGAACCACAGATTTGAGCCAGGGAGGTGGGATGGAAGTTTTCGGAAATGGGAAGAGAAGGGGATTAAGACGCTAAAAGATTTGTTTCTTCGGGGTCGGTTTGCAGGATTGAGGGAGCTGGAAGCGAAGTATGGGCTAGAGCAGGGAGAAGGGTTTAGGTACATGCAGGTTCGGGATTTTGCCAGGAAGGAGATACAGAGCTTCCCAGAGGAACCGGCCTCCACATTGCTGGAGGAGCTGTTGACGACAAGAGGACTGGAGAAGGGGGCAGTGTCAGCGGTGTACGGAGCTATTCTGGAAGAGGATCAGGCTCCACTGGAAGGGATCAAAGCAAAGTGGGAGGAAGAGCTGGGAGAGGTTATAGAGGAGGGGGTCTGGTGTGAGGTGCTCCGGAGAGTGAATGCCTCCACCTCATGTGCGAGGTTGGGGCTGATACAGCTGAAGGTGGTATATAGAGCGCACCTCACGAGGACGAGGATGAGCTGATTTTTTGAAGGAGTAGAGGATGTGTGTGAGCGTTGCCGGGGGGGGGGGGCCCGCGAATCACGTTCATATGTTTTGGTCCTGTCCAAAGCCAGGGGAGTACTGGAAGGAGGTGTTTCGGGTAATTTCCAAGGTGATGTGTGTGAAACTGGACCCGGGTCCCCAGGAGGCCATATTCGGGGTGTCGGACCAGCCAGGGTTGGAAACGGGAGCGGAGGCAGATATTATAGCCTTCGCCTCGTTGATCGCCCAAAGGCAGATCCTGCTGGGATGGAGAGCAGCCTCTCCACCCTGTTCCCTGGCGTGGCGGGGGGACCTGTTGGAATACTTGACCCTTGAGAAGGTTAGGTTCGAACTGAGGGGAAGCTCGGAAGGGTTCTACAAGTCATGGGCACTATTTATTATGCACTTTCAAGAACTGGATAACATCGACATTAGTTGGGGGGCGGGGGGGGGGGTGCTGGGTAGATTAAGGGTGACTATGGGTAATCCCTGATTCCTTTTTGTCATTTGTTTATGTAAACATGCGGGTTGAGGTTTGGGGGTTGGTGGGTAGATGGGATCGTTGTTATTATGGGGATTGACATATCTTGCTGATTATTGTTTATTGTTGATGGGTGTAAATGTGGGAGAAAATGTGAAAAAGGAGGAGAATAAAAATTTTTTTTAAAAAAGGTCTTTCCACAGTCAGTGCTCTGGAACACTCTCACTTGTGTGTGTGTGTCCCAAGGAATCAAGTGACTGTCAGATTGAGACGTAACATTTGAGATTTCTGTCTGTAATTCCTCCTCTTCTAATATCCTGAAAAACAATTTACAAAAGTCATCACTGTCAGTACAGGATTGAAATTCAGAACAGACAATTCTGCTTCCTATGGAACATTCTTCCTTCTCTTATTCCCCAAAAGCTGTAAATCTCCATCCCACACACTCTCCCTCCATTCTCACTCTGCTGTATCTAATATTCACCCTCCCAATTCTCCTGTAGGTGCTGATTCAGGCTGATTGACAGATCCCTGCTCACTGCTTCCTGTCCTGGACACAGAGATCATAACAAATAGGAGCTGCAGTCAGCCATTTGGCCCATTGGACTTGCTGAACCCTTTATTGAGTTCAATTGCCGATCTCTTCAACACCATTTTCCCACACTATCTCCCATATCCCTTGATATCTTCAACATCTCGAAACCTTAATCTCAAAATGGAAAATACTTGATGACAGACATCTGGAGTAGAGAATTCCAAAGCTTCACCGCATCCTCGAGTGAAGAATTCACTCATCTTCACTTTCACTTAATTTTTCTACCTGTACCCCATGACACTCAACTCTCTTGTCAATCGGAAATCTGTCTAACTTCACGGCGTTGTGGACCCAGGTTCGATTCCGGCTCCGGGTCACGAGTCTGAAAATGAAATGAAAAATGAAAATCGCTTATTGTCACAAGTAGGCTTCAAATGAAGTTACTGTGAAAAGCCCCTAGTCGCCACATTCTGGCGCCTGTTCGGGGAGGCTGGTACGGGAATTGAACTGTGCTGCTGGCCTGCCTTGGTCTGCTTTCAAAGCCAGCGATTTAGCTCAGTGTGCTAAACCAGCCCCTGGTTTGAGACATGCACATTCTCCCCGGGGCTCCGTGGGTCTCATAACCACAACCCAAAGATGTGCGGCCGCCGCTCCCACAATCCCCTCATGCTGGAGAAACTGCTCTATTCCATGCTGGGAATTCGGACTTGGTCAAGTTTGAATATATAGACTCAGACAGGCTGCTAGGGCATATCTGGAACTGCCCTATCAACTCGCCATCAACAGATCATTGCACTCTATTCATATGCACAAGCCCATTGTCAGTATCCCAGATCGAGCCAGACTCTTGGGCACCCAGAACAACAGGTTATGTGCAAGCAAATACCACAGAGAAGGATACCTGGGGGTGGGGCCCAGTCTCCTGTCAAGCAAACATCAAGAAACCCATTGGGTATTGGGACCCTCTCCCAAGACCTCAATGGCCAGAAGCCAGAGAAGTTTCTGGAAAAGGCGGGGAGGGAGGAGGATAAAAATAGATGTCCAAGACACACCAGCAGCGAAAACCTGGTGTGGGAGATGACCCTGACTAACCCCAGACTGACCAGAGAAGGAAGGAGGGAGGAATTGCCAGTGAGACAAATTTAGTGATGATGGACGAGAGAGGCTTGAGGATCGGATCTACAGTTCAATCCAGCGATCTTTGCGGGTAGTATAGCCGAATCCTGGGTAATTCTTGTATATAAACTTGGGTTAATTCACGGATTAACTTTGTTCAATAAAGATTGTTGAACTTGTATTTTGTCCTTTGTTCTCCTCACTAGTAAATGACACCTGGGTAGAACTTTGATTAAAATACTGGTTGACATATCTGAGATTTTACAGATACAATAGGCTCCCCTATTGTTATTGCTCTTCCTCTCTTTCCCCTCTCCTGTACAGACAGGCTGCTTGTGGTGCCAGAAACTTGCCTCTGTTCATACTCCCTGGAGGGACCAGCCTCATCAACCTCCAAAATGGAATACTGATTTGCGAGCGGGGCCCCAGGAGACTCCTGAACTACCTGCCTCTTTCTCTTGGATTGCATAGCGGTCACCCATTGCCTTCCTTCCTCAAGTTCCTCCAGCTGCAATGTGACCACCTCTCTAAACATGCTATCCACGATGCTCTCAGACTCATGGATGCCCACAGCCTCCGTTCCAGCTCTGAAACCCAAGCTTTCAGGAGCTGCAGCTGGGCACACTTCCTGCACACAATGCTGGTCCCGGGAACTGGAAATGCACCTGGATTCCCACATGGAGCAAGAGGACCAAACCAAGGCTTTGAGCTCTCCTGCCATGAGTAAACCCTTTAAATTTTAAATGAATACCATATATTTAAACAATAAATCAACAAAGTCCCTACCTCTATTATGTGGAGACAGTGACGTAGTGGTATTGTTGCTGTACTAGTAATCCAGAGACCCAGGGTGATGCTCCGGGGACCTGGGTTCGAATCCCACCAGGGCAGATGGTGGAATTGGAATTAAATAAAAATCTGGAGTTTAAAGTCCAGTGATGACCATGAAGCCATTGTCAATTGTTGTAAAAACCCATCTGGTTCACTAATGTCCTTTAGGGAAGGAAATCTGTCATTCTTACCTGGTCTGGCCTACATGTGATTCCAGCCCCACAGCAATGTGGTTGACTCTTACATGTCCTCAGGGATGGGCAATAAATGCTGGACGAGCCAGCGACGCCCACATTCATGAACAAATAAAACAACGACTTATAATTTAATATAGGATGAAAAATACCCACCAGGACTGGTGAATTTCCAGCTTCAGTGGGGATATGAATCCTTTCCCACATTCCTCATATTTCCATTGTTTCTCCTTGCAAGTGTCTTTCTGCCTCTCAACATTCAATTCATTTGTTGAAGCCTTCTCCACACACGTGTTGGGTCTTTCCCTGCACCAATTCTTTATGTTTTCTTCAAGCTATATAACTGATTAAAGCTATTTCCACATTCTGTGCACTGGAACACTATCACTCGGATATGTGTGTATCTCGGTGCTTTTCCAGTCAAATTGATTCATAAAATCTTCTGCAGTAGACAAAATAGACAAACGTTTATCCAACAATTGAAGGCTAATGAATAGAGCAGATCTGCAGCTGATGTTTGGTGTGAGGTTTCTGTCTGCAAATCCTCTCCTTCTGATATCCTGTAAAAGGAGTTTTAAAAATGTATCACTGTCAGTACAGGATAGAAATTCAGAACAGACAATTGTAGTTTCTCTGGATCATTCTTTCCTCTCTCATTCCCCAAAAGCTGGAAATCTCCGTCCCACTCACTCTCCCTCCATTCTCACTCTGCTGTAGCTAATATTCACCCTCCCAATTCTCCTGAGGGGCTGATTCAGGCTGATTGACAGGTCCCTGCTCAGTGCTTCCTGGCCGATATTAATTTACTGTCCCCTTAAAAATCAGCCACCTCCTGGGGAAACCAGAACCTTTAATTGTGTGAGAGATCTGCGTGAATGAGACAATAGGAATCATTCTGCTCCGCGGTGACGTCTCTGCATTCCAGTGCGCAGGCACGGTCCCGGGAACCCCGCCGGGGCCCACTCATTGTTCTCACTCCTCGAGACAAGGTTTCCACGCAACCGGCTGACGTCTCCGACCAGAACCTGTGACATTCCCCCGGGGTGGGGGTGGGGGGCACAGCGGGGCCAGCGACTGCGCATGCCCAAGGGAGAGGGGGCACTGAGCATGTGCGGGGGAGAGCTCACCTCCTGACTTTTCAGCATTGGTGTTGACCAATGGGAAGAGTTGGACGACCGGAAGGACTCTGGTCCTGCAGCCAATGGGAGTGATTGAAGATTGAGCTTCACACCTCCTCCTGTCTCCAACATCTGTGAGTAAAACACTTTCTTTTCTCATTCTCACCTTCAATTGGTCACTTGCAGCAACTGAAGGGAAAGGAAGTGAATACAGGGAGGGTGCAGACTCTGCAAAGCTTGGCCCAGGTCTCTCTCTCTGAAAGACATTCATAGCCTTTGCTCCCTCAGCTTGACACATTTATTTGTCTGGCTAAAAGGATGGTCTCTTTCCTAATGTTCACAATTAAAGTGCTGATTTCCCCAGCATAGCTGTCATTTAAGGTGACAGTAAATTAATATCGGAGAGAGATAATAATCATAATCTTTATTATTGTCACAAGTAGGCTTACAGTATCACTGCAATGAAGTTACTATGAAAAACCCCTAGTCGTCACAGTCTGGTGCCTGTTCGGGTACACAGAGGAAGAATTCAGAATGTCCAATTCACCTAACAAGCACGTCTTTAGGAATTTGTGAGAGGAAACCGGAGCACCCGGAGGAAACCCACACAGACATGGGGAGAAAGTGCAGACTCCGCACAGTCAGTGGCCCAAGCCGGAAATCGAACCTGTGACCCTGGCGCTGTGAAGCAACAGTGCTAAACACTATGCTACTGTGCCACCCGGTTTAGCACACTGGGTTAAATCGCTGGCTTTTAAAGCAGACCAAGGCAGGCCAGCAGCACAATAAGCGATTTTCATTTAATTTTTCATGATATGTCTGGTGTTGTTGTATGTCAGGAGGGCTAGAAGGGGTCACGAAAAGTCATTGGCAAATAGGGTTAAGGAAAATCCCAAAACTTTTTACACGTACATAAAAAGCAAGAGGGTAGCCAGGGAAAGGGTTGGCCCACTGAAGGATAGGCAAGGGAATCTATGTGTGGAGCCAGAGGAAATGGGCGAGGTACGAAATGAATACTTTGCATCAGTATTCACCAAAGCGAAGAAATTGGTAGATGTTGAGTCTGGAGAAGGGTGTGTAGATAGCCTGGGTCACATTGAGATCCAAAAAGACGAGGTGTTGGGTGTCTTAAAAAATATTAAGGTAGATAAGTCCCCAGGGCCTGATGGGATCTACCCCAGAATACTGAAGGAGGCTGGAGAGGAAATTGCTGAGGCCTTGACAGAAATCTTTGGATCCTCACTGTCTTCAGGGGATGTCCCGGAGGACTGGAGAATAGCCAATGTTGTTCCTCTGTTTAAGAAGGGTAGCAAGGATAATCCAGGGAACTGCAGGCCGGTGAGCCTTACTTCAGTGGTAGGGAAATTACTAGAGAGAATTCTTCGAGACAGGATCTACTCCCATTTGGAAGCAAATGGACGTATTAGTGAGAGGCAGCATGGTTTTGTGAAGGGGAGGTCGTGTCTCACTAACTTGGTAGAGTTTTTCGAGGAGGTCACTAAGATGATTGATGCAGGT
Organism: Scyliorhinus torazame; assembly: GCF_047496885.1. Taxonomy (NCBI): domain Eukaryota; kingdom Metazoa; phylum Chordata; class Chondrichthyes; order Carcharhiniformes; family Scyliorhinidae; genus Scyliorhinus; species Scyliorhinus torazame. Next base: position 170,253,430 of record NC_092711.1, read on the forward strand.
AGGGCAGTGGATGTTGTCTATATGGACTTCAGTAAGGCCTTTCACAAGGTCCCTCATGGTAGACTAGTACAAAAGGTGAAGTCACACGGGATCAGGGGTGAGCTGGCAAGGTGGATACAGAACTGGCTAGGTCATAGAAGGCAGAGAGTAGCAATGGAAGGATGCTTTTCTAATTGGAGGGCTGTGACCAGTGGTGTTCCACAGGGATCAGTGCTGGGACCTTTGCTCTTTGTAGTATATATAAATGATCTGGAGGAAAATGTAACTGGTCTGATTAGTAAGTTTGCAGACGACACAAAGGTTGGTGGAATTGCGGATAGCGATGAGGACTGTCAGAGGATACAGCAGAATTTAGATTGTTTGGAGACTTGGGCAGAGAGATGGCAGATGGAGTTTAATCCGGACAAATGTGAGGTAATGCATTTTGGAAGGTCTAATGCAGGTAGGGAATATACAGTGAATGGTAGAACCCTCCAGAGTATTGAAAGTCAAAGAGATCTAGGAGTACAGGTCCACAGGTCATTGAAAGGGGCAACACAGGTGGAGAAGGTAGTCAAGAAGGCATACGGCATGCTTGCCTTCATTGGCTGGGGCATTGAGTATAAGAATTGGCAAGTCATGTTGCAGCTGTATAGAACCTTAGTTAGGCCACACTTGGAGTATAGTGTTCAATTCTGGTCGCCACACTATCAGAAGGATGTGGAGGCTTTAGAGAGGGTGCAGAAGAGATTTACCAGAATGTTGCCTGGTATGGAGGGCATTAGCTATGAGGAGCGGTTGAATAAACTCGGTTTGTTCTCACTGGAACGAAGGAGGTTGAGGGGAGACCTGATAGAGGTCTACAAAATTATGAGGGGCATAGACAGAGTGGATAGTCAGAGGCTTTTCCCCAGGGTAAAGGGGTCAATTACTAGGGGGCATAGGTTTAGGGTGAGAGGGGCAAGGTTTAGAGTAGATGTACGAGGCAAGTTTTTTACGCAGAGGGTAGTGGGTGCCTGGAACTCGCTACCGGAGGAGGTGGTGGAAGCAGGGACGATAGTGACATTTAAGGGGCATCTTGCCAAATACATGAATAGGATAGGAATAGAGGGATACGGACCCAGGAAGTGTAGAAGATTGTAGTTTAGTTGGGCAGCATGGTCGGCACGGGCTTGGAGGGCCGAAGGGCCTGTTCCTGTGCTGTACATTTCTTTGTTCTTTGTTCTATGGTATACATTCGATATATTATTCAGGGTTCTGTAATAAAGCACATTTATTATTATTTCTAGCTGTGTAATATAGTATAGTAACTATGTTATATATTTCCAATCATCTCTTCCATTAGATGGTTGTTAGTCTCTGGATTTCTCTTCCACAGGGACCAGTGGAGGCTGGGTCATTGAATAGTTTTACGGATGAGTTGGATAGATTTCTGAGTAATGAAGGTTATGGGGAACAGGTGGGAAAATGGAAAGAAGGCTGAGATGAGGAGGGATTTCTTCACTCGAGGATGTGGTGAAGCTTTGGAAGTCTCTGCCCCAGAGGACTGTGGAGCCTCAATCATCAAGTATTTTCAAGACAGAGATTGATAGGTTACTAGATATTGAAGATATTGAGGGATATGGGGGATAGTGTGGGAAAATGGTGCTGAGGTAGATCGGCCAATGATCTCATTGAATGGTTGGGCAGGGTCGATGGGCTGAATGGCCGACTGCAACTCCGATTTGTTATGGTTTCCGTGTCCAGGACAGGAAGCAGTGAGCATGGATCTGTTAATCTGCCTGAATCAGCACCTTCAGGAGAATTGTGAGGGCGAATATTAGATACAGCAGAGTGAGAATGGAGGGAGAGTGTGTGGGACGGAGATTTACAGCTTTTGGTGAATGAGAGAGGAAAAAATGTTCCTTTGTAAGTAGAATTGTCTGTTCTGAATTTCGATCTTATGCTGACTGTAATGTCTTTTCCAAACTGTTTTCACAGGATATTAGAAGAGGAGGAATTACAGACAGATATCTCAAACATCATGTCTCGGTCTCACATACTCACTCAATTCATCAGGGCCTAAATGTCATTGGTCTTTGAATCTAGAGGGAGAATGGTTTACCGATCTGTTGACTTCAAAAGATTTTAAACATCAGTGTGACTGCAAATGCACCAAGATACACACACCCGAGTGAGAGTGTTCCAGAGCACTGACTGTGGAAAGAGCTTTAACCAGTTACACAGCTTGAATAAATATCACACCATTCACAGCGGGGAGAGACCGTGCATGTGTTCTGTGTGTGGACGAGGCTTCAACTGACCGGCAAACCTGGAGAGACACAGGGATTAACAAAACATGGAGAAACCTTGGAAATGTGGGGACTGTGGGAAGGGATACAGAGTCCCATCTGCGCTGGAAACTCATCGACGCATTCACACCGGGGAGAGGCCGTTCACCTGCTCTGTATGTGGGAAGGGATTCACTCATTTAATCTGTCTGCAGTCACACCAGCGAGTTCACACAGGAGAAACACTATTCACCTGCTCTCAGTGTGGGAAAGGATTCAGTGATTCATCCAACTTCCAGAGACATCAGCGGGTTCACTCTGGGGTGAAGCCGTTCACCTGCCCTCAGTGTGGGAAGGGATTTATTCAGTCATCCAACCTACAGATACACCAGCGAGTTCACACTGGGGAGAAGCCATTCACCTGCTCTCAGTGTGGGAAGGGATTCACACGGTTATCCAGCCTGCGGACACACCAGCGAATTCACACTGGGGAGAAGCCGTTCACCTGTGTTCAATGTGGGAAGGGATTCAGTAATTCATCCACCCTGCAGACACATCAGCGGGTTCATACTGGGGAGAAGCCGTTCACCTGCTCTCAGTGTGGGAAGCGATTTATTCAGTCATCTAATCTGCAGAGACATCAACGAGTTCACACTGGGGAGAGGCCATTCACCTGCTCTCAGTGTGGGAAGGGATTCAGTGATTCCTCCACCCTGCAGACACACCAGCGAGTTCACACCAGGGAGAGGCCACTTACCTGCTCTCATTGTGGGAAGAGATTCAGTGATTCATCCACCATGCAGAGACACCAGCGAGTTCACACTGGGGAGAGACCATTCACCTGCCCTCAGTGTGGGAAGGGATTCAGTCATTCATCCACCCTGCAGAGACATCAGCGGGTTCACACTGGGGCGAGGCCGTTCACCTGTTGTCAATGTGGGAAGGGATTCACTCAAACATCCACCCTGCAGAGACACCAGCGAGTACATACTGGCCAGAGGCCTTTCACCTGCTCTCAATGTGGGAAAGGATTCACTCAGTTTTCCAATCTGCAGACACACCAGCGAGTTCACACTGGGGAGAGGCCATTCACCTGCTCTCAGTGTGGGAAGGGATTCACTCAGTTATCCAACTTGCAGAAGCATCAGCGAGTTCACACTGGGGAGACGCCGCTCAGCCCTGCCTTCATTTTACACAACGATCCTCTGCAATCCACCAATGCCTGAATAAACGGTTCTTAAAACACTGGTATGGGTATTAAAGGCACGGGTTTAATCCTGTGTTGCGGTTTACCTATTTCCTGGCAGGTATGACCAATTCTACAGAATCGACTACATTCTTTGCTGTCCTGGCTAGGAAGAATGCCTGTTGACTGATGCCTGGGTTTTCCAAATTTCCACAAGTCCTGCCATTGGTATCTCGTGCTACCCGTAGTATTTCCCTACAATGTTTGGGATATCTGATGAACAAACATCCACTCCTCATCCACAGGTCTATGAGGATGTCTCCACTTCCTCCTCAGAACTCCGTTCTTAATGTAATAACAGTTTGGAACCATTTCAGCCTCAACTTCCATGAGACCTAAATGTGCTAATCTCTATAACTCTGGTTCTGCCTCCTGGGCCTCAGTTAATGAAGTCCTAGCAAACACTTCCTCACAATTATCCTCATTCTCAAGGATAGTTTTGGCTGCTCTACCATCTGATTGTCGTGTGACTTTAATCTCTGGCGATGAACTTTGTTTAGCCATTGGCCAGGTCACCACACACGACGGAGAAATATCTGGAAACTGTTCCCGTAACTGTTTTGTCTCCTTATCTTCCCTCAGACACTCTGTAATCATGGATGAAGCTACAACCTTCACAACTGCCAAATAATTCCCCAAAAGTAAGTCTACTCTGTCTACAGGTAACTTCTTAACCACTCTGACAACTACAGGACCTGATAATAAATCACATTCCAATTGTACTTTATACAATGGAACTGGGATATAATCTCCACTTATCCCATTCACCAACACCGTGGGCGGGATTCTCCCTCCGACCGCACCAGAAATCTGCTGCGGCGGGCCCCCGGGATTCTTCGTCTCGCCAGCCGGCCAATGGGGTTTCCCATTGTGGGCAGCCTCATGCCATCGGGAATTCCCCGGGCTGCCGGTGAAACGGAGAATCCCGACAGCGGAGAATCCAGCCCCTTAGCTTTCATTGAACTCTCCAGAGGAAAAACCAAATCCCTCTCCAGTAAGAGAGTTTGTGTAGGATCTGTGACCCTTGAAATAATTTTGGGTTTGGCTCCATCATTTGATGAAAATGGGATGATCTTCCTCTCAGATCAAAGCCCTGCATATCTCTCACCTACCTCACTCACCACACCTGCTTCCACAGCAGAGTTGACCTCGGGTCTCCTCATTCCACTTAGGGCAACTGTCTGCTCTGCAGTATTCTCCACTTTTGATGCCTTTTCCGAATCCTCCTTATGAATCTCAACAAGTCCCATGGGCTTTCCTTGCAACTTCCAACAGGCTGTACGAATGCTTCCCACTTTATTGGGATGGTAACACTGAGACCTTTGAGTCTCACCTCCATGCTCAGTACCTTCCTTCCTAGTCTGAGGAGACGACCTCCGAGCATTCCCAGCTATCTATTCCTTACCTTGGCTACCTCTCTTCCTTTCACTCTCCCACTTCCTGTCATTAACAAAATAATGGGGGTGACGGAACAAAGATTTAAATTTACGGATCAGCTCATAATGGTCAGCCATTATTGCTGCTTGTCTAGCGGTCATCCCCCTTTGGTCTTCAACGTGGATTCTTATCACAGAAGGTATTGAATTCTTAAATTCTTCTGGGAAAATTATTTTTCTCAGAGCACCATTGCTGGTTTCAACGCCCATGCTCATAACCACTGATTAAAATTGTCCTTTCAAATTCAGTATAAGTCTGTCCTGGTTGTTTCCTTAAATTCCAAAACGTTTGCCTCATTGGCTCCAAAACTAATTGATATACATCCAGAATAGTCTTTTACCTTGTCGTAACCCTTAGACAACCCCTCTGACAGGAAAGTATAAACTTCCTGCACTTGCCCCGTCAGTTTAGTTTGCATGCTCTCTCTTCCTTCGTCCACTCTATTTGAGTTGCTATTTTCTCAAATGCCATGAAGAATGTTTCTACATCTTTCCCCTCAAATCTTGGGAGGGCTTATATAAATTTAAACAGATCCCCACTAGGATTTGGACTGGGAAGGGTTATTCCTCCTCCTTTAATTTCCTTACTTCTGCCTTTAACTCCAACCATGATTCTCTCTCTCTTCTCCCTCCCTCTTTTGTCCTCTCATTCTCTTCTCCCTCTCTCTCTCTCTTTTCTTCCCTTTCCCACATCTCCATGTGGGAAAATTATGTCACAACACCCTGTGCTGGTGCGCGGTCAATTCCAGCCCCACTTGACCCGGAGTTGCAATACAAGTGAAATTAGATGTCATTTTAAAATACCGGAGGTTCTTGGCTGAATCTGCAGTCACCAAGTTTGTAACTTTAACACAGATAACCTTTTATTAAGTACAGTATTATAACTTAACTGTCAGAAAAATATAACTGACGATCTAATACCTCTTTCCCCTTTCTGCACTACCCTTTCTTCTTTTTTTATAAAAACATTTTATTGAGGTATTTGTGATTTTGTAACAATAACAGAAGAAACAGTGTACATACAAATATAAACATAGTGCAAAGACCGTCTTCCTCCCTCACAGGTCCCACCTTGCACACAAATGTAAATTTATCCCCCCCCCCCCCTCTCTGTCTGCTGACAGTTAATTTTTTCTAAAGAAGTCGACGAACGGCTGCCACCTCCGGACGATGCCTGACATTGACCCTCTCACGGCGAACTTGATTTTCTCCAGACAGAGAAAGCTAGCCATGTCAGTGAGCCAGGTCTCTGACTTTGGGGGCTTCGAGTCCCTCCAAGTTAATAGTATCCGTCTCCGGGCTACCAGGGAGGCAAAGGTCAGAACGTCTGCCTCGTTCTCCTCCTGGATTCCCGGATCTCCCGACACTAAGGAAATTGCCACCTCTGGACTTGGTGCCACCCTTGTTTTTAACACCTTGGACATTACATCCGCAAACTCCTGCCAGAATCCCCTATGCTTTGGGCATGTCCAGAACATATGGACATGGTTTGTTGGTCCTCCCGCATACCTTGCACACCTGTCTTCTATCTCAAAGGAACTTCTCATCCGGGCCAATGTCATGTGTGCCTGGTGAACGACCTTAAATTGTATCAGGCTGAGCCTGGCACATGATGTGGACGAGTTGACTCTACTTAACGCATCCGCCCAGAGATCGTCCTCTATCTCTCCTCCTAACTCCTCTTCCCATTTGTGTTTCAACTCCTCAGTCTGCGTTTCCTTTGACCCCATGATGTCTTTATAGATGTCCCAAACCTTCACCTCTCCCACCCAGATTCTGGAAACTACCCTGTCCTGTATCCCCCTTGGTGGTAGGAGCGGGAAGGTTGAGACCTGCCTGCGTAGGAAGTCTCGCGTCTGCAGGTACCTAAACTCATTCCCTCCCGTCAATTCAAATTTCTTCTCTACCTCCCTCAGGTTGGGAAAGCTCCTGTTGTGAACAGATCTCCCACCCTCTCGATCCCTGCTCTTTGATAAACTCCGAAACCCTCCATCCAGCCTCCCCGGGACAATCCGATGGTTATTGCAGATTGGAGTCCAGACCGATGCTCCCTCTGCTCCCACATGTTTCCTCCATTGCCCCCCAGACTCTCAGGGCCGCCACCACCACGGGGCTGGTGCAGTACTGTGCTGGCGGGAACGGCAGAGGTGCCGTTACCAATGCCCCCAAACCTGTGCCCTTACATGATGCTGCCTCTACTCCCCAGTCAATGTTAACTGGTTGTTGAATTGATCCAGCATTTCATCTCGAGGCTCTGGTCCCTCAAATATCCTGTTCCAAATTAATTCTGCGATGTGTTGCTTGTATTTCCGCTGGCAATATCGCTTGTTCTCTCTACCCATTTTCCACCAATTATATCTGTCACTATGTGTTTATTGTTAAAATATGGTAAAAAAAAACGAATAAAAAGATGTTTTTTAAATCTTCTGTGAATATATTCAGTGAACCCCCCCACCACCATCCACCCCGGCCTCCACTGATCCCTGTGGAAGAGAAATCCAGAGACTTACAACCCTCTGAGGGAAGAGATGACTGGATTATATAACGTAGCTACAGTACGGTAGCAGCATGGTAGCACAGGTGGATAGCACTGTGGCTTCACAGCGCCAGGGTCCTAGGTTTGATTCCCCGCTGGGTCACTGTCTGTGCGGAGTCTGCATGTTCTCCCTGTGTCTGCGTGGGTTTCCTCTGGGTGTTCCGGTTTCCTCCCACAGTCCAAAGACCTTACCTTGTGTTGCCCTATTGTGTATTTTCTTTTATTCCCTTTTCTTCCCACGTACTTCATGATCTGTTGAGTTGCTCGCAGAAAAATACTTTTCACTGTACCTCGGTACATGTGACAATACACAAATCCAATCCAATCTAAGATGTGCAGGTTAGGTGGATTGGCCATGATAAATTGCCCTTTCGTGACCAAAAAGATTTGGTGGGTTATTGGGTTACGGGGATAGGGTGGAAGTGAGGACTTAAGTCGGTCTGTGCAGAATTGATGGGCTGAATGGCCTCCTTCTGCACTATATGTTCCATGTTCTATGTTTTACAATATTACACAACTAGAAATAATAATAAATATACTTTATTACTGAACCATCAATAACATATCTAATCGGTACCAGATAACTCTAGACATATCTCTGTCCTATATTAATTTCCTGCCCCTTCTGTGGAAACCAGCCCTTTAATTGTGAACATTTGGAAAGAGATATGTCTGGAGTTATATGGTACCGATTTAGCCAGACAAATAAATGTCAAGCTGAGGGAGCAAAGGATGTCAATGTCTTTAAAAGAGGAAGGAATTCACCTGAGGAAGGAACAGTGCTCCGAAAGGTAGTGTTTAAAACAAACCTGTTGTACTTTAACCTGGTGTTATAAGACTTCTTACTGTGCTCATCCCAGTCCAATGCCGGCATCTCCACATGTCTTTAAATGTCTTTAATGCTCGCATTCCTAGCATTGTTTGGCATCTTTGAATTTGTCTATATATGTGTTTCTGGAACAGACCTCTTCATTCACCTGAGGAAGGAGCAGCGCTCCGAAAGCTAGTGACATCGAAACAAACCTGTTGGACTTTAACCTGGTGTTGTAAGACTTCGTACTTTAAAAGAGAGAGAGAGACCTGGGCCAAGCTTTCCAGAGTCTGCACCCTCCCTGGATTCACTTCCTTTCCCTTCAGTTGCTGCAAGTGACCAATTGAAGGTGAGAATGAGAAAATAAATGGAAAGGGGGAGAAAAGAGTTTTACTCCCAGATGTTGGAGACAGGAGGAGGTTTCAGTCTGTGTGAAGCTCTATTTGCATTCACACATAGCCCGCACTTGATTGGCTGGAAAAGCAGAGCCTTTCAGCAGGATTGTCGGGGACGGGGCCAATGTGCAGTTTGGACATGCGCAGTTCCGGGCCGGGGGAGGGGAAGATCAGCGAACGGCTTCCGGGCCCGTCACTGGCTGCTCAGCAAAGCTGCTGCTCCTTTGTCTTTGAAACCTCCTCCTGTCTCCAACATCTGTGAGTAAAACACTTTCTTTTCTCCCCCTTTCCATTTCTTATTCTGACCTTCAATTGGTGACTTGTTTAAATCCTGATGAGATGTTTCCCAGGCTGCTGTGGGAGGCAAGAGAGGAGATTGCAGAGGCTCTGAGAATAATTTTCAAATCTTCTCTGGTCACAGGAGCGGTGCCAGAGGATTGGAGACAGATAATGTGGTGCCATTATTCACAAAGGGAAGTAGGGAAAAAACATGTAATTACAGACCAGTGAGCTTAACTTCAGTGGTGGAGAAACTGTTGGAAACAATTCCGAGGGCCAGAATTCATCTCCACTTGGGGAGGTAAGGATTAAAGAAGGATAGTCAGCATGGTTTTGTCAGGGGGAGATCGTGTTCATAGAATTATAGAATTTACAGTGCAGAAGGAGGCCATTCGGCCCATCGAGTCTGCACCGGCTCTTGGAAAGAGTACCCTACCCAAGGTCCACACCTCCACCCTATCCCCATAACCCAGTAACCCCACCCAACACTAAGGGCAATTTTAGACACTATGGGCAATTTATCTTGGCCAATCCACCGAACCCGCACATCTTTGGACTGTGGGAGGAAACCGGAGCACCCGGAGGAAACCCACGCACACACAGGGAGAATGTGCAGACTCCGCACAGTAGAATTTACAGAGCAGAAGGAGGCCATTCAGCCCATCGAGTCTGTGCCAGCTATTGGAAAGATCACCCTACCTAAGCCCACATCTCCACCCTATCCCAGTAACCCCACCTAACCCTTTTCGGACATGAGGGGCATAGCCATAGCAAAGCCAATCCACCTAACCTGCACATCTTTGAACTGTGGGAGGAAACCGGAGCACCTGGAGGAAACTCATGCAGGCACGGGAAGAACGTGCAAACTGCGCACAGACTGTGAGCAAAGCCGGAATCGAACCTGGGACCCTGGAGCTGTGAAGCAACTGTGCTAACCACTGTGCTACCGTGCTGTAGATGTGGTCTACATGGACTTCAGTGAGGCTTCAGTCTGTCATGGGAGACTGGTCAAGAAGGTAAGAGCCCAATTGATCCAGGGCAATTTGGCAAATTGGATCCAAAATTGGTTTTGTGGCAGGAGGCAGAGGGTGATCATCGAAGGTTGTCTTTGTGACTGAAACCCCGTGTCCAGTGTGTTCCGATAGGATTGCTGCTGGGCCCTTTGCTGTTTGTCGTGTACATTAATGATGTAGACGTGAATGTAGGTGGCAAGAGCGTATGCAGATGACAAAACATTGGTGGAGTGGTAAATAGGAGGAAAGCCTTGTATTACAGGACGCTATAGATGGTCTTGTTAGATGGTCAGAACAGTGGCAAATGATTTTAACCCTGCAAAGTGTGAGGTAATGCATTTTGAGAGGACTAACCAGGCAAGGGAATATACAATGAATGGTAGGATCCTAGGAAGCATAGAGGACCAGAGGGACCTTGGTGTGCATGTCCATAGATCCCTGAAGTCAGAAAGACACGGAGATAAGGTGGATAATAAGGGATATGGGATACTTGCTTTTATCAGCTGAGGTATTGAATATAGGAGCAGGGTGGTTATGATGGAGCTGTATAAAATGCGCATTAGGCTACAGCTGCAGTACTGTGCAGTTATGGTTGCTACTCTAGAGGAAGGATATGATTAGACTAGAAAGGGTGCAGAGGAGATTCACCAGGATGTTGCCTGGACGTTTCAGCTGTGAAGAAAGGCTGGTTAGGAGTTGTTCCCCTTACAGCTGAGGAAGCTGAGGGGTAAGTGATTGAGGTCGACAAATTTATAAAAGACATTGCAAGAGCAGATTGGAAGAAACCTTTCCCCTTAGTAGACATGTCGATAAACAGCGGGCATAAATTTAAGATGAGGGGCAGGAGATTTAGAGGGTATTTGAAGAAAAACATTTTCACCAGAGGATGGTGGGATATGGAACTCACTGCCTGAATTGTGGTAAAGGTGGGAAACCTCACAACATTGAAGAAGCATTTTGATGAGCACTTGATAGGTCAAAGCACACAAGGCTACGGACCAAGTGCTGGAAAATGGGATGAGAATAGATAGATGCCTGATAACCAGTACAGACGGGATGGGCCGAAGGGCCTCTTGCTCTGCTGTGAAACGCTCTGATTCTATGAGGACAGCGATATATCTTGTGTTGTTACATTGCACAGATTAGATACATTATTGGTGGCGTTGGAATAAAGTACATTGATTATTCCAGTCTTGTAACGTAGAACTGTCGCTACGTTATATATTTCCAGTCGGATATATTACAGAACATCAGGAGTCCAATGGACATTTCGAGTTGATGCTGACTCTCTGTTGAGCATTTCTGTCAGTCTCGAGTCTGTCCCATTTTGTAACCCTGCAGCACCCATCCAATTTCATTTAGAAATTATTTTTTAAAAATTATTTTTATTAAGGTTTTTATCGAAACAAAATTTTTACATAACCATTAACAACATTTAACAAAAGAAGGTGCACGTTAACATTATACAAAAAAAAAGAATATACAGCAAGCAAACATTTCCCCACCTAACCGAACCCCCCCCCCCCCCCCCCCCCTCCCAGATTGCTGCTGCTGACATTTTAACGCTCTCCTAGAAAGTCGAGGAATGCCGCCACCTCTGAGAGAACCCCATCATGGACCCTCTCAAGACAAATTTATTTTCTCAAGACTGAGAAACCCAGCTCTGTCACTAACCCAGGTCTCCACAATCGGGGCTTTCTAGTCTCCACATTAACAAGATCCGTCTCCGGGCTACCAGGGAGGCAAAGGCCAAAACCGCGGCCTCTTTGGCTTCCTGAACTCCCGGATCGTCTGACACACCAAAGATCGCGATCCCTGGACTCGGCACCACCCGCGTGTTTAGGATCTTGGACATTGCCTTAGCGAAACCCTGCCAGAATCCTTTGAGAGCCGGACATACCCAGAACATATGGACATGCTCGCTGCCGTCATGTGTGCCTGATGGACCACCTTAAACTGAATTAAGCCAAGCCTGGCACATGATGAAGAGGAATTAACCCTGCTTCGGGCATCAGCCCACAGGCCCGCATCCAGCTCCCCACCTAGCTCCTCCTCCCACTTGCCCTTAAGTTCCACCCTGGGGCTTCCTCCGCCTCCTGTTGTTCTTGGTAGATGTCCAAGAAAGGCTGGTTAGCCTACCCAGGTGCCAGACACCACCCTTACCCAGGTGCCAGAGACCACCCTATTGTGTATCCTATGTGGGGGTAGCAACGGAAATGCCGCCACCTTTTTTTCGAAAGGAGCGGACCTGAAGGTATCTGAAGGCATTTCCAGGGGGCAGATTAAATTTCTCCTCCAGCGCCTTCAAGCTGGGAAAAGTCCCATCTATGAACAGGCCCCCCATCCTTTTAAAACCTGCCCTATGCCAGCTTTGAACCCCTCCGTCTATCTTGCCTGGAACAAATCTGTGATTGTTGCATATCGGGGTCCAAACTGAGGCTCCTTCCACCTTCCTGTGCCTTCTGCACTGACCCCCAGATCCTCAGTGCTGCCGCCACCACCGGACTTGAGGAGTAGTGTGCCGGCGAGAACCAGTGCCCCTAAGCTGGTGCCTTTGCATGACGCCGCCTCTAACCGCTCCCACGCCGACCCCTCCCCAATACCCATTTCCTAATCATGGCTATATTAGCCGCTCAGTAGCAGCTGCAAAAATTCGGCAGCCCCCCCCCCCCCCCCCCCCCCCCCCCCCCCCGACTTCGCGCTAGAAACCGTCTCTTTACTTGCGGGGTCCTATTTGCCCAGACAAATCCCGAGATCTTGTTCACCCGCTTAAAGAAGGTCTTCGGGATGAAGATGGGAAGGCACTGGAAGACAAACAAAAATCTGGGGAGGACCGTCATCTTAACGGTCTGCACCTTCCCCGCTAGAGAAAGCGGGAGCATGTCCCACCTTTTAAAGTCCCCTCCATCCAGGGGATGGTTTAGCACACTGGGTTAAATCGCTGGCTTTTAAAGCAGACCAAGCAGGCCAGCAGCACGGTTCAATTCCCGTACCAGCCTCCCCGAACAGGAGCCGGAATGTGGTGACTAGGGGCTTTTCACAGTAACTTCATTGAAGCCTACTTGTGACAATAAGTGATTTTCATTTCATTTTTTCATTTCATCTGCTCTACCAGCCCGGATAAGTTAAGCTTGTGCAGGGCATCCCAGTTTCGAGCCACCTGTATACCTAGGTACAGAAAGGTCTTCTCTACCATCTTAAGTGAAAGTGCTTCAGTATCTGCATGACCTCCCCCATCCCCTCTAGTGGGTCCGAAATATAAAGGAGCAGATCATCCGCGTAGAACGAGACCCGATGCTCTTCTTCCCCCCCACCCCCCCAAACCAACCCCTGCCAGTTCTTTGGAGCTCTCAGCGCTATGGCCAACGGCTCTATTGCAAGGGCAAATAGTAACGGGGAGAGGAAGCACCCCTGCCTCGTCCCTCGGTGAAGCCTAAAATACTCCGACCTCACCCAGTTCATGCACACACTTGCTACGGGGGCCTGATAAAGTATTTGACCCACCCTATAAATCCCTCCCCGAATCCAAACCTTCTTAGCGTTTCCCATAGGTACTCCCATTCCACCCGGTCAAAGGCTTTCTCTGCATCCATCGCAGCCGCTACTTCTGCCTCCCCTCCTTCTGAGCGCATCATAATAATGTTTAGGAGCCTCCGTACATTGGTGTTCAGTTGCCTGCCCTTCACGAAGCTTGTCTGATCCTCCCCTATCACCCCTGGGACACAGTCCTCTATTCTAATCAATCTTGGCCAGCAATTTGGCATCTGCGTTCAAAAGCGATATCGGTCTGTTGGGCCCACATTGTAGCAGATCTTTCTCCCGTTTGAGAATGAGTGAGATCGAGGCCTGTGACATTGTTGGGTGGAGGGTTCCTCTCTAGCCTTGTTAAAGGTCCTTAGCAGGAGTGGACTCAACAGTTCCGAAAATTTCTTGCAGAATTCTACAGGATAGCCGTCCGGCCCTGGGGCCTTGCCCGACTGCATACTCTAGGTTCTTAACAATCTCCTCCAACTCTATCGGGGCCCCAGTCCCGCCGTCAGATCCTCTTCCACCTTTGGAAACCGCAATTGGTCCATGAATTACTTCACCCCTTCCCCTCCCGCCGGGGGTTCTGACTCGTACAGTTTACAATAAAACTCCTTAAAGACTTTGTTCACCTCCTCTGGATCCAAGACCATGTTACCTTCCTTATCCTGAACTCCCCCAATTTCCCTGGCCGCCTCTCTCCTACGAAGTTGGTGCGCCGGCATTCTACTCGCTTTCTCCCCATACTCATAGACTGCCCCTTTTACCTTCCTCGGCTGTGCTGCCGCTTTCCCTGTGGTCAGCAGATCAAACTCCGCCTGCAGTCTCCGGCGCTCCTTCAGTAGCCCCGTCTCGGGGTCTCCGCGTAACTCCTGACTACTCTGAGTATCTCCTCCACTAGCCTCTCTCTCTCTCTCCGCTCTTTCTTTCTTCTCCCTATGGGATCTGACAGAGATTAACTCCCCTCTGATAACTGCTTTCAGAGCCTCCAAAACCGTAGCTGCTGTTACCTCTCTCATATCGTTTGTTCCAAGTAGTTTTGGATGTTCCTATTTATCCGCCCACAAATTTGTCCGCTAACAGTCCCACATCTAGTCTCCAGAGTGGGTGCTGCCCTCTCACTTCACCAAGTCGCAAGTCCACCCAGTGCGGAGCATGGTCAGAGACTGCAATGGCCGAGTACTCCACCCCTGGGATCAACGCCCTGCTCACAACAAAAAAATCTATACGAGAATAAACTTTGTGAACGTGGGAGAAAAAAAGAGAACTCCTTCGCCCTCGGCCGAGCAAATCTCCATGGGTCTACGTCCCCACCCCCCCATTTTTCCATAAAACCCCTCAGTTCCTTAGCCGCTGCCGGTCACTTTCCTGACCTGGACTTTGACCGGTCCAATACAGGGTCAATGACTGTGTTAAAGTCACGCCCCATGATCAAATTATGTGACTCGAAGTCCAGGATTTTACCCAGCATGCATCTCATGAATTCCACGTCATCCCAGTTCGGGGCGTAGACGTTCACGAACACCACCCGGGCCCCCTGAAGCTTTCCACTCACCATTATGTACCTGCCCCCCTTGTCCGCCACAATACTCACAGCCACGAATGCCACCCGTTTACTAACCAGAATTGCCACCCCCCTGGTCTTCGAGTCCAGCCCCGAATGGAACACCTGGCCCACCCATCCCCTCCTTAACCTCGTTTGGTCAGCGAGTTTTAAATGCGTCTCCTGTAGTATGGCCACGTCTGCCTTTAACCCCATTAAGTGCGAGAACACGCGAGCCCTTTTGTCTGGCCCATTCAGACCCCTCACATTCCACGTGATCAGCCTGGATGGGGGTTAACCCCCCTCCCCTGCCGACTAACCATCCCCCTTTTACAGCCAGCCACGAGCCCGCGCCCCCCGCTTACTCGAGCCCTCCCATTGGAGGCCGCCCCCCCCCCGACTCTCCAGCTGTTCCCCAAAGTTGGCTCCTCTTCTGTCAGCAAAGCAACATCCCCCCCCCTCAGCAGCCCCACGATCCCAATCCCTCAAGTCAAGCACCAGCTTAACACTAATTCTCCCCCCATTACGCTTCCATGAGTCAGCTGACCCATGCTGACCCCGGATGCTCCCGCTTCTGTCTCCAATCATCCTGTTGTCAAGTTAATCGGGCCCCTCTCTTCCCATGGAAAGCCTCAATTTAACTGCCTTTACAGCCCCCAACACGAAACAAACCCCAGAGGTTAACCCAGCCCCATAAAAGAAACAGCTCCAGATGCCTGAAGAGCAGCCCTAAGTATAGGGCCCCTCTCCCCCCTCTGTGGCTGCGCTCCGCAAATGCAGAGAGCATGGCCAGAGAAACAGGCAACAAAAAGGGAAACAACATAACATATCTCCCTCCAGCCACCTCCCCAGCCCCCTCAAACATTTAACATTACCCACAATCTTATGTTAGGACAATATCATGTTACACATCCCCAAAAGAGCGTTTCATCAAAGTGTAGCTGTCCTTTACCTTGAGTTGAACTTCTCCACGCCTCGTCCGGTGTATTGAAGTAGTGATGCCGGTCTTGATACGTGACCCAAAGCCTCGCCGGATGCAGCAGCCCGAACTTCACCCTTTTGTTGTGGAGGGCCGTCTTAGCACGGTTCAATCCAGCGCGCCTCTTGGCCAGTTCTGCTCCCAGGTCCTGGTATATGTGAATTACACTGTTCTCCCACTTGCTGCTCCGCTCCTTACCAGCCCATCGCAAGACACGTTCCTTGTCTGAGAAGCGGTGAAATTGCACCACCATAGCCCTCGACGGTTCGTTAGTCTTGGGCTTCCTTGCGAGGACTCTGTGCGCCCCATCCAGTTCCAGAGGCTGAGGGAATGCCCCCATCCCCAACAGAGTCCCCAGCAGCGTGATCACAAATGCACTCGCGTCCGACCCCTCTGCACCCTTGGGAAGACCCAAAATTTGCAGGTTTTGTCTCCTGGACCTGTTTTCAAGGTCTTCCAATCTCTCCTGCCATCTCTTATGCAAGGCATCATGCGCCTCCACCCTGACGGCCAAAGCAAGTATCTCCTCCTCGTTATCAGAGACCTTTTTCTCGATCTCCTTAATCGCCTTTTCCTGCATCTTCTGGGTCTGAACCATCTTCTCCATTGAGGCCTTCATCGGGGCCAGAATCTCCATTTTTAATTCTGCAAAGCAGCTTCTGAGGAAGTCCTGCTGTTCCCGCGACCACTGGGCCCACGCTGCCTGACCCGAGCCGGCCGCCATTTTGTGCTCCTGCGCCCGTTCCACCCGCTTCTCCGCACTCGCTTGCTTGGCAGCCCTACTTCTGGTCCCCTCCATACACCGATGTGGGGAACCTTTCCAGCGTTGCTTGCCCCGTCGAATTTCACTGAGGGAGAGCCGCTAAAGCTCCTAAAAAGGGCCCGTAAGTCCGTTTGCGGCAGGAGCTGCCGTATTCGCGACCTACGCTCCCATGGCTGCCACCGGAAGTCTCGAGTTTAGATTTGTTGATCAGCATCAATCAGCACCACCATGAGAATTGGGAAGGGAAGGAAGTGAATGCAGTCTTTATATTATACATATTTTTAGTCCAGTGACATAGTCTCTCTGGCAGCCTACATGAAGATTTTCAGGTCCCTGTGTCCAGGACAGGAAGCAGTGAGCTTGGATTTGTCAATCAGCCTGAATCGGCACCTTCAGGAGAATTAGGAGGGGGAATATTAGACACAGCAGAGTGAGAGTGGAGGGAGAGTGTGTGGGATGGAGATTTACAGCTTTTGGGGAATGAGAGGGGAAAAAATGTTCTCCAGAAACTACAATTGTCTGTTCTGAATTTCTATCCTGTGCTGACCGTGATTTCTTTTGTAAACTCCTTTTACAGGATGTTAAAAGGTGAGAATTTACAGACAGGAATCTCAAATCATTGATTGTCCAACCTGGAGAGACACAAGGACACCCACATCATGGAGAAACAGTGGAAATGTGGGGACTGTGGACAGGGATTCAGAGCCCCATCTGAGCTGGAAACTCATCAACGGAGTCACACTGGGGAGAGGCCGTTCACCTGCTCTGTGTGTGGGAAGGGATTCAGTGATTCATCCAACCTGCTGGCACACCAGCGAGTTCACACAGGGGAGAGGCCATTCACTTGCTCTGACTGTGGGGTGGGATTCAGTCGTTCATCCCAACTGCTGACACATCAGACAGTTCACACTGGGGAGAGGCCATTCACCTGCTCGGAGTGTGGAAAGGGATTCACTCGGTTATGCAACCTGCTGAGACACAATATCACTCATACCCAGGAGAGACCCTTTAAATGCTCTGACTGCGGGAGCGGCTTCAAAAGCTCTCAGGACCTGATGACTCACCAGCGCGTTCACACTGAGGAGAGACCGTTCAGCTGCTCTGAATGCACAAAGAGGTTTAGAAAGTCATCTGCACTGCGGAGACACCAGCTGGTTCACACTGGGGAGAGGCCATTCACCTGCTCTGACTGTGGGATGGGATTCTTTCGGTCAACCCACCTGCAGATACACCAGCGAGTTCACACTGGGGAGAGGCCGTTCATCTGCTCTCAGTGTGGGAAGAGATTTACTCAGTTAATCAATCTGCAGACACACCAGCGAGTTCACACTGGGGAGAGGCCATTCACCTGCTCGGAGTGTGAGAAGGAATTCACTCAGTTATCCAGCCTGCAGAGACACCAGCGAGTTCACACAGGGGAGAGGCCCTTTACCTGCTCGGTGTGTGGGAAGGGATTCACTCGGTCCACATCCCTGCTGATACACCAGCAGGTTCACAAGTGATAACAGGGGTTGGATTCTGCTGTTTTTGCTGTTGTTAATCACATCCAGGACTGAACCATGTTCATTCTGACACTTGTTGAAGTGAGAGGGTCGGAGGCTTTCTTTCTGCTGGACTGGCTGGTCTCATGACTTTGCTTCCAGTGTGCTGATACGCTTTGAGCCTGGGAGAGCACATTTCCACTAAAATGATCCACAAAAGGGTTGAGGAACATTTAAAAAAAAAAAAAAAAATCTTTATTGTCACAAGTTAATTGTCACAATTAACACTGCACTGAAGTTACTGTGAGATTTTAACTGGGATAGAAAATAGTGTTTTTCCTCCACTACAGGTAGATCAAAAATAAATCCCGGTCTTTACAGAGATCCTAACAGGTGATTCAGAGCCACAAGTTTCAACTTCCCATTTGAGCCTCCAGCACCTTTCTGTCTCTCAATTCTCGTGTCAATGTCAGCCAGGCAACGGAGCTGAGGGCTGAAGTTAGCTGTGAATACCCTGTTGGGAATCTGCCATGGACATCACACAAACAGAGAGACAGCTAGGTTCTGGAGGACTGACTGGGAAACGGGCCTCCAACTAATCGGGGGGTGATGGTGCTGGAATAGGAGCTGGAATCAGTAGAAAGAAGAACCGTTGTTTCTGGTTGAGCTTTGTGTGAGCTGTCTGACCATGATGATATATAAATA
This sequence comes from Scyliorhinus torazame, assembly GCF_047496885.1. Classification (NCBI taxonomy): domain Eukaryota; kingdom Metazoa; phylum Chordata; class Chondrichthyes; order Carcharhiniformes; family Scyliorhinidae; genus Scyliorhinus; species Scyliorhinus torazame. Next base: position 170,272,391 of record NC_092711.1, read on the forward strand.
GCTAACCAGGTAATATGCTCTGATGAGGGTTTAGAAACAGACCCTGGGTAGACGAGTTCACTGAAGCTGTGGGTTTGTCAGCTGTACAGTGAAACTAGGCGTCCAACAGCCACGGAAACCTCTGATATTGTACACTGGGTTTAACCCTGTTCTGTATTAAACAGACCTATCTGATACTGGAGGTGATATAGTTAATCTGACCCTTTATTCATTAAATTCTAGCAATTAATAACATTGATTCAAGTACAATGTTTGCTCTGTTAATCTGTGAATAAAGTGGTGTCAGTTCATGCAGATCTATGTCTGGACTCAATTTCATTACTTATTTTTGTTACTGACTGGGTTCTCTCTCACCCAGTTTCAGTACACTGACTGGGTTCTCTCTCAGTTTCTGTCAGTACACTGACTGGGGTCTCTCTCTCTCACTGTTTCTCTCAGTACACTGACTGGGGTCTCTCTCTCTCACAGTTTCTCTCAGTACACTGACTGGGGTCTCTCTCTCTCACAGTTTCTCTCAGTACACTGACTGGGTTCTCTCTCTCTCACAGTTTCTCTCAGTACACTGACTGGATTCTCTCTCTCTCACAGTTTCTCTCAGTACACTGACTGGGTTCTCTCTCTCTCACAGTTTCTCTCAGTACACTGACTGGGTTCTCTCTCTCTCACAGTTTCTCTCAGTACACTGACTGGGTTCTCTCTCTCTCACAGTTTCTCTCAGTACAAAGAACAAAGAAATGTACAGCACAGGAACAGGCCCTTCGGCCCTCCAAGCCCGTGCCGACCATACTGCCCGACTAAACTACAATCTTCTACACTTCCTGGGTCCGTATCCTTCTATTCCCATCCTATTCATATATTTGTCAAGATGCCCCTTGAATGTCCCTATTGTCCCTGCTTCCACTACCTCCTCCGGTAGTGAGTTCCAGGCACCCACTACCCTCTGCGTAAAAAAACTTGCCTCGTACATCTACTCTAAACCTTGCCCCTCTCACCTGAAACCTATGCCCCCTAGTAATTGACCCCTCTACCCTGGGGAAAAGCCTCTGACTATCCACTCTGTCTATGCCCCTCATAATTTTGTATACCTCTATCAGGTCGCCCCTCAACCTCCTTCGTTCCAGTGAGAACAAACCGAGTTTATTCAATCGCTCCTCATAGCTTATGTCCTCCATACCAGGCAACATTCTGGTAAATCTCTTCTGCACCCTCTCTAAAGCCTCCACATCCTTCTGGTAGTGTGGCGACCAGAATTGAACACTATACTCCAAGTGTGGCCTAACTAAGGTTCTATACAGCTGCAACATGACTTGCCAATGCTTATACTCAATGCCCCGGCCAATGAAGGCAAGCATGCCGTATGCCTTCTTGACTACCTTCTCCACCTGTGTTGCCCCTTTCAATGACCTGTGGACCTGTACTCCTAGATCTCTTTGACTTTCAATACTCTTGAGGGTTCTACCATTCACTGTATATTCCCTACCTGCATTAGCCCTTCCAAAATGCATTACCTCACATTTGTCCGGATTAAACTCCATCTGCCATCTCTCCGCCCAAGTCTCCAGACAATCTAAATCCTGCTGTATCCTCAGACAGTCCTCATCGCTATCCGCAATTCCACCAACCTTTGTGTCGTCTGCAAACTTACTAATCAGACCAGTTACATTTTCCTCCAAATCATTTATATATACTACAAAGAGCAAAGGTCCCAGCACTGATCCCTGTGGAACACCACTGGTCACAGCCCTCCAATTAGAAAAGCATCCCTCCATTGCTACCCTCTGCCTTCTATGGCCTAGCCAGTTCTGTATCCACCTTGCCAGTTCACCCCTGATCCCGTGTGACTTCACCTTTTGTACTAGTCTACCATGAGGGACCTTGTCAAAGGCCTTACTGAAGTCCATACAGACAACATCTACTGCCCTACCTGCATCAATCATCTTAGTGACCTCCTCGAAAAACTCTATCAAGTTAGTGAGACACGACCTCCCCTTCACAAAACCGTGCTGCCTCTCACTAATACGTCCATTTGCTTCCAAATGGGAGTAGATCCTGTCTCGAAGAATTCTCTCCAGTAATTTCCCTACCACTGAAGTAAGGCTCACCGGCCTGTAGTTCCCGGGATTATCCTTGCTACCCTTCTTAAACAGAGGAACAACATTGGCTATTCTCCAGTCCTCCGGGACATCCCCTGAAGACAGCGAGGATCCAAAGATTTCTGTCAAGCCTCAGCAATTTCCTCTCCAGCCTCCTTCAGTATTCTGGGGTAGATCCCATCAGGCCCTGGGGACTTATCTACCTTAATATTTTTTAAGACACCCAACACCTCGTCTTTGTGGATCACAATGTGACCCAGGCTATCTACACCCCCTTCTCCAGACTCAACATCTACCAATTCCTTCTCTTTGGTGAATACTGATGCAAAGTATTCATTTAGTACCTCGCCCATTTCCTCTGGCTCCACACATAGATTCCCTTGCCTATACTTCAGTGGGCCAACCCTTTCCCTGGCTACCCTCTTGCTTTTTATGTACGTGTAAAAAGCCTTGGGATTTTCCTTAACCCTATTTGCCAATGACTTTTCATGACCCCTTCTAGCCCTCCTGACTCCTTGCTTAAGTTCCTTCCTACTTTCCTTATATGCCACACAGGCTTCGTCTGTTCCCAACCTTTTAGCCCTGACAAATGCCTCCTTTTACACTGACTGGGGTCTCTCTCTCTCTCACAGTTTCTCTCAGTACACTGACTGGGTTCTCTCTATCTCACAGTTTCTCTCAGTACACTGACTGGGGTCTCTCTCTCTCTCTCACAGTCTCTCTCAGTACATTGACTGGGTTCTCTCTCTCTCGCAGTTTCTCTCAGTACACTGACTGGGTTCTCTCTCTCAGTTTCTCTCAGTACACTGACTGGGGTCTCTCTCTCTCTCACAGTTTCTCTCAGTACACTGACTGGGGTCTCTCACAGTTTCTCTCAGTACACTGACTGGGTTCTCTCTCTCACAGTTTCTCTCAGTACACTGACTGGGGTCTCTCTCTCTCACAGTTTCTCTCAGTACACTGACTGGGTTCTCTCTCACAGTTTCTCTCAGTACACTGACTGGGTTCTCTCTCTCACAGTTTCTCTCAGTACACTGACTGGGTTCTCTCTCTCTCAGTTTCTCTCAGTACACTGACTGGGTTCTCTCTCTCTCACAGTTTCTCTCAGTACACTGACTGGGTTCTCTCTCTCACAGTTTCTCTCAGTACACTGACTGGGTTCTCTCTCTCACAGTTTCTCTCAGTACACTGACTGGGGTCTCTCTCTCACAGTTTCTCTCAGTACACTGACTGGGTTCTCTCTCTCTCACAGTTTCTCTCAGTACACTGACTGGGGTCTCTCTCTCTCACAGTTTCTCTCAGTACACTGACTGGGTTCTCTCTCTCTCGCAGTTTCTCTCAGTACACTGACTGGGTTCTCTCACAGTTTCTCTCAGTACACTGACTTGGGTGTCTCTCTCTCACAGTTTCTCTCAGTACACTGACTGGGTTCTCTCTCTCACAGTTTCTCTCAGTACACTGGGGTCTCTCTCACAGTTTCTGTCAGTACACTGAGTGGGGTCTCTCTCTCTCACAGTTTCTCTCAGTACACTGACTGGGTTCTCTCTCTCTCACAGTTTCTCTCAGTACACTGACTGGGTTCTCTCTCTCGCAGTTTCTCTCAGTACACTGACTGGGGTCTCTCTCTATCACAGTTTCTCTCAGTACACTGACTGGGTTCTCTCTCTCTCACAGTTTCTCTCAGTACACTGACTGGGGTCTGTCTCTCTCTCAGCACACTGACTTGGGTGTCTCTCTCTCACAGTTTCTGTCAGTACACTGAGTGGGGTCTCTCTCTCTCACAGTTTCTCTCAGTACACTGACTGGGTTCTCTCTCTCTCACAGTTTCTCTCAGTACACTGACTGGGTTCTCTCTCTCTCACAGTCTCTCTCAGTACACTGACCGGGTTCTCTCTCTCTCACAGTTTCTCTCAGTACACTGACTGGGTTCTCTCTCTCTCACAGTTTCTCTCAGTACACTGACCGGGTTCTCTCTCTCTCACAGTTTCTCTCAGTACACTGACTGGGTTCTCTCTCTCGCAGTTTCTCTCAGTACACTGACTGGGGTCTCTCTCTCTCACAGTTTCTCTCAGTACACTGACTGGGGTCTGTCTCTCTCTCAGCACACTGACTGGGGTCTCTCTCTCTCACAGTTTCTCTCAGTACACTGACTGGGTTCTCTCTCACAGTTTCTCTCAGTACACTGACTGGGTTCTCTCTCTCTCACAGTTTCTCTCAGTACACTGACTGGGTTCTCTCTCTCTCTCACAGTTTCTCTCAGTACACTGACTGGGTTCTCTCTCTCTCACAGTTTCTCTCAGTACACTGACTGGGTTCTCTCTCTCTCACAGTTTCTCTCAGTACACTGACTGGGTTCTCTCTCTCTCACAGTTTCTCTCAGTACACTGACTGGGTTCTCTCTCTCGCAGTTTCTCTCAGTACACTGACTGGGTTCTCTCTCTCTCACAGTTTCTCTCAGTACACTGACTGGGGTCTCTCTCTCTCACAGTTTCTCTCAGTACACTGACTGGGTTCTCTCTCTCTCACCGTTTCTCTCAGTACACTGACTGGGGTCTCTCTCTCTCTCACAGTTTCTCTCAGTACACTGACTGGGTTCTCTCTCTCTCACAGTTTCTCTCAGTACACTGACTGGGGTCTCTCTCTCTCTCACAGTTTCTCTCAGTACACTGACTGGGTTCTCTCTCTCTCACAGTTTCTCTCAGTACACTGACTGGGTTCTCTCTCTCTCTCGCAGTTTCTCTCAGTACACTGACTGGGTTCTCTCTCTCTCACAGTTTCTCTCAGTACACTGACTGGGTTCTCTCTCTCTCACAGTTTCTCTCAGTACACTGACTGGGTTCTCTCTCTCTCACAGTTTCTCTCAGTACACTGACTGGGTTCTCTCTCTCTCACAGTTTCTCTCAGTACACTGACTGGGTTCTCTCTCTCTCTCACAGTTTCTCTCAGTACACTGACTGGGTTCTCTCTCTCTCACAGTTTCTCTCAGTACACTGACTGGGTTCTCTCTCAACCCTGGTTACTTTCAGTATAAGTTGTCATTTAAAAAGTCACGGATTAGACAATGGAGGGTTCCCGTTCAGCAACGGCATTGTCGGGCTTTAAGCCCGGTCCCAGGGTCCGCGGAGGCGGCAGAAGCAGGGAGAAGGCACAGTGAAGACACAGGAGGAAAAAAAGAACAAAGAAAAATGTTGAGGGTGAGCAAGAAAACAGCCAGAAAAAAAACAGCTGAAGGTCCGTCAGGGAGTGGAAAGGTCACCGTGGGGTCACCAAGGAAAATGGAGGCTGGAGCACCAGGGAAGGCCGCACTGCTTACGGCTGAAGAAATAACCAAGGTGATGGCTGCGGAATTTGAAAAGCAGTTGGCGCAGATTGCGAAATGCATGGAGACGGTGAGGAAGGAGATGTGGGAGGTTTTGAGTGTGCTGGTGGAGGAGGCGGTTTCCCCGGTGAGGACGGAGGTGGCGAGCGCAGTGGCGGAGGTGCGAGAGCAAGGGGAGGCGCTGAAGGAAGTGGAGGAGACGTTATTGCAGCACGGTGATCAACTTGCCTCGATGGGGAAAGAGATGCGGAAGGTGATGGATACTAACAAGGATCTGCGAGGGAAAATGGAAGACCTGGAAAACAGATCCAGGCGACAGAATTTGAGGATTGTGGGGCTGCCCGAAGGAGTTGAAGGACCGAAGCCGACTGAGTATTTTGCCGCGATGTTGGCAAAACTATTGGGGGAGGGGGAGGATCCTTCCCGATATGAACTGGATCGGGCTCATCGGTCGTGGAGGCCTGTACCAAAGGCAAGTGAGCCGCCAAGGGCAGTGACTCTGTGCTTCCGTAGGTACAGGGTGAAGGAGAAGGTCCTGAGCTGGGCCAAGCAGAAGCGGGTGGTGCAGTGGGCTGGAGCTGGTATACGTGTATACCAGGACTTTACGGTGGAGCTGGCAAGGAGGCGGGCTGCTTTCAACCGGGTGAAGAGGGCACTGTAAATTAGCAAGGTGCGGTGCGGCATTGTATATCCAGCGAAGCTGAGGGTGACTTACAAGCTCAGGGACTTTTATTTCTATGTTCTATTTTGGAACGGCGGAAGCAGCGGAGGAGTTTGCGAAAGCAGAAGGACTGTGGCAGAACTGAGAAATTGAGGAATGGCCATGTGCCGATCTAACCTCGACTGTATTTTCTTCTTTTTTGTATCACTGCGCGCGGGTGTAGAGACTAAAGGAGCCAATGTGGTATATATTTGGACAAGGGAAGGTACAGGACTTTCACTCGAAATGAGGGCTCTTTGGGGTGTAGGTGGATATGCGGGGTTTGTGTGCTAAAAGGGGATCTTTGGGCTTTCCTAGGGCCGGGCAAGTGGGAAAGGGACCCAGGCGGGGGCCTCCACATTGGCCGGTTTAAGCTGGCCAGTGAATGGGAGTGAGGTGGGGGGAGGGGCTGCAGCCATCAGAGCCTGGCAGAACAGGGTCCGAGTGGTCTAGCCGGGGTGGAAAGTTGGGGGGGAAGGAACCGAGGTAGGGGGGAGGAGTTTTACAAGAGGCAGTGGACGGGAGGAGCTGGAGACCTGGGGTGGGGGGGGGCTGTGTTAGATTAAGGGTGACTACGGGTAATCCCTGATTCCTTTTTGTCATTTGTTTATTTAAACATGTGGGTTGAGCTTTGGGGGTTGGTGGGTAAATGGGGTCGTTGTTATTATGGGGACTGACATATCTTGCTGATTATTGTTTATTGTTGATGGATGTAAATGTGGGAGAAAATGTGAAAAAGGAGGCGAATAAAAGATTTTTTTTTTTTTAAACTCTTTCTGTGGTAGCGAATTCCCCAGCCAGACCACTCTCTGGGTGATGACATTTCTCCTCATCTCTGTCCTAAGTGGTCTACCCCATATCCTTAGATTATGAAGAATTTAACTCCCCCACCATCGGGAATATCCTTCCCGCATTTACCCTGTCTAGTCCTGTTAGAAGTTTATAGGTTTCCATAAGATCCCTCTCATTCTTCTGAACTCCAGCGAACATAATCCTAACTGGCTGAATCTCTCCTCATACATCGGTCTCGCCATCCCAGGAATCAGTCTGGTAAACCTTCACTGCACTCCCTCTATAGCAAGAACATCCTTCCTCAGATAAGGAGACCAAAGCTGCAGACAATACCCAGGTGTGGCCTCACCAAGGCCCTGTAAAATTTCAACAAGACATCCCTGCTCCTGTACTCACATCCTCCTGTTAATAAGGCCAGCATACTATTTTTCTTCTTCACCACCTGCTGTACCTGCGTGCTTCCCTTCAGTGACTGGTGTGCGAAGACACCCAGGTTTCATTGCACATTCCCCTCCCTTAATTTATAGTTATTCAGATAATCTGCCCTCCTGTTTTTGCTACCAAACTGGATAACCTCGTATTATCCACATTATTGCATCTGCCAGGCATTTTTCCACTCAGCTTGTCCAAATAACACTGAAGCATCTCTGCATCCTCCTCACAGCTCACTCGACCACATAGTTTTGTGTCATCTGCAAATTTTGAGATATTACATTTATTCCCTCATCTTAATCATGAATATATATTGTGAATAGCTGAGGTCCTAGTACCGATCCATTCGGAAAAATACTTGTTTATTCCTACTCGTTTATTCCTACTCTTTATTTCCTGCCTGCCAACCAGTTTTCTATCCATCTCAATACACTATCCCCAAACCCATGCGGTTCAACTTCACATGCTAATCTCTGATGTGGAACTTTGTTGAAAGCCTTCTGAAAGTCCAAATAAACCACATCCACTGGCTTCCCCTCATCCACTACTAGTTACATCCTTGAAGAATTCCAATAGATTTGTCAAGCATGATTCCCTTTCATAAATCCATGTTGATTCTGTCCAATTCTGCCACTGTTTTCTAAGTACTTCGCTTTAAAACCTTTGATCATGGACTTTAGAATTTTCCCCACTGCCGTCATCACGTTGATTGGTCTATAATTCCGTTAACTTTCTACCTCCCTTTTTAAATAGTGGGGTTACATTAGCCACCCTCTAATCTGTAGGAACTGTCGAATTGGAAATCTTTCCTACTTCGAGACTGTGGAGAAAACAACTTTACAACTCTGTTTCGATAAAAATAACTTAGTCTTTATTGACCAAAGTCTGCACGCAGTACGGCTACAGTTTGAAGTGAGAGAGCAGTTAAGGCAAAACTGCTGATTCTTCCTCAAGCTCGCAAAGACATGGAGAAAACGTTCAATATTTATACAAAAGCTGTATCATTTTACAAAAACAGACCTTGTTCAAAAATGTAATTTTTGGGGCAGCACGGTAGCATTGTGGATAGCACAATTGCTTCACAGCTCCAGGGTCCCAGGTTCGATTCTGGCTTGGGTCACTGTCTGTGCGGAGTCTGCACATCCTCCCCGTGTGTGCGTGGGTTTCCTCCGGGTGCTCCGGTTTCCTCCCACAGTCCAAAGATGTGCAGGTTGGGTGGATTGGCCATGATAAATTGCCCTTAGTGTCCAAAATTGCCCTTAGTGTTGGGTGGGGTTACTGGGTTATGGGGATAGGGTGGAGATGTTGACCTTGGGTAGGGTGCTCTTTCCGGGAGCCGGTGCAGACTCGATGGGCCGAATGGCCTCCTTTGCACTGTAAATTCTATGATCTATGGTAATCAGAAGTAAGGAATCAGTAGTAAGGAATCAATACAGTCATAACTTCTGATCAAACATGTTGTCATGGAAAGACCCTGACTCGGCTTATTTGCAGTATTTTGTCTTTAGACGGTTTAAGACGTGGTCCTATTTTGCTTTCACCTCTGCCCTCATGGTGCCTTGACGCAGATGGTCCTAGGTCATGAGGAGGTTGTGTTATTAGGACATTCCTAGATCGTGACTTTGTTATCAGGTTTTACTAAGGTCAGGCACTATTTTCCCTCTTCTGGCCTTGTACGATACGATTATGTGGATTCTTAGCTTTGTCTAGTTTGTCAGGGTCTGGTCTTGGTAATAGCTGACACAGCTTTCTTATACATGGTTACATAAGTTGGCTATTTTTCCCATCATGCTATTGCTGAGTTTGTACACTTTCACAGAACTGTTCCAGACTCTATACAATCTTGGAAGATGACCACCAATGCATCCACTATTTCTTGAGTCACTTCCTTAAGTAGTCTGGTATGTAGATTATCAGGCCCCGGAGATTTATTGACCTTCAATCCCAACAATTTCCCCAACACCATTTCTCTACTCTGATTTCCTTCAGTTCCTCCCCTCTCTGAACCCTGCATTCCCCAACATTTCTGGTATGTTATTTGTGTCGTCCTTTGAGAAAACAGAACCAAAGTATGTATTGAGTTGCTCAGCCATTTGTCTTCACCAATCTCTTTCTCTTCACATATCGATAGAAACTTTTGCAGTCAGTTTTTTATGTTCCACGCCAGCTTACTCTCATACGCTATTTCCCCTTTCTTAATCAATCTCTTGGTCCTCCTTTGCTGAATTCTAACCTGCTCCCAATCCTCAGGTTTGTTGTTTCTCCTGGCCAATTTGTATGCTTAGTCCTTGGATCTTGAAGTAATGTTTCAGAACTCACAAACTGTGGGAGGCTCCACCCTCTTTAAGAAGGTTGAAGCTTACCTGTGAAAGCTAATGTTCTTGCTTTATTTTTCTTCAGGTTTATTCCTGTGATTTGGAAAGTTGCCTCAAGGAGAATGGGGAAAACAGTCACAATTGGGCAAAGCTGAAACCCCCTTCCCAAAAGAATTGGAAAACAAAGTTTAAAATGGTGTTTGGTTCATCTTTGATCTGAAAAGAAAAGTCACCTAAAGTCAGCACAATTGGGCACAGTTAGAAATGTTTGCAACCAATCCCTTTGCAAACAAACAAAGAAGTTAACCCTTTCCACTGACAGCACGGTGACAATTTGTCATTTGTGAGAATCACCGGAGACACCCAAAATGGCGATTCTCCGGCACCTCCGCTATTCTGAGGCCCGGATGGGTGGAGCGGCCAGGCCAAAACAGCGGGTTCCCCCTGACGCCGTCCACACCTGGTCGCTGCAGTCATGGGCGGTGCGTGAACGCTGGGGGGGCGGCCTGTGGGGGGATCCTGCACCGGGCTTCACCTGGAATGTGGGGTGGCCCGCGATCGGTGCCCACCGATCATCGGGCCGTCCTCTCTGAAGGAGGACCTCCTTCCTTCCGCGGCCCCGCAAGATCCGTCCCCCATCTTCTTGCGGGGCGGATTTAGAGAGGACGGCAACCACGCATGCCGGACGCATCATCTCTGCGGCGCCGCATTTACGCGGGCGACAAGGCCTGGCACGTGTAGATGACGCGGCCCCGATCCTGGCCCATTGTCAGGGCCTGAATCGGTCGGGACCGGGGCCGTTCCGCGCTGTCGTGAACCTCAACGGCGATCGCGACAGCGCGGCCACTTCTGCGTGGGAGTGGAGAATCCCGTTATCTTTCAAAACAGGGTGAACGGGAGATATCATAGATTATCATAGAATTTACAATGCAGAAGAAGGCCATTCGGCCCATCGAGTCTGCACCGGCTCTTGGAAAGAGCACCCGACCCAAGGTCAACACCTCCACCCTATCCCCATAACCCAGTAACCCCACCCAACACTAAGGGCAATTTTGGACACTAAGGGCAATTTATCATGGCCAATCCATCTAACCTGCACATCTTTGGACTCTGGGAGGAAACCGGAGCACCCGGAGGAAACCCACACACACACACGGGGAGGATGTGCAGACTCCGCACAGACAGTGACCCAAGCCGGATTCAAACCTGGGACCCTGGAGCTGTGAAGCAATTGTGCTATCCACAATGCTACCGTGCTGCCCTAAGATATGGGAGTTATCTCCAAACTGATTTCAAATACTTGTGTCTCTGATATACAAAGACAATATTGTGTGAATGCAATACTATTGGACAGTAAAGTTTCTCCAGGACTCCTGAATGAAACTGAATAATAATTAATAGGATGGCCCACTCAGAATAAGATCGAGAAAATCACATTACCCAATGGAAATTGGAATAACTCACCCTGGGGCGAGCTCAATAGAATAGATCAATGTTATATCGATGTACATTCTAGTGAAAATCAGTATAGATCAGACAAATAAATTGATAACTTTCTCTTGGAAATAAATGTGTCCCTGCCTCTGAACTTTAAAAGATAAACTGAATTGATTGGCCATTGACTGAGGCATTGGAGCCATGCAGGGAGAGAGAAGTACAGATCCTCTGACAGAGATCCCCCCCCACGCGCCAGATTTTTTGGTAAAATCACCTGAAAGTCCAAGAAAGAAATGAAAATCGCTTATTGTCACAAGTAGGCTTCAAATGAAGTTACTATGAAAAGCCCCTAGTCGCCACATTCCGGCGCCTGTTCGGGGAGGCTGGTACGGGAATTGAACCATGCTGCTGGCCTGCCTTGGTCTGCTTTCAAAGCCAGCGATTTAGCCCTGTGCTAAACCAGCCCCACGAGAGTGACTTGTATGGCACATGGAGCCTGATACTGGGATACCAGTGTGGGTGTGCTGATGTGGAAATGCATGGTGAAGCTGCACTGAAGAACGGGTCCCAGACATACTCAGCTATTCGATAACAGAACAACATCGAGTGATTAATGGGTCAATGGAATGAGACATTATGATATTGACACATACTCCACTGAAAAACTGACTTCAAAACAATCAGAATATAATTATACACACTTGTATCTGTCAGAGGGAGTGAAATTAAAGTGAAAAGTGATCTGCATGAACTTCTGTTTGAAGCTGATGTATTTTCAACATGCCAATAATTTGGAATGGTGTGAGATGCTCTGCAGCTGGGAAAGATGAATCTAAGTGAACAGTTATCACATTTTACTGGAAAGGTTTTTACTTTTATTCTTGGCGGCAGCTCAAGCATTTGTGTTGCTGATTCTGATAACTTTAGCAGTTTTAGTATGTTATCTAACTGTGTTGTCTATGTAATCAAGAAATTATGAAAACAAGCTTGTAGTGTAGAAATAGGTGGGTTGATCAGAAATCAGTTGAGAGAAGTCAATAAGGATATTCACTTCTCAAGACGGGAAGATTTGTGAGAAATAAATGATAAAATATGAAGGCATTTATTGAATATTATAGGAATAGCTCACTTCCTTTCTCGCCTGTGAAGAAATCTTCCACAGCAGCTTGCTGGGTGACAAACACAGGACAGGCCTGTTCTTTCTGCCCAGGACTGGTCTCTAACACAGGCTCTTAAATTGACATTTCTAACCCTGATATGATTGGATGTCAGGATCCATCCGCAAACCATTTGTCTGTGTAAAGGTTAAAACAGGAAGAGATTTCTAAAAAGATCCATACTGGCTTCACCCAACACCCACACTGACTCACAGCAGTGAACCATCCAGAGGAGACTGCAGCCACTAGTAATGGAGACCAGTACTCATTCTGCATCATCCGTCTGTCCTCTGGGACTGGGAAATCATTCTCAGGCTGTATGATTTTTTTTGTATCCATTATGCATCATTTTTAAATTTGTTTCTTAATAAACCAGCATAAAATCGCATATTAGCTTGGTCCCATTTTTCTTTGGATTATCTGTAACTCCTGGATCAAGGATCTCACCGATCACTGCATGCTGTTCTCGTCACCATATTATAAAATGATACCGAGGCACTGAAGAGGGTGCAAAGAAGATTTATAATGGTGAAACCAGAAATGTGTAGGTACATATAAAATATCAGGAAAGGATTGACAGGCTGGGTTTCCTCTCTCCTTAGAAATGAAGGCGGTGGGGATAACCTAATAGAAATCTTCAAAATAATGGAAGGTTTTGTGAGAGAGGATATGGAGAGAATGTGGGGAAGAGCATAACTAGAGAACATCAATACTTTATACACATGATATGGAGACACCAATCCCTATCTACACGTGTTCCAGATTTTAATGTAATTGTCCAATACAGAAAACACAGTATTTTGTGTCTGTGTGGGTCTCACCCCCAAACCCAAGGAAGTAATAAGGTATGAGAATTGAAATAATCTAGAGTTAGAAAGGAGAAAAGTCCCAAAAATGGAGCAATCTGTGACAGGATACAAATTAGTTGCCTCTTATTCTCGGGAAATTAAGGTCCCAACAAAGCGTGTGTCTGAAACATTAATTCATTTGACAAATATTAAACTCCAACTGGTTACAGGGATTATTATCAGCAGCAACAAACTCTAGCTATCAGAATGAACATGGTTCAGTCCTGGATGTGATTAACAGCAACAATAACAACAGAATCCAACCCCTACAATCACTTGTGAAGTCTCTGGGGCGAGATTCTCCGACCCCCCACCGGGTCGGAGAATCGCCGGGGGCTGGCATGAATCCCGCCCCCGCCGGTTGCCGAATTCTCCGGCACCAGATATTCGGCAGGGGCGGGAATCGAGCTGCGCCGGTAGGCGTCACCCCCCCCCCCCCCCCCCCCCCGCGATTCTCCAGCCCATATGGGCCGAAGTCCCGTTGCTAGAATGCCTGTCCCGCCGGCGTAGATTAAACCACCTACCTTACCGGCGGGACAAGGCGGCGTGGGCGGGCTCTGGGGGGGGGGGGGGCGCGAGGCGATTTGGCCCCGCGGGGTGCCCCCACGGTGGCCTGGCCCACGATCGGGGCCCACTGTGCCATGGGGGCACTCTTTTCTCAATTTCCTGCAGAGGCCGAATCATTGTTGATGAAAAAGCGTTGAGCCCAGCAGCATTACTCCTGCCTGATCATCTCTGCAAAGCAGGCGTACCAGAAAAGTCAGCTCAGCCTTCACAACACTCAGAATAAAGCCGATACCTTGTCACGGAACTGCAATGAACCACAGACAACTATTTGTAGGAACCACTGTCTGCCTATCCTCCGGTAAAACATCTTCAGATGTTAGTGCCGATATGTGAATAAGATGAGGCGTTTCTTCATTCAAGTTTGTCAATTGGAATTCGACATCCTTGAAGGCTGTGGATGCTCAGTCGCTGAGTATATTCAAGACGGAATTCAAGAGATTATTGGATACAGAGGGAAAGAAGGAAAATGGCGACATGGAGAAAAAGTGGAGCAGGCTCTATGTCCTACAACTGCTCCTATTTATTCTGCTCTTAAGTGGCTCTTTTTAAAAAAATTAAAAAAAATTTTAAATTCTCCTTTTTCACATTTTCTCCCACATTTACATCCATCAACAATAATCAGCACGATATGTCAGTCCCCAGAGTAACAACGATCCCATCTACCCACCAAACCTCAACCCGCATGTTTACATAAACAAGTGGCAAAAAGGAATCAGGGATTACCCGTAGTCACCCTTAATCTTACACAGCTCTCCCCCCCCCCCCCCTCCCCCCCCCCCCCCCCCACCCCCCCAACCCCTACCACCGCAGGTCTCCAGCTCCTCCTGTCCACTGCCTCTTGTAAAACTCCTCCTCCCAACCTCGGTTCCTTCCCCCCAACTTTCCACCCCGGCTAGACCACTCGGACCCTGTTCTGCCAGGCTCCGATGGCCGCAGCCCCTCCCCCCACCTCACCCCCGTTCACTGACCGGCACAAACCGGCCAGCGTGGAGGCCCCCGCCTGGGTCCCTTTCCCACTTGCCCGGCCCTAGGAAAGCCCAAAGATCCCCTTTTAGCACACAAACCCCGCATATCCACCTACACCCCAAAGAACTCTCATTTCGAGTGAAAGTCCCATCCCTTCCCTTGTCCAAATATATTACACATTGGCTCCTTTAATCTCTACACCCGCGCGCAGTGATACAAAAAAGAAGAAAATACAGTCATGAGGTTACATCGGCACATGGCCATTCCTCAATTTGTCAGTTCTGCCAGAGTCCTTCTGCTTTCGCAAACTCCTCCACTGCTTCCGCCGTTCCAAAATAAAATTCCCTGAGCTTGTAAGTCACCCTCAGCTTCGCTGGATATACAATGCCGCACCGCACCTTGCTAATGTACAGTGCCCTCTTCACCCGGTTGAAGGCAGCCCGCCTCGTTGCCAGCTCCACCGTAAAGTCCTGGTATACACATACACCAGCTCCAGCCCACTGCACCACCCGCTTCTGCTTGGCCCAGCTCAGGACCTTCTCCTTCACCCTGTACCTACGGAAGCACAGAGTCACTGCCCTTGGCGGCTCACTCGGCCTCCACGACCGATGAGCCCGATCCAGTTCCTATCGGGAGGGATCCTCCCCCTCCCCCAATAATTTGGCCAGCATCGCGGCAAAGTACTCAGTCGGCTTCGGTCCTTCAACTCCTTCGGGCAGCCCCACAATCCTCAAATTCTGTCGCCTGGATCTGTTTTCCAGGTCTTCCATTTTTCCTCGCAGATCCTTGTTAGTATCCATCACCTTCCGCATCTCTTTCCCCATCGAGGCAAGTTGATCACCGTGCTGCAATAACGTCTCCTCCATTTCCTTCAGCGCACCCCTTGCTCTCGCACCTCCGCCACTGCGCTCGCCACCTCCGTCCTCACCGGGGAAACCGCCTCCTCCACCAGCACACTCAAAACCTCCCTCATCTCCTTCCTCACCGTCTCCATGCATTTCGCAATCTGCGCCAACTGCTTTTCAAATTCCGCAGCCATCACCTTGGTTATTTCTTCAGCCGTAAACAGTGCGGCCTTCCCTGGTGCTCCAGCCTCCATTTTCCCTGGTGACCCCGCGGTGACCTTTCCACTCCCCGACGGACCTCCAGCTGTTTTTTTTCCGGCCGTTTTCTTGCTCACCCTCAACATTTTTCTTTGTTCCTTTTTTCCTCCTGTGTCTTCACTGTGCCTCCTCCGTGCCTTCTCCCTTCTTCTGCCGCCTCTGCGGACCCTGGGACCGGGCTTAAAGCCCCGAAAATGCCGTTGCCGACCGGGAGCCCTCCATTGTGCGGCCGCCTCCCACCCGCCGTCACCGGAAGCCTCTCCTCTTAAGTGGCTCTTGATGGACAGTGTCGTCTTTACATTTAGTAAAATGACCAATAACGATTTCAGATTCTATTTTGGTTCCATTCAGGTTCAGAGAATCGTAGAGGTGCATTGCACAAGGTGGGGTGGTGGGGGTTGTTCAGCCCATCTTTCCTGTGCTGACTTTTAGAAAGAACGGACTTGTTCAGTCCCTCATTCCTGTTTCATGTCAGAGGAGCTGGAGAAGTTTAGATTTCATGCCTCAGCACCGCCATCAATAGTGGAATAACTAAAATCAGGATGACAAAGAAGCCAGAATGAGGAGAATGCAGATTTCTCAGAGGTTTGTGCTACTGGAGATTATAGAGATAGGGAGGGACAAGACCATTGAGGAACTTTAAAACAAAGATCCAAATTTTAAAATCAAGACATTACTTGACCTGGAGCCAATGGAGGTCAGTGAATGGAACTTGGTGTCAGAAAGTACAAGGGCATCCAGTTTAGGATAATCTCACGTTTCCGTGTGGGAGTGGGGTCAATGGGGATGGCCAGGACTGTATTGGAATCTTGACAGGGATGCCCCCCTCCCCACTGCTGTTTGCGCTGGCAATAGAGCCGCTGGCAATTGCTCTGAGGGCCTCAAGGGGCTGGAAGAGGGTGGTCTGGGGGGATAGAGCACAGAGTCTCGCTTTATGCGAACAATCTACTGTTGTATGTCTCAGACCGAATGGAGGGGATGGAAGAAATTATGGGAATTTTTGGGGAATTCGGACGGTTTTCGGGGTATAAGCTCAATATGGGGAAGAGCGAGATGTTTGTGGTTCAGGCGAGAGATCAGGAGAGGCGACTGGGGGAACGGCCGTTTAGAGTGGTAGGGGACAGTTTCAGGTACCTGGGTATCCAAGTGGCGCGGGATTGGGACCGGCTACACAAATTGAACCTGGCCCGGTGGGTGGATCAGATGAAGGAGGATTTCCAGAGATGGGGTGCGCTCCGGTTGTCTCTGGCGGGCAGAGTTCAATCGGTAAAAATGACGGTCCTCCCGAGATTACTATTCGTTTTCCAGTGCCTCCCATCTTCATCCCACGGTCCTTTTTTAAGCGGGTCAATAAGATTATCGTGGGCTTTGTGTGGAGGGGCAGCCCCCACAGGTGAAGAGGGCAATGCTCGAGGGGAGTCGGGGGGGGGGATAGTTGGCTGGCGCTGCCGAATTTCAGCAATTACTATTGGGCGGCTAACATAGCCATGGTTAGGAGGTGGCTGGTGGGGGCTGATCTGGTGTGGGTGCTTGTAAGGGCACAAGTCTGAGGGCATTGGTAACAGCGCCTCTGTTGTTCCTGCCGGAGCGGTACTTCACCAGTCCAGTGGTGGTGGTGGCCCTGAGAGTCTGGGGGCAGTGGAGGGGACAAGTGGGAGCAGAGGGGGGCATCGGTGTGGTCCCCAATCTGTGATAATCACCGGTTTGCCCCGGGGAGGATGGACGGGGGGGGGGGTTCCAAATATGGCGGAGAGCGGGGACCGAGAGGATGGGGGATTTGTTTATCGAAGGAAGCTTCCCGAGTTTGAGGGCACTGGAGGAGAAGTTTGCATTGGCAGGGGGAAATTAATTTCGATATCTGCAGGTGCGGGACTTTTTGCGGAAGCAGGTACCAACCTTCATTATAGAAGGTTCCCACTCCTGCCTCTAAGGGGGATTCAGGATAGGGTGGTTTCTAGAGGATGGATAGGAGAGGGAAGCGCCTCGGATATATATAGAGAGTTTATGGGATCGGAGGAGACGCAGACTGAGGAGCCGAAGCAAAAGTGGGAGGAGGAGCTGGGGGGAGAGTTAGAGGAGGGCCTTTGGGCGGACGCGCTGAGTCGGGTCAACCCGACCGCAACATGTGCCAGGCTCAGCCGGATCCAATTTAAGGTCGTTCACCGGGCCCACAGGACAGTGGCTCGGATGAGCTGATTCTTTGGGGTGGAGGACAGGTGTGCGAAGTGCGCGGGGGGGGCCAGTGAACCATGTCCATATCCACAGGATCCGGGAATCCAGGAGGAGAAAGAGGCGGATGTTCTGGCCTTTGCTTCCCTGGTAGCCCGGAGGCGGATATTACTGGCATGGAGGGACTCAAAGCCCCCAAAATCGGAGACCTGGCTTTTGGACATGGCTGGCTTCCTCTGCCTGGAGAAAATTAAGTTCGCCATGACAGGGTCTCTGGTGGGGTTCGCCCGGAGGTGGCAATCTCACAGAGAATTAATCATCAGCAGAAGAGGGGGGAGAGGTGGTTAGGTTAGCATAGATTAGGGGGGTAAACAATGGTAGGACCTGTGGGAGAGGGAGGCGGTATTTGCACTATGTTAATATTTTCCTTGTTATGTACATTGTTGATTTTGCTGTTGTTACAATGCCAAAGAAATACCTCAATAAAATGTTAATTAGAAAAAAAAGGAATGTATTGGAATCATCAGTCTAAAGGGAACCCAGACATGGATGAAGGTTTCAGCAGCAGATGAGCTTGGATGGAGTGGCGACAGGTGAGATTATGGAGATTGAAATATCTGGTATTCGTGTTGGTGTGGATATGTGGTCGGACACTCACCTTGGGGTCAAATCTGACACGGAGATTGTGCAGAGTGTGGTTCAGCCTCAGATCGTTCCCAGGGAGAGGGATGGACTCGGGAGTTAGGAACAGGATTTGTGGTGGTGACTGAAGGCAATGGCTCTGGTCTTCCCAATTTTTAATTGGAGGAAATTTAGGCTCATCCATACTGGAAGTGGGAGAAGCAGTTTGATAATTTAGTAACAGTGGAGGAATGGAGAAGGATGGTGGTGAGGTAGATGTGGGCGTTGTCAGTGTCCAGGTGAAAACTAACACGGTGCTTTTGGATGGTGTCACCTAGTGGCAGCATGCAGATGAGAAATAGGAGGGGCCGAGGATAGATCCTTAGGGAAATACAAGTACAAGGACCTTGGAGAGGCAAGGGAGGTCGGAGCTGGGACACTAGTTTGCAATTACAGTGGGGGTCAAAAGTTCTTTTTTAGGATGGTTGGTGACAGTGGATTTAATGGCGACATGAACTGAACCATATGAGAAAGAGAACTGTGAACAATATCAACTAATGTGGAGAAATTGGATGATCAGAGTTTAGCAAGAAGAGGGTCAAGAGAGCAGAAGGCAGGCCTCATGGACAACGTGAGCTCTGAGGGAGATAGAGGTTAGGAGAGAAACTGGAGAACGATGTGAGTTCAGGGCCCAGGCAAGGGGTGACTAGAGAGACAGTTTGACCCGGTGAGCTGGCAGAGGCAATTGATCAGATTGTTTCAATCTTAGTGACGAGAAAACCCCAAGAGCTCATCACACGTGTTGTTGGAGGAGAGGATGGAGGAGACATTTCAAAAGGAACTAACTTGGATGTGAAATTGAGCTGAATGAATCTGGTTATTTGTGGGGCTGGAATTGGGAAAAAGTGGCCATGAAAACGGCTGGATTGTCATTAAAAACCCAACTGGTTCAGTAATGTCCTTCAGGGAAGGGAAGCTGACACCCAGTGTGGGCCGACACTGCACTCTGGGCACTTTGGGAGCAGAAGGGGACAAATAGAAGTGGAGAGGCAGGAGGCGAAGGAGACAGATTTTATACTTATATTACAACTTGAACAATAACTTTGACAGAATCTCAAACCCCCAACTTCCCCAAAGTAAGAGGTGGAGATGAAAACCACCACCTCCAATTCACACATCGTCCTGACTTGTCTGACATCCAGAATTGGGTGAGCAGACATTTCCTCCAATTAAACATTGGAAAAAGTGAAGTCATTGAGTTTGCACATTCTCCCAGTGTCTGCGTGGGTTTCATCCCCACAACCCAAAGATGTGCAGCGTAGGTGGATTGGCCACGCTAAATTGGAAAATAATAATTGGGAACTCGAAATTTATTTTAAAAAATAAATAGTGAAGCCATTGTCTTATGGCCCTGCTACAAACTCCATTCTCTAGTCACCATCCACCTCCCTGGCAACTGTGTTTATTTTATCCTTTCACAGGGAGTGGATATTGCTGGGAGAAATCATTGCCCACTCCTAATTGCCCTCGAGAAGATGGTGGTGAGTTGTCTTCTCAAACCGCTGTAATACACGATGTGCAGGTTGAGCCACAGCATAGCCAGGGTGGGAGTTCCAGGATTTTCACCCAACAACAGTGAAGGAACAGTGACATAGAATAGAATAGAATAGAACATAACAGCGCAGTTCAGGCCCTTCGGCCCTCGATGTTGCGCCGACCTGTGAAACCAATCGAAAGCCCATCTACACTATTCTATTGTCATCCATATGTTTATCCAATGACCATTTAAATGCCCTTAGTGTTGGCGAGTCCACTACTGTTGCAGGCAGGGCATTCCACGCCCTTACTACTCTCTGAGTAAAGAACCTACCTCTGACATCTGACCTATATCTACCTCCCCTCAATTTAAAGCTCTGTCCCCTCATGCTAGCCATCACCATCCGAGGAAAAAGGCTCTCACTGTCCGCCCTATCTAATCCTCTGATCATCTTGTATGCCTCTATTAAGTCACCTCTTAACCTTCTTCTCTCTAACAAACCAGCCTAAAGTCTCTCAGCCTTTCCTCATAAGATCTTCCCTCCATACCAAGCAACATCCTGGTAAATCTCCTCTGCACCCTTTCCATTTCTTCCACATCCTTTCTATAATGCGGCAACCAGAACTGCACGCAATACTCCAAATGCGGCTGCACCAGAGTTTTGTACAGCTGCAACGTGACCTCATGGCTTCGAAACTCAATCCCTCTACCAATAAAAGCGAACACACCGTACACCTTCTTAACAACCCTATCAACCTGAGTGGCAACTTTCAGGGATCTATGTACATGGATACCGAGATCTCTCTGCTCATCCACACTACCAAGAATCTTACCATTAGCCCAGTACTCTGTATTCCTGTTTCTCCTTCCAAAATCAATCACCTCACACTTTTCTGCATTAAACTCCATTTGCCACCTCTCAGCCCAGCTCTGCAGCTTATCTATGTCCCTCTGTAACCTGCAACATCCTTCCGCACTGTCCACAACTCCACCGACTTTAGTGTCATCCGCAAATTTACTCATCCATCCTTCTACGCCCCCCTCCAGGATATTTATAAAAATAACAAACAGCAGTGGCCCCAAAACAGATCATTGTCGCACACCATTAGTAACTGAATTCCAGGCTGAACATTTCCCATCAACTGCCACCCTCCTCTGTCTTCTTACAGCTAACCAATTTCTGATCCAAACTGCTAAATCACCAAGTCAGGATGTTGTGTGGCTTGGAGGGGAACTTGCAGGTGATGGTGTTCTCATGTTCTTGTCGTATGAGGCGGTCACAAGTTGAAAAGTACTGTCTAAAGCGCCTTGATGAGTTGTTGCAGTGCATCTTGTAGGTGGTACGTACACTGTGTTTGACTAATGCAGATTTCAATGTCATATTTGACCTGAAGATGAGCTTTTGACTACATATTTGCACCATCACTAAGACTGTTTATATCCAGCTCAATAATATTGCCCGACCTAGCCCTCACCTCAGTGTGTCTGCTCTGAAACCAACATCCATGCAACTGTTACCTTTAAACTTGATGATTGCAACATACTCCTGAACAGCATCCCAACTTTTATCATCTGTAAACTTGAGATCATTTGCTGCCCATTTCCTCACTCTTACCAATTCCCTTTTCACTTGGCGCAGTCTTATCAACTGTTGAACTGTTGATTACTAGAGGCAGCAGCAACACATCCAGCTCTACCTGGCCCTGCTCTCCTCTGCCTAAACTGAACACTATTTCTGGATTGTTCCTGGAAGCAAGGACAACCCAGATTCTGTTCTTCATGATCATCTTCTTAAATCTCTCTCCTGACTTCGAACAAGTGCAAGGAGCTCATTGATTTCTTTGTCACTGACACTGAGATCATCCGTTCAGCTGAATCTACTTCCAAAAGTTATTTGTGAACTCGCCTGTGTCTCATTAGGTTTTGTGACTGCGTGAATCTCTTCCCACACATGGAGCAGTTGAAAGGCCTCTCCCCGGTGTGAACTCGCTGGTGTGTTAGATGGTCAGATGAATTAGTAAATCTCTTCCCACACTTGAAGCAGATGAATGGACTTTCCCCACTGTAACCACTTTTGTGTTTCAGCAGGTGTGATGAACTGCTGAATCCCTTCATACACACAGAGCAGATGAATGGCCGCTCTCCAGTGTGAATTCGCTGGTGTGTGCGAAGATTGAACAATCGATTAAATTGTTTCCCACACATGGAGCAGGTGGAAGGTCTCTCCCCTGAGTGACTACGCAGATGAGTTTCCAGTTGGGATGGAGATATGAATGCCTTCCCACAGGCCCCGCATTTCCATGGTTTGTCTATGGTGTGGATGTCCTTGTGTCTCTCCAGGTTGAACGATTTCACACCTGTAAATTTCAAATTTCCCATAAAAAGAGTTTATTAACATCATCATTGTCAATACCGAATAAAGATGAAGGAGAGACAATTTTTGTTTGTATGGAACAGATTTTCTGCACTTCCTTCTGCGAAACAGTAAATCCTCATCACATCCATTCCCCCTCCTCCCTATGCTGGAATCCAAACCCCAGGGTGACAAACCAGCCCACATTTTATGGGCCATATTTGAATCCACTGAGATTTGCTGCTTGGGTGTCTGACTCATCAACTGGACCTATGTAGAACTCTGTTCCAACCGTTCTGGCAGCCAACCACCCCCTCCCTGGCCTCACATTTCTGTCAGCAGCCCACCCAACACCGCCCACCTCTTCACGCAGACCCATGCAGGCTTACCTTTAATTTTCACCATGAGAGTTTGTCAGTCTGCCAAACCTTTCAAACCACCTTCAAAATTCCTTTCATTGCAGTTTACCCGCTCCCTCCACTCTGGCCGGGTTCAGTTCTCAAGTCCCTCTGTGTAGAGTGAGAATAAATCGATAATTTTCTCTCCTGGTCACTGGAATCCTGATGCCCCGCCCACTCTGTTGTTTCACCAAGACGGCCGCAGCTGAAGCAAACAAGCCCCGGGAGCTCAAAATCAGGATCTGTGGGTTCTTCTTGGCGGTTTGGGGCCTCCAGCGGGTGTTTGTGAATCCTCCCCGCCCACCTCCCAGGGCTTCCTTCCTTTCCAGAGATCAGAGTCCTCATTGATTTGAGTGCAAAGTGTCAGCTCTTATTTATTGTTCCCCTCCCCCATCCTCTGATGTGAACCATCCTCCAGTCGCTGAAGCAGGATGGTGACCTTTAACCTGGGCCTGTTCCTAGGAGGGAGAAGCCCCGCAGCTGCAAATCAGGGAGCTGACAATGATTGTGAAGGGTTTGCGGATCCTCCCTCCCACCGCCTGATGCTAATTTTGCTTCCCCGGGACAAAGGACTCTCCTCCAGACGAACAACAGCATTACGCCTGCGCGCTACTGTCTCACCTCATCAACCGCACTGCGCATGCTCCAGATCACAATGCCCAGGGGAATGATTGATGGCGGCTCCCGACCACTAGTAATAGGGGGCGGGACTGGAGGACTGAATGGGAGCAGCTGGTCCTCCAACCAATCGGAGCGAATGAGGGGCAGTGAATGAAGCATGCGCAATGCGGGAAATGGTGAGGGGTGGATGCTTTTTTTCTCGGATCTATAATTTGTAAGCGGAAAATCGCAGATCGGAGCATATGATGGAGCCGGCGTGTGGACGGGACGATTTCTGTACCGGTTCTGTCATCTACAAACTCCCTCAAAATCCCATCAATCCCATTTGTACTGAGCGGGGCCAAAGATCCCTAAAGTCGTCCCGGTTAATGATCACCATCTTTATTGGGGGCAATGTGCAGCACTGAGCATGTGCGGCCGCCATCACGTTGGGGGCAATATTTTCAGAGCTGGGTGGAGCTTGTCCCCCGTTGTTTTGAATAGAGACAACCTGTCCATCAAACTGGGTCACCCTTTGTGTCCCAGTGTCTTAATGATGAGGCAGGGTGGAAGCAGGGAAGGAAAGAAAAGGATGTATCTCCTGCTCTCTGGATCCTACTACCTCAAGGGACTTCCTGCCTTATGTGCCCAAATATCTGTGGCAAACGTACCCTAAAATATATGGAATTATGTTCACTACTCCCAAAATGTTCCCCGACTGAAACCTCAACCACCTGTCCAGGCTCATTCCCCAATACCAGATCCAGTACTGCCCCTTCCCTCGTTGGACTATCTATATATTGCACCAAGAAGGGATTGCTGACAATGTCAAGGGGTAAAGTTAAGTTCAGTAGGGCACACGAGTGGTCATCCTAAGTTAGAATTATATTCACACCCAAAGATGTGCTGGTTGGGTGGGTTGGCCACGCTAAATTGCCCCTTAATTGGAAAAGAAATATAATTGGCTTCTCTAAAATATTTTTTAAAAGTTAGAATTATAGAATCCCTGTTTCTGGGAGGGCCGTTTACGAGCTTTGAGGGGCTGACTGACATGTTTGGGTTGGCGTGGGGAGAATGTTTTTGGTATATGCGGGTGCTTGACTTTGCAAAGAAGGTCTTCCCGACCTTCCCAATAGTGCCTGTCTCCTCGCTGTTGGAAGTGGTGCTGTCAGCGGACGGGGTGAGGGGCGACGGGATCGTCTCGGTGATTTACAGGAGGGTTTTGGAGGAGGATGGGGTGTCCATGGAGGGGTTAATGCGAAGTGGGAGGAAAAGCTGGGTGTGGCGCTGGAGGAGGGGTGTGTGCTGCGGAGGCTAAACGCCTCGACTTTGTGTGCGAGGCTGGGGCTGATACCGCTGAAGGTGGTGTACAAGGTGCACCTTACAAAGTCTTGTGGTCTTGGCACCTTCAGGTGATGCCACCTAAGACAGAGTAAATAAAATTAGGAATACTCACGAAGTATCAATTCGAGGAGCATAGATCTCTCAGAGATAACAAAGGAATAGATCAGAGTTTTAGCAACAGATGCTCTGAGCCTTGGGTGGAGTCAGGCAATGTTACTGAGGTGGAATCCAGTCTTCAAGATGATGTAAATATGTGGTTGGGAGCAAGTCACGGGGTCAAATATCACACCAACCATTTGGACAATCTCAATCTCAATCTCAAAACAATGACCAGGGTGAGGGATGGAGTCAGTGGCTAATAAAGGAGTTTGTGACGGGCTGAACGCAATGTCTTCCCAATATTGAAGTGGAGAAAGTTTCTGCTCACCCATTACTTACTGTCAGAACTGTGTGTGCCTTGGAGGGGAACCTGGATGTGATGGTGTTCACAGACCCGATATCCTGGTCCTTCAAGGAGGCGGAGGTTGAGGGTTTGGGAGATTCTGACAATGTTCTGGTTAGATTTTGGAAATATAAATGCTGCTACCGTACCTGCTCCCACTACCTCCCCAGGCAGCACGTTCCATATATGTCCCACCCTGTGTAAAAAACCTGCTTCGCACATCTGTTCTGAACTTTTCCCCACGCACTTTAAACCTATGTCCCCTAGTACTTGACTCTCCTACCCTAGGAAAGAGCATCTAACTATCCACTCTGTCCATGCCGCTCATAATCTTGTAGACCTCTATCAGCTCACCTCTCAACCTCCGTCGTTCCAGTGAGAACTGACCGAGTTTATCTAACGTGCTGTTGGGTAATTTGGACATTCTGAATTCTCCCTCCGTGTACCCAAACAGACGGCAGAATGTGGCGACTCGGGGCTTTTCACTTCATTGCAATGTTAATATGAGCTTACTTGTGACAATAGAGATTATTATTAAAGACAGACCTTTCAAATGTCTAAGCTGTGGGAAATTCTATAAAACGTCCGGGGAACTGATGTCCCATCAGCTTGTTCACACTGATGAGAGACCGTTCAGGTGCTCTCACTGTGGGACGAGATTCATGCGATCGGAGCAACTCACTGTACACCGGCGAATTCACACTGGGGAGATCCAATATTTCCTCATAGTTAAAATTCTCCATCCCTGGTAGCATCATCATAAATCTCCTCTGCAACGGGCAGCATGAGGTCCCAGGTTCGATCCCGACTCTGGGTCACTGTCCGTGTGGAGTTTGCACATTCTCCCCGTGTTTGCGTGGGTTTCGCCCCCACAACACAAAGTCGTGCAGGGTAGGTGGATTGGCCATAATAAATTGCCCCTTAATTGGAAAAATTAATTGGGCACTCTAAATTTAAATAAATAAATAAATATATCTCCTCTACAGTCTCTCTCGTGTGATCACCTCCTTCCTGTAATATGGCTGTGGTCTAACTGGTGTTTGATGCAGTTCCAACACAATCTCCCTGTTCTTATAATCTCAGCCCTCGGCTACCAAAGGAAACTATCCCACCTGCCTTCCTAAGCACTGAAGAGAGTGATTGGCAGCTGAGAGAGACAGAGGGAGAGAGAGGAAGCAGAGGGAGTGAGAGGCACCAGAGAGAGAGAGGAGCACCAGAGACTGAGAGAGGCAGGAGAGAGAGATAGGAGAGAAGAGAGAGACAGTCTAGTCAGTAACAAAAATAAGTAATGGAATGGAGTTCAGACATGGATCTGCATGAACTGACACCACTTTATTGACAGATTGACAAGATAGTCACTGTACTTGAATCAATGTTATTCACTTTTGGAATTGAATGAATAAAGGGTCAGATTAACTATTTCACAATCACCCAGTATCAAATAGGTCTGTTTAATAGAGAACAGGATTAAACCCAGTGTCCAACATTAGAGGTCTCTGTGGCTGTTAGATGCCTGGTTTCACTGTACAGCTGACGAGCCCACAGCTTCAGTGAACTCGTCTACCCAGGGTCTGTTTCTAAATCCTCATCACAACATATTACCTGGTTAGCTATTGTATATATCATCATGGTCAGACAGCTCACACAAAGCTCAACCAGAAACAACGATTCTTCTTTCTACTGATCCCAGCTCCTACAAGGGGTCACAGCATCTCCAGCCCTCAGCTCTGTTACTGGGCTGTCATTGACATGAGCAACAGACAGACAGCAAGTTGCCTGAGGCTGAATGGGAAGTTGAAACTTGTGACTTAAAACCAACTGTGTAAGATCTCTGAAAAGATCAGGAATTTTATAAGATAAATTCTAAACCCAGTGAACAAATTAATGAGTCATAAGACAAAAACTTCAGGTTTTATGACTTTTACTGCAACAAACTAGAAGCAACAATGCCTTAACACTATTTTAATAGGGAACGTATCCCTTGAACTATAAATAGAATGTTGCCCTTTTACTTTTCAAGACAATCAAAAATCACACTCCATGGTTTCGTCGCTGAAGTTGTCACTCAATTCTCCTGGAACCAGCCCAATGTGATTCTTCATTCCTGTGTTTACTTCCATTCTGTTCCTTTACCTGACTGGCAACCCTTAACCCCAGAAGTGTATTTTGCAGTGATGGTTCTCCTGATGATATTCAGGTCCTGATAAACCAAGTGACTCTTCCAAATCCTGAAGTGGCATTCATTTTTTTTCTGCAAATCTTCATCTAATATCCTGTAAAAGGAATTTATAAATGGAAATTGAGAACAGGCAATTCTAGTTTCCATCCAACACTCTCCCTCCATTCTCACTCTGCTGTAATATTAATCCTCCTAATTCTCTAAAGGTGCTGATTCAGGCTGACTGACAGATCCCTGCTCACTGCTTCCCATCTTGGAGAGGTCTGAAAATCTCCTTGCAGACTGCCAGACAGAAATATGTCTATATTACTGAACTCAAAATGTGTGGAACATACAGACTAGATTCACTTCCTTTCTCTACAGTTGCTGCAAGTTACCAATGACCCATCAGGGTGAGAAAAGAAATGGAAAGATAAAGTAGACTTGGAGCGGCTGCTGCCTCTTGTGGGGCATTCCAGAACGAGAGGTAATAGTCTTACGAAAAGCGGTAGCAAATTCAAAACAGTTTTAATTTAAAAAAATAATAATTTAGAGTACCCAATTATTATTTTTCCAATTAAGGGGCAATTTAGTGTGACCAATCCACCTACTCTGCACATCTTTGGGTTGTGGAGGTGAAACCTACGCAGACACGGGGAGAAAGTGCAAATTCCACACAGTGACCCGGGGCCGGGATCGAACCCAGGTCTTCAGCACCGTAGACAGCAGTGCTAACCACTGGGCCACAGTGCTGCCCTATTCAAAACAGAGTTGAGGAAAAACTGTTCCTCCCATGGGCTGTGAATCTGTGGAATTCACTACCCCAGATGCGGTGGAGCTGGGACAGTGAGTACATTTAGGGAGAAGTTAGACAGATTTTAAATTGGGTTGAAGGGTTCTGAAGAACTCTCAGGACGGTGGAGATAAGGCCAGGATGAGATCAGCCATGACCGAATGGCGGAGCAGACTCGATGGGCCAAATGGCCTAATTCTGCTCCTGTATCTTATGAACTTCTGAAAGGGGAGACATTGATTTGCTCCCAGATGTTGCCCAGAGGAGGAACTTTTAGTCTGAAACTCATTGTCCAACCTCCACATTGTGACATCACAAAGAGCTCACACTCTAAATCAGCCAATAGGAATCAATCCGCTCCGCAGTGACGTCACTGCATTAGTGCGCACACGCCGGCGCGTTGACACGCGAGCCCCGCCCCCACCCTTTGTTCCCTCTCCCCCAACACAGCCTCGAAACGGATTCCAGGCAACCGGCTGACAGTTCCGGCCGTCGGTGATTTCCCCGCCCCTGACCTGGAGCTGCGCATGTCTCAGCGAGAGGGGAAGCTGCGCATGCGCAGTGGAGCTCATTTCCGCTGACATTTCCGCTCAGGTGTTGACTAATGGAAATACTTGGAGGACCGGAAAGACTCTGCCCCTCCGCCAATCCGAGCTTCCCCATTGTTGGACATGGAGGTTTCTGCCGAGCGAAGCTGTTGTTCCTTCAACCCGGAATGAGCTGGAGCTGCACACAGACTCCTATTTCCAACAACTGTGAGTAAAACACTTTCTTTTCTCCCCCTTTCCATTTCTTTTCTCATTCTGACCTTCAACTGGTCACTTGCAGCAACTGAAGGGAAAGGAAGTGAATCCAGGGAGGGTGCAGACTCTGGAAAGGTTTGTCCAGGTCTCTCTCTCTCTTAAAGACATCGTTTGCTCCCTCAGCTTGACACATTTATTTGTCTGGCTAAAAGGATGTTCACAATTAAAGGGCTGGTTTCTCCAGGAGATGGCTGGCATTTAAGGGGTCAGTAAACAGGCCAAGTCCAACACAGCCAATTACTTCCCTGTCGGAATACTCTCCATCATCAGCAAACTGATGGAATGAGTCATTAAAGGTCCTATTAAGTGGCACTTATTCTGCGATAACCTGCTCCAGGAAGCTCAGTTTGGGTTCCGCCAGGGTCACTCAGCTCCTGACCTCATTACAGCCTTGGTTCAAACTTGGACGAAAGAGCTGAATGCCAGAAGTGAGGTGAGAGTGACTCCTCTTGACATCAAGGCAGCATTTGACTGAGTATTGCATCAAGGAGCCCCAGCTAAACTGGAGTCAATGGGAATCAGGGGATAATTCTTCACGGGTTGGAGTCATACCTGGCACAAAGGAAGATGGTTGTGATTGGAGGTCAGTCATCTCAGCTCCAGGACATCACTGCAGGAGTTCCTCAGGGCAGTATCCTAGGCCCAACCACCTTCAGCTGCTTCATCAATGATCTCCCTTCCATCATAAGGTGAGAAGTGGTGATGTTTGCGGATGACTGCACAATGTTCAGCACAATTCTCAACTCCTCAGATAATGAAGCAGTCCATGCCCAAATTCAGTAAGACCTGGACAATATCCAGACTTGGGCTGATAAGTGGCAAGTTACATTCGCGCTACACACGTGCCAGGCAATGACCATCTTCGAAAAGAGAGGATCTAACCACCACCCCTTGACATTCAGTGGCATTCCCATCGCTGAAACCCGCACAACCAACATCCTGGGGGTTACCATTGATCAGAAACATAGCCATATTAATAATGTAGCTACCAGGGCAGATCAAGGGCTGGGAATCCTACGACAAGTAACACGCTTCCTGATACCCCAAAGCCTGTCCACCAGACATCTACAAGCACAAGCCAGCAGTGTAATGGAATGCGCTCCACTTTGCTGGATGAGTGCAGCTCCAACAACAAAGAAGCTTGACTCTATCCAGGACAAAGCAGCCTAATTGATTGCACCCCCTTCCATAAACATTCAAACCTTCCACCACCTTCCAAACAGTAGCAGCTGTGTATACCATCTACAAGATACACTGCAGTAACTCATAAAGGTTCCTCAGACAGCACCTTCCAAACCCACAACCACTACCATCTAGAAGGACAAGAGCAGCAGATACGTGGGAACCTCACCACCTGGAGGTTCTCCTCCAAGTTACTCACCACCATGACTTGGAAATATATTGCCGTTCCTTCACTGTCCCTGGGGCAACATCCTGGAATTCTCTCCCTAACAGCACAGGGGATGTAGGGCAGCATGGTGGAGCAGTGGTTAGCGCTGCTGCCTTACGGCTCCGAGGTCCCAGGCTCAATGCCGGCTCTGGGTCACTCTCTGCGTGGAGTTTGCACACACTCCCCGTGTTTGCGTGCGTTTCACCCCCACAACCCAAAGATGTGCAGGGTAGCTGGATTGGCCACGCTAAATTATTCCTTAATTGTAAAAAATGAATTGGGTACTCTAAATTTATAAAAAACAAATGAAAAAAAAATGCACAGTGGATGTACCTACACCTCCAGGACTGCAGCAGTTCAAGAAGGCAGCTCACCACTACTTCGGAAGGGCTACTGGGGAAGGGCAATAAATGCCGGCCTGACCAGCATTGTCCACATCCTGTAAATTAATTTTTAAAAATTTAATATCGGACAGAGATATGTCTAGTGTTGTTATATGGTATGTATTGTGGATATTATTGATGGTTCTGTAATAAAATACATCCATTATTATTTCTAGTTTTGTAAATAGTACTGTACCTACATTATATATTTCCAGTCATACAGTCATTGCAGCACTGACAGAATCCATTTGGTAACTCAAGTTAATGCTGACTCTCTGTACAGCAATCCAGTCAGTCCCATTCCCCCTCGATATCCCTGTTCCCCTGCAAGTTTATTTTCTTCAAGTGACCATCCTATTTTATTTTAAATTATTGATCATCTCGACTTCCACAAACCTTGTGGGCAGTGAGTTCCCTGTCATGACCACTCCATGACTAAATAAAATTCTTCCTCAGATTTCCCCATCTCTAATCAGTAAATGTACTTACATGGAGATTCTCTACTCTTGTACAGGTTTTAGTGAGTTTAGATTTGTTGATCAGCACCTTGAGGAAAATTGTGAGGGAAAGTAAGTGAATACAGTCTGTATATTACACACATTTTTCATTGAGTATTATAGACATATATGTCTGGCAGCCTGCATGAAGATTTTCAGGTCTCTGTGTCCAGGACAGAAAGCAGTGAGCTTGGATCTGTCAATCAGCCTGAATCAGCACCTTCAGGAGAATTGGGAGGGTGAATATTAGATGCAGCAGAGTGAGAATGGAGGGAGAGTGTTGGGATTGAGATTTAGAGCATTTCAGGGAAAGAGAGAGGAAAGAATGTTCGATAGACACTAGAATTGTCTGTTCTGAATTTCTATCCTGTACTGACAATGATTACTATTGTAAAATCTGTTTTCAGGAAGTTCGAACGAGAGGCGTTTGAGGCCGATATCTCAAACTAAATATCACGTCAAGAACTGACTGAGTCACTTAATTCTTGGGATCATCGGCCTTTGAATCTAGAAGGAGAAATGTTTGTCTATTCTGTCTGCTTCAAGAGATTTTAAACAACAGTGTGACTGGAAAAGCATCGAGACACACACACCCATGTGAGACTGTTACAGAGCACTGACTGTGGAAAGAGCTTTAAGCAGTGACACAGCCTGAAAACATACAACACCATTCACAGCAGGGAGAGACTGTATAGGTGTTCTGTGTGTGGATGACGCTTCAACTGATCGTCCAACGCGGTGAAACGCAAGATCACCCGGACCATGGAGAAACCATGGAAATGTGAGGATTGTGGGAAGGGATTCACAGCCCCACACGTGCTGGCAAGGCATCAACGCAGTCACACTGGAGAGAGGCCGTTCACCTGCTCTCAGTGTTTAAAGGGATTCACTGACATTGGCAGCCTGCGGAGACACAAACTAGTTCACACTGGGGAGAGACCGTTCACCTGCTCTGACTGTGGGAAGGGATTCACTCGGGTATCCCACCTGCAGACACACCACCGAGTTCACACTGGAGAGAGGCCTTTCACTTGCTCTGTGTGTGGGAAGGGATTCATTGACATTGGCAATCTGCGGAAACACAAACGAGTTCACACTGGAGAGAGGCCTTTTACCTGCTCTCAGTGTGAAAAGGGATTCACTGACATTGGCAGCCTGCGGAGACACAAACGAGTTCACACTGGGGAGAGGCCTTTCACCTGCTCTCAGTGTGAAAAGGGATTCACTAACATTGGCAGCCTGCGGAGACACGAACGAATTCACACCGGGGAGAGGCCATTCATCTGCACTCTGTGTGATAAGGGATTCACTCGGTTACCCCACCTGCAGACACACCAGCGAGTTCACACCGGGGAGAAGCCGTTCATCTGCACTCTGTGTGATAAGGGATTCACTCAGTTACCCCACCTGCAGACACACCAGCGAGTTCACACTGGGGAGAAGCCGTTCTTCTGCACTGTGTGTGATAAAGGATTCACTCGGTTATCCCACCTGCAAGCACACCATCGACTTCACACGGGGGAGAAGCCGTTCATCTGCACTGTGTGTGATAAGGGATTTGCTCAATTATCCAGCCTGCTGAAACACAATGTCACTCACACCAAGAGCAGGCCCTTTAAATGCTCTGACTGCAGGAGGAGTTTCAAAAGCTCACAGCTACTGATGTCCCACCAGCGCGTTCACTCTGTGGAGCGACCGTTCAGCTGCTCTCATTGCACAAAGAGCTTTAGAACCTCATCCAACCTGATGAAACACGAGCGAGGTCACACCGGGAAGAGCCCGTTCACCTCTCCGACAGGGAAAATATTCACTTGGTCATCACTTGCTGAACCACAATGTCACTCACAGCAATGAGAGACCCTTTAAATGCTCCAACTGTGGGAGTGGGTTTAAAAGCTCTCGGGTACTGATGTCCCACCAGCGCATTCACACTGAGGAGAGACCGTTCAGCTGCTCTCACTGCACAAAGAGATTTCAAACATCATCCACATTGCGGAGACACCAGCGAGTTCACACTGGAAAGAAGCCATTCACCTGCTCTCACTGTGGGGAGGGATTCACTCAGTCGTCCAACCTGCTGAGACACCAAAGGGTTCACAAGTGATCTTGGGTTAGATTCTGCTGTTAATCACATCCAGGACTGAACCTGGAGTGGGTGGAGGGGTTTGCCTCCTCGTCAACTGGTGCTCGGATGTGGCGACCCTGGCAAACTACTGCTGCCCGTCCTGGAATACCCAACTGTGAAGTGCCATCCATACTACTTTCCACAGAGTTCACTTCTGCCATCATCACGGCGGTCTACATCCCACCCCAGGCGGAAGTGAAGAAGGCGCTTGATGAATTGTAACTACTATAAATAACAATTAAGCAGAATACCCGGAGGCCTTGTTCATCGTGGCCGGGGACTTTAACCAGGCCAACCTCAAGAGTGTACTGCCAAAATTCCACCAAAACATCTCCTGTCCCAACAGGGGCCCCAACATCCTTGACCACTGCTGCACAAACATCAAGGGTGCCTGATGATCCATCTCCTGATTGCACTTCGGAAAATCGCACCACAAGACGGTGCTCCTTCTCCCGGCATACAAGCAGAAATTGAAGCGGAGAATCCGATTAAGAAGGTCGTGCAGTGCTGGTCCGAGGCAACAGAAGAGCTCCCACGTGACTGCTTGGAGTCAGTGGACTGGTCCATATTCAAGAACTGAGCAGCCAACCTAAACGAGTATGCCAGCACCATCACAGACTTCATCAGCAAGTGTGTAGAAGATTGTGTGTCAAAGAAGGTAGTATGTACGTTACCCAACCAGAAACCGTGGTTTAATCGGGAGATTCACTCCCTGTGGAAGGCATTGTCAGAGGAATTCAAGACCGGCGACCCTGACCTAATCAAGAGATCTAGGTATGACCTCCGCAAAGCCATCATGGACTCCAAGAGACCACACCAGGACTCCAAGGGACAGTACCAGACTAAGCTCGAATCACAGATTACCGACATGGACTCTCGTGGTTGTGGCAAGGCTTAAACAACATAATGGGTGCAAAGTAAAGCCGAGTACAGTCTTCAGCAACAGCGCAGCACTCCCCGACAAACTCAATGCATTCTGTGCTTATTTCGAGCAGGAAACCAACAAACTGCCCCAGGAGCCTTGGACACGCCCATACCCACCGTCACAGCCTCCAAAGTCAGATTGGCCTTCTTGAAAGTGAACCCTCGGAAAGCGACAGGTCCTGACGGAGTCCCTGCCATGCACCCAGATCCAGCGTAGACCAACAGGCAGGTGTGTTCGCGGACATCCTCAACCTCTCCCTACTCCGTTCTGAGTTTCCCACTTGCTTCAATAAGACCACCATCATACCGGGGCCAAAGAAGAATCAGGCAAATCTCCTACGAAAGGAGATTGGGGAAACTAGGCCTCTTTTGTCTGGTGTTTCGAGGAATGAGAGGGGATTTCATTGAAACTTACAAAATCCATAAAGGAATAGACAGGGTGGGTGCAGGTGAGAGGTTTCCCCTGGTTGGAGAGTCTGGAACCAGGGGACACAATTTCAAAATAAAGGGGAAGCCACTTAGGACCGGTCTCGGAGGAGACATTTCTTTACTCAGAGGGTTGTAAATCTTTGGAATTCTCTACCCCAGAGGGCTGTGGAAGCTCAGTCACTGAGTGTGTTTAAAGCAGAGACTGACAGATTTCTGTTTTTTGTTTAATAAATTTAATCGTACCTAATTATTTCTTTCCAATTAAGGGGCAGTGTAGCGAGGCCAATTCACCTCCGCTGCACGTCGTTTTGGGTTGTGGGTCTGAGACCCAAAAGACACGAGGAGAATGTGCAAACTCCACACGGACAGTGACCCAGGGCCAGGATCGAACCCAGGTTCTTTGTGCGTGAGGCAGCAGTGCTAACCACTGGGCCACCGTGCTGCCCAACTGACAGATTTCTAAATATCAATAACACAAAGGGATATGGGGATAGCGTGGGGAAAAAGACATTGAAGTCATGATCGTATTGAATGATGGAGCAGGTTCGATGGGCTGAATGACTAACTCCGGCTCTGGTGATATAAAGATAGGAAGGAAAGTAAATTGTGAAGAGGACATAAGGAGGGTACAAAGTGATATAGATAGGTTACGTGAGTGGGAAAATATCTGCCAAAAGGAGAATAATGTGTGGAATATGTGAAATTATCCATGTTGGCCAGAAGAATAAAAAAGCTTCTTATCGAAATGGTGAGAGATTGCAGAGCTCCGAGATTCAGAGGGATCTGGGTGTCCAAGAGCATGAATCACAAAAGGCGAGTATACAGGTACAGCAAGTAATTAGGAAAGCTAATAGAATGTTATTGTTTGTTGTGAGGGAAACTGAATACAAAAGTAGGGAGGTTATGCTTCAGTTATACAGGACATTGGTGAGACCACATCTGGAGCACTGTGTACAGTATTGCTCTCACTTAAGGAATGATGTCAATGTGTTGGAAACAGTTCAGAGAAGGTTTACTGGACTCATACCTGGAATTGGAGGCTTGTCTTATGAGGAATGATTGGACAGGCTTGGCTTGTGTCCGATGGAGTTTAGGTGACTTGATTGAACCGTATAAGATCCTGAGGAGCCTCGACAGGGTGGATGTGGAAAGGATGTCTCTTGTGGGAGAATCTAGAAATTGGAGTCACTTTAAAAGTAATAACTTGCCCATTTACGGCAGAGGAGAACTTTTTTCTCTTCAGAGGGTCGCGAGTCTTTGGAACTCTCTTCCTCAAAGGGCAGTGGAAGCAGAGTCTTTGAATATTTTGAAGGCAGAGCTGGATAGAATCTTGATAGGCAAGGGGGTGAAAGGTTATCGGGGGGTTAGCAGGAATGTGGAGTTGAGGTTACAATCAGATCAGCCGTGAACGTATTGAAAGGTGGAGGAGGCTCGAGGGGCCGAGTGGCCTACTCCTGCTCCTAATTCGTATGTTATCACATCCTTTATAATAGATTGTAGCATTTTCCCTCCTACTGATGTCAGACTAATTGGGCCTGTGGTTCCCCGTTTTCTCTCTCTCCTTCCTTAAATATTGGGGTTACATTTACCACCTTCCAATCTGCAGGAACCATTCCAGAATCTATAGAATTTTGAAAAATGACCACCAATGTATCCACTATCTCTACAGCCGCCTCTTTCAACACTCTGGGATGTAAAGCATCAGCTTTTGGGGATTTATTAACTTTGAACCACATTAATTTCTCAAGTACTACTTTTTCACGAATACTAATCTCCTTCAGTTCCTCGTGCTCACTAGTCCCTTGGTTCTCTCGTGTTTTTGGGCCGATTTCATGTCCTCCATGAAGACAGACACACATTGTTTAGATTCTCTGCCATTTCATTGTTCCCCATTATAAACTCTCCTCTCTCTGCACGGAATGGACCCACATTGGCCTTTGCTAATCTTTTCCTTTTCACATTTTAAAGGAGCTATTCCAATCGTTTTTTATGTTTCTCGCCAGTTTGCTCTCATATTCAGTTTTCTCTTTTTGAGTTTCTTGATCCTCCTTTGCTGAATTCTAAGACAAGTTTCCAATCCTCAGGGTTACACTTAATTTTGGCAACTATACGAGTGATAAGATCGCTTATTTTATCTTCAAATAACAGCCCAAGATCGGGTTGATTGGAGGTGTCCAAAAATGCAACTTTATTGCTAATTATCCACCTTGATTCTCTTACATAAAAATGAATCAAAACGTAGATCAAATAAAACATCAAAATATAATAGAGAGTTAAAAATATCAGAAAACTTTAGGAAATCAATACTTGGTTCAGAATTTCTTAAAGCATGAATACAGAACAAACTTTAGTCATGAAACTTTATTCTTAAAGAAATTCTTATCAATGGTCTAACCCCTTATTGGTTTCAAATTCTCAGCTGAGGCTTCCTGATTTTATTCAAAAAATTCTGTCACTTGGAGCATGATTTGTTATCCAGGCATTGGTCATTACTTAAGATTCATTAATGTCTATCAAATTAATTAAATGTCGACATGTTCCTGCCACGTGTACCAATCCTCTGAAGATAAGATGTTCTGCATTAACCTTACTTGTCGCTAAGGCTTTGCTATATTTGGAAATGTTTCTGTTGCTGAGGCTGCAATACTTTTTCATTACTAGATGTATTTGTAGAACAATGGTTTATTCATTATAAGGTCTTTTATTCAACTTTTCGTGAAGCAGTGTTAGATTCTGACACATATTAAGTTGCTTGCACAGCAATTCTCATTTTATCTGAAACAATGTCTTTGCCTTGTGGATATTCCATTTTCTATCTATATATTGAATTTAAGAATTATACTGCATCAATTCTTAAAGATTACCAATAAATCAGTGAAGCAATAAATCTGTAATCTATCAATGAGTCTCTTCCTTTGACCTAATGGAATCTTTAATTTTTCTTGTTACAAGAGTCCACTGGAGGCAAAGTCGTGAGACCGGCCAGTCCAGCAGAAAGAAACCCTCCCACCCTCCCACTTCACCAATGTCAGAATGAACAAAATGCAGTCCTGGGTGTAATTGAGAGCAGAAACAATAACAACAGAATCCAACCCCTGTAATCAATTGTGAACTTGTTGCTGTCTCAGCAGGTACGAGGAAACACAGACTCCCTTCCCACACTCGAGAGCAGGTGAACGGCCTCTCCCCAGTGTGAACTCGCCCGTGGGACATCAAGCTAGATAATTGATTGAATTCCTTCCCACACTCGGAGCAGCTGAATGGCTTCTCCCCAGTGTGAACTCGCTGGTGTCTCCGCAGTGTGGATGATTCACAGAATCCCTTCCCACACTGAGAGCAGATGAACGGCCTCTCCCCAGTGTGAAGTGGGTTCCCTTATCTGATTGACAGATTCATGTGCAGGCTGAATCATTGAGTGAATCCCTTCCCACATTTAGAGCAGATGAATGGCCTCCCCAGTGTGAACCCTCTGGTGTGTTTGCAGGGTGAATGACTGACTGAATCCTTTCCCACAGAGAGAGCAGCTGAATGGTCTCTCCCCAGTGTGAATGCGCCAATGAGCTTTCAGTGCAGATGGGGCTTTGAATCCCTCACCACAGTTAGGCATTTCCACTGTTTCTCCATATTTTGGGTCTCCTTGTGTCTCCCTAGGTCAGACAATTGAAGCCTTACCCACACACAGAACACGTGTACGGTCTCTTCCCGCTGTGAATAGTGCGATGTTTTTTTCAGGCTGTGTAACTGTTAAAGCTCTTTCCACAAGTCAGTGCTCTGGAACACACTCACTCGGGTGTGTGTGTCTCGGTGCTTTTCCAGTCACACTGATCTTTAAAATCTTTTGAAGCTGACAGATAAGACCAGCATTGCTCCTTCAAGATTCGAAGGCCAATGATATTCAGGTACCAAAGAATTGAGTGACTGTCAGATCCAGACAACATGTATTAGATTTCTGTCTGTAATTCGTCCTCTTCAAATCTCCTGTTAAAACAATTTACAAAATACATCACTGTCAGTACAGGATAGAAATTCAGAACAGACAATTCTAGTTCTTCTGGAACATTCTTTCCACTCATTCCCCAAATGCTGTAAATCTCCATCCCACACACTCTCCCTCCATTCTCACTCTGCTTTATCTAATATTCACCCTCCCAATTCTGCTGAAGGTGCTGATTCAGGCTGATTGACAGATTCATGCTCACGGTTTCCTGTCCTGGACACAGCGACCATAACAAATAGGAGCTGCGGTCAGCCATTTGGCCCTTTGAACTTGCTCAATCCTGTAATGAGCCCAATGGCCGATCTAGCTCAGCACCATTTCCCCACACTATCCCCCATATTTGGTGACTTCAACATCTTGAAACTTATCAATCTCGATCTGGAAAATACTTGATGACTGAGGCTCCACAGTCCTCTGGAGTAGAGAATTCCAAAGCTTCATCATATCCTCAAGTGAAGAATTCACTCCTCATCTTAATTTTTCAGTCCATTTTCCTACCTGTTCCCCGTGACCCTCAACTCCCTCACCAATCATAAATCTGTCTAGTTTCACGGCGCCGAGGTCCCAGGTTCGATCCGTGTGGAGTTTACACAAAATCCCCATGTCAGCGTGGGCCTCATCTCAACAACCCAAAGATGTGCAGAGTAAGT
Organism: Scyliorhinus torazame; assembly: GCF_047496885.1. Classification (NCBI taxonomy): domain Eukaryota; kingdom Metazoa; phylum Chordata; class Chondrichthyes; order Carcharhiniformes; family Scyliorhinidae; genus Scyliorhinus; species Scyliorhinus torazame. Next base: position 170,311,733 of record NC_092711.1, read on the forward strand.
GGATTGGCCATACTAAATTGTCCCTTAATTGGAAAAAACATGAATTGGGTACTTTAAATTTAAAAAAAGATGTTTTGGTGAGGGGGGGGGGGGGTCACAATCAAATCCAATTACTAGCAGCATGTACTTTGTGTCATGTTGAGGTCAATGTCCACCCCCTCACTTTTCCTCCCAGTTGCAGGAGGTTGGAGACTGGGCTCCTGGAGAATTAATGGTGGCCGCAGTTCCCACAATTCCTCCCGTGCTGAAGAAACTGCTCTATCCACCGCACGGGAGAGCGGGTGACCGGAACTGCACATGTCCAAGGGAGAGAGGCCCTCAATTGAAAAAAAAGATTGGGCACATTAAATTCAAAAAAATAATTCAGTCCAATTCATCCTTGAATATATTGAATGACTCCCAGACTCCACTGGTCCCTGGGGGAAAATTATTCTGGAGATTAACACCCTCTGAGAGAAGAGATGACTGGAAATATATAACGTGGCTACAGTACAATATTACAAGACTAGAAATAATAATAAATGTACTTTACATAACCATAAATAATATATCTAATCTGTACCATAGAACAACACTGGATATTTCTCTGTATGATATTAATTTCCTGTCCCCTTAAATGTCAGCCATCCCCGGGGGAAAGCAGCCCTTTAATTGTGAACATTAGGAAAGAGACCATCCTTTTAGCCAGACAAATAAATGTGTCAAGCTGAGGGAGCAAAGGATGTCAATGACTTTAAGAGAGAGAGACCTGGCCAAGCTTTGCAGAGTCTGCACCCTCCTTGGATTCACTTCCTTTCCCTTCAGTTGCTGCAAGTCACCAATTGAAGGTCAGAATGAGAAAAGAAATGGAAAGGGGGAGAAAAGAATGTGTTTTACTCACAGATGTTGGAGACAGGAGGACGTTTCAGTAGTTGTGAAGCTCAATAGTCATTCATACAAACCCGCGCTCTGATTGGTTGGAGGACCAGAGTCTTTCCATTCCTCCCAGTTTCTCATTGGCGAACACCTGAGCAGGCAGGTCAGAGGGTGGGCTCTCCTCTGCGCTGCGCAGTTCCCTGTCTCCCTTGGTCATGCGCAGTCCCGGGCTGGGTGGAGATAGCGATCACCGAGCGGCTTCTCGATCTGGCCCGAAGCGTCAGCCGGTTGCCTGGAAACCTTGTCTGCTGATGTGCATGGGGGGGCGGGGGCGGGCCGCCGTGTGCGCCCGCCGGGCCTGCGCACTGGAGCCCGGAGATGTCACCGCGGAGCAGTGATTCAGGCAGGGCTCCATTGGGACGTCACAATGACTCAGAGGGGCGTTCCCAGCACACAGTCCCCATTGGGAGCAACATCCCTGGTCACAGAAACAAAATACTCTTAATTGGACAACAGCTCAGCGTCGGGAGGTCAAATACGCGCCCACCCCGACGAGGGTCGAGGTCTGCCCCTTCATTGTCTCCATGAGGGAGATTGGCCAATAGGAACCTGTGGAGGACCGGATAGGCGCTGATCCTCCAGCCAATCAGAGTTTGGGGCCTGTGTCACTGGCTGCACGGAGTTTCCTTTACTGTCTGCCCAGCAAACCTGCTGCTCCTCTCGCTTCACACAGACTGAAACTGCCTCTAACCCTTGTAAGTAAAACACTTTCTTTTCTCCCCATTAAATTCATGTTCTCATTCTCACCTTCACATGGTGACTTGTTTAAATCCTCAGGCCCAGATGAGATGTTTCCCAGGCTGCTGTGGGCCGCAAGAGAGGAGATTGCAGAGGCTCTGAGAATAATTTTCAAATCTCTGGTCACAGGAGCGGTGCCAGAGGAAGGAGGACAGATAATGTGGTGCCATTATTCAAGAAGAGAAGTAGGGTAAATCCAGGAGATTACAGACCAGTGAGTTTAACGTGAGTGGTCAGGAAATAAATATCCTGAGGGACAGAATTAATCTCTGTTGCGGAGGCAAGAATTAATCAAGGATAGTCAGCATGGCTTTGTCAAATAATTTTATAATTTGGAGTTTTAAAATAATTTTTATTAAAGAAAAGGAAAGATTATGTCTTATAAAGACCAACCCAAACAAAGGCTGGAATAGGTTTCTGAGCAGCAATAGCAGTGCCTCTGGTTCTGCTCCAGAACAAGGAGATGGAGCAGAGGTTGTGGACAGGGCACGTTCTGCACAATGTCCTCTGCCAATTTGGAGACTTGGAGTCAGACCTCTACATGCTGCTTGACAGTGAAGGGGACTGACTGTCTGACAAGCCAGCCAATCCACTCAGCATCTCAATGTACACCCTCACCAGTGCCTATTAAAATCCTCATCTGATCCACCCATAGCACCACCCATCTGTGACCTCACCCTCCAATGAACTGGCAAGCAAACTATATTTCACCCTGACCTGGATCCAGTTCCAGTGTTTCACCACAGCTGATCCCAACTCTATCGTGGCCGCTAAGTTTGTGCAGTGTCGTATCTGAGCTGGTGGCAGAGAGGGACAGATCAAATGGCTATGTGTCTTCATGAAGTGCTGAACTGTTGCACTCTCTTTTCATCTTTGACCTGCTGTGGCTGAACAGGCAGCATTTTCACGATGGGCCGAAGGGCAGCTTTCTGTGCTGTAAAACTCTATGACTCTAAGTTTTTGGGTCTCTGAAAGCAAGAAATCAGAAAGGGAAAGTTGGTTTGAAGGAAGAGAGTGGGGGGTTGGAAAGGAAGAGATCTAAGGTGTACACTTTGTGGAGTTTGCTCGTTCTCCCCCTGTCTGCGTGTTGTTATGGGTCAGAGTTTAGAGAACCCCAAAGTGTAGCATGGAGTTCAACTGACCCACAACTTTTAATAGATTGTGGTGTGGGGAGCACACGGCTCACTCTACAGCTGTGATACAGCATAAATGGACAAGTATTTTTTTAAACAAAACTATGTTTATTCTATCAACTCAAGTTAACCTTTTTAAAACAACCATTGAATATCTGAACACCCATTAATTCAAAGATAAGCCCCAAAGACTAGGTAATAGTTTCAGCTGTCCTTTTAACATCCAAATGACTTAACCAGCCTTCAATCAGGAGCACATTAGGTTACATTCAATATATATAGTGAGAAAGAGTTCAACCGTACTGCTGCTTTTGGTTACTTCAGCTACAGCCCCTTTGTTTTCTTCATGCAGCTCCCTGAAAACAAACACACCCAAGCTGCTCTCTCAAACTGAAACTCAAAAAGCAGAAGTAGAGCTCCGCTCCCCCCACACTCTGACATCACTTCAGGAACATGAGCAGTTCCATTTCTTAAATGTACATTTCTTAAACACCCATTTCTTAAAGGTACTCTCACATGACAGGGAGTTTCCTCCAGGTGCTCCAGTTTCCTCCCACAGTCCAAAGATGTGCAGGATAGGTGGATTGGCCATGAACAACTGCCCCTTAGTGTCCAAAAGGTAGGTGGGTCTAAGGGAATAGAGATGGGGAGTGGACCTGGGTAGCATGCTCTATCGGAGGGTCGGTGCAGAAGGATTCTGTGGATTCAATTTCATTTGAATTTTCCGAGTGTGTAGTTGAGGGTAGTGCAGGTGATAATAATCTTTATTGTCACAAATAGGCTTACATTAACACTGCAATGAAGTTACTGTGAAAATCCCCAAGTCGCCACATTCTGGCGCCTGTTCAGGTACACTCAGGAGAATTCAAAATGTCGAATTCACCTAACAAGCACGTCTTTCGGGACTTGTGGGAGGAACCCACGCAGACACGGGGAAAACGTGCAGACTCCACACTTAGTGACCTAAGCCGGGAATCGAACTTGGGTCCTTGGCGCTGTGTAGCAACAGTGCTAACCATTATGTTACCATGTCGTGTTCAGCTAACTGGTCTGTAATTCCGTTTCTCACCCTTCTTAAAAAAGTGAATCCCTTCCCACACTAAGAGCAGGTGAATGGCCTCTCCCCAGCGTGAACTGGCCGGTGTATCCAATCCTCACCATTGAGGTGATAGTATTTCCAATCAGTAAGGCTACTCCACCCCCTCTGCCATATTCTCTGTCCCTCCTGTAAACTTTATAACCGGTATATTTGGTACCCAGTCCAGACCGTCCTGCTGCTTGTTTTTGAAACTGTGTTGCGTTCCCCTGAGGCCTTCCCCTCCCCCTCCATTTGTTAGTTTAAAGTCTTTGTGACCTCCCTATTTATCCTTTCCACACTGGTCCCAGATCGGTTCAGGTGGAGACCGTCCCAACGGTACAGATCTCTCCTGTCCCAATACTGATGCCAGTGCCCCATGAAATGGAACCCCTCTTTCCCGTACCACTCCTTTAACCACGTGTTTACTTCCCTAATTTTCTCATCCCTGTGCCAATTTGCACATGGCTCGGTGAATAATCCAGAGATTATAACCCTTGGGACCTGTTCTTTAATTTTGTTCCTAGTTCCTTATATTCCCAAACAGGTCCTCTTTCCGAGTCTTGCTGATGTTGTTTGTCCCAACGTGGACCCCAACAACTGGATCCTCCCCCTCCCTCTCCAATATCCTTTGAAGCTGGTTAGAGATGCCCCTCACCCTGTCACCGGACAGGCAACATACCATGTGGGACTCTCGGCCCTGCTTCCAAAGGATGTTATCAGTTCCCCTAATTATAGAAACCCCGACAACTACCACTTCCTCCCCCCCGCTTGAATGGCCTCCTGTACCAGGGTGCAGTGGTCAGATAGCTCATCCTTCCTACAGTCACTGCTCCGATACCCTGCCCCTCCGAGTCCGCTCCCTTGAGACTCGGCTGTGAATCCCCGAGATAAGGTTTTTGTACTCACAGCTCCGAAACTCCGTCCCTCCGAGTCCACTCCCTGGAGACTAGGTATGGGGAATTGGTCTATACGGCTCTGGTCAGACCCTATTTGGAGTATTATGAGCAATTTTGGGTCCTCTAATCTCAGGAATGACGTATGAGGAACTCTGACGGTTGAGGACTCTGGGTGTGTTAACGTTGGAGTTTAGAAGGATAAGGGGGGGATCTTATTGAAATTTACAGGATACTGCGAGGCCTGGATAGAGTCGACGTGGAGAGGATGTTTCCACTTGAAAGAAAAACTAGAACCAGAGGACACAATCTCAGTCTAAATGGACGATCATTTAAAACAGAGATGAGGAGGAATTTCTTCAGCCAGTGGGTGGTGAATCTGTGGAACTCTTTGCCGCAAAGGGCTGTGGAGGCCAAATCATTGAGTGTCTTTAAGACAGAGATAGATAGGTTCTTGATTAGTAAGGGGATCAAGGGTTATGGAGAGAAGGCAGGAGAATGGGGATGAGAAATGTATCAGCCATCATTGAATGGCGGAGTAGACTCGATTGGCCAAGTGCCCTAATTCTGCTTCTATGTCTTATGGTTCTTGTTGTATTGGAGCTGAGGTATTGGGGAATGAGAGAGGAAAGAATGGTCCAAAGAAATTAGAATTATCTGTTCTGAATTTCTATCCTGGACTGAGTATTGACTTTTGTCAACTCCTTTTACAGATATTACAAGAGGAGGAATTACAGACAGAAATCTCAATTGTCACATCTCGGTCTTACAGAGTCACTCGATACCTTGGGATCTGAGTATCATCGGCCGTTGAATCTAGAAGGAGAATTGTTTACCCAATCTGTCGGCATCAAAACATTTTAAACATCAGTGTGACTGGAAAAGCACCGAGACACACACACCCGAGTGAGAGTGTTCCAGAGCACTGACTGTGGAAAGAGCTTTAACCAGTTACACAGCCTGAAAACACATCGCACCATTCACAGCGGGGAGAGACCATACACGTGTTCTGTGTGTGGACGAGACTTCATGTCCAACATGGAGAGACACGAGGAGATGCAAAACATGAGGAAACCGTGGAAATGTGGGGACTGTGGGAAGGAATACAGAATCCCATCTCAGCTGGAGATTCATCGACGCAGTCATACTGGGGAGAGGCCGTTCACCTGCTGTGTGTGTGAGAAGGGATTCACTCAGTTCTCTAGCCTGAAGAAACACCAACGGGTTCACACTGGGGAGAGGCCATTCACGTGCTCTCAGCGTGGGAAGGGATTTACTCAGTTATCCCACCTGCAGAGTCACCAGCGAGTTCACACTGGGGAAAGGCCGTTCAACTGCTCACAGTGTGGGAAGGGATTCAGTGATTCATCCTCCCTGCGGACACATAAGCGAATTCACACTGGGGAGAGGCCGTTCACCTGCCCTCAGTGTGGGAAGGGATTCCCTTGGTTACCGGAGCTGAAGAAACACCAGCAAGTTCAAACTGGGGAGAAACCATTCACCTGGTCTCAGTGTGGGAAGGGATTCACTCAGTTATCCCACCTGAAGAATCACCAGCGAATTCACACGGGGGAGAGGCCGTTCATCTGCTCCCAGTGTGGGAAGGGATTCAGTGATCCATCCAACCTGCAGAGTCACCAGCGCGTTCATGCTGGGTAGAGTCCGTTCACCTCTCAATGTGGGAAGGGAATACATGATTCATGGCACCTGCTGAGACACCAAGTTCCCAGTTGATTACAGGGGTTGGATTCTGCTGTTATTGTTTCTGCTTCAATTACATCAAGGACAGCATTTTGTTCATTCTAACTGTTGGTAATATGGGGATGGCCGTAGGTTTTCTTTCTGCTGGACTTGGCAGTCTCACCACTTTGCCTCCAGTGGGCTGACGCTCTTCGAGCCTTGTTGCAACTACTTGGTTTAAAATTTCACAAGGATCAGAGTGAAAGGGTGTTTGAAAGTTAGAAGATATTTAGTTTGAATTTCCGTTTGGATGCCCCCAGATCCTGCCACATTGCCATGAAGATGGTGGTTACAAGTTTTTTTTGTTTAATTTATCTGGGTGTTTCTCACAAAAGAAAACTATCAGGGTATGAGGGGCAAGTTGTCTGAGGTGGACTGGGAAACCACATTAAATGATATGATGGCAGACAGGCAATAGCTAATATTTAAGGAATTATTATATATCTACTGGGAGCTCAGTTAGCTCAGTTGGCTGGATGGCTAATCATGATGTGGAGTGACTCCAAAAGCAGGGGTGCAAGTGTCGTACTGGCTGAGGTTATCCATGAAGGGTCCACCTTCTCTACATTGCTCCTCGCCTGAGCTGTGGTGACCCTCAGGTTAAATCACCAGTTATCTCTATCTCTCTCTCTCTCTCTCTCAAAAGGGAGAGCAGCCTATGGTCCTCTGGGACTTTGGCAACTTTCATTTCACATATATAAACCAAATATAGATTACTTTAGGGAACAAAAATCCAACCGGAAAAGTAATGCCACCGTGGCTAACAAGAAAAGTTAAAGATTCCATTAGATCAAAGGAAGAGGCTCATAAAGTGGCCGCAATAGTAGAAAACCTGAGGATTGGGAACTTGTTTTAGAATTTAGCAAAGGAGGACCAAGAAACTGATGAGGAGAAAATAGAATATGAGAGCAAACTGACAATAAACATAAAAAACGACTGGAAAAGCTCCAATAGGAATGTGAACAGGAAAAGATTGGCAAAGACCAATGTGGGTACATTCCAGACAGAGACAGGAGAGTTTATAATGGGGGATAAGGAAATGGCAGAGAAACTAAATGTGTGTTTGTCTTCATGGAGGAAGATACAGAAATTGTCCTAAAAACACGGGAGAACCAAGGGACCAGTGAGCACGAGGAACTGAGATTAGTATTAGTGAAAAAGTAGCACTGGAGAAATTAATGGGGTTGAAAGTTAATAAATCCCCAAAAGTTGATGCTCTACATCCCAGAGTGTTGAAAGAGGTGGCTGTAGAGATAGTGGATACATTGGTGATCACCTTTCAAAATTCTATAGATTCTGGAATGGTTCCTGCAGATTGGAAGGTGGTAAATGTAACCCCCATATTTAAGGAGAGAGAAAACGGGGAACCACAGACCCATTAGCCTGACATCAGTAGGAGGGAAAATGCTAAAATCTATTAGAAAGCATGTGATAACATACGAATTAGGAGCTGGCCACTCGGCCCCTCAAGCCTGCTCCACCATTCAATACGTTCCCGGCTGATCTGATTGTAACCTCAACTCCACATTCCCGCTGTCGCCCAGATAACCTTTCACCCCCTTGCTTGGCAAGAATCCATTCAGCTCTGCCTTCAAAATATTCACAGACTCTGCTTCCACTGCCCTTTGAGGAAGAGAGTTCCAAAGAATCACAACCCTTGGAGAGAAAAAGTTCTCAACTGCCGTAAATGGGCAACTTATTACTTTTAAAGTGACTCCAATTTCTAGATTCTCCCACAAGAGGAAACATCCTTTCCACATCCACCCTGTCAAGGCCCCTCAGGATCTTATACGGTTCAATCAAGTCACCTAAACTCCATCGGACACAAGCCAAGCCTGTCCAATCATTCCTCATAAGACCAGCCTCCAATTCCAGGTATGAGTCCAGTAAGCCTTCTCTGAACTGCTTCCAACACATTTACATCATTGCTTAAATCAGAGCAATACTGTACACAGTGCTCCAGATGTGGTCTCACCAATGTCCTGTATAACTGAAGCATAATCTGTATTATTTTTGTATTCAATTCCCCTCACAATAAACAATAACATTCTATTAGCTCTCCTAATTACTTGCTGTACCTGTATACTCGCCTTTTGTGACTCATGCTCTTGGACATCCAGATCCCTCTGAATCTCAGAGCTCTGCAATCTCTCACCATTGAGTTACATTTTTATATTCTTCCTGCCAAAATGGACAATTTCACATTTTCCCACATTATACTCTGTTCGCCAGATCTTTTCCCACTCACATAACCTATCTACATCACTTTGTAGTCTACCTTCTGTCCCCTTCACAATTTAGTTTCCTACATATCTTTGATCATTGGAATATAGGAGCAGTAATTGGCCATTCAGCCCATCGAGTCTGCTCCACCTTTCAATACGATCATGGCTGATCATCCAGTTCAATCCCTTTTCCCCACACTATCCCCATATCCCTTTGTGTTATTGGGATTTAGAAATCTGACAGTCTCTGCTTTAAACACACTCAATGACTGAGCTCCCACAGCCCTCTGGGGTAGAGAATTCCAAAGATTCACAACCCTCTGAATAAAGAAATGTCTCCTCCGAGACCGTTCCTAAATGGCTTCCCCCTTATTTTAAAATTGTGTCCCCTGGTTCTAGACTCTCCAGCAGGGGAAAAATCTCACCTGCACCCACCCTGTCTATTACTTTAAGTATTTTGTAGATTTCAATGCGATCCCCTCTCATTCTTTAAAACTCTAGAGAATACAGGCCCAGTTTCCCCAATCTCTCTTCATGGGACAGTCCTGCCAACCCTGGAACAAGTCTGGTGAACCTTCATTGCCCTCCCTCTGTGGTAATAATACCTTTCCTAAGGTAAGGGGAGTAAAACTGCACACAGTACTCCAGCTGTGGTCTAACCAAGGTTCTATACTATTGAAGCAAGTCTTCACTACTCCTGGACTCAAATCCTCTTGTGATAAAGGCCAACATCCCATCAGCCTTCCTAATAACTTGCTGCACCTGTATGTTAGCCTTCGGTGACTTATTGATGAGGACACCCAGGTCCCTTTGTACATCTGCACTTTCTAATCTCTGACCATTTCAGAAATACTCTGCTCATCGGTTCCTCCTACCAAAGTGATCATCTTACATTTTTCCACATTATCTGTCATGTCCTTGCCCACTCACTAAGTCTGTCCAAATCCTCCTGTAGCCGTTTTACATCTTCCTCACAACACACATTCCCACCCAGCTCTGTGTCATCTGTGAACTTGGAAATATTACATTTAGCCCCCACATCCAAATCATTGTATAAACTGTGAACAGCTGGGGCCCAAGTACTGAACCTTGTGATACCCCACTAGTCACAACCTGCTACGGTGAGAATGACCCATTTATTCCTCCTCTCTGTTTTCTGCCTGTTAGCCAATCCTCAATCCATGCCAGTATATTACCTCCTATCCCATGTGGTTTCATTTTGCTAACTGACCTCTGACTGCACAATGGTTAGCACAGCGCCTCACAACGCCAGACACCGGGGTTCGATTCCAACCTCGGGCAACTGTGTGTGTGGAGTTTGCACGATCTCCCCGTGTGTGAGGATTTCCTCCGGGTGCTCCGGTTTCCTCCCACAGGCCCAAGAAGTGCAGGTTAGGTGGATTGGCCATTCTAAATTGTCCCGAGGTGGGGTTACGGGGATTGGCTGGGGAATTGTGATTAGGTACGGTGCTCTTTCACAGGGTCGGTGCAGACTCGATGGGCCAAATGGCCTCCTGCAGGGATTGTTGATTCTATGAACTCCTGTGGGGTGTTTATCAAAAGCTTTCTGAAAATCCAAGTGAACTACATCCACAGACGCCCCTTTATCAATTCTGATAGTAACATCCTCAAAAACCCCAAATGGTTCATCAAACATTATTTCCTATTCCAAAATCCATGTTTTGTTTTTTTTAATCCACCGACCCTGCGCATCTTTGGGTTGTGGGGACGAAACCCATGCAAACACAGAGAGACTGTGCAAACTCCACACAGACAGTGACCCAGAGCCAGGATCGAACCTGGGACCTCGGCACAGTGAGGCTGCAGGGCTAACCCACTGTGCCACCATGCTGCCCTCTAAATCCATGTTTATTCTTATCCAGGTGTCCATTTATCACATCCTTTATAATAGATTCTGGTATTTTCCCAATACTGATGTCAGGCTAACAGGTCTGCAGTTCACCATTTTCTCTCTCCCTCTCTTCCTGAACAATGGGGTGACATTTGCTACCTTCAATCTGCAGGAACCATTCCAGAATCTATAGAATTGTGGAAGATGATCACAATGTATCCACTATCTTTATATCATCACTTTTGACTGGTTCTGAGACACTTCCGTTTGGATTTCTGGTACAGAGTAAGTATAACCGTGGAATGGAATTTTAGATTGTGTAAAAGGACAAGTTCTATTTTATAAATAAAGGAGGTTTCTGGCATAAAATAGTGTTCGTTAATGTTGCTTCTGAGGCATCACGGCGACACAGTGGTTAGCACTGCTGCCTCACGGCACCGAGGAGCCGGGTTCAATCCCGCCCTGGGTCACTGTCTGTGTGGAGTTTGCACATTCTCCCTGTGTCTGCATGGGTCTCACCCCCACAAACCAAAGATGTGCAAGATAGGTGGATTGGCCACACTAAATTGCTCCTTAATTGGAAAAATTAAAAACAAAATGTTGCTTCTAGTTTGTTTGCTGCAGTAAAACCCATTAAACCGTAAGTCCTGTTGTGTGATCCTTTCAACTGTTGAGTTGGAATTGATTTTTTTTAAAGTTACTGATCTGTACAGAGATCCTAATCCACAAGTTATGACTTCCCATTTGAGCCTCAGGCAGTTTTCTGGCTCACTATTCTTGTGTCAGTGACAGCCAGGAGATGGAGCTGAGGGCTGAATTTAGTTGAGAACAATGGGGCCTGCACCCCAGTTGGGACACTGCCATGGGCATCGTACGAATAGAGAGATGGGAATATGCTGGAGGACTGACTGGGAAATGGACCTCCAACCAATTAGGACACAGAAGGAGGTGACCAGGGCTGGTAGTGACGTCACCCCCGGTATTCAGTGCCCCGGTGTCCAAAGTGGGGAGTCACGGGAACAGAGTAAAGAGAAACCATTTGGGTTCTGAACATTGTGAACATCCTTTTACTCTGCTTGCTATTTATCCTCAAGTAATTTCCTGTTAGTTTTTTTAACCATGTTGTTTCATTAATAAACAATTAATAGTAACAATATTTGATTTAGCTGGATTTTATATGATTAGATTGATGTAGTTCAGGGAAAGTGAGTGAGAGGAGTTGACAGGATCTTTCACAGAAAATGAGTCCTTCTAAGGTGATTGGCAAAGGAATGAGAAGGGTGGAGGAGATTTGATTTTTCTTTTTAAAAATAAATAAATTTAGAGTACCCAATTATTTATTTTCCCAATTAAGGGGTAATTTAGCATGACCAATCCATGTAACCTGCACATCTTTGGGTTGTGGGGGTGAAACCCACGCAGGCATGGGGAGAAAGTGGAAACTCCTCACGGACAGTGACCCAAGGCTGGGATTCGAACCCGGGTCCTCAGCGCCGCAGTCCCAGTGCTAACCACTGCGCCACATGCTGCCCCTATGATTTTTCTTTTGACACACAAAATGGGGTTCAGGAAGTCAATTTTGATTGACTCATTTATTGAGGCTCCTTGAGGGAGTAACAAGGGATGTCAATAAAGGGGAACCTGCAGATGTGGTTTATTTACATTTCCAGAAAGTATTTCCCAAGGTGCCTGATAGAAATCAGATTTTCTGGTCATCTATAGATAAGACAGATAAAAGGTTTAATGAAGAAATCCTGGTTGGAAAAATCCTTCAGAGTAATTAACTAAATCCTGCCTGTGAGGGGGTTCGAAATGAAGACAGAGGATTTAAATCGGAAATTGGATTGACATTTGAGAGAAATGAACTTGCAGGGCTACAGGGATAGAACGGGGCAATGAGACTGACTGGCTGGCTCCAGAGCCAACAGGGAATCAATGGACTGAATGGCCTCCTTCTCTATCCTCATGACTCAAATCTAAAATATATTAACCATGAGCGTGAGAAAAAGCTGAATACTTGGGAATTAATCAGATAAGACTCAATGTTCACATTTTGCAAGTTGTTTGAAAACTGCGAGCGAGTGCAAGGCCAAATAGCAGAAAAGACCCTTTGTGTTATGAAAAACTGGGCTGACATCCCAGTTCCGTTTCGATGGTAACGGCTAGTCAGACAATAGTGATAATTTCTGGTGGGAATGTGTTTTGTTCAGACCATCATGGAAAATTACAGCAAATTGTTTATCTCTTAAATTTGACAGACAGACACATTGGTCGAATTAAGTGAATTATAAATTAGTTAAAACCACTCACAGCTGTAAAAAGGGCAAAACTTTAAAGATAGTAATCTCCTTAAAAAGATCAATTGTCAGGATGAGACCTCATTCCGGAATCATTCTTACCTAATCTCTGAAACCTATTCTCTTGCTTGCTTCTGCTAAATCACCATTTTTCTTTTGTTTAAATCACTCATTTAATAGTGCGTATTATGATTTGAAGAATAACCGAGTTGTATTTTAGAACTCAACCTCTGTATTTGCCAAAGACAATTGATCTGACTAGCTTGTTGCAGGGCTAGTTGGAACTTCTCAAATTTTGTATGGAAAATTGACTTTACCAGTAGACACTAAAGTTGACGAATAAAGTTTCAAATAACTTTACCAATATTGCAGTCTGGAATCTCTGTTTTTTGGGAACTAAGAAGGGATAATGCACATCCAGGGTTCCGAACAGACATAGAGATCCATCAATTGGCGTAGTCCCATCAAAGATCACTGCCTCGTTTCAAATTTCACAAGGATCACAGAGTGAAAGGGGTGTTTGGAAGTGAGAAGGTATTCAGTTTGCATTTCTGTTTGATCCTCCAAAATCATGTCACATTGCCATGAAGATGGTGGTTACTTCGGGCGGGATTCTCCCATTGCCGACACCGAAAACGGGTTCGCTGATCAGCCGGAGAATCCATTTTTGCCAGTGCCGTTTTTCCGATGCTCTGCCCCTCACAAATGGCGGACTCCAGTGCTGCCAGTTGGGGGGCGGGGGGGGGGGGGGGGGGGGGCTTTGGCGGGGGCTGGTCTGCCGGTTGTGTTTTTTAACCATGTTGTTTCATTAATAAACAATTAACAGTAAAAATATTTGATTTTGCTGGGTTTTTCATGATTAGATTGATATAATTCAGGAAAAGTGGGTGAGAGGAGTTGGCAGGCTCTTTAACAGAAAGTGTGTCCCTCTAAGGTGATTGGCAAAGGAACCAGAGGGGTAGAGGAGATTTGATTTTTCTTTTGACACACAAAATGGGGTTCAGGAAGTCAATTTTGATTGACTCATTTATTAAGGCTCCTTGAGGGAGTAACATGGGATGTCAATAAAGGGGAACCTGCAGATGTGGTTTATTTACATTTCTAGAAAGTATTTCCCAAGGTGCCACATCAAAGGTCACTGCACAACATAAGAGCTCATGGTGTAGAGGGCAACATATCAGCAGGGGTAGAGGATTGGTTAGCTCACAGGAAGCAGAGTGGGTATAAATGGGTCATGTTTGGGTTGGTAAGATGTGACAAGTGAAGTATCACAAGGATCAGTGCTGGGCCCTTAACTATTCACAATCTATATTAATGAGTTGGATGCGGTTAAATTTGATGATGACACAAAGAGGGATTGGAAATTAATTTGGCAAGTGGACTTCAGGTGAATGCAAAGGGCATCAAATAGGTTAAGTGAGTGGGAACAAATTAACAGCTGAAGCATAACTTGGGAAAATATTAACGTGTCCACTTTGGCTGGAAGGATTATAAAAAGCAATATTAGTTAAATGGAGAGAGATTACAGAACTCTGAGGCACAGAGGGATCTGGGTGTCCTGGTACAGGAATCACAAGTTAGTTTGTCGTGTTACGACACCCTGGGCTAGTGCGCGGTCAATTCCAGCCCCACGTGCCCCAGAGTCACAGCACAAGTGATTTAACCAATAATTATTATAAAAATACCCGATGTCTTTGGCCCTTGGCTGCCCAATAATCAGGTGGTTGCAAATGTAAATATGATTACTATTTATTTATAAAAAGAACTAAAATAAAATATGCAGCAAACACAACTGGTTAACTATAAGCCAATTCCTAATTCCCACTTTAACCTGCCCCCAGCCTCTACACACACACATAGACAGACAAACACAGAGGGGTGGAAAGGGATAAAATCATAAGTGAAAAAAATTATTTTTTCAGATGGTGGTTTTCAGCACACTTTTCTTCACAGCAAGCTTGCAGATTAAAGTAATTAGTTTACAGCCTGTACTGGTCTTCTCTGTAGATTAATTTGTTCAGGTTCTCTGTAGTTTAGAAATGCAGTACTCACACTTTTATGGAGAGGCACCTCACCTCTGTTCAAACGTTTCTTTCAGTTTGTGGTTTATATTCAGGTCTCCATGGTTTCAGGAATACAGCACCCACAGGCTATCTGGGAAGAGAGATAGCACTCACAGCTGCTTTCTGGAGAGAGAGTTAGTCAGTTCTGCCTCGTGTGCTGCTGGAATCAAACTGAAAGCTTGGGTCTCTGAAAAACATCCCAGTGGGATAGGATCCAATCACCGCCTGTTAGGTGGATTGGCCACGCCAAATTGCCTTTTAATTGGGAAAAAAAGAATTGGGTATTCTAAATTTACTTTTAAAAAGAAAAAAATTAAAATCAGGCAGAGATATGTCTAATGTTTTTATATGGTACATTTAATATAATATTTATGGTTCTGTAATTAAGTACATTTATTATTGTTTCTAGTTGTGTAATAATGTATGCAGTTACATTATATATTTCCAGTCTTCTCTTCCCTCAGAGGGTTATTAGTCTCTGGATTTCTCTTCCAAAGGGACCAGTGGGGTCTGAGGGTCATTGAATATATTCAAGGATGAGTTAGCTAGATTTTTAATTGACAAGGGAGTCAAGGGTTATGGGCAACAAGTCGGAAAATGGAGAGAAAGCTGAGATGAGGAGGAATTTCTTCACTCGAGGATGTGGCGAAGATCTGGAATTCTCTACCCCAGAGGACTGTGGAACCTCAGTCATCAAGTATTTTCAGACTGAGATTGACAGGTTTCTCGATATTGAACATATCGATGGGGGATAGTGTGGGAAAATGGTGCTGAGGTAGATCGGCCAATTAGCTCATTTAATGGTTGAGCAGGTTCTATGGACTGAATGGCTGAATGCAGCTTCTATTTGTTATGATCTGTGTTCTGACAGGAAGTGATGATCATGGATCTGTCAATCAGCCTGAATCAGCACCTTCAGGAGATTTGGGAGGGTTAATATCAGATACAGCAGAGTGAGAATGGAGGGAGGGTGTGTGGGATGGAGATTTACAGCATTTGGGGAAAGAAAGAACGTTCCAGAGAAACTAGAATTGTCTGTTCTGAATTTCTATCCTGTACTGACAGTGATATTTTTTGTAAGTTGTTTTTACAGGATATTAGAAGAGGAGGAGTCACAGACAAAAATTGCAAGCGTCAAGTCTCGATCTGACAGTCACTCGATTCCTTTGGACCTGAATACCATCGGTCTTTGAATCTAGAAGGAGAAATGTTTGCCCGTTCTGTAGGCTTCAAAATATTTTAAACATCAGTGTGACTGGAAAATCACCGAGACACACACACCCGAGTGAGAGTGTTCCAGAGCACTGACTGTGGAAAGAGCTTTAACCAGTTACACAGTCTGAAAGAATATCACGCCATTCACAGCGGGGAGAGACCATATATGTCGGTTCTGTGTTGTCAAGGCTTCAGCTGATTGTCCAACCCGGAGAGACACAGATTCAAAATATGGACAGACCGTGGAAATGTGGAGATTGTGGGAAGGGATACGGAGCCCCATCTGCACTAGAGGCTCATCGGCGCATTCACACTGGGGAGAGGCCATTCTCGTGCTCCCAGTGTGGGAAATCATTCACTCAGTTATCCCACCTGCGGACACACCAGCGATTTCACACTGGGGAGAGGCCATTCTCGTGCTCCCAGTGTGGGAAGGGATTCAGTGATTCCTCCACCCTGCACAGACATCAGGCAGTTCACACTGGGGAGAAGCCGTTCACCTGCTCTCAGTGTGGGAAGGGATTCACTCAGCTATTCCCACTGAAGACACACCAGCGAGTTCACACTGGGGAGAAGCCATTCTCCTGCTCTCAGTGTGGGAAGGGATTCAGTTGTTCATCCAACCTGCAGGCACACCAGAGAGTTCACACTGGGGAGAGGCCATTCAACTGCTCTCAGTGTGGGAAGGGATTTACTCAGTTGTCCAACCTGGAGACACACCTGAGAGTTCATACTGGGGAGAAGCCATTCACCTGCTCTCGGTGTGGGAAGGGATTCAGTGTTTTATCCAGCCTTCAGAGACATCAGCGGGTTCACACTGGGGAGAAGCCGTTCATCTGCTCTCAGTGTGGGAAGGGATTTATTCAATTATCCAACCTGCAGACACACCAGCAAGTTCACACTGGGGAGAGGCTGTTCACCTGTTCTCAATGTGGGAAGGGATTTTGTGTTTCATCACATCTGCTGAGACACCAACAAGTTCACAATTGATTGCTGGGGTTGGATTCTGCTGTTCTTGTTTCTGCTTCAATTGCCTCGAGGACGGCATTTTGTTCATTCTGACAGTTGGTCAGTGTGGATTGTTGGAGGGTTTCTTTCTTCTGGACACTTCAGTTTCACAACTTTGCCTCCAGTGGGTTGATGATATTCAAGACTTGTGAATACCTGGGTTTAAATTGCACAATAAAAGAATCACAGAGTGAAAGGGCTTTTGGAAGTTAAAAGATATATAGTTCCCATTTCTGTTTGTTATCCCCTAAATCATGCCATGTTGCCATGAAGATGGGCTGTGGTGGTTACGTGGCTCTTTTGTTTAATGTATCTAGGTGCTTCTCACAGAAGAAAACTTGCAGGGTATGAGGGGCAAGTTGTCTGAGGTGGACGGGGAAACTGATGGGCGACAGGGAATAGATAATAGTTAAGGAATTATTACATATTCAAGGGCCAGTTAGCTCAGTTGGCTGGATGGCTGGTTTGTGATGCGGAGCGACTCCAACAACATGGATTCAACTCCCATATCGACGGAGGTTATCCATGAACCTTGCCCCTCATCTGAGGTGTGGTGACCTTCAGGTTAAATCACCACCAGTCAGCTCTCTCTCTCTCAAAGGGGAGAGCAGCCTACGGTCCTCTGGGCCACTGATGACATTCATTTATTTTTAAAAATAAATTTAGAGCACCCAATTTGTTTTTTCAATTTAAGGGGCAATTTGGCGTGGCCAATTGACCTCCTGGATATCTTTTTGGGTTGTGGGGGTGAGACCCAGGCAGACACTGGGAGAATGTTCAAAGGTGACTTTCATTTCACATGAATGCAACAAATAAAGATTCTTTGTTTTAAATAATATTTTATTGAGGTCTTTGAAAATGTTTATAACAGTAATATAAACAATGACATCAACATGGTAAAATAAATATTTCCCCCATCCCAACCCAATCTTCACACACCTCAACGATACAACAACAACCCTTGGAATATTGCATCTGCTGACATTTTCATTTTCTCCCCAAAAGTCGACGAACGGCTGCCACCCCCGGGTGAATCCTAACATTGACCCTCTTAAGGCGAACTTTATTTTCTCGAGACTGAGAAACCCAGCCATGTCACTAACCCAGCTCTCTACACTCAGGGGCTTTGAGTCTCTCCACATTAACAAGATCCGTCTCCGGGCTACCGGGGAGGCAAAGGCCAAGATGTCAGCCTCTTTCGCCCCTGAACAAAGAACAAAGAAATGTACAGCACAGGAACAGGCCCTTCGGCCCTCCAAGCCCGTGCCGACCATGCTGCCCGACTAAACTACAATCTTCTACACTTCCTGGGTCCGTATCCCTCTATTCCCATCCTATTCATGTATTTGTCAAGATGCCCTTTAAATGTTTCTATCGTCCCTGCTTCCACCACCTCCTCCGGTAGCGAGTTCCAGGCACCCACTACCCTGGTCTCCCGGATCTTCCGACACTCCAAAGATCGCTAACTCCGGACTCGACACCACCCGTGTTTACCGATTCTCAACCCCGAAGAACTTACTCATCCTAGCCACGGTCATGTGTGCCCAGTGGACTACCTTAAATTGTATCAGACTAAGCCTGGCGCATGATGAGGAGGTATTAACCCTGCTTAGGGCATCTGCCCATAGACCCACCTCTATCTCTCCTCCTAGCTCGTCCTCCCACTTGCCCTTAAGCTCCTCCACCTGAGTTTCCTCCGCCTTCGAAAGCTCCTGGTAAATATCCGATAACTTTCCCTCTCCCACCCAGGGACTGGAGACTACTCTATCCTGTAACAGGTTTGCAAGGGCCAAGCCCCTGACTGTTGCCCTCTCTGAATCACCGTCTTTCTAATCCTTGCCACCCTATCTGCCCACACAAAACCAACCTATTCACCCCCATAAATAACGATTTAGGCTAAAAGACCGGTCGGCACTGAAATAAAAATAAAAACCACAGCACACTGCTCATCTTAACCAGCTGCACCCGGGTAGTGCCTTCTGTGCTTCTAAGATCAATTTTACTAAGTCCAAGGCCATGCCGATGGGGAGGGTTTGAGGGGTAAGATCCCTCCTCTTGCTAACTTCCCCTTCAGATGCTCCCGCCTTGGGATTTAAATATCTGGGAATGTCAATGACCGCCCTCTTTCAGACAGCTATATGCGGCCAACTTTCCATAGCTGATGGTGACTATTAGGTGGGACCTTGCCCTGTGGTCGGCTCTTCTGATTTCATGGTGAGGGAGGATTGCCTTCATTAAAATGAATGTGTTGCCCAGACTTTTGTACCCTCTGCAGATGCTGCCTGTACTGCTGTCGACTAGAGTTGTTAAGGAAATTAATGGAATGATTAGTACAGTTATCTGGAACAAAAAGAAACCTCGCCAAGTTTGTTAAGCTCCAATCACCAGGAGCTAAGGGAGGGTTGGGTCTCCGGAATATCGGGCTATATCAATTGGCCTCTCATCTAAGGTTCAGAAGAGATTGGGTGAGGATGGACCCAACATCCCTCTGGCTCGATATAGAAGCAGACCAGTCACTTCTCCCTCTATCCAAAACTGGCATAGGCTGATTACAGAATGCACCCCCATGGAATTTTTAATGTCTATAGTTCATTCAAAGTCTGATATATTTGGTAAATTATGCAACCCCTCTCTCAGATATCTCGGTTCCAATTTGACTGACTTGCTCCTCCAGGGCTTTCAATCAGTGAATTAAATTCAACTTAGGCCGGGAGTAGGGCACAGTAAGGCACAGTGGTTAGCACTGCTGCCGCACAGAGCCAGGGACCCAGGTTAGATTCCTTGAGTGGCTATCTGTGTGGAGTTTGCACGTTCTCCGTGTCTGCTCCGGTTTCCTCCTACAGTCCAAAGATGTGCAGGTTCAGTGGATTCATCATGCTAAATTGCCCCTTCGTGTCCAAAGGTGTTAGGTAAGGTGGGCTGACCATGATCAATGCACAAGGTTACGGGGATAGGGTGGGAAGTTTGCCTCAGTGAGTGCTTTTTCTGAGGGTCAGTGCAGACTTGAAAGAGCGAATGGCCTCCTTGTGCACTGTAGAGATTCTATGTCATCTATTTTATGATATTCATTTCAATTCAACTATGCTGTTAGTCCATTTGTAATATTTTGGGGTGTGCATTGTTCTCCTTCCATTTTTATATAACCTTACCCTCTTTCTCCACTTACTATGCTAACCTGTTAACTGGTTGTTCAATAGATCAGGCAGTTCATCTCGAGGCTCTGGTCGCTCAAATATCCTGCCACAAATTAATTCTGCAATGTGTTGCTTGTATTTATGCTGGCCGTATCAGTTGTTCTGCACTGTACCCATTTTCCACAAATTTTCTATTATTCTGTTTCATTCATTGTTTAAAAATTGGTTAAAAAACATAACAAAAGAAATATTAAAAATATTAACTCATCCATGAATACATTCAGCGAATCCCAGACTCCACTGGTCCATTTGAAAGAGAAATCCAGAGACTACCAACACTCTGAGGGAAGAGATGACTGGAATTATATAACGTAGCTACAGTACAATAGTACACTACTGAAATAATAATAAATATACTTCATTATAGAACCATAAACAATATATCTAATATGTACCATATAACAACACTGGACATATCTCTGTCAGATATTAATTTACTGACCCCTTAAATGTCATCATCTCCTGGGGAAACCAGCCCTTTAATTGTGAACTTTAGGAAATACACCATTTTTTTAGCCAAATAAATAAATGTGTCAAGCTGAGGGAGCAAAGGATGTCAATGTCTTTGAGAGAGAGAGACCTGGGCCAAGCTATCCAGAGTCTGCACCCTCCCTGGATTCACTTCCTTTCCCTTCAGTTGCTGCAAGTGACCAATTGAAGGTCAGAATGAGAAAAGAAATGGAAAGGGGAGAAAAGAAAGTGTTTTACTCCCAGATGTTGGAGACAGGAGGAGGTTTAATTCAACTTCAGCTTTGTGACATCATAAAGTACCCTGACTAAATCAGCCAATAGGAATTACTCTATCCGCGGTGTCGTCACCGGGTTCAAGTGCGCGAACGCAGGAGCCCCGCCCCCACCCGTTCAACCCCCTCCCTCCTCAAGAGAAATTTTCCAGGCTCCAGCCAGAGCGAGAAGCCGCTCGGTGACCTCAACCCTGCCTGAGACTGCGCATGTCTAAGGGAGA
The DNA here is from genome assembly GCF_047496885.1 of Scyliorhinus torazame. Taxonomy (NCBI): domain Eukaryota; kingdom Metazoa; phylum Chordata; class Chondrichthyes; order Carcharhiniformes; family Scyliorhinidae; genus Scyliorhinus; species Scyliorhinus torazame. The sequence continues at coordinate 170,333,048 of NC_092711.1, forward strand.
GTGGGAGCTGCGGATGTGCAGGGGAGCTCACCTCCTGACCTTCCTGCTGAGGCATTGGCCAATGGGAACAGTTACGCGACCGGAAGGACTCGTGTCCTTCAGCCAATCAGAGTGCGGGGTTGGTGTGACTGAGCTTCACTCCGGCGGAAACTTCCTCCTGGGCCTTCATCAAACAAACCTCCAGACGCCGCTGGTTCTCCAGCATTCTGCACCTTTCATCAGCAGTGGCAGAAATGATCACCCCCGCCCCCGGCATGAGCTTTACACGTCTGGAGGGGGAAATACCAGGGGCCGAGTTAACGGAAGAACTCACACTCTTCCGTAAAATGTGCAGTGAATGAAGTATCTCTGATCAGGGAGGCATCAAACCTCCACTTTTTCGACCTGGGGTGAACCCTCGAGCAGAACCTCCAGAAAAGCGGGGCGGGGGGCGGGGGGGGGGGGGGGGGGGCGCATTTAAGATGTTCCCTGTGGTGCAAGCGGACACCAGGTCGTCCTCGGCACGAAGAAGTCGGCGATTCTAGTCTGACATTGCTGTGGGACTGGAAAGAAGGTAAAATCTCCACCCCTCGGGTGCAAAGTTCCCCAAATATCCACATAATCCACCTCTTCACAAGCCGAGACCAACGCCCGAGCCTGGTAACCGGGAGCTTATCCACCAGAGGATATAAGTGGCCGTTGAAGTCATCAACCACAAAAGACTTAGTCAAAGCTAACTGCAAAATCCACAAAACCCTTCACAATGAACTCTGGGGAGTCATTCGGGGATCCATAAACATTCATTATTGAAACAACATCTCCATGCACCAACCCTCTGATGATCACATATCTACCTCCTTTATCCTTGGTGCAGGTTTCAACCTCAAAAGGGATATTTTTATTAATAAGGATTGCCACACCTCTGCTACTTGATGACAAAGAGGCAAAAAAAAAAATCCTCCCCACCCAATCCGGCCTCAATTTAAGGTGTTCCTCATCATAGAATCCCTTTCAGAAGGATGCCTTTCAGCCCATCGATTCCACACCTGCCTTTGAAAGAGCACCCTACCGAGGCCCATGCCTCCACCCTATCACTGTCACCCAGTAACCCTACCTAACCCATTTGAACTTGAACGGGCTTTTTTGCATGTCCAATCCACCTAACTTGCACATCTTTGCCCTGTAGGAGGAAACTGGAGAACCCAGAGAAAATCCACACAGACACAAGGAGAAGGTGCAAACCAGGCAGTCACTCGAGGCCCAAATTCAACTTATATCTCTGGCGCTGGAAGGCATCTGCGCTAACCACTGTGCCACCTTGCCACAACAAATGAGTTTAAGCTAGATGAGTTTCCTGCAATAAAGCTATGTCGATTTTCTCCTTACGAAAGGAGAGGATCTTATTCCTTCTGATAGGGTGATGGATGCCCTGTACATTGCCTGAGAAAATTTGCAGATTAACTGCCACCATTAGTTAGGCGACAGAGAGAACAGGGACAGATTTTCACGCCACAATCGGGCGGGCGTCATTAACCCCCTCCTCCAACTCACTTTACACCACAGACACCAAGGTATCCCCAAACTGCTCCTTTCACAGACAAAAAGCTCCTTTCAGCTCCATTCACTGTACCAGAGTAGGGTAAAGTCAACAACACATAAACCAACCCATAATAACAAAAATACAAAAGAATCACGACCACAATAGATCGAAGGGAACTTTTCTCAATAAGACTGAGGACCCGGAGGGTTATCCCCACGGCCAGACTGTTGTTACCCTCAGGATACCTTCTCTAAACTGAGGAGAGGAAAAGAAGGGCCAACAAGGGAATGGAGATCGAATGTCCCTCCTACATTTTAGACCCACCCGTGAAGACCTGCATCCACCACCACCCACCCTTCGGCAATGGCACCACTCGGTTCTGCCATGATTAACACTCGGATAATAGAAGAAAGACTACAGATATTAAGCACACGGCACATCTACCATAACTGAGATAAAATAATACGAGTCCCTGGAATACTGAAGGAGAAGAAGACATTCAATTGGCGCTCACAGAATAACAACTCCCTTTAACAGGATTAAAGATAACAATATCAGGCAACAACACCATGATAGCGAAAGAGTCTGGATTAGAGCCTGAGTTAGTCTGAGCTGCAAACCATCCCTCCAAATCCTTGCCCTTCAAAGATTTAGTGAAGACCAATGCATTAGTTGGATTATCGAAAGACTTGACGGAGTTGTCGGATACAATTTTCAGGGTCGTTGGGTAAAGACCATAAGACATAAGAGTGGAAGTAAGGCCATTCGGCCCATCGAGTCCACTCCACCATTCAATCATGGCTGATTTCAACTCCATTTACCCGCTCTCTCTCCATAGCCCTTAATTCCTCGAGAAATCAAGAATTTATCAACTTCTGTCTTAAAGCCACTCAACGTCCCGGCCTCCACCGCCCTCTGTGGCAATGAATTCCACATACCCACACTCTCTGGCTGAAGAAATTTCTCCTCATCTCTGTTCTAAAGTGACTCCCTTTTATTCTCAGGCTGTGCCCCCGGGTCCTAGTCTCCCCTGCTAATGGAAACAACTTCCCTACATCCACCCTATCTAAGCCATTCATTATCTTGTAAGTTTCTATTAGATCTCCCCTCAACCTCCTAAACTCCAATGAATATAATCCCAGGATCCTCAGACGTTCATCGTATGTTAGGCCTACCATTCCTGGGATCATCCGTGTGAATCTCCGCTGGACCCGCTCCAGTGCCAGTATGTCCTTCCTGAGGTGTGGGGCCCAAAATTGCTCACAGTATTCTAAATGGGGCCTAACTAATGCTTTATAAAGCTTCAGAAGTACATCCCTGCTTTTATATTCCAAGCCTCTTGAGATGAATGACAACATTGCATTTGCTTTCTTAATTACGGACTCAACCTGCAAGTTTACCTTTAGAGAATCCTGGACTCGGACTCCCAAGTCCCTTTGCACTTCAGCATTATGAATTTTGTCACCGTTTAGAAAATAGTCCACGCCTCTATTCTTTTTTCCAAAATGCAAGACCTCGCACTTGCCCACGTTGAATTTCATCAGCCATTTCTTGGACCACTCTCCTAAACTGTCTAAATCTTTCTGCAGCCTCCCCACCTCCTACATACTACCTGCCTCTCCACCTATCTTCGTATCATCAGCAAACTGAGCCAGAATGCCCTCAGTCCCGTTATCGAGATCGTTAATATATAAAGAGAACAGCTGTGGTCCCAACACTGAACCCTGCGGGACACCACTCGTCACCGGTTGCCATTCCGAAAAAGAACCTTTTATCCCAACTCTCTGCCTTCTGCCTGACAGCCAATCGTCAATCCATGTTAGTACCTTGCCTCGAATACCATGGGCCCTTACTTTACTCAGCAGTCTCCCGTGAGGCACCTTATCAAAGGCCTTTTGGAAGTCAAGATAGATAACATCCATTGGCTCTCCTTGGTCTAACCTATTTGTTATCTCTTCAAAGAACTCTAACAGGTTTGTCAGGCACGACCTCCCCTTACTAAATCCATGCTGACTTGTCCGAATCCGACCCTGCACTTCCAAGAATTTAGAAATCTCATCCTTAACATTGGATTCTAGAATCTTGCCAACAACCGAGGTCAGGCTAATTGGCCTATAATTTTCCATCTTTTTCCTTGTTCCCTTCTTGAACAGGGGGGTTACAACAGCGATTTTCCAATCCTCTGGTACTTTCCCTGACTCCAGTGACTGTTGAAACATCATCACCAACGCCTCCACTATTTCTTCAGCTATCTCCTTTAGAACTCTAGGATGTAGCCCATCTGGGCCCGGAGATTTGTCAATTTTTAGACCTCTTAGACATAAAGCGACATAATTCACTCCGGAGCCTTGAGTTCCCTTCAAACTTCATCGAAGCCTCGATGCTTCGTTTGTGTGTCTGCCGAAAAGTCCTGGAAGAAGGAAATCCTCACTCCCTCATGGAGCCAGGTCCCACCTCACCTTACCTGTCGCCAGGTTCTTCTGGTGATCTTTCAAGTTTTGGAAGTGAATGGTTACAGGCCTGGGATGAAAACTATCCCTCAGCCTCAAAGACATGATCCGGGGCCCTTTCTAATTTGAAACACCCAGGCTTCACATCCAGCTTGAGAAAACGTGGCAGCCGGTCCTCGAAGAACCTAGCGGGAGCCTTACCCTCTACCCCTTCTGGCAGGCCGACGACTCGGATGTTCTTTCTCTGAACCTCGGTTCTGCAGGAGTCCACCACACCACTCAGCCGGTTTTCCAAGGATTAAATTTTTGCCTCCGCGGAGGAGGCATCTTGCTCAACATTCAGGATTCTCTCCTCGGGATCGTCGGCCCTTGGTGTTTTACAGCTCGGCTCATGAGCTCACAGATATTGAGTCAGCACACTCAGCCTCTGGTCAATAACACGGATAATGTCGCTGACATAGGTCGGCCAATCATCCCACAGAATAGACAAGCAGGCTCGATGGGCCGAATGGCCAACTGCAGCTCGTATTTGTTATGATCTCTGTGCCCAGGACAGGAAGCAGTGAGCATGGATCTGTCAATCAACCTGAATCAGCACCTTCAGGAGAATTGGGAGGGTGGATATTAGATACAGCAGAGTGAGAATGGAGGGAGAGTGTGTGGGATGGAGATTTACAGCTTTGGGGAATGAGAGAGGAAAGAATGTTCTCTAGGAACTAGAATTGTCTGTTCTGAGTTTCTATCCTGCACTGACAGTGATGTCTTTTGTAAATTGTTTTTATAGGATATTAGAAGAGGAATTACAGACAGAAATCCCAACCGTCACCTCTCAATCTGACTGAGTCTCTCAATTCCTTGGAACTGAACATCACCAGACTTTGAATCCAGAAGGAAAAATGTTTGGCTTTTCTGTCGGCTTCAAAAGATTTTAACCATCAGTGTGACTGGAAAAGCACCGAGACACACACACCCGAGTGAGAGTGTTCCAGAGCACTGACTGTGGAAAGAGCTTTAACCAGTTACACAGCCTGAAAAAACATCACACCATTCACAGCGGGGAGAGACCGTACACGTGTTCTCTGTGTGGACGAGGCTTCAACTGATCGTCAAACCTGGAGAAACACGAGGACACCCGCACCATGAAGAAACCTTGGAAATGCGGGGACTGTGGGAAGGGATTCAAGGCTCCATCTGCACTGGAAACTCATCGACGTATTCACACTGGGGAGAAGCCATTCACCTGCCCTCAGTGTGAGAAGGGATTCACTCAATTATCCGCCCTGCGAAGACATCGACGCATTCACACTGGGGAGAGGCCGTTCACCTGCTCTCAGTGTGAGAAGGGATTGACTACTTTATCGAGCCTTTGGAGACACCAACGAGTTCACACTGGGGAGAGGCCGTTCACCTGCTCTCAGTGTGAGAAGGGATTCACAGAGTTATCGAAACTACGGATACATCAGCGACTTCACACTGGGGAGAGGCTGTTCATCTGCTCTCAGTGTGAGAAAGACTTCACTGAGTTATCGAAACTGCGTATACACCAGCGGGTTCACACTGGGGAGAGGCCATTCACCTGCTCGCAGTGTGGGAAGAGATTCACTCAGTTATCCAGCCTGCGGAAACACCAGCGAGCTCACACTGGGGAGAAGCCATTCACCTGTTCTCAGTGTGAGAAGGGATTCACTCGGTTATCCACCCTGCGGATACATCAGCGAGTTCACACTGGGGAGAGGCCGTTCACCTGCTCTCAATGTGAGAAGGAATTCACTCAGTTATCCAACCTGCAGAGACACCAGCGAGTTCACACTGGGGAGAGGGCATTCAATTGCTCTCAGTGTGTGAAGAGATTCACTACTTCATCAAGCCTGAGGATACACCAGCTTGTTCACACTGAGGAGAGGCCGTTCACCTGCTCTCAGTGTGGGAAGGGATTCGCTCAGTTATCCCACCTGCAGACACACCAGCAAGTTCACACAGGGGAGAAGGAGTTAACCTGCTCTTCGTGAGAGAAGGGATTCAGATATCCATACACCCTGCAGGAACACTAGCGAGTTCACACCTGGAAGAGGCCATTCACCTGCTCTGAGCAGGGGAGACATTCAATGATCTGTCCCAACTACAGAGACACTAGCGAGTTAATTCTGGGGAGAGACCATTTATCTGCTGTCAATGTGGGAGGGGTTTTGTGATTCATCACACCTGTTGTGACTCCAACAAGTTCACAATAAATTACAGATGTTGGTTCCATTGTTATTGTTTCTGCTCTCACTGACATCCAGGACTGCATTTTGTTCATTCTGACATCTGGTGAATGGTGATGATTGGAGGGTTTCTTTCTGCTGGACTGGCCGGTCTAACACGTCTGCCTCCGGTGGGCTGACCATTTTTGACGCTAGTTGCTATTATCTGGTTCCAAGTTTGACGAGGAGCACAGAATGAAAAGGTGTTTGCACGTTGGAAGATATTTAGTCCCCAAAGCAGCCATGTTGCCATGAAGATGGGCTGTGGTGGTTACAGGGTTCTTTTGTCTAATTTATCTGGATGTTTCTCGCAGAAGGAAACTGTCATGGTATGAGGAGCAAGTTGTCTGTGGTAGATTGGGAAATTACAATAAACATATCACTGAAAGTGGCAACGCAGGTGGATAAGGAGCTAAGAAGGCAGACGGCATGCTTGTCTTCATTGGTCGGGGCATTGAGTATAAAAATTGGCAAGTCATGCTGCAGCTGTACAGAACCATAGTTAGGCCACACGTGGAATATTGCCGACAATTCTGGTCACCAAAAGGATGTGGAGGCTTTGGAGAGAGTACAGAGGAGGTTTACCAGGATGTTTACTGGCCTGGAGGGTATTAGTTATGAGGAGAGGTTGGATAAACTCGGATTGTTTTCACTCCAGCAACAGAGGTTGAGGGAAGACCTGATAAAAGTTGACAAAGTTATGAGTGGCACGGACAGAGTGGATAGTCAGAAGCTTTTTCCCAGGTTGGAAAAGTCAATTACCAGGTGACAGAGGTTTAAGGTGCGAGGGGCAAAGTTTAGAAGAGATGTGCGAGGGAAGATTTTTACACAGAGGGTGGTGAGTGCCTGGAACTCGCTGCGGGAGGAGGTGGTGGAAGCAGGTACGATAGTGACGTTTAAATGGCATCTTGACAAATACATGAATAGGATGGGAATAGATGGATACAGACCCTGGAAGCACAGAAGGTTTTAGTTTAGACAGACATAATGATCCGAGCAGGCTTGGTGGGCCGAAGGGCCTGTTCCTGTGCTGTACTGTCCATTGGTCTTTGCTGTTCTTTGTATGACGATAGACAGGCAACCACTCGCATTTTATTCACATAAAATATAGATTCCTTTCAGAAGCAAAATTTAAACAGCAAAAGTGAAGCTATCGTGGCTAACAAGAAAAGTTAAAGATTCTATTAGATCAATGGAGGAGACAATATAGTCGTGAGCCTGAGGATTGGGAACTTGTTTTAGAATTCAGCAAAGGAGGAACAGGAAACTGATAAAGAGAAAATAGAATATTAGAGCAAACTGGGGAGAACTGGAAAAGCTCCTATAGGAATGTGAAAGGAAAAGATTAGCAAAGACCAATGTGGGTCCATTCCAGGCAGAGACAGGAGAGTTTATAATGGAGAATAAGGAAATGGCAGAGAACTAAACAATGTGTGTCTGTTTCACAGAGGAAGATACAGAAATTGTCCCAAAAACACGAGAGAACCAAGGGACCAGCGAGCACGAGGAACTGAAAGAGATTAGTATTCGTGAAAATGTAGTACTGGAGAAAATAATGTGGTTGAAAGTTAATAAATCCACAAAAGCTGATGCTCTACATCCCAGAGTGTTGAAAGAGGTGGTTGTAGAGAGAGTGGATACATTGGTGATCATCTTTCAAAATTCCATAGATTCTGGAATGGTTCCTGCAGATTGGAAGGTGGTAAATGTAACCCCACTATTTAAGGAGAGAGAGAGAAAACGGGGAACCACAGACCCATTAGCCTGACATCAGTAGGAGGGAAAATGCTACAATCTATTATAAAGGATGTGATAACATACGAATTAGGAGCAGGAGTAGGCCACTCAGCTCCTCAAACCTGCTCCACCATTCATTAAGTTCCCGACTGATCTGATTGTAACCTCAACTCCACAGAGGCCCCTGAGAAAATAAATCTGAGGAGATAGTAATAATATTCTTTATTATAATCATCTTTATTATTGTCACAAGTAGGCTTACATTAACACTGTAATGAAGTTACTGTGAAAATCCCCTAGTCGCCACACTCCGGCACCTGTTCGGGTACACAGAGGGAGAATCAGAATGTCCAATTCACCTAACAAGCACGCCTTGTGGGAGGAAACCGGAGCACCCGGAGGAAACCCGCACAGACATGGAGAGAACGTGCAGACTCCGCACAGACAGCGACCCAAGCCAGGAATTGAACCAGGTCCCTGGAGCTGTGAAGCAACGGTGCTAACCACTGTGCCTCCATGCCGCTGTGTCAGTTGTGGGGAACAAGAAAATGGCAGAGGAGTTAAACAGATATTTTGCATCAGTCTTTATGGTGGAAGATACTTTGAATATCCCATTAATACTAAAGAATATGGAGGGTGCAATTAAATACCATCACTGGAGAAGTTGTATTGGACAAACTAATGGGGATAAGATAAGTCCCCTGGATGGCTGCATCCTAGGATCCTAAAAGAAATGGCTACAGAGATAGTGGATGCATTGATTGTAATTTTCCAAAAATCCTTGAATTCTGGAGAAGTACCAGAGGATTGGAAAACTGCCAATGTGACAACCCCCGATTCAAAATGGGAGGGAGGCAAAAAACGAGACACTGTAGGACGATTAGCGTAACATTTATTGTTGAAAAAAATGTTGGAATCAATTATTAGAAAGTAATAGCAGCACATTGAGAAAATCATAATCTAATCAAGCAGAGTCAGCATGGCTTTGTGAAAGGGAAACCGTGTCTGACTAATTTATCAGAGTGTTTCGAGGAAGTTTCAACCAGAGTGGATAGAGGGGGACCAGTAGATGTGTTGTATTTAAACTTCCAGAAGGCCTTTGACAAGGTACCTCACAAAACGTTAAGTCATGAGATAAGAACCCATGGTGTTGGCGTGGATAGAGAATTGGCTAATGAGGAGGAAACAACGAGTGGGGGTAAGGGGTTCTTTTTCAGGTTGGTGACGTGTAACCAGTGGGGTTCCACAGGGGTCAGTGCTGGGGCCGCAACTGTACAATTTATATTAATGACTTGGAGGAAGGAAGCGAACGTACTGTGCCCAAATTTGCAGACAACACAAAACTAGCTGGAAAGGCAAGTTGCGAGGGGGATACAAACAGTTTGCAAAGAGCTATTGATAGGTTAAGCAAGTGGACAAAATGTTGCCACATGGAGCATAATGTGGGAAAATGTGAAGTTCATTTCGGAAGGGAGAACAAAAGAACAGTATTATTTAAATGGAGAAAAACTACAGAAAGCTGCAACACAAAGGGACTTGGGGGAACTTGTACACGAAACACAGAAAGCTAGCAGACAGGTGCAGCAGGTAATCAGGAAGGCTAATGGAATGTTGGCCCTGATTCCAAGGGGGATGGAGTATAAGAGTCGGGAAGTCTTGCTGCAGCTGAACAGCTGAGAGCAGTTTTGGTCCCCTTATGTCAGGAAATATATTATTTCATTGGCGGAGGTTTAGCGAAGGTTCACGAGGATGATCCCAGGTATGGAGGTGTCTGAGGAGCAAAGGTTAAACAGGTTGGGACTCTACTCATTGAAATTTAAAACAATGAGAGGTGATCTCATTGAAACATACAAGATTCTGAAGGAGCCTCTGGGGTAGAGAATTCCAAAAGATTTACAACTTGTCGATCTCTGTAGATCAAACCATTGCCCTGTTCTAACACCATATCCCTGTCAGTTTATTTCCCTCAAAAGCCCATCCAATTTCCTTTTGGAAACATTCCAACATCTCTGCTTCTACCCGCATTGTAGGAAGTGGCTTCCAATATTTCCCACTTTCTTAAAATGCAAATGAATCTCAGAGAGCACAGAAAGAGGCCATTCTGTCCATCGTTCCCATGCTAGCTCTTTGAGTGAACTATCTAATTAGTCCCATCGCCCGGCAAGTTTCTTTTTCCACAGAATCTGTCCAGTTCTTGTGAAAGTTACAGTTGAATTTACTTCCTCCACCATTGTCAGGCAGTGAATTCCAACAACTCGTTCTGTTTTAAATCTAATAATTTCACGATACTCTATGTTTGGATTTTCACTGGGGATTTGAAATAGAGAGAAAGACATGGTTGTTGCACAAAATCAATACTCCGTCTTTATGAGTGATCTTCATGAATGGGCAGAGTGTGAAATACCCAGGTTTGTGGTGCCAAGGTGGCAGTCTGGCAGTGCCAAGGTGCATACGTTCCAGGGACTGGGCTGGGGGACCATCCTGCCCTATCCCTGACCACTCAAGGGGGCCTCCAATGGCCTGGGAACCCCTCAGGTACCGTGACGCCTGGCCCTTGTCTGTGTGGGCCAATACTAATCGGCGTCCATGTGACCGACTGGGGAGTCGCTTAAATCAAGGGAGACCTTTAGATAGGGGGTCCTTCCCGTTAACGGGATGGAGATTGTCCTTAATCCGGGCAATGGGAATAGGCCGGTTAAATCAGAAACCGATTGGCGCTTGGTGCCCAATTTCGGACTCTCCTGCGATCTAACTGGCGCACTTGGATTTGCGCCTGCGCATCGTGGCCATTAGATTGTGCCCTCATTCTCATTTGCTGTAAAAATGTCAAAGGTTAATTGCTGTGTCTAAAGAAAGTGCAATGAGGATAAATGTACTGACAAGAGAGACCTTCAAGCTCTGATTAGCCTCAACATTTGAAACTGTCTGAATAAGGGATTGTATAGAATCAGATAAAGCTACAGTATGAAACAGTTCTATTGTATTCCTGTCTAAGATAATGAGAGGTGGTGTCAGCAATTGGGGATCCAATTAAATTAATCTAGTGTCCAAATTGACCAGTTATCATGTTACAACAGACCCAACTCTGACGTGAGATATTGGTCACTTTGGGGATAAAAGTAGAGGTTCTGAAGGTCTTCCTTGCTGGCCAAGTACTGAAGACTCCCGAGGCCGAGTTCCAAGGAAATTACTGTCAAAGAAGGAGCCAGAGAGGGTTACGGTTCTACAGACTGATCACCCACATGAAGTTGTAAAAGTCAATGTCTTAATGTTATTCAGTAAACCTTTTTGATTTAATAAACTTATTTTTAAATTTACTATCCAGAGAATTCTGCCTTTGTCTTAATTGGTTAAAGTCTGGTCTGAACCAAAGTGAATTTATTTTTTTTTAAATAATATTTTATTGAAAATTTTTGGTCAACCAACACAGTACATTGTGCATCCTTTACACAACATTATAACAATACAGATAATAATGACCTTTTTTATTTAAACAAGAACAAAAGAAAACAACAACAAATAAATAAATATTAAATAACAAAAATAAAAACTAGCCCTACTTGGCAACTGCCTTGTCTCAGGCCACACCCCCCCCCCCCCCCCCCCCCACCCCCCAAGTTCTGGGCTGCTGCTGCTGCCTTCTTTGTTCTCCCCTATCTATCTTTCCGCAAGATATTCGACGAACGGTTGCCACCGCCTTGTAAACCCTTGAGCCGACCCCCTTAGGACGAACTTAATCCGCTCTAACTTTATGAACCCCGCCATATCATTTATCCAGGTCTCCACCCCCGGGGGCTTGGCTTCTTTCCACATTAGCAATATTCTGCGCCGGGCTACTAGGGACGCAAAGGCCAAAACATCGGCCTCTTTCGCCTCCTGCACTCCCGGCTCTTGTGCAACCCCAAATATAGCCAACCCCCAGCTTGGTTCGACCTGGACTCCTACTACTTTCGAAAGCACCTTTGTCACCCCCATCCAAAACCCCTGTAGTGCCGGGCATGACCAAAACATATGGGTATGATTCGCTGGGCTTCTCGAGCACCTCGCACACCTATCCTCCACCCCAAAAAATTTACTGAGCCGTGTTCCAGTCATATGTGCCCTGTGTAATACCTTAAACTGAATCAGGCTTAGCCTGGCGCACGAGGACGACGAGTTTACCCTGTTTAGGGCATCTGCCCACATCCCCTCCTCAATCTCCTCCCCTAGCTCTTCTTCCCATTTCCCTTTTAGTTCGTCCATCATAGTCTCCCCTTCGTCTCTCAATTCCCTATATATATCCGACACCTTACCGTCCCCCACCCATTTCTTTGAGATGACTCTGTCCTGCACCTCTTGTGTCGGGAGCTGCGGGAATTCCCTCACCTGCTGCCTCGCAAAAGCCCTCAATTGCATGTACCTGAATGCATTCCCTTGGGGCAACCCATATTTCTCGGTCAGCGCTCCCAGACTCGCAAACTTCCCATCCACAAATAGATCTTTCAATTGCGTTATACCTGCTCTTTGCCACATTCCATATCCCCCATCCATTCCCCCCGGGGCAAACCTATGGTTGTTTCTTATCGGGGACCCCCCCAGTGCTCCGGTCTTTCCCCTATGTCGTCTCCACTGTCCCCAAATCTTCAGTGTAGCTACCACCACCGGACTCGTGGTATAGTTCCTTGGTGAGAACGGCAATGGGGCTGTCACCATAGCCTGCAGGCTGGTCCCCCTACAGGACGCCCTCTCTAATCTCTTCCACGCCGCTCCTTCCTCCTCTCCCATCCACTTACTCACCATTGAAATATTAGCGGCCCAATAATACTCACTTAGGCTCGGTAGTGCCAGCCCCCCCCTATCCCTACTACGCTGTAAGAATCCCTTCCTCACTCTCGGAGTCTTCCCGGCCCAAACAAAACCCATAATACTCTTTTCTATCCTTTTGAAAAAAGCCTTCGTGATCACCACCGGGAGACACTGAAACACAAAAAGGAATCTCGGGAGGACCACCATCTTAACTGCCTGCACCCTCCCTGCCATTGACAATGCTACCATGTCCCATCTCTTGAAATCTTCCTCCATCTGTTCCACCAACCGCGTCAAATTTAGCCTGTGCAATGTGCCCCAATTCTTAGCTATCTGGATCCCCAGGTAACGAAAGTCTCTTGTTACCTTCCTCAACGGTAGGTCTTCTATTTCTCTACTCTGCTCCCCTGGATGCACCACAAACAGCTCACTCTTTCCCATGTTCAATTTATACCCTGAAAAATCCCCAAACTCCCCAAGTATCCGCATTATTTCTGGCATCCCCTCCGCTGGATCCGCCACATATAGTAGCAGATCATCCGCATATAAAGATACCCGGTGTTCTTCTCCTCCCCTAAGTATTCCCCTCCATCCCTTGGAACCTCTCAGCGCTATCGCCAGGGGCTCAATCGCCAGTGCAAACAGTAATGGGGACAGGGGACATCCCTGCCTTGTCCCTCTGTGGAGCCGAAAATATGCCGATCCCCGTCCATTCGTGACCACACTCGCCACTGGGGCCCTATACAACAGCTGCACCCATCTAACATACCCCTCTCCGAACCCAAATCTCCTCAACACCTCCCACAGATAATCCCACTCCACTCTATCAAATGCTTTCTCGGCATCCATCGCCACTACTATCTCCGTTTCACCCTCTGGTGGGGCCATCATCATTACGCCTAACAACCTCCGTATGTTCGTGTTCAGCTGTCTCCCCTTCACAAACCCAGTTTGGTCTTCATGAACCACCCCCGGGACACATTCCTCTATTCTCATTGCCATTACCTTGGCCAAGACCTTGGCATCTACATTGAGGAGGGAGATTGGTCTGTAGGACCCGCATTGTAGCGGATCCTTTTCCTTCTTTAAAAGAAGCGATATCGTTGCTTCTGACATAGTCGGGGGCAGTTGTCCCCTTTCCTTTGCCTCGTTGAAGGTCCTCGTCAGTAGCGGAGCGAGCAAGTCCAAATATTTTCTGTAAAATTCAACTGGGAATCCGTCCGGTCCCGGGGCCTTTCCCGTCTGCATGTTCCTAATTCCTTTCACCACTTCTTCTACCGTGATCTGTGCTCCCAATCCCATCCTTTCCTGCTCTTCCACCTTGGGAATTTCCAGCCGATCCAAAAACTCCATCATTCTCTCCCTCCCATCCGGGGGTTGAGCTTCATACAATTTTTTATAAAATGTCTTGAACACTTCATTCACTCTCTCCGCTCCCCGCTCCGTCTCTCCATCTTCGTCTCTCACCCCCCCTATTTCCCTCGCTGCTCCCCTTTTCCTCAATTGGTGTGCCAGCAATCTGCTCGCCTTCTCTCCATATTCATACTGTACACCCTGCGCCTTCCTCCATTGTGCCTCTGCAGTGCCTGTGGTCAGCAAGTCAAATTCCACATGCAGCCTTTGCCTTTCCCTATACAGTCCCTCCTCCGGTGCTTCCGCATATTGTCTGTCCACCCTCAAAAGTTCTTGCAACAACCGCTCCCGTTCCTTACTCTCCTGCTTCCCTTTATGTGTCCTTATTGATATCAGCTCCCCCCTAACCACCGCCTTCAACGCCTCCCAGACCACTCCCACCTGAACCTCCCCATTGTCATTGAGTTCCAAGTACTTTTCAATGCATCCCCTCACCCTTAAGCACACCCCCTCATCCGCCATTAGTCCCATATCCATTCTCCAGGGTGGACGCCCTCTTGTTTCCTCCCCTATCTCCAAGTCTACCCAGTGTGGGGCATGATCCGAAATGGCTATAGCCGTATATTCCGTTCCCCTCACCCTCGGGATCAATGCCCTACCCAACACAAAAAAGTCTATGCGTGAATAGACTTTATGGACATAGGAGAAAAACGAGAACTCCTTACTCCTAGGTCTACTGAATCTCCACGGGTCCACCCCTCCCATCTGCTCCATAAAATCCTTAAGCACCTTGGCTGCTGCCGGCCTCCTACCAGTCCTGGACTTCGACCTATCCAGCCTTGGTTCCAACACCGTGTTAAAGTCTCCCCCCATTATCAGCTTTCCGGTCTCTAGGTCTGGGATGCGTCCTAGCATTCGCCTCATAAAATTGGCATCGTCCCAATTCGGGGCATACACGTTTACCAACACCACCATCTCTCCCTGTAATTTGCCACTCACCATCACGTATCTGCCCCCGTTATCCGCCACTATAGTCTTTGCCTCGAACATTACCCGCTTCCCCACTAATATAGCCACCCCCCTGTTTTTCGCATCCAGCCCCGAATGGAACACCTGCCCTACCCATCCTTTGCGCAACCTAACCTGATCTATCAGTTTCAGGTGCGTTTCCTGTAACATGACCACATCTGCTTTAAGTTTCTTAAGGTGTGCGAGTACTCGTGCCCTCTTTATCGGCCCGTTAAGTCCCCTCACGTTCCACGTGATCAGCCGAGTTGGGGGGCTTCCCCCCCCCCCCCCCTTGCCGGTTAGCCATCATCTTTTTCCAGCTTCTCGCCCAGTTCCCACGCGGCTGTATTTCTCCCAGACGGTGCCCCCCCGCCCATCCTTTCCCGCACCCACTCCCCCCTTTCCCCAGCAGCAGCAACCCAGTAATTCCCCCCTCCCCCCCCCCCCCGCTAGACCCCCCGCTAGCGTAATTACTCCCCCCATGTTGCTCCCAGAAGTCAGCAAACTCTGGCTGACCTCGGCTTCCCCCCGTGATCACGGCTCGCCCCGTGCGGTGCCCCCTCCTTCCTGCTTCTCTATTCCCGCCATAATTATCATAGCGCGGGAACCAAGCCCGCGCCTCTCCCTCGGCCCCGCCTCCCATGGCCAACGCCCCATCTCCTCTCCCTCCCCACCTCCCCCCATCACCACCTGTGGGAGAAAGAAAAGTTACCATACCGCAGGATTAATCATACAATACAATCCCTCTTCGCCCCCCCCCCCCCACTCGTCCCACCACTTTGTCCAAACGTTCATTTTCGTAGTCCAATCATTCCAATTTTTCTTCTACAATAAAAGTCCACGCTTCATCCGCCGTCTCAAAGTAGTGGTGCCTCCCTTGATATGTGACCCACAGTCTTGCCGGTTGCAGCATTCCAAACTTTATCTTTTTTTTGTGAAGTACCGCTTTGGCCCGATTAAAGCTCGCCCTCCTTCTCGCCACCTCCGCACTCCAATCTTGATAGACGCGGATCACCGCGTTCTCCCATTTACTACACCGAGTTTTCTTCGCCCATCTAAGGACCATTTCTCTATCCTTAAAACGGAGAAATCTCACCACTATGGCTCTGGGAGCTTCTCCTGCTCTCGGTCCTCGCACCATAACTCGGTATGCTCCCTCCACCTCCAACGGACCCGTCGGGGCCTCCACTCCCATTAACGAGTGCAGCATCGTGCTCACATATGCCCCGACGTCCGCCCCCTCCACACCTTCAGGAAGGCCAAGAATCCTCAAGTTGTTCCTCCTTGCGTTATTTTCCAGTGCCTCCAACCTCTCCACAGATCGTTTCTGGTGTGCCTCCTGTATCTCCGACTTCACCACCAGGCCCTGTATATCGTTTTCATTCTCAGCTGCTTTCGCCTTCACGACCCGAAGCTCCTGCTCCTGGGTCTTTTGTTCCTCTTTCAGCCCTTCAATCGCCTGTAATATCGGGGCCAACAACTCTTTCTTCATTTCCTTTTTTATCTCCTCCACGCAGCGTTTCAAAAACTCTTGTTGTTCAGGGCCCCATATGAAACTGCCACCTTCCGACGCCATCTTGGTTTCTGCTTGCCTTCCTTGCCGTTGTTCCAAAGGATCCGCTGCAATCCGGCCACTTTCCTCTCCTTTTTCCATCCGTGTCCAGGGGGAACACCCTTCTGGTTTACCGCACGGTGTTTTCAGCCGTTAAAATTGCCGTTGGGGCTCCTATCAAGAGCCCAAAAGTCCGTTTCACAGGGAGCTGCCGAAACGTGCGACTCAGCTGGTCATCGCCGCACCCGGAAGTCTCCCAAAGTGAATTTATTAAATGGTAAGTTGGGGGTGGCTTAAATCAATTGCGTTCCAGATGACAACATCAGGTAACATAAACCTTCAATTTAAAAATAATTACAGCACCTGTCACACCCACAGGATGTCCCAAAGTGCTTTCCAGCCAATTAAGTACTTTTGAAGTGTAGTCACTGCTGTAATGTAGGAAACGCAGTAGCCAATTTACACACAGCAAGATCTCACACACAGCAATGTGATAATGAGCAGATGATCTGTTTTTATTGATATTGATTGAGGATAAATATTGACCGGGACACCGGGGATAACTCCCCTGCTCTTCTTCAAAATAGTGGCTGTCGGAACCTTTACACCCACCTGAGAGGGGCAGACAGGGCCTCAGTTTAACATCTTATTTGAAAGAAGGCTGTTCTGACAGTGCAGCATTCCCTCAGTGCTGGGACGAGGAATGTTGGAACTGGTTTTTGTCCACAGGACCCTAACTGGGATTTGATCCCATAACCTTCTGACAGGTGAGAGAGCTGCCCACTGAGTCATGGCTCATGCGATAGACAATACAAAGTTAGAAAGGGAAAGTTACCCTTTAAATCCCCCACCCTTTGCCTCCAGTGCCTAAATCTAATAATAAACCCCCCAGTATAAATAACATGTTTGACTGACAAATGTTGAAGTGTTGATTTAGAGACACAAGTTTTAACTTCCCATTTGAGCCTCGGGCACTTCTCTGTGTCTATTGCTCATGTCAATGACAGGCAGGAGACGGAGCTGTGGGCTGAATTGGATTGGATTGGATTTGTTTATTGTCACGTGTACTGAGGTACAATGAAAAGTATTTTTCTGCGAGCAGCTCAACAGATCATTAAGTACATGGGAAGAAAAGGGAAGAAAAGAAAATACATAATAGGGCAACACAAAGTATACGATGTAACTGCATAAGCACCAGCATCGGATGAAGCATACAGGGTGTAGTGTTAATGAGGTCAGTCCATAAGAGGGTCATTTAGGAGTCTGGTAACAGCGGGGAAGAAGCTGTTTTTGAGTCTGTTCGTGCGTTTTCTCAGACTTCTGTATCTCCTGCCCGATTTAGCTGAGAATAACGGGGCCTGCACACCAGTTGGGAAACTGCCATGGGTGTCGCACTAATAGAGAGACAGGAAGGTACTGGAGGATTGACCGGGAAATGGGCCTCCAACCAATTGTTATATCGATCACTCGGAGCTAAAGAGAAACCCGTCTCTTTAAATACATATACAGGGAAGAGGCTGCAATGAATCTGTCCCTTTTAACCTGCACAAAAACAGGAGGCTCAGATTCACAGGCTGCAGGAGGAGTCCATTCAGCCCATCGTGCCCCTGCTATCTCTTTGAAAAGTCTCGCCCATTCATCCAACTGTTCTGCCCTTTCCCCACAGCCCTGCAAATTCTTCCCTTTCAAGTATTTATTCTTTGGAACGATACCATTGAATCTGCTTTCAGGCAGATCAGAACAACTCGCTGTGTCAAAAAGTAAAACAAAATCTCATCTTCCCCACTGGCTCCTTTGCCAATTACCTCAGAGGGACTCACTTTCTGTGAAAGAGCCTGTCAACCCCTCTCACCCACTTTCCCTAAAATGCATCAATCTAATGAAAAGTCCAGAAAAATCAAATATTTTTCCTGATACAAGTTTATTAATGAAACCGAACATGGTTTAAAAAAAGCAGAAAGTGACTTGAGGATCAAAGACAACCAGAGTAAAAGGATGTTCACAATGTTCTGGACCCAAATGGTTTATTTTTGGCTCCTCTGTACCCTGTTCCTGTGACGTCCGCTTTGGGAACCGGGGCACATTCAGCCTGTTTGAGGATCGATGAGTATGGAAGCTTTACGTGTTTAGGTTTGGTGATGTCAGTACATTGTAGTCACTAAAAAGAGTGGTGATTCCATGGAGAATAGCTGGAGTCAGCCCTCAGTATCAGTTAGACATCACCTCATTAACATGTTTGTATAATTAAAAAATTGTACTGTACGTAAGCTCGGTGATGAAATGTCTTCAGTGGCATGTCTCTTTAAGTGTTGAATACTGTACTGTAGCTTTAAGAATAAACAAAACTGGTGTTAAGGTCAGGAAGGGGTCAGATTACCAGCTATTCCCGGACACCCTGTTTGATACAAGTTTTAGTTCATCGTTCGAAGAGGCTTCAAGCTGATTGCCTCAATTTGTTGTGGGGAAGCTGGTAACACTTTTCCCATTGGTCAAGAGTCAGAAATATTTGATGAAAAAGTTTTCGTTTTGATCAACAGCTGCACAGATTCGGGTTCAATGTCACAAAGTTATCTTCAAAAAGGTCTCTTCAGTAACTGGAGTCCATGCTGACTGTAGAACAATCCAGTCAGTCCCATTCCCCCTCGATGTCCCTGTTCCCCTGCAAGTTTATTTCCTTCCAGTGCCCATCAATTTCATTTTGAAATTGGTCGTTACCTCCAATTCCTCCACCCTCATGGGCAGTGAGTTCCAGGTCATTACCACTCGCTGTGTAAAAATATTCTCTCTCACATCCCCCTGAAACACGTACCCCAAACCTGAAATCTGTGTCCCCCTCATCCTTGTCCCATCAGTTAATGGGAACAGCTATTCTTTATCCACCTTACCTAACTCTATCATAACCTTGTCCACCTCTATCAAATCTCCCCTCAACCTCCTTTGCTCCAAGGTGAACAACCCCAGCCTGACATCGACAATCAAGAATAAACAAACAGAATATGTTAATACCTGGGATCAGATGGGAATGTTTGATTGTCCTAGACAGAAAGGAATTAGAATAACTCACCTTGGGTATAGTTACCTGGAATGTAACAAACTGGTGTCCACCTATATTCCAGTGAGATTCAGGGACTTGTAGATGAGATGAATAAGTTGCCTTTTTCTTGATAATATTTTGATCATTTGCCTCTGAAACCTTAAAAGGAAAACCAGGGATGGGATTCTCCGTCCCGCTGCACCAGTTGTATATCCGCCACCCCCGCTGGCAGCGGGATTCTCCGACCTGCCAGCCGGCCAATGGGATTTCCCATTGTGGGCAACCCCGCTACGTTAGGAAATTCCCGGGCTTCGGTGCACTGCCGGTGCAAAGGAGAATCCCGACAGTGGAGAATCCAGCTCTATGCTTAAAATCCGAGATGCTGCCTGACATATCATGTGCATAAAGAGAGACATAAGCTAAGCTATTGGGACAACAGTCCTGTGAAGTTTTGATAAGATTGTGTGACATGTTGAGGGACAACGATCTCAACCTGTATAGAGACATGGTCACTCAACAAAGACACCAAAATGACTGAATCTATGTCTGTTTAAGAGAGATGCCCTTGAATAAAAAGAGTGATCTGATAGTGTACAGAAAATTTGCACCTCATTATCCCTGAAGACCCACCGAAGCCACATTGTGGGCCACACAGACAAAATTCAAAGAGAGCTATACAAAAGCCATCTGCATTTCATATCCCAGGCTGTCCAACAGGAGTCTGTTTGTCTGCTGAGACAAAGAGCCCCACAGCCTTCCTTTCAATTCTTAATGGCTGAGCCATTCAACAATCTCGGGGTACCAGATGAGGGATACAGGTCCTGGAGAGATGAGGGTGATGTGACATGGCCTCTGGTTTGTGAAACCAGTAATATTGCCTTGCTGTACTGCACAGTCTCAGTCTGCCGTTTTAACATTGATCCAGCAGCATCACATACAAAGGGCCTCTAGCCCAGATTGCACATCTGGCTCCATCTACACTGCCTCTGCTGGTCATTCTGTATCATCGGCAACAAGACTGATTCATCTCCAATCTCATTGTGTGAATTCAACACCACTCTGCTGCCACCTCTGCTGGGTCTCGTTGAATTTGGTCTCCCTTCTGCCAGATAGCTCCTTTTGTTCAAGTTCAAAGTGATTAATTGTGGGGGACAGAGATTCGTAGTTGGAGAGGGAGAAGGATGTTGGCTGATGACTTTGACAGGGAGGGGCAACATTTGAGGGACTCTCGATTCTCCCCATTCCATAACTTTCTGATGGATCATGGAGATCCCACGATTTTCAGCATAGAATCACAGAATACTCACATCACAGAAGGAGACCATTCGGCCCATTGTGTCTGTCACCGCTCAGTAAGAGCGGCTCAGCTAGCGCCACTCCCTTGCCTTTCCCCCATAACCCTGCAAATTCTTTCCCTTGATAGCATTTACCCAATTCCCCCTTGAAAACCGTGATTGAATCTGCCTCCACCACACTCTCATCAGAACCTTCCAGATCCTCACCCATCGCTCTTTAAAAACGGTTTCCCTCATGTGGCCTTTGGTTCCTTTATCAATTTGAGTGTCAATGTGTGCGTGACTTTAAGGAGAAGCTGGATAAGTCCATGAAAGAGAAAGGAACAGAGGGATTTGCAGATTAAAAAAAGACTTGTATTTATATAACACCTTTCAGGGCCACTGGAATTCTCGAGGCATTTTGTTGCCAATGATGTACTTTCTGAGGTGTAGTCACTGTTGTGATGTAAATTTAGGCACAACCGGATAGGAACATAGGAACAGGAGTAGGCCAGTCAGCCCTTCGAGCCTGCTGTCCCATTATATAAGATCATGGCTCATCTGGTTGTGATCTCAACTCCACTTTCCTGTTTCACCCCCATAACCCTTGTCTCCTCTGTTAATAATATGTCCAACTCTGCCCTGAATATATTCAATGACCCGGTGCCCACTCCTCTCTGCGGAAGAGAATTCCACAGACTAAAGACCCTCTGCGAGAAAAACATTCTCCTCAATCTGAATGGTGGACCTCATATTGATAAACTGTGTCCCCTGGTTCTAGTCTCTCCCAAAATTGGAAACATCCTCCTGATTTCTCCCCTATCAAATCCCTTCAGGATTGTAAATGTTTCATTAAGATCACCTCTCCTTCATCTAAAGTCTGCCCAACATGTTCAACCTTTCTTCATAAGAGAGGCCCCTCATCCCAGGAATGAGTCACGTGAATTTTCTCTGAACTGCAGCTAACACAATTATATCTTTGTTTTTCAAACAAGGTGAAGATGCAGTGCACAATATTCCAGATGTGGTCTAACCAAGGCCCTGCACAGCTGTAGCTTCTATTTCCCCTTGTGAGAAACACTGATATTCCAATTGCTTTCCTAATCACTTGCTGTACCTGCACACCAACTTTTTGTGATTCCTATACCAGGACACCCAGATCCCCCTGTAACACTGAATATTGTAATCTCTCTCCATTTAAATAGGATACTGCTTCTCTATTCCTCCTGCCTTATACTCCATCTGCAAATTTTTCACACTCATTTCTGTACCCTGCAACCTATCGACAATTAACAAAACCCCAGAAAGAGCAGTGTGATAATGAGCAGAAGATCTGTTTTTGTGCTGTTGTTCATGATTGAGGGATAAATATTGACCAGAACACCGGGACAATTCCCCTGCTCATCTCAAAAATAACAACATGCGGTCTTTTAAATCTAACCAAGCAGGTAAACTGGGCCTCAGTAACATCTCATCTGAAGAATGGTAACACCAACACAGCAGCACTCCCTCAGTATTGCACTGCAGTGTCAGCCCTGAGTGTAGTTCTCCAGTCCTGAATGGGGGCATGAGTCCAGAACCTTGGAACTCAGAAGTTGGAGTGTAACCCACTGAGCCCTGACTGACAGTGAAGGTGAATAAGACTGGGAGGAACCATGTGTGAAGCATCAAAGCCATAACATACCAGGTGGCCTGAATGGCATGTTTCTTCAATATCTATTCTATGTCATTTCAATCAATGAAACATTTCAGACTTGGAATTGTCAAATCCACACCTGGGATTTGTTTGGGTGCGATGCTGAACGTGAACTGTTTTGTAAAATAATTTCAGCTGGGAGTCCCTGAATAAATAAGGAGAGATCACAAACAGCAGTTCTTAAAGATACACTGTTAACCCAGCAAATCAGAGTTCCAACTATCCCACATCAAGGAAATGATGCAGGGAGTTCAATGCAAATCTGGTTCATTGGACTTGAATCCAGAGCATTAAACTACAGCCCAGTTACAGTGGTCTCTAACATCAGCAAAAACGAGCCCCAACCTTTCAAATGAATAAGGGTTGGTCCTGAACAGCAGCAGAAACCTTCTCCCTCTTAACCAATAAATCTCTGTCACCCACACACTCCCTATTAATTGTGACACTAATTCATCCCACTATGTTATCTTGCTTTTCCCCAATTCTCCTCCCCTAAAGGTGCTGACTCTCGGGTTCAGTTTCACATTCACCCAATGCCCTTCCCAATATGTCATCTCGGTATCTAAATCTTTACACCTGAAGTTAAGAAACTGTTTTGCTAAGAGGGGCGTCACAATCAAATCCAGTGACCACCCATATGTACGTTGTGTCAGAGTGACACTTTTAATTCCAATCCAGGAGACTAGGATCCGGATGAGCAATGGCGACCGGGCCTCCCACAATGCCCCACGCTCGGTAAACCACTCTATCCGCCGCACGGACGGGCAGCCCGGTACTGAACGTCCAAGGGAGAGGGGCAGCTGCGCATGTGCTGGATACTGCTAATCCCATTGGCCAAATTGTCCGCGTTCCAAGAGTCAAAAGTTCTTCCAGCCCCACGTCACATCGTTCCCCATTGTTTTCAGGCAGCCGGCAACCAATGGAAAATATTGGAGGACCGGAAGGACTCTGGTCCTCCAGGCAATCAGAGCGCGGGCTTTGTTTGAACGATGATTGACCTTCACACAGACTGAAACCTCATTCTGTCTCCAACATCTGTGAGTAAAATACTTTATTTTCTCTCCTTTTCATTCATTTTCTGATTCTGACCTTCAATCGGTGATTTGCAGCAATTGAAGGGGTAGAAAGGGAATCTAGCCTGTATATTAACCACATTTTTTGAGGCAGAACATTTTTTTTAGGGGCAGCCCGGTAGCATAGTGGTTAGTACAGTTGCTTCACAGCTCGAGGGTCCCAGGTTCGATTCCCAGCTTGGGTTGCTGTCTGTGCGGAGTCTGCACGTTCTCCCCGTGTCTGCGTGGGTTTCCTCTGGGTGCTCCGGTTTCCTTCCACAGTCCAAAGATGCAGAATCATAGAATTTACAGTGCAGAAGGAGGCCCTTCGGCCCATCGAGTCTGCATCGGCCCTTGGAAAGGGCACCCTACCTAAGCCCACTCCTCCACCCTATCCCCGTAACCGCATCAACCCTTTGTGGACACCATGGGCAATTTATCATGGCCAATCCACCTAACCTGCATATCTTTGGACTGTTGGAGGAAACCCACGCAGACACGGAGAGAACATGCAGACTCTGCACCGACAGTGACCCAAGCCAGGAATCGAACCTGGGACTCTGGAGCGGTGAAGCAATTGTGCTAACAACTGTGGTACCATGCTGCCGTGTGGGTTAGGTGGATTGGCCATGCTAAATTGCCCTTAGTGTCTAAAAAGATTAAGTGGGGGTTACTGGGTGACAGTTACAGGGACAGAGTAGAGACGTGGGCTTGAGTAGGGTGCTCTATGTAAGGGCCGGTGCAGACTCAATGGGCCAAATGGCCTCCTTCTGCACGGTAGATTCTATAGTTTTTAGTCCAGTAATATAGACATATATCTGTCTGGCAGCCTGCATTTAAATTTTCATGTTTCTGTGTCCAGGACAGGAAGCAGTGAGCAGGGATCTGTCACTCAGCCTGAATCAGCACCTTCAGGAGAATTGGGAGGGTGAATATTAGATACAGCAGAGTGAGAATGGAGGGAGAGTTTGTGGGACGGAGATTTACAGCTTTTGGGGAATGAGAGAGGAAAGAATGTTCCAGAGAAACTAGAATTATCTGTTCTGACTCTCGATCCTGTACTGAAAGTGATAACTTTTGTACATTGTTTTTCCAGGATATTAGAAGAGGAAGATTTACAGACAGAAATCTCAAATGTCATGTCTCGATCTGATAAGATTCACTCGTTTCCTTGAGACCGGAATATCATCGGCTTTTGAAGGCGGGAAGGAGAAATGTTTTCTGTTCTGTCTGCTTCAAAAGATTTTAATCATCAGTGTGACTGGAAAAGCACCAAGACACACACACCCGAGTGAGAGTGTTCCAGTTCACTGACTGTGGAAAGAGCTTTAACTAATTAAAAAGCAGAAGAAATTTATCACATTCTTCACAGCGGGGAGAGACCGTACATGTGTTCTGTGTGTGGATGACATTTGAACTGATTGTCCAACCTGCAGAGTCACAAATGCATCCACATCATGAAGAAACCATGCAAATGTGGTGGCTGGGAAGGGCTTCAGATCTCCATCTGTGCTGGAAACGCATCGTCGCATTCACACCGGAGAGAGGCCGCTCACCTGCTCTCTATGTGGGAAGGGATTCACAGCGCCATCTAAGCTGGAGATTTTTTGCCTCAATCACACTGGGGAAAGGCCGTTCACCTGTCCTGAATGTGGGAAGTAATCAGTCATTCATCCAACTTACCGACACACTGACGAGTTCATACTGGGGAGAGGCTCTTCACCTGCATTGAGTGTGGAAAAGAATTCAATCGGTCAACTTATCTACAGATACACAAGCGAGTTCACAGGTGAGAGGCCATTCACCTGCTCCAGTTGTGGGAAGAGATTTAGGAATTCTTCCAACTTAGTGACACATCAGCGGGTGCACACTGGGCGAGGCCATCCGTCTGCTCTGAGTGTGGGAAGAGATTCAGTGAGGCACCGGCCCTGCGGACACCAGCGAGTTCACACTGGGGAGGGGCCATTCACCTGCTCCATGTGTAAGCAGTGATTCACTCAGTCATCTAGCCTGCTTGTACACCAGGTCACTCACACGAATGAAAGACCCTTTAAATGCTCGGAATGTGGGAAGGGCTTCAAAAATGCTGCAGTTCTGAGGGTCCACCAGCATATTCACACCGAGAACAAACCGTTTAGCCGCTCTCACGGCGCAAAGAGATTTAAAATGTCGTCCGGCATTCTGAGACATCGGGCGAGTTCACACCGGGGAGAGCCTGTTCACCTGCACTGAGTGTGGGAAGGGATTCACTCACTCACACCACCTGCTGACACACCACGAGTTCACAAGTGATGACAATGGTTGGATTCAGATGCGCTTCTGCTTTCAATTGGAGAGACTGGAGCTGATGGAATTTCTCTCTTTAGTATGTGGGTTTATGAGGGTAGAGAATGGAGCCACTCGGAACCAGGCCATGCTGGCTCTGTGTAGAGCAAACCAATCAGTTCTATTTCCCCATTCTATCCCTATACCCCTGCAGGTTTATTTCCCTAAAGCACTGATCCAAATTCCATTTATAACCATCCTGTCATCTAGGCTTCTCCCGGCCTCATAGGAAATGGGTTCCAGCTCATTACCACTCGGTTTAAATGCACACGAAGCTCAGAGTGCACAGGAGGCCATTCTGCCCAACCAGCTCATGCTTTGGCCGAGCTATCCAATTAAAACCATCACCCTGCAATTTTCCTGTCCTTTCAAGAATCTGTCCAGTTCCCTTTTGAAAGACAACAGTTGAAACTGCTTCTTGCGCTGTTTTCAGGCGCACATTCCAAATCACAACAACTCGCTGTGTTTTGAATCAAATCATTCAGGACACAGTGTTTGGATTTTCACAAGAGTTTTCAAAATGGTGTCAAATATATGGGTATCACAGAAATTGAAGATTGAATTTTTATTAATCATCTTGATGAAGGAATTGAGTGTAATATATCTAATTCCTGGACAATTTAAAATTTTGCACAGGACGTCCTAAAATGTTTCACAGCCAATGAAGTGTAATCACCGTTGTAATTTAGCAAACTGTATGTAGGCTTCGGTAATCAATTTTAGTTTTAAAAATCAATCATTTTAATAATGTATTCGCTGTCATAAAGAACAAGGTCAAGGAAGATAACATAGATGTATGTATTTTAAAAAATAACATTGTTCCTAAAAGTTCCGAGAAACAGCAGAGCCACCAGACATTATTTAAACTAAGAGAATATTTCCTTATTTTAATAAACTGCATGACATCATATTCTGTCAAAGTCTGTGTCAAGAATAAGGCTCATTGCTGAATCTACTCAAGATTAGTAAGAAAGAAAGCTATTGTTTTCCACAAATTGTCTTTTTGAACCAGCGGATCTTATATTAACCAAATGTGTTAATTGAAGACTAGTGTATTAATTAACTACTAGTCAACTCATCACCGCTCGTGGCTGTGCAGCCTCTATTGTGCCTGTAATGAAGCAGGACGGGACTATATGCATTTACAGAGATTTTAAAACTACCATCAATCTGGTTTTATGTGCGGATCAATACCTGCTACTGTTGATTGAGGTTTTGTTCACCGGCCTAGCAGGAGGACAGAAATTCAGTAAAATTGACCTTTCGCAGGCTGACCTGTAAATGAATGTTGAGGCTGAATCTCCACATTTGCTCACCATTCTAACAGAAGGCAGCTAGGCATTCTAACAGAAGGCAGATGGAGGGTATAATGGAGGATCCATGACCAATGAATGTAACACAGTTAAGATCATTCGTTGGGTTAATTAACCGATATGAGGAATTTGATTCAAAACCCTGCTTAAACCATGACCTAATTAGTTGTGCATAATACAAGCATAGCAATGGACACCAGAGTGTGAAAAAGCACATCAGTCAGTTAAAGAAACACTGAAGTACTCAGGAGCGTTGGTCCATTTCAACCCAGAGTTACCACCACAACTTACCAATGATGTCTCGCCGTACGGTGTTGGGATGGTGGTGTCACACATACCACCATCAGGGGAAGAAAGACCAATAGCTTTTGTCACATACCTTAACAAGTGCTGAATCAGATTACGCCCAGTTGGAGGAGGAGGCACTGAGTATTATTTATGGTGCGAGAAGATTTCACCAATATCTCTGTGGTCGACACTTCACATTGCTAACAGCCCACAGGCCCTTAACTATTTTGGGCCACAAAAGGTTTTCCTTCATTGGCAGCAAGGAGACTTCAACCATGATGTTACACATTGACTTTGCAGGGCCATACGAGGGGCACATGTTGATGGTTGTCATAGATACGCATTCCAAATGGCTTGAGGTGGTTCTAATGAAATCAACAACTGCAGAACAAGCCATCGAAAATCCCGATGCGATTCTCCCGCCAGATTTGGGAAACCAGAACAAATTGTGAGTGATAACGGTCCACAATTCACAGCTCAGGAGTTTGAGAACTATCTAAAGATGAGTGGTATCCAACACACAAAATCAGCACCTTACCACCCATCCACAAATGGTTCAGCTGAAAGGTTTGTCCAGTCCTTGAAGATGCACTGAAAACCTTCAAGGTCCAAGGTTCATCAAATTGCCGTCTAAACAGTTTCTTGGCGACATCTCGCAACACCACACACACGGCCACTCAGAGTTCCCCAGCTTTACTACGACTGAAGAGGAAACTGAGAACAACATCTGATCAACATTTCCCCTGGAGACGTCTGAGACAGTGGAACACAATCAGCAGTCACAAACCTGAAGAAGAGAAGGGAATCCCAAAAGGTGCTTTTTTTGGACAAGAAGAGCCGGTTTTGGTGTGCAGCTGCACCACCAGCGAGAAGAGGGTCCCTGTAACTGTGTTGTCTGAAACTGGCCCTGTCTCCTGCACTGTGCAAACTGAAGATGAGCGAGTGTGGAGACGACACAGATCAGTTGTTAATGACACCCATCAATGTGCCATTACCATGTGTGCTAGAACTACCTCAGGATGAACCGCCATCCATACTACCTGATCATGTGACTGCGACTTCTGGTCAATCCGCAGAAACCGAGATTGCTGAAGAACCAATTGCTGCTCCTAATCTTCTGTCTGCAAAAGAGATTATAACACCTTCCAGGGGAGAGTCATCTTCTGAAGACTAGGAGAGGACATCCAAGGGCAAGAAAAACCAAATCCCTTCAGTGTAGCAGCCAACCAGTGCAGAATAGACACCCGCCCGATTGTCTTTCCTACTGACTGTATAATTCTTTGCCTGCCCTTGTGTATATGTTTTGATGATGATGCAAATGTAGTTTTTTTGATTTGATTTGATTTATTATTGTCACATGTATTAGGATAAAGTGAAAAGTATTGTTCCTTGCATGCAGTACAAACAATGCATACCGTAAATAGGGAAGGAAGGAGAGACTGCAGAATATAATGTTCCAGCTATAGCAAGGTGTAGAGAAAAGATCAACTTAATACAGTGATTGAGGCTTTCTGAACCGGCCGAATTTTAGAGGGGTCAGTTCTATTCAGTTTTGTCCCGGGTGCTCAGAGGCTCACTGAAGGGGCCGAATTTTAGGGCAGCCCGATTTTGTGTAGCAGCAAACACCAAAAGGTTCATACGTGTAAATAGCATGTGGGATCAGCCAAACATGACCTCCGAAAAAGAGGAAAGAGAAAGGGAAGTGGAATGAGTCGGGTTATGGGATAAATACATTCTGCATCCCACAACCAAACTGTGGAGCAGGCTCCCCTCAATAAGTTCACAGCTCGGAGATAGTGGCAGCTATGGACGCGGAGAAGGCCTTTGACCGAGTAGAGTGGGAGTACCTCTGGGAGGTGCTGCGTAGGATTGGGTTCGGGGTAGGGTTTATCAATTGGGTTAAGCTCCTTTACAGAGCCCCGATGGCGAGTGTAGTGACGAACCGGCGGAGGTCGGAGTACTTTCGACTGTACCGAGGGACGAGGCAGGGGTGCCCCCGTCCCCCCTGTTGTTCGCATTGGTGATCGAACCATTGGCCATGTCATTGAGGGAGTCTAATAAATGGAGGGGGGTGGTCCGAGGGGGTGAAGAGCATCGGGTGTTGCTATATGCGATGACCTGTTGCTGTACGTGGCGGATCCAATGGAGGGGATGGTGGAGGTCATGCAGACTCTAAGGGAGTTTGGGGAGTTTTCGGGCTATAATCGGGTGGTGAAGAAGGCATTCGGCATGCTTGGTTTCATTGGTCAGAACATTGAATATAGGAGTTGGGACGTCTTGTTGAAGTTGTACAAGACATTGGTACGGCCACACTTGGAATACTGTGTGCAGTTCTGGTCACCCTATTATAGAAAGGATATTATTAAACTAGAAAGAGTGCAGAAAAGATTTACTAGGATGTTGCCGGGACTTGATGGTTTGAGTTATAAGGAGAGGCTGGATAGACTGGGACTTTTTTCCCTGGAGCGTAGGAGGCTTAGGGGTGATCTTATAGAGGTCTATAAAATAATGAGGGGCATAGATAAGGTAGATAGTCAACATCTTTTCCCAAAGGTAGGGGAGTCTAAAACTAGAGGGCATAGGTTTAAGGTGAGAGGGGAGAGATTCAGAAGGGCCCAGAGGGGCAATTTCTTCACTCAGAGGGTAGTGAGTGTCTGGAATGGGCTGCCAGAGGTAGTAGTAGAAGCGGGTACAATTGTGTCTTTCAAAAAGCATTTAGATGGTTACATGGGTAAGATGGGTATAGAGGGTTATGGGCCAAGTGCGGGCAACTGGGACTAGCTTAATGGTAAAAACTGGGCGGCATGGACTGGTTGGGCCGAAGGGCCTGTTTCCATGCTGTAAACTTCTATGATTCTATGATTCTCTATAAGCTCAATGTAGGGAAGAGTGAGCTCTTTGTATTATCGGCGGGGGACAAAGAAAGAGGGATAGGGGACCTACCGCTGAGGGCGGAGGGGAGCTTTCGGTATCTGGGGATCCAGATAGCCAGGAGTTGGGGGACCCTAATGAACTGAATCTGACGAGGTTGAAGGAGCAAATGGAGGAGGATTTCAAAAGATGGGACATGTTACCGCTCTCGCTGGCGGGTAGAGTGCAGTCGGTCAAAATGGTGGTCCTTCCGAGATTTCTGTTTGTGTTTCAGTGCCTTCCCATCGTGATCACTAAGGCCTTTTTTAAGAGAGTAGGCAGGAGTATTATGGGGTTTGTGTGGGCGAATAAGACCCCGAGAGTAAGGAGAGGGTTCCTGGAATGTAGTAGGGACCGAGGAGGGTTGACGCTGCCAAACCTGGGGAGCTACTACTGGGCAGCAAATGTGGCGATGATCCGCAAGTGGGTTATGGAGGGAGAGGGGGCAGCATGGAAGAGGATGGGGATGGCGTCCTGTAAAGGAACGAGCCTGGGGGCGTTGGTGACGGCACCGCTGCTGCTCTCGCCGACAAAGTATACCACGAGCCCGGTGGTGGCGGCAACGCTAAGGATCTGGGGCCAGTGGAGACGGCACCGGGGTGCAATGGGAGCATCGGTGTGGTCCCCGATCAGGGGAAACCACCGGTTTGTCCCGGGGAAGTTGGACGGGGATTGAAAGAATGGGGGACCTGTTCATCGACGGGACGTTTGCGAGCCTCGGGGCACTGGAGGAGAAGTTCGAGTTACCCCCGGGAAATGCCTTTAGATATATGCAGGTGAGGGCTTTTGTGAGGTGACAGGTGAGGGAATTCCCGTTGCTCCCGGCACAAGAAGTTCAAGATAGGGTGATCTCGGGTGTATGGGTCGGGGAGGGCAAGGTGTCGG
Source organism: Scyliorhinus torazame (assembly GCF_047496885.1). Classification (NCBI taxonomy): domain Eukaryota; kingdom Metazoa; phylum Chordata; class Chondrichthyes; order Carcharhiniformes; family Scyliorhinidae; genus Scyliorhinus; species Scyliorhinus torazame. Next base: position 170,364,472 of record NC_092711.1, read on the forward strand.
AAATACACCAGGAGTTGAAAGAAGAGGGGGAAGCGCTGGTAGAAGAGTTGAAGGGTAAATGGGAGGAGGAGCTGGGGGAGGAGATCGAGGAAGGTCTGTGGGCTGATGCCGTAGGTAGGGTTAATTCCTCCTCCTCGTGTGCCAGGCTCAGCCTGATACAATTTAAGGTAGTCCACAGAGCGCACTTGACGGGGGCGAGGTTGAGTAGGTTCTTTGGGGTAGAGGACAGATGTGGAAAGTGCTCAGCGAGCCCGGCGAACCATGTCCATATGTTTTGGTCGTGCCCGGCACTGGAGGGGTTCTGGAGAGGAGTGGCGGGAGCAATATCTCAGGTGGTGAAAGTCCGGGTCAAGCCAAGCTGGGGGCTAGCAATATTTGGAGTAGTGGACGAACCGGGAGTGCAGGAGGCGAAAGAGGCCGGCATTCTGGCCTTTGCGTCCCGAGTAGCCCGGCAAAGGATCTTGCTAATGTGGAAGGAGGCAAAGCCCCCCCAGCGTGGAGGCCTGGATAAATGATATGGCTGGGTTCATAAAGTTGGAGAGGATTAAGTTCGCCTTGAGAGGGTCTGCGCAGGGGTTCTACAGGCGGTGGCAACTGTTCCTAGACTATCCCGCGGAGCGTTAGAGGAAGATCGGTCAGCAGCAGCAGCAACCTTGGGGGGCGGGGTGTGTGGAGGGGACGTCCTGGGAGGGGGGGGGGGAAAGGGGGGACTGCCTGGGAGGGTGGATGAGCAAGAGGTAACATGAAGGGTTGGGGAAACTGGCACATACGGGCGAGGGCCAGTGTACAAAGCTGTGTAAATATATCATTTTGCCATGTATATATCTTGCTCTGCGCGATTTCTCTTTTTTTTGTTACGGGGGGGGGGGGTTATTGTTTGTAAGGGAGAAAAATTGTGTTAAAAAACTTTAATAAATATTTTTTTTTTTTTTTTTTAAAGTTCACAGCTGATCTGATTGTAACCTCAACTCCACAGTCCCACCGACCCCCCGATAACCTTTCACTCCCTTGCTTATTAAGAATCTATCCAGCACTGCCTTCAAAATAGTCAAATCTAGGATTTGGATTCTCACCAGCTGATTATGGGAGGAGGTGGTGTGGATTTCAATTGTGTAAGGGAGCCAACGTTGGATAGGTTCAGCCCTAATTTTCACAGTAACTTCATTGCAGCGTTAATGTCAGCCTACTTGTGACACTAATAAGACAGAGGAGCCGAATTAGGCCACTCGGCCCATCGAGTCTGCTCCGCCATTCAATCATGGCTGATATTTTCTCATCCCCATTCTCCTGCCTTCTCCCCATAACACCTGACCCCTTATTAATCAAGAACCTATCTCTCTCTGTCTTAAAGACACTCAGTGATTTGGCCTTGGTCGATAATGTCCAATTAAATCCGGTACCTTGATGGCGGGGCTTGTCCCTACCGGCCATGTCGTTGGTGTCCGAGGCACGTGGGCCTTCCCAAATGAGGAAAACCCAAATGCGGCAAAGAGTTCCACAGATTCACCATTGAAGAAATTCCTCCTCACATTTGTTTTAAAGGATCGTCCCTTTAGTCTGAGATGGTGTCCTCTGGTTCTAGTTTTTCCAACAAGTGGAAACATCCTCTCCATGTCCACTCTATCCAGGCCTCGCAGTATCCTGTAAGTTTCAATAAGATCCCCCCCGATCCTTCTAAACTCCAATGAGTACAGACCCAGAGTCCTCAACCGTTCCTCATTCGACAAATAAAGGGTTGAGCAAGTTTAATGGGCCAAATGGCCGACTGCAGCTCCTATTTGTTTTGATCTCTGTGTCCAGGACAGGAAGCAGTGAGCAGGGATCTGTCAGTCAGCCTGAATCAGCACCTTCAGGAGAATTGGGAGGGTGAATATTAGATACAGTGAATGGAGGGAGAGTGTGTGGGATGGAGATTTACAGCTTTGGGGGAATGAGAGAGGAAAGAATGTTCCAGAGAAACTAGAACTGCCTGTTCTGAGTTTCTATCCTGTACTGACAGTGATGTATTTTGTAATTTGTTTTTCCAGGATATTAGAAAAGGAGGAATTACAGACAGAAATCCCAAACATCACATCTTGATATGACAGAGTCACTTGATTCTTTGGGGGGGACACACCCGAGTGAGAGTGTTCCAGAGCACTGACTGTGGAAAGTGCTTCAACCAGTTACAGAGCTTCACAGCGGGGAGGGACTGTACACGTGTTCTCTGTATGAGTAAGGCTTCAATTGTCGAACCTGGAGAGACACGAGGAGACCCAAAACATGGAGAAACAGTGGAAATGCCGGGACTGTGGGAAGGGATTCAAAGCCCCATCTGCACTGGAAGCTCATTGGCGCATTCACACTGGGAGAGGCCATTCAGCAGCTCTCAGTGTGGGAAAAGATTCAGTCAGTCATTCACCCTGCAAACACACCAGAGGGTTCACACTGGGGAGAAGCCGTTCACCTGCTCTCAATGTGGGAAGGGATTCAGACATTTATCCACCCTGCGGAGACATCAGCCAGTTCACCCCGGGGAGTGAGCATTCACCTGCACTCAATGTGGGAAGGGATTCTGTGTTTCCTTGTACCTGCTGAGACACCAACAAGGTCACAAGTGATTACAGGGGTTGGATTCTGCTGTTATTGTTGCTACTCTCAATTACACCCAGAACAGCATTGTGTTCATTCTGTCAGTTGATCAATGGGGAGGGTCGGAGGGATTTCGTTCTGCTGGACTGGCCGGTCTCACGACTTTGCCTCCAGTGGGCTGATGCTCTTGAGCCTTGTGGCAAATACTTGGCTTCAAATTTCACCAGGATCACAGAGTGAAAGGGTGTTTGGAAGGTAGATGACAGATAGTTCCAGTTTCTGTTTGGAACCCCAAAGCATGCAGTTCAGATGAAGATAGGCTTTGGTGGTTACATGGTTCTGTCTCAGAAGGAAACGGTCAAGCCATGAGGGGCAAGTTGATTGGGAACTTACAATAAAATGTGTAATGATACACAGGCAGTCGCATTTAAGGAATTATCACATATTTACATAAAATATAGATTCCTTTAAGAAACAAAATCCAACAGGAAAAGTGACGCAACCGTGACTAACAAGAAAAATTAAAGATTCCATCAGGTCAAAGGAAGAGGCTCATTAATCGATTACAGATTTATTGCTTCACTGATTTATTGGTACCTTGAAGAATCAATGCAGTATAATTCTTAAATTCAGTATACATACAGACAGAAAATGGAATATCCACAAGGCAAAGTCATTGTTTCAGATAAAAATATGAGAATTGCTGTACAGCAACTTAATGTGTGTCAGAATCTAACACGGTTTCAAGAAAAGTTGCATAAAAGCCCTCGAAATGAATAAACCATTGTTCTACAAATACATGTAGTAATGAAAAAGTATTGCAGCCTTAGCAACAGAAACATTCACAAAATGTAGCAAAACCTCAGCAACAAGCAAGGTTAATGCAGAACACCTTATCTTCAGAGGATTGGCACACGTGGCGGGAGCATATAGACATTTAATTAATTTGATAGACATTAATGAATCTTAAGTAATGACCAATGCCTGGATAACAAATCATGCTCCAAGTGACAGAGAGTTTTTTGAATAAATCAGGAAGCCTCAGCTGAGAATTTGAAACCAATAAGGGGTTAGACCATTGATAAGAATTTATTTAAGACTAAAGTTTCATGACTAAAGTTTGTTCTGTATTCATGCTTTAAGAAATTCTGAACCATCTATTCATTTCCTAATATTTTCTTATGTTTTTGTTTAACTCTCTTTATTATGTTTTGATGTATTATTTGATCTGAATTTTGATTTATTTCTATGTAAGAGAATCAAGGTGGATAATTAGCAATAAAGTTGTATTTTTGGACACCTCCGATCAACCAGATCTTGGGCTCATTTTTGAAGATAAAATAAAAGATCTTATCACTCATATAGCTGCCAAAATTAGTGTAAGCCCGAGGATTGGAAACTTGTTCTAGAATTCAGCAAAGGAGGATCAAGAAACTCATAAAGAGAAAATAGAATATGAGAGCAAACTGGCTAGAAACATAAAAAAACGACTGGAAAAGTTCCTGCAAAATGTGAAAAGGAAAAGATTCGCAAAGACCAATGTGGGTCCATTCCAGGCAGAGACAGGAGAGTTTATGATGGGGAGTAAGGAAATGACAAAGAAACTAAACAATGTGTGTCTGTCTTCATGGAGGAGGATACAGAAATCGTCCCAAAAACAGAGAACCAAGGGACCAGTGAGCACGAGGAACTGAAAGAGATTAGTATTAGTGAGAAAGTAGCTCTGGAGAAATTAATGTGGTTGAAAGTTAATAAATCCCCAAAAGCTGCTGCTCTCCATCGTGTTGAAAGAGGCGGCTGGAGAGAGAGTGGATACATTGGTGATCATCTTTCACAATTCTATAGATTCTGGAATGGTTCCTGCAGATTGGAAGGTGGTAAATGTAACCCCACTATTTAAGGAGAGAGAGAAAACGGGGAACCACAGACCCATTAGCCTGACATCAGTGGGAGGGAAAATGCTACAATCTATTATAAAGGATGTGATAACATACAAATTAGGAGCAGGGGTAGGCCACTTGGCCCCTCGAGCCTGCTCCACCATTCAATAAGTTCCCGGCTGATCTGATTGCAACCGCAACTCCCCCCCCCCCCCCCAATAAGTTTGCTTATAAAGAATCTATTCATCTCCATCTTCAAAATATTCAAAGACTCTGCTTCCACTGCCCTTTGAGGAAGAGAGTTCCAAAGACTCCCAACTCTGACAGAAAAAAGTTCCCCTCTGCCTTAAATGGGCAAGTATTACTTTTAAAGTGACTCCAATTTCTAGATTCTCCCACAAGAGGAAACATCCTTTCCACATCCACCCTGTCAAGGCCCCTCAGGATCTTATACGGTTCAATCATGTCATCTAAACTCCATCGGACACAAGCCCAGCCTGTCCAATTATTCCTCATAAGACCAGCCTCCAATTCCAGGTACGAGTCCAGTAAACATTCTCTGGACTGCTTCCAACACATTTACATCATTCCTTAAATGAGAGCAATACTGTACACAGTGCTCCAGATGTGGACTCATCAATGTCTTGTATAACTGAAGCATAACATCACTACTTTTGTATTCAATTCCCTTTTTGTGATTCATGCTCTTGGACACCCAGATCCCTCTGAGTCTCAGAGCTCTACAATCTCTCACTATTCAGATCAGAAACTTTTTTATTCTTCTGGCAACATGGACAATTTCTAATTTTCTCACATTATTCTCCATTTGGCAGATCTTTTCCCACTCACGTAACCTACCTCTATCCATTGTTGTCTCCTTATGTCCTCTTAACAGTTTACTTTCCTACCTATCTTTATACCATCGGAGCAGGAGTTGGCCATTCAGCCCATCGAGCCTGCACCACCATTCAATACGATCATGGCTGATCATCCACTTCACGGTAGCACAGTAGTTAGCACAGTTGCTTCACAGCTCCAGGGTCCCAGGTTCGATTCCCGGCTTGGGTCACTGTCTGTGCGGAGTTTGCACTTTCTCCCTGTGTCTGCGTGGGTTTCCTCCGGGTGCTCCGGTTTCCTCCCACAGTCCAAAGATGTGCAGGTTAGGTGAATTGGCCATGCTAAAATGCCCTCAGTGTCCAAAAAGGTTGGGTGGGGTTACTGGGATAGGGTGGTGTTGTGGACTTAGGTTGGGTGCTGTTTCCAAGGGCCGGTGCAGACTCAATGGGCCGAATGGCCTCCTTCTGCACTGTAAATTCTATGATTCTATGATTCAATGTCTTTTTCCCCACACTATCTCCATATCCATTTGTGTTATTGATATTTAGAAATCTGTCAGTTGGGTGGCACGGTTGCCCACTGGTTAGCACTGTTGCCTCACGGCACCAAGAACCTGAGTTCGATCCTGGCCCCGGGTCACTGTCTATGTGGAGTTTGCACATTCTCCTAGTGCCTTGTGGGTCTCAGATCCACAACCGAACTTGTTGTGCAGCATTGGTGAATTGGCCACGCTCCACTGCCCCTTAATTAGAAAAAAATAATTTATTAAACAAAGAAACAGAAATCTGTCAGTCTCTGCTTTAAACACACTCAGTGACTGAGCTCCCACAGCCCTCTGGGGTAGAGAATTCCAAAGATTCACAACCCCCTGAGTAAAGAAATGTCTCCTCAGAGACCCGTCCTAAGTGGTTTCTCCCTTAGTTTGAAATTGTGTCCCCTGGTTCCAGACTCTCCAACTCGGGGAAATATCTCACCTGCACCCACCCGGTCTATTCCTTTATGGATTTTGTAAGTTTCAATGAAATCCCCTCTCATTCCTTGAAACTCTAGAGAAATGAGGCCTAGTTTCCCCAATCTCTCTTCCTGGGACAGTCCTGCCAAATCCAGAACAAGTCTGGTGAAACTTTGTTGCTGTTCCTCTGTGGCAATACCTTTCCTAAGGTAAGGGGAGTAAAACTGCACACATTACTCCAGCTGTGGTCTAAGCATTTCATAATGATCAATGTCAAGGCCACTGGATGGTATTCACTGAGGCACATTGCCTGGTTCTTCTTTGGCACCGGTATGATGGTGGTCTTCTTGAAGCAGGTGGGAATCTCAGAACGGAGTAGGGAGAGGTTGAGGATGTCCGCGAACACACCTGCCAGTTGGCTCGCGCAGGATCTGGGTGCATGGCAGGGACTCCCGTCAGGACCCGTCGCTTTCCGAGAGTTCACTTTCAAGAAGGCCAATCTGACTTTGTACGCTGTGACGGTGGGCATGGGTGTGCCCAAGGCTGCTGGGGCAGATGACAAAGGTTTGTTGGTTTCCTGCTCGAAATAAGCATAGAATGCATTGAGTATGTCAGGAAGGGGTGCGCTGTTGCTAAAGATTCTACTCGGCTTTGCTTTTTAGCGCATTATGTAGTTTAAGCCTTGCCACAATCGATGAGAGTCCATGATTCGAGCTTAGTCTGGACAACTCTTCTGTTGTCTCTTGGCATCCCTGTTGGCTTTGATGAGGTCGTACCTAGATTTTTTTGTCTCGGTCAGGGTTGCCTGACTTGAGTGCCTCAGACGTGGCCTTCAGTCAAGAGTGAATCTCCCGATTAAACCATTGTTTCTGGCTGGGTAACGTACATACTACCTTCTTTGACACACAATCTTCTACACACTTGCTGATGAACTCTGTGATGGTGCTGGCATACTCATTTAGGTTGGCTGCTGAGTTCTTAAATATGGACCAGTCGTGTAGGAGCTCTTCAGTTGCCTCGGACCAGCATTTGCACAACCTTCTTAACCGGATTCTCCCGCTTAAGTTTCTGCTTGTATGCCGGGAGAAGGAGCGCCGTCTTGTGATCCGATTTTCCGAAGTGCAGGCGGGATAGATCATCAGGCGCCCTTGATGTTTGTGTAGCAGTGGTCAAGGATGTTGGGGCCCCTGTCGGGACAGGCGATATGTTGGTGGAATTTTGGCAGTACACTCGAGGTTGGCCTGGTTAAAGTCCCCGGCCACGATGAACAAGGCCTCCGGGTATTCTGCTTCATTGTTATTTATAGCGGTTACAATTCATCAAGCGCCTTCTTCACTTCCACCTGGGATGGGATGTAGACCGCCGTGTTGATGGCAGAGGTGAACTCCGTGGAAGGTAGTATCAGCGGCACTTCACAGTCAGGTATCCCAGATCCGGGGAGCAGTAGTTCGCCAGGGTCGCCACATCCGAGCACCAGGAGTTGACGAGGAGACAAACCCCTCCACCCACTCCAGTTTCAGTCCTGGATGTAATTAACAGCAGAATCTAACCCATCATCACTTGTGAACCCTTTGGTGTCTCAGCATGTTGGACGACTGAGTGAATCCCTCCCCACAGTGAGTGTAGGGGATTGGCTTCCTTTCAGTGTGAACTCGCTGGTGTCTCCGCAATGTGGACGTTGTTTGAAATCTCTTTGTGCAGTGAGAGCAGCTGAACGGTCTCTCCTCAGTGTGGATGCGCTGGTGGGACATCAGTCGCTGTGAGCTTTTGAAACCCCTCCTGCAGTCAGGGCATTTAAAGGGCTTGCTCTTGGTGTGAGTGACATTGTGGTTCAGCAGGGTGGATAATCGAGCAAATCCCTTATCACACACAGTGCAGATGAATGGCCTCTCCCCGGTGTGAACTCGTTCGTGTTTCCTCAGGTCACCAATGTTAGTGAATCCCTTATCACACACAGCGCAGTTGAATGGATAATCCCCAGTGTGAACTCGTTCGTGTTTCCGCAGGCTGCCAATGTCAGTGAATCCCTTTTCACACTGAATGCAGGTGAAAGGCCTCTCTCCAGTGTGAACTCGCTGGTGTCTCTGCAGGTGGTGTAACTGAGTGTATCCCTTCCCACAGTCAGAGCAGGTGAACGGCCTCTCCCCGGTGTGAACTCGTTTGTGTCTCCGCAGGTTGCGAATGTCAGTGAACCCCTTTTCACACTGAGAGCAGGTGAACGGTCTCTCGCCAGTGTGAATTCGTTCGTGTTTCCGCAGGCTGCCGATTTCAGTGAATCCCTTTTCACACTGAGAGCAGGTGAAAGGCCTCTCTCCAGTGTGAACTCGCTGGTGGTTCTGCAGGTAGTGTGACTGAGTGAATCCCTTATCACACACAGTGCAGATGAATGGCCTCTCCCGAGTGTGAACTCGTTCGTGTTTCTGCAGGCTGCCAATGTCAGTGAATCCCTGTTCACACTGAGAGCAGGTGAAAGGCCTCTCTCCAGTGTGAACTCGTTCGTGTTTCCGCAGGCTGCCAATGTCAGTGAATCCCTTTAAACACTAAGAGCAGGTGAAAGGTCTCTCTCCAGTGTGAACTCGTTCGTGTCTCTGCAGGTTGCCAATTTGAGTGAATCCCTTTTCACACACAGAGCAGGTGAAAGGCCTCTCTCCAGTGTGAACTCGTTCGTGTCTCTGCAGCTTGCCAATCTGAGCGAATCCCTTTTCACACTGAAAGCAGGTGAAAGGCCTCTTGCCAGTGTGACTGCGTTGATGCGTTGCCAGCTCGTGTGGGGCTCTAAATCCCTTCCCACAATCCTCACATTTCCATGGTTTCTCCATGATCCGGGTGATCTTACGTCTCACCACGCTTGACGATCAGTTGAAACCTTGTCCACACAGAGCACCTGCACAGTCTCTCCCTGCTGTGAATGGTGTAGTATGTTTTCAGGCTGTGTCACTGGTTGAAGCACTTTCCACAGTCAGTGCTCTGTAACAGTCTCACACGGGTGTGTGTGTGTGTCTCAGTGCTTTTCCAGACACACTGTTGTTTAAAATCTCTTGAAGCAGACAGAATAGACAAACATTTCTCCTTCTAGATTCTCAGGCCGATGATCCCAAGAATTGAGTGACTCAGTCAGTTCTTGACCTGATATTTAGTATGAGATATCGGCCTCAAACTCCTCTCGTTCGAACTGCCTGCAAACAGATTTTACAATAGTAATCATTGTCAGTACAGGATAGAAATTCAGAACTGACAATTCTAGTTTCTATCGAACATTCTTTCCTCTCTCTTTCCCTGGAATGCTTTAAATCTCAATCCCACACACTCTCCCTCCATTCTCACTCTGCTGTATCTAATATTCACCCTCCCAATTCTCCTGAAGGTGCTGATTCAGGCTGTTTGACAGATCCAAGCTCACTGTTTCCTGTCCTGGACACAGAGACCTGAAAATCTTCATGCAGGCTGCCAGACAGATATATATCTATATTACTGGATGAAAAATGTGTGTAATAAACAGACTGTATTCACTTACTTTCCCTCCCAATTTTCCTGAAGGTGCTGATCAACAAATCTAAACTCACTAAAACCTGCACAAGAGTAGAGAATCTCCATATAAGTACATTTACTGATTAGAGATAGGGAAATTCTGAGGAAGAATTTTATTTAGTCATGGAGTGGTCATGACAGGGAACTCACTGCCCACAAGGGTTGTGGAAGTCGAGATGATCAATCATTTAAAATAAAATAGGATAGTTACTTGAAGAAAATAAACTTGCAGGTGAACAGGGATATCGAGGGGGAATGGGACTGACTGGATTGCTGTACAGAGAGTCAGCATTGACTTGAGTTCCCAAATGGATTCTGTCAGTGCTGCAATGACTGTATGACTGGAAATATATAATGTAGGTACAGTACTATATTACAAAACTAGAAATAATAATACATGTATGTTATCACAGAACCATCAATAATATATATAATACGTACCATATAACACTAGACATATTTCTGTCCGATATTACATTTTTAAAAATTAATTTAGGGGATGTGGACAATGCTGGTCAGGCCAGCATTTATTGCCCATCCCCAGTTGCCCTTCCGAAGTAGTGGTGAGTTGCCTTCTTGAACTTCTGCAGTCCTTGAGGTGTAGATACATCCCCTGTGCTGTTTTTTTTTTTCATTTGTTTTTTATAAATTTAGAGTTCCTAATTCATTTTTTACAATTATGGGGCAATTTAGCGTCACCAATCCAGCTACCCTGCACATCTTTGGGTTGTGGGAACGAACGCAAGCAAACACGGGGAGAATGTGCAAACTCCACACGGACAGTGACCCAGAGCCGGCATGGAACCTCGGAGCCGTGAGGCAGCAGCGCTAACCACTGCTCCACCATGCTGCCCTACATCCCCTGTGCTGTTAGGGAGGGAATTCCAGGATGTTGCCCCAGGGACAGTGAAGGAATGGCAATATATTTCCAAGTCAAGGTGGTGAGTAACTTGGAGGAGAACCTCCAGGTGGTGGGCTTCCCAGGTTTCTGCTGCTCTTGTCCTTCTAGATGGCAGTGGTTGTGGGTTTGGAAGGTGCTGTCTGAGGAACCTTTCGGAGTTACTGCAGTGTATCTTGTAAATGGTATACACGGCTGCTACTGTTTGTCGGTGGTGGAAGGTTTGAATGTTTGTGGAAGGCGATGCAATCAATCAGGCTGCTTTGTCTGGATAGAGGCGAGCGTCTTGTGTGTTGTTGGAGCTGCACTCATCCAGCAAAGTGGAGTGTTTTCCATTACACTCCTGACTTGTGCTTGTAGATGTCTGGTGGACAGGCTTTGGGGCATCAGGAAGCGTGTTACTCGTCATGGGATTCCCAGCCCTTGATCTGCCCTGGTAGCTACAGTATTAATATGGCTAGTCCAGTTCAGTTTCTGATCAATGGTAACCCCCAGGATGTTGGTTGTGGGGGATTCACCAATGGGAATGCCACTGAATGTCAAGGGGTGGTGGTTAGATCCTCTCGTCAGAGATGATCATTGCCTGGCACATGTGTAGCGCGAATGTAACTTGCCATTTATCAGCCCGAGTCTGGATATTGTCCAGGTCTTACTGAATTTGGACATGGACTGCTTCATTATCTGAGGAGTTGAGAATGGTGCTGAACATGTCTGCGGATCCGCAAACATCACCATTTCTCACCTTATGATGGAAGGGAGATCATTGATGAAGCAGCTGAAGATGGTTGGGCCTCTGATACTGCCCTGAGGAACTCCTGCAGTGATGTCCTGGAGCTGAGATGATTGACCTCCAATCACCACAACCATCTTCCTTTGTGCCAGGTATGACTCCAACCAGTGGAGAGTTATCCCCCGATTCCCATTGACTCCAGTTTAGCTGGGGCTCCTTGATGCCATACTCAGTCAAATGCTGCCTTGATGTCAAGAAGAGTCACTCTCACCTCATTTCTGGCATTCAGCTCTTTCGTCCAAGTTTGAACCAAGGCTGTAATGAGGTCAGGAGCTGAGTGGCCCTGGCGGAACCCAAACTGAGCTTCCAGGAGCAGGTTATTGCAGAATAAGTGCCACTTAATAGGACCTTTGATGACTCCTTCCATTACTTTGCTGATGATGGAGAGTATTCCGACAGGGAAGTAATTGGCTGAGTTGGATTTAGCCTGTTTACTGACCCCTTAAATGTCAGCCATCTCCTGGAGAAACCAGCCCTTTAATTGTGAACATTGGGAAAGAGACCATTCTTTTAGCCAGACAAATAAATGTGTCAAGCTGAGGGGGCAAAGGATGTCAATGTCTTTGAGAGAGAGAGACCTGGGCCAAGCTTTGCAGAGTCTGCACCCTCCCTGGATTCACTTCCTTTCCCTTCAGTTGCTGCAAGTCACCAATTGAAGGTCAGAATGAGAAAAGAAGGGACTTCCGGGTGCGGCGATGACCAGCTAGGTCGCATGTTTCGGCAGCTCCCGGTGGAACGGACTTTTGGGCTCTTAATAGGAGCCCCAAAGGCAATTTAAACGGCCAAAAACACAGTGCGATAATCCAGGAGGGAATCCCCCCGGACACGTATGGAAAAGGGAGAAGAAAGCGGCCGGATTGCGGAGGATCCTCTAGAGCAGCGGCAAGGAAGGCAAGCTCAAAGCAAGATGGCGTCGGAAGGTGGCCGCTTGTTATGGGGCTCGGACCAACAAGAGTTCTTGCGGCGCTGTGTGGAAGAACTGAAAAAGGAGATGAAGAAGGAGCTGCTGGCCCCGATATTACAGGCGATTGAAGGGCTAAAGGAGGAGCAAAAGACCCAGGAGCAGGAGCTTCGGGTCGTGAAGGCAAAGGCTGCTGAAAATGAAGACGAAATACAGGGCCTGGTGGTGAAGACAGAGACGCACGAGGCACAGCACAAAAGGTGTGTGGAAAGGCTGGAGGTGCTGGAGAATAATTCGAGGAGGAAGAACTTAAGGGTTCTGGGTCTTCCCGAAGGCGCAGAAGGGGCGGACGTCGGGGCATATGTGAGCACGATGCTTCACTCGCTAATGGGATCGGAGGCCCCGACGGGCTCTTTGGAGGTGGAGGGAGCTTATCGAGTTATGGCGCGAAGACCGAGGGCTGGAGAAATACCGCGAGCTATAGTGGTGAGGTTTCTCCGCTATAATGACAGAGAGATGGTCCTCAGATGGGCGAAGAAAACTCGGAGCTGTAGGTGGGAGAACGCGGTGATCCGCGTATACCAGGATTGGAGTGCGGAGGTGGCGAGGAGGGGGGCAAGTTTTAATCGGGCTAAGGCGGTGCTTCACAAAAAGGTCAAATTCGGAATGTTGCAGCCGGCAAGACTGTGGGTCACACACCAAGGGAAGCACCACTACTTTGAGGCGGCAGAAGAGGCGTGGACATTTATTGTGGACGAGAAGCTGGAATAGGCGGGCGAGAAAAAGAACGTTTGGGACAAAGTGGTGCGGTGATTATGTGGGGTGAGGGGGGGAAAAGGGGGAGGGGATGATTTTTCAAGTTGTTAATCTTGCGACCCTGTAACTTTTCTCTCTTCCCCACGTTGTTGGGGGGGGTGGGGGATGAGGAACTGTGGGCGCCGGCCATTAGGGACGGGGCCAAGTGGGAAACGCGGGCTTTGTTCCCGCGCTATGGTAATTATGGCACGAACAGGGAAGCAGGAAGGAGGGGGCCTCGCACAGTGGGGGCCGAGGATAAGGGGGGAAGCCGAGGTCAGCCAGAGTTCGCTGACTTCTGGGAGCAACATGAGGGGTGCAACTACGCTAGAAAGGGATCTAGCGGAGGGGGGGGGGGTTAACTGGGTTGCTGCTGCTAAGGAGAAGGGGGAGCTGGTATGGGGTGGGGTGGTCGAGGCGGGAGGGCGCCGTCGGGGGGATATACGGGTACCTGGGAACCGGGTGAGGAGCTGGGTTAAAAAAGGGGATGGCTAGTCGACAAGGAACGTGAGAGGGCTGAATGGGCCGATTAAAAGGGCACGGGTACTCGCACACCTAAAGAAATTAAAGGCAGATGTGGTTATGTTGCAGGAGACGCATCTGAAACTGACAGACCAGGTCAGACTACGTAAAGGATGGGTGGGGCAGGTGTTCCATTCGGGTTTAGATGCGAAGAACACGGGGGTGGCTATTTTAGTGGGGAAACGGGTACTGTTTGAGGCAAAGACCATAGTGGCGGATAGTGGGGCTTGATACGTGATGGTGAGTGGCAGATTGCAAGGGGAGGCGGTGGTTCTGGTGAACGTATATGCCCCGAACTGGGATGATGCAAATTTCATGAGGCGTATGTTGGGTCGTATCCCGGACCTGGAGGCGGGAAAGTTGGTAATGGGGGGAGACTTTAATACGGTGCTGGACCCAGGGCTGGACAGATCGAGGTCCAGGACCGGGTGGAGGAGGCCGGCAGCGGCTAGGGTGCTCAAGGAATTCATGGAGCAGATGGGAGGAGTAGACCCCTGGAGATTTAGTAGGCCTAGGAGTAAGGAGTTCTCGTTTTTCTCCTATATCCACAAAGTATACTCACGGATAGACTTTTTTGTTTTGGGAAGGGCACTGATTCCGAAGGTGACAGGGACGGAATATACGGCCATAGCTATTTCGGACCACGCTCCACATTGGGTGGACCTGGAGGTAGGAGAGGAAAAAGAACAGCACCCACTCTGGAGAATGGATATGGGATTATTGGCGGATGAGGGGGTATGTTTAAGGGTGAGGGGGTGTATTGAAAGGTACTTGGAGCTTAATGACAATGGGGAGGTTCAGGTGGGAGTGGTCTGGGAAGCATTGAAGGCAGTGGTTAGAGGAGAACTGATATCCATCAGGGCACATAAAGGAAAGCAGGAGGGTAAGGAAAGGGAGCGGTTGCTGAAAGAACTTTTGAGGGTGGACAGGCAATATGCGGAGGCACCGGAGGAAGGACTATACAGGGAAAGACAAAGGCTACACGTAGAATTTGACCTGTTGACCACGGGCAATGCAGAGGCACAATGGAGGAGGGCACAGAGTGTACAGTATAAATATGGAGAGAAGGCGAGTCGGTTACTGGCCCACCAACTGAGGAAGAGGGGAGCAGCGAGGGAGATAGGGGGGGTGAGAGATGAGGAGGGAGAGACGGAATGGGGAGCGGAGAGAGTGAACGGGGTGTTCAAGGCATTCTATGAAAGGTTATATAAGGCTCAGCCCCCGGAAGGGAAGGAGAGAATGATGTGTTTCTTGGATCAGCTGGAATTCCCTAAGGTGGAGGAGCAGGAGAGGGCTGAACTGGGAGCACAGATTGAGATGGAGGAGGTAGTGAAAGGGATTGGGAGCATGCAGGCAGGGAAGGCCCCGGGACCAGACGGATTCCCGGTGGAATTTTATAGGAAGTATATGGACTTGCTGGCCCAGCTTTTGACGAGAACCTTTAATGAGGCTGGGGAAAGGGGGCAGCTGCCCCCGACTATGTCGGAGGCAACGATATCGCTCCTTTTAAAGAAGGAAAAAGACCCGCTGCAATGCAGGTCTTACAGGCCCATTTCCCTTTTAAATGTAGATGCTAAGGTTCTGGCCAAGGTGATGGCGACGAGGATAGAGGACTGTGTCCCGGGGGTGGTCCATGAGGACCAAACCGGGTTCGTGAAGGGGAGACAGCTGAACACGAACATACGGAGGTTGCTAGGGGTAATGATGATGCCCCCGCCAGAGGGGGAAGCGGAGATAGTGGTGGCGATGGATGCCGAGAAAGCATTCGACAGAGTGGAGTGGGATTATCTGTGGGAGGTGCTGAGGAGATTTGGTTTTGGAGAAGGGTATATCGGATGGGTACAGCTGCTGTATAGGGCCCCGGTGGCGAGTGTGGTCACGAATAGACAGAGGTCTGATTACTTCCGTCTTCATAGAGGGACGAGGCAGGGGTGTCCCATGTCTCCGTTACTGTTTGCATTGGCGATTGAGCCCCTGGCCATAGCACTGAGGGGCTCCAGGAAGTGGAGGGGAGTGCTTAGGGGAGGAGAAGAACACCGGGTATCTTTGTATGCAGATGATTTATTGCTGTATGTTGCGGACCCAGTGGAGGGGATGCCAGAGATAATGCAGATAGAACATAGAACATAGAAAATACAGCACAGAACAGGCCCTTCGGCCCACGAAGTTGTGCCGAACCTTTGTCCTAGATTAATCATAGATTATCATTGAATTTACAGTGCAGAAGGAGGCCATTCGGCCCTTTGAGTCTGCACCGGCTCTTGGAAAGAGCACCCTACCCAAACTCAACACCTTCACCCAACACCAAGGGCAATTTGGACATTAAGGGCAATTTATCATTGGCCAATTCACCTAACCCGCACATCTTTGGATTGTGGGAGGAAACCGGAGCACCCGGAGGAAACCCACGCAGACACGGGGAGGACGTGCAGACTCCGCACAGTCAGTGACCCAAGCCGGAATCGAACCTGGGACCCTGGAGCTGTGAAGCAATTGTGCTATCCACAATGCTACCGTGCTGCCCTTGAGAACAAATAAATCTACACTATATCATTTAACCGTAATCCATGTACCTATCCAATAGCTGCTTGAAGGTCCCTAATGTTTCCGACTCAACTACTTCCACAGGCAGTGCATTCCATGCCCCCACTACTCTCTGGGTAAAGAACCTACCTCTGATATCCCTCCTATATCTTCCACCTTTCACCTTAAATTTATGTCCCCTTGTAATGGTTTGTTCCACCCGGGGAAAAAGTCTCTGACTGTCTACTCTATCTATTCCCCTGATCATCTTATAAACCTCTATCAAGTCGCCCCTCATCCTTCTCCGTTCTAATGAGAAAAGGCCTAGCACCCTCAACCTTTCCTCGTAAGACCTACTCTCCATTCCAGGCAACATCCTGGTAAATCTTCTTTGCACCTTTTCCAAAGCTTCCACATCCTTCCTAAAATGAGGCGACCAGAACTGTACACAGTACTCCAAATGTGGCCTTACCAAAGTTTTGTACAGCTGCATCATCACCTCACGGCTCTTAAATTCAATCCCTCTGTTAATGAACGCGAGCACACCATAGGCCTTCTTCACAGCTCTATCCACTTGAGTGGCAACTTTCAAAGATGTATGAACATAGACCCCAAGATCTCTCTGCTCCTGCACATTGCCAAGAACTCTACCGTTAACCCTGTATTCCGCATTCATATTTGTCCTTCCAAAATGGACAACCTCACACTTTTCAGGGTTAAACTCCATCTGCCACTTCTCAGCCCAGCTCTGCATCCTATCTATGTCTCTTTGCAGCCGACAACAGCCCTCCTTCGTATCCACAACTCCACCAATCTTCGTATCGTCTGCAAATTTACTGACCCACCCTTCAACTCCCTCATCCAAGTCATTAATGAAAATCACAAACAGCAGAGGACCCAGAACTGATCCCTGCGGTACGCCACTGGTAACTGGGATCCAGGCTGAATATTTGCCATCCACCACCACTCTCTGACTTCTATTGGTTAGCCAGTTCGTTATCCAACTGGCCAAATTTCCCACTATCCCATGCCTCCTTACTTTCTGCATAAGCCTACCATGGGGAACTTTATCAAATGCCTTACTAAAATCCATGTACACTACATCCACTGCTTTACCTTCATCCACATGCTTGGTCACCTCCTCAAAGAATTCAATAAGATTTGTAAGGCAAGACCTACCCCTCACAAATCCGTGCTGACTATCCCTAATCAAGCAGTGTCTTTCCAGATGCTCAGAAATCCTATCCTTCAGTACCCTTTCCATTACTTTGCCTACCACCGAAGTAAGACTAACTGGCCTGTAATTCCCAGGGTTATCCCTAGTCCCTTTTTTGAACAGGGGCACGACATTCGCCACTCTCCAATCCCCTGGTACCACCCCTGTTGACAGTGAGGACGAAAAGATCATTGCCAACGGCTCTGCAATTTCATCTCTTGCTTCCCATAGAATCCTTGGATATATCCCGTCAGGCCCGGGGGACTTGTCTATCCTCAAGTTTTTCAAAATGCCCAACACATCTTCCTTCCTAACAAGTATTTCCTCGAGCTTACCAATCTGTTCCACACTGTCCTCTCCAACAATATCGCCCCTCTCATTTGTAAATACAGAAGAAAAGTACTCATTCAAGACCTCTCCTATCTCTTCAGACTCAATACACAATCTCCCGCTACTGTCCTTGATCGGACCTACCCTCGCTCTAGTCATTCTCATATTTCTCACATATGTGTAAAAGGCCTTGGGGTTTTCCTTGATCCTACCCGCCAAAGATTGTTCATGCCCTCTCTTAGCTCTCCTAATCCCTTTCTTCAGTTCCCTCCTGGCTATCTTGTATCCCTCCAATGCCCTGTCTGAACCTTCTTTCCTCAGCCTTACATAAGTCACCTTTTTCCTCTTAACAAGACATTCAACCTCTCTTGTCAACCATGGTTCCCTCACTCGACCATCTCTTCCCTGCCTGACAGGGACATACATATCAAGGACACGTAGCACCTGTTCCTTGAACAAGTTCCACATTTCACTTGTGTCCTTCCCTGCCAGCCTATGTTCCCAACTTATGCACTTCAATTCTTGTCTGACAACATCGTATTTACCCTTCCCCCAATTGTAAACCTTGCCCTGTTGCACGTACCTATCCCTCTCCATTACTAAAGTGAAAGTCACAGAATTGTGGTCACTATCTCCAAAATGCTCCCCCACTAACAAATCTATCACTTGCCCTGGCTCATTACCCAGTACTAAATCCAATATTGCCCCTCCTCTGGTCAGACAATCTACATACTGCGTTAGAAAAGCTTCCTGGACACACTGCACAAACACCACCCCATCCAAACTATTTGATCTAAAGTGTTTCCACTCAATATTTGGGAAGTTAAAGTTGCCCATGACTACTACCCTATGACTTCTGCACCTTTCCAAAATCTGTTTCCCAATCTGTTCCTCCACATCTCTGCTACTTATGGGGGGCCTATAGAAAACTCCTAACAAGGTGACTGCTCCTTTCCTATTTCTGACTTCAACCCATACTACCTCAGTAGGCTGATACTCCTCGAACTGCCTTTCTGCAGCTGTTATACTATCTCTAATTAATAATGCCACCCCCCCACCTCTTTTACCACCCTCCCTAATCTTATTGAAACATCTATAACCAGGGACCTCCAACAACCATTTCTGCCCCTCTTCTATCCAAGTTTCCGTGATGGCCACCACATCGTAGTCCCAAGTACCGATCCATGCCTTAAGTTCACCCACCTTATTCCTGATGCTCCTTGCATTGAAGTATACACACTTCAACCCATCTCCGTGCCTGCATGTACTCTCTTTTGTCAGTGTTACCTTCCCCACTGCCTCACTACATGCTTTGGCGTCCTGAACATCGGCTACCTTAGTTGATGGACTACAAATCCGGTTCCCATTCCCCAGCCAAATTAGTTTAAACCCTCCCGAAGAGTACTAGAAAACCTCCATCCCAGGATATTGGTGCCCCTCTGGTTCAGATGCAACCCGTCCTGCTTGTACAGGTCCCACCTTCCCCAGAATGCACTCCAATTATCCAAATACCTGAAGCCCTCACTCTTACACCATTCCTGCAGCCATGTGTTCAACTGCACTCTCTCCCTATTCCTAGCCTCGCTATCACGTGGCACCGGCAACAAACCAGAGATGACAACTCTGTCTGTCCTGGCTTTTAACTTCCAGCCTAACTCACTAAACCCGTTTGTTACATCCACACCCCTTTTCCTACCTTCGTCGTTGGTACCAATGTGCACCACGACTTCTGGCTGCTCCCCCTCCCCCTTAAGGATCCTGAAGGCACGATCCGAGACGTCATGGACCCTGGCACCCGGGAGGCAACAAACCATCCGCGAGTCTCTCCCGTGCCCACAGAACCACCTGTCTGTACCTCTAACTATTGAGTCCCCTATGACTACTGCTCTCCTAATATCTCCCCTTCCCTTCTGAGCCCCAGAACCGGACCTCGTGCCAGAGACCCGGTCACTGCAGCCTACCCCTGCTAGGTAATACCCCCCAACTGTATCCAAAGCGGTATACTTATTGTTGAGAGGAACGACCACAGGGGATCCCTGCACTGACTGCTTCCTCCTCTTCCCACCTCGAACTGTTACCCAGCTACCTTTGTTCTCAGGTGTAACTATGTCCCTGTTGCTTCTATCTATCATCCCCTCAGCTTCCCGAATGACCCTCAGTTCATCCAGCTCCAGTTCCCTAACACTGGTCTGTGAGGAGCTGGAGATGGCTGCACTTCCCGCAGGTGAAGTCAGCAAGGACACCGGTGGTCTCCCTTACCTCGGACATTCTGCAGGAGGAACATTCCACTGCCCTCGCTGCTATCAACTCTACTTAGTCTCCCAGTAAAAATGAAAGAAAAAATAGCTTACCTGCTCACAGCACTGAGTCTTTTTTTTTTAGGTTAGAGGAGGCGGGAGGGTGGGAGACACTACACATGTAATGTCTCTGGTTTCCTCACCTTTCAAATTTATTGGGTAATACAACCTTCCCAGGTCTCCCCACGGCCGACTTCCGGTTTCCTGCTCCGAAAAAGTAAGTTAAAAATCAAAAACTGAGCTTAGCTTCCAGCTCTCCCCTCCAAAAATCGCTCCCCTCTCTGCCCGCTCCGCTGGAAGAATGAGCTTCCAGCTCATTCAAGTCCATAATTCTCTGAAGGTGGCAAGGCAGGTTGAAACAGGTGTTAAGAAGGCTTATAGCTGGTGCGGCGCATGGGCTAGAGGCGGGCCCAAGAAAGGGAATGGATGACCAGCCCCTTTGCCCCTTTTTTGGGGGGGGGGCCCTTTGCCCCCCAACTAGGCTGGTCACCTGGAATGTCCGGGGGCTAAATGGGCCGGTAAAGAGGGCACGTGTGTTTGCGCACCTGAGGAGACTGAAGGTGGACGTGGTGATGCTGCAGGAGACACATCTTAAAGTAGTGGATCAGGTCAGGTTGAGGAAAGGTTGGGTTATCAGGTTTTCCACTCGGGGCTGGATTCAAAGACAAGAGGGGCTACGATTCTGATTAACAAGCGGGTGGCATTTGAGGTGGGGAGGATAGTCTCGGATGTGGGAGGCCGATATATCATGGTTAGTGGCAAGCTGCACGGGATGAAGGTAGTGCTGGTCAACGTATACGCGCCACATTGGGACGATGGGGATTTTATAAAGAGGGTGCTGGGGAAGATTCCAGACCTGGAATCGCACAGGCTGATTATGGGTGGGGATTTCAACACGGTTATTGATCCAGGCCTGGATCGGTCATGCTCGAGAACGGGCAAGGTGCCAGCAATGGCAAAGGAGCTGAAAGGGTTCATGGAGCAGATGGGGGGGGGGGGGGGGGGGGGGGGGGGGGGATCCATGGAGATTTAGGCAGCCGAGGGCCAAGGAATTTTCTTCTTTCTCCCACGTACATGGGGTGTATTCCCGAATAGATTTCTTTGTTGTGGGCAGGGCTCTGATGGCGGGGGTGGTGGACACGGGTTATTCAGCGATTACGATCTCAGACCATGCTCCGCACTGGATGGACAGGTCACTATGGATAGCAAGCAGCGCCCGCAATGGAGGTTGGATGTGGGGCTGTTGGTGTGCGAGAGGTTGAGGAAGTGCATGCTGAACTACCTGCAGGTAAACGACACGGGGGAGGTCTCAGCAGCGGTGGTCTGGGAAGCGCTGAAGGCAGTGGTGAGCTGATCTCGATCCGGGCTCACAGGGACAGGACGGATTGGGCAGAAACGGATCGACTGGTAAAAGAGATTCTGCGAGTGGATAGGAGGCATGCGGAGGCTCCAGAGGTAGGGCTGTTAAGGGAATGCCGGAGGCTGCAGGCGGAATTTGGTTTGTTCACCGCAGGAAGGGCAGTGGAGCAGCTCAGAAAGGCGAAGGGGGTGATTTACAAGCATAGGGAGAAGGCCAGTAGGATGCTTGCACAGCAGCTCAGAAAGAGAGAGGCAGCTAGGGAAATAGGGAAAGTTGTTGACGGGGATGGGAACTCGGGGACTCGGCAGGAGTGAGCAAGACCTTTTGTGACTTTTATAGTAGGTTGTATAGGTCGGAACCCCCTGCGGGGCCGGATGGGATGAGGCACTTTTTGGATGGGTTGACTTCCCCGAAGGTGGATGGGGAGCTGGTAGAAGGGCTGGGGGCCCCGATCAGGCTGGAGGAGATAGTGGAGTGTTTGAAGGGCATGCAGTCGGGTAAGGCCCCGGGACCGGACGGGTACCCAATCGAGTTCTATAAAAAGTTCTCCAGAATATTGGGGTCTGTACTGTTGAAGGTCTTTAATGAGGCCAAGGAAAGACGTGTTTTACCCCAGACGATGTCACAGGCCATGATCTCGCTCATTCTGAAAAGGGACAAAGACCGGAGCTGTGTGATTCTTATAGGCCAATAGCCTTGCTGAACGTGGATGCCAAACTTCTGGCCTCTAGGATTGAGGACTGTGTACCGGACGTTATAGGGGAGGACCAGACAGGGATCGTTAAGGGTAGGCAGCTGGGGGCCAAAGTAAGAAGGTTGCTAAACGTGATCATGATGCCCCTGGAAGGTAGGGAAGTTGAAGTGGTGGTTGCGATGGACGCGGAAAAAGCCTTCGACCGGGTCGAGTGGGATTACTTATGGGAGGTGCTGGAGTGGTTCGGGTTTGGAAGGGGCTTTGTTGACTGGGTTAGGTTGCTGTACCAGGCTCCGGTAGCTCGTGTATGGACAAACAGGACGACTTCAGAATATTTCAGGCTACACCGGGGGAAGAGACCGGGATGTCCCCTCTCCCCACTGCTGTTTGTGCTGCCGATAGAGCCGCTGGCAATTGCTCTGAGGGCCTCAAGGGGCAGGAAGGGGTTGTTCCGGGGTGGGTGGAGCACAGAGCCTCGCTGTATGCGGATGACCTACTGATGTATGTCTCAGACCCAATGGAGGGGATGGGGGAAATTATGGGAATCTTAGGGGAATTCAGCCGGTTTCCGGGGTACAAGCTAATATGGGAAAGAGCGAGTTGTTTGTGGTTCAGGCGAGAGGTCAGGAGAGGCGACTGGGGGAACTGCCGTTTAGAGTGGTAGGGGACAGTTTTAGGTACTTGGGTATTCAGGTGGCGAGGGATTGGGACAGGCTACACAAATTGAACCTGGCCCGGTGGGTGGACCAGATGAAGGAGGATTTCCGAAGATGGGACACACTCCCGTTGTCTCTGGTGGTCGGTCAAAATGATGGTCCTCCCGAAGTTCCTTTTCGTTTTCCAGTGCCTCCCCATCTTCATCCCGCGGTCCTTTTTTAAGTGGATCAATATGCTTATGGTGGGCTTTGTGTGGGGGTGGCAAGCCGCCGCGGGTGAAGAGGGCAATGCTCGAGCGGAGTCGGGTGATGGTGGGCTGGCGCTGCCGAATTTCGGCAATTACTACTGGGTGGCTAACATAGCCATAGTTTGGAGGTGGGGCGGGGGGGGGGTGGGGGGGGGGGTGAGCCGGCCTGGGTGCGCATGGAGGCGGCTTCATGTAAGGGCACAAGTTTAGGGGCATTGGTGACGGCGCCGCTGCTGTTCCCGCCGGCGCGGTACTCCACCAGTCCAGCGGTGGTGGCAGCCCTGAGAGTCTGGGGGCAGTGGAGGAGACATGTGGGAGCAGAGGGGGCATCGGTGTGATCCCCAATCTGCAACAACCATCGGTTTGCCCCGGGGAGGATGGACGCGGGGTTCTGAATTTGGTGGAGAGCGGGGATTGAGAGGATGGGTGACTGGTTCTTGGAAGGTAGCTTCCCAAGTATGAGGGCGCTGGAGGAGAAGTTTGCATTGGCTGGGGGAAATGAATTCCGATATTTACAGATACTGGACATTTTGCGGAAGCAGGTACCAACCTTCCCACTCCTGCCGCTAAGGGGGATTCAGGATCGGGTGGTCTCTAGAGGATGGATAGGGGAGGGGAGCGTCTCGGACATATATAGAGAGCTTATGGGTTCGGAGGAGACGCAAACCGAGGAGCTGAAGCAAAAGTGGGAGGAGGAGCTAGGGGGAGAGATAGAGGAGGGCCTCTGGGCGGACGCGTTAGGAAGGGTCAATACTACCGCAACGTGTGCCAGGCTCAGCCTTATCCAATTTAAGGTTGTTCACCGGGCTCACATGACAGCAGCCTGGATGGGGTGGAGGACAGGTGTGCGAAATGCGCGGGGGGCGGGGGGGTCAGCGAATTATGTCCATATGTTCTGGGCATGTCCAAAACTGAGGGAATTTTGGCTGGGGTTTGCCGATGCCATGTCCACAGTATTAAATGTGAGGGTGGCAATGAGGACGGGGGTGGCGATTTTTGGGGTGTCGCTGGATCCGGGAATCCAGGGGGAGAGAGAGGCGGATGTTCTGGCCTTTGCTTCCCTGGTAGTCCGGAGGCGGATATTGTTGGCATGGAGGGACTCAAAGCCCCCAAAATTGGAGACCTGGCTTTCGGACATGGCTGGCTTCCTCTGCCTGGAGAAAATTAAGTTTGCCATGAGAGGGTCTCTGCTGGTGTTCGCCCGGAGGTGGCAACCATTCATCGACTTCCTCGCAGAGAACTAATCGTCAGCAGAAAGGGGGGGGGGAGAGGGGGAGGGAGGGGGGTTAGGTTCGCGTAGGTTCGGGGGGCCTGTGGGAGAGGAAGGTGGAATTTGCACCATGTTTATATTTTTCTTGTTATGTATATTGTTGATTTTGTTGTTGTTGAAATGCAAAAAGAAAAACCTCAATTAAACGTTTGTAAAAAAAAAAAAGTTTTTTTTAAACTTTGTATTGGATGTGAGTTGTCAAGTCTTTGACATCTTCTGGATAATGCGCAAAAGCTTGTTGAAAGGGTTAATTTTCCTGCAGAAACAAAAATGGGTGTATAATGGGTGGATACCTTGGAATGATGCCATTTGCATCTCAACGTTTTTTTAAAATGTCACTCAAATGGACTGGGAGTAAAAGTTGGATTGCTGCCAAATTCCCTTATCAAGTGTCTTCGAACAATGTGTTCTCTCCATGGATTTGTTTTTAATCAGGGTTACTTTCCTTAAAAACACCTTACACATTGTCTGAAGTTTTAATTTTCAAGCTAATTTTAAACATTTATTTTAAAATATCAAACACAATTTATTGAACATATGACTGAACCAATCTTGCGCTGAATGAACTTGGTTTTCTGTATATCAATTCATCGATTCTGTTAAAGGGAGTACTGCTAACAAGATTTGTTAATTTCCTAAAATTAACAAAGCAACATTCAAAATAATGACAGTTTTCTCAAGTTAACAGTTCTTGGCAACTTTTACGATACGTGACTTGGGGCGTATCCCTGTAGCCAGGGGCGGGCCTTCATCATAGGAGACCAGTTTGTAATCATGAAATCTGAAACTCGCAAAATGGCCGTCTTCAACACGAGAAAGGAATTTCATATCTCTTCTGGACAGATTTGTCGGTAACGGAGGAGGAGAGGCGGTTTCTGACTGAGGTCTGGGTAGGATCAAGTTTAAAGCTGCAGACAGTTCTGGTTTTAAACCAGTGACAAAATGGGTTTTTGATAGATCTTTTAAATGGTTTACAACCTAGGTTGTTGTCTTTATCACTTCAACTCCAAGTTGTTTGGTGCTTAATGGGTTAAGTTGTATTACACTTTGTTTGCCATGAGGCTCGTTGCTTAACCGAATAGGCTTTTCTTGTTTAAAAATCTCACAGTCTATTAAAGCTGCCATGAGAAGCTTTTGGATTGGTGCCAGCAGCATTTTGTGGTTGGTCTCAAGAGTAAGAATTAGGTTTGTTCTGTGGTAAAAGTGTCCTTGACAGATAGTTCATTTTGCCAGACTCCCCCTGTGGAACTTCGATCAGTGTATTCATTGTTTTCATGTCAGTAGCAGCTTGCAATAATATAGGATTTGGTTTAGATATCACTGGTATATCTTGGGCCTTAGTTAAAATCATTTCAACTCTTCCCGTTGGTGTCGCTGTTTGCTTTGGAGAGTTCAGCTGATTTATTAAAGACAGATTTGAAGGCTTTTGAGCTGTTAATTTGTCTGTCAGTAATTTGTTCTGACATTTCATGGTGTCCTTGTCATTTTCCAACATACATTTTTCCTCAAATAACTGGCAATTTTGACTTTTAAGACCATCATTTTCTGATATTAACTGTTGAAGTTTGGATTCTGAGTCAGTATCTTTCTTTTGGAGTTCATCAATTTGAAATGATTGTTGTTGAACTTTAAAGGTTTCATTTTCCAATAATGTTTTAATCTGATCACATTGTTCAAGTTTAGATTTTGCATCGCATAATTCTTCAACAACTGCTGCTAGTTGGTCTTTAGTGAACTTAAGGTCATGATCGAATTTAGCTTTTGCGATTGTCTCTTGATGTTGTGCCATTACTGCAAAAGACCATTTCATACATTTTCCTCCATTTAAACGTGTGGTTTTTCCCCATGCCTTCTTGATATTATCAAGGGACCACTGTCCTATGGGGATATCATATTTTGATTCAATCTTTCTTGCAACTTCAGACAGTCCATATTATCGACAAATCAAAGATCTAAGATCACCCAATATATCGTCATTAGAGACATCCGGTACAGCGCGACCTCCCTTGGACATTGTGGGAACCTGTTCTCTACCATTTGAAGGTCCTGAATCTATTTTAGGAGTCATGTCTGCCATAAACTCAGCCTTACTTTTTGGTCGCCAACTATGTTTGTGTATCTGTGTCCACTAGCCCGACTATTCTTTCAGTCCTGTTTTATTTTAGTTTCAACGACCAGCACCCGATTGAATTAACACAGTCTATAAAAAGGTCCTTTCTAGGGGTCGAAGCACTGCTTGAGGCGGCTTTAAGACTTTTAATGGGTGAAAAAGATATTTCTTACCGCAGTCTAGCCGTTTTTATTTGGGTCTTCCGTCCTTCTGGTCTTTCTTCAGTCTTCTGATTTCATCCTGGCTGGCTCCTCCCCTTTTGCCAAACGACGCCAGTTGTAGAGACCTACCATGTGGATTTAGTGGCACTTGCGACACTAAAACTCAGTAGAAATTTGAGTTAAAATTTATTGGGTGCAAACAAGAATCGTTTATTGCCTCTATTTGTTTACAATTGAGAACCACTTAAATCTTATTCTCTAATAAGTCCGGCTAGCAAAAAGGACTTAAAAAGAAGCAACTTGTACACAATTTAACTTTGAAATAATACAGAAATGGTTTCTTGCTTACGGCAAATCAGTTTGCATTTACTTCAACAGTTAGAGTGGAAAAGTGAAAGTATAGAGACAGCGAATAATTTAGATCAAAGTATAGATGATTCATGAATAAAGATGGCCATACGGACCCGCACGGTTATACAAAATCATATCAGTCTTTAGCCATCTACACCCCTATGTAATCCCAATTGGTTTAGGTTAGAATCAAATGAGTTTGATTTGACGATTAGCTGTCAATCTTCAATGTGCAACATTAGCTTTAAATGTTTCATATCTGAATACTTGTGTATGTTATGGAATGCGATTCTGTGCTATTATCACAACCAGTTTAAACTAGACTTAGAATAATAGAATTTACAGTGCAGAAGGAGGCCATTCGGCCCATCGAGTCTGCACCGGCTCTTGGAAAGAGCACCCAACCCAAGGTCAACACCTCCACCCTATCCCCATAACCCAGAAACCCCACCCAACTCTAAGGGCAATTTTGGACACTAAGGGCATTTTATCATGGCCAATCCACCTAACCTGCACATCTTTGGACTGTGGAAGGAAACCGGAGCACCCGGAGGAAACCCACGCACACCGGGGAGGATGTGCAGACTCCGCACAGACAGTGACCCAAGCCGGAATCGAACCTGGGACTCTGGAGCTCTGAAGCAATTGTGCTGTCCGCAATGCTACCGTGCTGCCCTCGCTATTTTGCACATTGTGGACACTAGTGTCAGACTTCTGCTGACTTTGCTATTTTGCACATTGTGGACACTAGTGTCCGACTTCTGCTGACTTTGCTATTTTGCACATTGTGGACACGAGTGTCAGACATCTGCTGACTTTGCTATTTTGCACATTGTGGACACTAGTGCCTGCCCTGTCCCTGGAATGATATCTGGTACGACTTGTGTTTTAATGTCACACTGTCTTACAAATGTATTTGTTAGAACAATGGAGCTCAGTAAAAGTGCTGTTTTGATCAATAATGGAATTATGCTGTGTCGTGCTGTTTTGTGTCTCTGTTCTGTTGAAGCTATATGTTTTGAGATGACCTGAGGTTATGAGTGTTGAAATCCTTAATTTAAAATGGGTATTTAAAACTGGGGCTTAATATTAACGTTAAATAGCTATCTTTTAACTATCAGGTGTATTAGAAAATAGTTGGTTTCTACAGAAGCCATGTTAAACTCTAACGTGTGACGAGATCTTTATTTCAGAAATAAATACTGTATAAACGTGAATGCTTCGACGCTGCTGAGTGAGCATTAATTGTTGAAATAAATAAATTCTTCAATAATTTTGACAAGAAAGAGAACATTAAATTGTGCCAATGTCTGGCTCAACCACAAGGCTATTTGTTGAATCCAATCAAGATGAGTAAGAAATAAAGCTATTGTCTTTCACAAACTGTCTTTTTGAATCAGTGTACCTTGGAGTGACCAAATATATTAATTAAAGATTACTGTTTTATTTAGCCACCAATCAGTAACAGATGATTGATCCTTAATTCAGTTACAATGAATGAATCAATAATGAATCAGCAGTTCTCGTAAAAGACTGATTTTTATTTGCTGTAAAAATGCAAAAGCAGGGCAGCAGAGTAGCACAGCGGTTAGCACTGCTGCCTCACAATGCCAAGGTCCCAGGTTCGATCCAAGCTCTGGATCACTGTCCGTGTGGAGTTTGCACATTCTCCCCGTGTTCGCATGGGTTTCGCCCCACAACTCAAAGATGTGCAGGGTAGGTGGATTGGCCACGCTAAATTGCCCCTTTGTTGGAAAAAAATGAATTGGGTACTCTAAATTTCTTAAAAAGCTTAATTGCTGTATATGTAAAGAATGTTTTGGGCTGCATGGTGGTGCAGTGGTTAGCACTGCTGCCTCACGGTGCCGAGAACGGGTTAGATCCCGGCCCAGGGTCACTGTCCATGTGGAGTTTACACATTCTCCCCGCGTCTGCGTGGGTCACACCCCCACAGTCCAAAAAGATTGTGCAGGATAGGTGGATTGGCCACGCAAAATTGCCCTCAATTGGAGAAAAAT
Source organism: Scyliorhinus torazame (assembly GCF_047496885.1). Lineage (NCBI taxonomy): Eukaryota > Metazoa > Chordata > Chondrichthyes > Carcharhiniformes > Scyliorhinidae > Scyliorhinus > Scyliorhinus torazame. The sequence goes on from NC_092711.1 coordinate 170,393,380, forward strand.
AGTTGGGTAGTTTAAATTTATAAATTTTTAAAAAAGGAATGTGTAATGAAGGTAAAAGTACTGGCAAGAGAGACCTTCAAGGTCAGATTAACCTCATCATATGATATTGTAAAATAAGGGATTCTATAGAAGCAGATAAAAGGACAGTATGAAACAGTTCTATTGTATTTCTGCCTAAGTTAATGAGAGAAGGTGGTGTCAGTAATTGGGGATCCAATTCAATTAATCTAGTGACCAAATTGACCAATTGTCATGTTATGAGGTAATGGTCACTTTGGTGATAAAAGTAGAGGTTCTGAACGCCTTCCTTGCTGGCCAAGTACTGAAGACTCCTGAGGCCGAGTTCCAAGGAAATTACTGTCAAAGAAGGAGCCAGACTTCCGAGGTTGAATTCCACAAGAATTACTGTCAAAGGAGCCAGAGAGGGTTACTCTTCTACAGACTGATCCCCCACATGAAGTTGGAAAAGTCAATGCCTTAAAGTTCAGTAAACCTTTTTCTTTTCATAAACTTATTTTTGTATTTACTATCCAGAAAATTCTGCCTTTGTCTTAATTGATTTAAATGCTGTCCAAACTAAAGTGAATTTATTAAATGGTAAGTTGGGGGTGACTGAAATTAATTATGTTCTCGATAACAAGATCAGTATCTTCAATTAAAAACATTGCATTTCTATAGCACCTTTCACAACCATAGGGCGTCCCAAAGTGCTTCACAGCCAATTAAGTACTTTGAAGTGTCATCACTTTTTGTAATGTAGGAATCGTGGCAATCAATTTACACACAGCAAGATCCCACACACAGCAATGTGATAATGAGCAGGTGATCTGTTTTTAGTGATGTTGATTGAGGGATAAATATTGACCAGGACACTGGGGTAACTCCCCTGCTCTTCTTCAAAATAGTGCCCGTGGGATCTCTAACATCCATCTGATAGGGATAGACAGGGCCTCAGTTGAACATCTTATTTGAAAGAAAGCTGTTCTGACAGTGCAGCACTCCCTCAGTGCTGCGAGGAGGAATGTTGGATGTAATTTTTGTCCTCCAGTCCCTGAACTGGGACTTGAATCTACAGCCTTCTGACTCAGAGGTGAGAAAACTGCCCACTTAGCACGGCTGATACTATAGACAATACAAAGTTAGAAAGTGAAAGCTACCCTTTAAAGCCCCCATCCTTTGCCTCCAGTGCCTAAATGTAATAATAAAACCCCAGTATAAATAACATGGATTTGACTGACAAATGTTGAGGTGTTGGTTTCGAGTCACAAGGTTTGACTTCCCATTTGAGCCTCGGGCACCTTTCTGTCTCTCTGTTGCTCATGTCAATGACAGACAGCGATGGAGCTGAGGGCTGAATTTAACTGAGAATAAAGCTCCAGTTGGCAAACTCCCATGAACAAAGAACAAAGAAATGTACAGCACAGGAACAGGCCCTTCGGCCCTCCAAGCCCTTGCCGACCATGCTGCCCGACTAAACTACAATCTTCTACACTTCCTGGGTCCGTATCCTTCTATTCCCATCCTATTCATATATTTGTCAAGATGCCCCTTAAATGTCCCTATCGTCCCTGCTTCCACTACCTCCTCCGGTAGCAAGTTCCAGTCACCCACTACCCTCTGCGTAAAAAACTTGCCTCGTACATCTACTCTAAACCTTGCCCCTCTCACCTTAAACCTATGCCCCCTAGTAATTGACCCCTCTACCCTGGGGAAAAGCCTGACTATCCACTCTGTCTATGCCCCTCATAATTTTGTATACCTCTATCAGGTCTCCCCTCAACCTCACGCAATTTATGTAAAGGGCTAAATCCAGATTTAGAGAAGACAGATTTTTAATGGGTTGAAGGGTAATGGAGAACTGGCAGTACGGTGGAATTAAAGCCAGGATGAGCACAGCCATGATAGAATGGCAGAGCAAACTGGTTGGGCCAAATGGCCTAATTCTGCTCCTATATCTTATAACTTATGAAAGGGGGAGACATTGATTTGCTCCCAGATGTTGCCCAGAGGAGGAAGTTTTCGTCTGACACTCATTGTCGAACCTCCACATGATGACATCACAAAGGAGCTCGTCCTCTAAACCAGCCAATTGGAATAAATCCGTTCCGCAGTGGCGTCACTGCATTTGAGCGCACAAGCCCGGCGCGCGACCACCACCCCTGGTGCCGCCCCCCCCCCCCGTCTGTTCCCTCTTCCCCCAGCGCATCGTCGAGACGGTTTCCAGGCAACCAGCTGACAGCTCCGGTCAGAGCGAGAAGCCCCTCCCCCAATCCAGGACTGCGCATGTCTCGGGGAGAGGGAAATCTGCGCATGTGCAGGGTGAGCTCAATCCCGCTGATTTTACCGCTGACTTGTGCCCAATGGGAAGATTGGAGGACCGGAAGTACTCTGTTTCTCCGCCAATCAGAGCTCCCCCATTGTCTCAATGCGGAAGCTGGACATGGAGGTTTCTGCCCAGCAAAGCTGTTGTTCCACCAACCCTGAATGAGCTTGAGCTCCACACAGACTCCTGATACCAACATCTGTGAGTAAAACACTTTCTTTTCTCCCCCTTTCCATTTCTTTTCTCATTCTCACCTTCAATTGGTCACTTGCAGCAACTGAAGAAAAAAAAGTGAATTCAGGCAGGGTGCAGACTCTGGAAAGCTTGGCCCAGTTCTCTCTCTCTCTCAAAGACATTGACATCCTTTGTTCCCTCAGCTTGACACATTTATTTGTCTGGCTAAAAGGGTGGTCTCTTTCCTAATGTTCACAATTAAAGGGCTGATTTCCCCAGGAGATGGCTGACATTTAAGGGGACAGTAAGCAGGGCAAATCCAACTCAGCCAATTACTTCTCTGTGGGTCTACTGTCTATCATCAGCAAAGTGATGGAAGGAGTTGCTCAGGACAGTTTTCTCGGCCCAACCATCTTCAGCTGCTTCATCAATGACCTCCCTTCCATCATAAGGTGAAAAGTGATGATGTTTGTCGATGACTGCACAGTGATGTTTGTCGATGACTGCACAATGGTCAGCACCATTCTCAGCTCCTCAGATAATGAAGCATTCCATGTCCAAATTCAGTAAGACCTGGACAATATCCAAGCTTGGCCTAATAAGTGGCAAGGTACATTCGTGCTACACAAGTGCCAGGCAATGACCATCTCCTATAAGAGAGGATCTAACCACCACCCCTTGGCATTGAGTGGCATTTTCATTGCTGAATCCCCCACAACCAACATCCTGGGGGTTACCATTGATCAAAAACTGAACTGGACTAGTCGTATTAATACTGTAGCTCCCAGGGCAGGTCAAAGGCTGGGAATCCTACGGCGAGTAACACCACCTGATGCCCAAAGCTTGTCTACCGGACATCTACAAGCACAAGTCAGGAGTGTAATGGAATACGCTCCACTTTGCTGGATGAGTGCAGCTCCAACAACACTCAAGAAGCTCGACACTATCCAGGACAAAGCCGCCTGATTGATTGCGTCGCCTTCCACAAACATTCAAACCGTCCACCACCGACAAACAGTAGCAGCTGTGTATACCATCTACAAGATATACTGCAGTAACTCATAAAGGTTCCTCAGACAGCACCTTGCAAACCCACAACCACTACCATCTAGAAGGACAAGAGCAGCAGATTCCTGGGAACCTCACCACCTGGAGGTTCGTTTCCAAGTTAGACACCACCCTGACTTGGAAATATATTGCCGTTCCTTCACTGTCCCTGGGACAACATCCTGGAATTCCCTCCCTAACAGCACAGGGGATGTAGGGCAGCATGGTGGAGCAGTGGTTAGCGCTGCTGCCTCACGGCGCCGAGGTTCCAGGTTCGATCCCGACTCTGGGTCACTGTCCGTGTGTAGTTTGCACACTCTCAAAGAACAAGAACAAAGAAAAGTACAGCACAGGAATAGGCCCTTCGGCCCTCCAAGCCTGTGCCGACCATGCTGCCCGACTAAACTAGAACCTTCTACTTCCTTGGTCCGTATCCCTCTATTCCCATCCTATTCATATATTTGTCAAGATGCCCCTTAAATGTCACTATCGTCCCTGCTTCCACCACCTCCTCCGGCAGCGAGTCCCAGGTACCCACTACCCTCTGTGTAAAAAAGCTTGCCTCGTACATCTACTCTAAACCTTGCCCCTCACACCTTAAACCTATGCCCCCTAGTAATTGACCCTCTACCCTGGGGAAAAGCCTCTGACTATCCACTCTGTGTATGCCCCTCATAATTTTGTAGACCTCTATCAGGTCGCCCCGCAACCTCCGTCGTTCCAGTGAGAACAAACCGAGTTTATTCAACCGCTCCTCATAGCTAATGCCCTCCATACCAGTCAACATTCTGGTAAATCTCTTCTGCACCCTCTCTAAAGCCTCCATGTCCTTCTGGTAGTGTGGCGACCAGAATTGAACACTATACTCCAAGTGTGGCCTAACTAAGGTTCTATACAGCTGCAACATGACTTGCCAATCCTTATACTCAATGCCCCGGCCAATGAAGGCAAGTATGCCGTATGCCTTCTTGACTAACTTCTCCACCTGTGTTACCCCTTTCAGTGACCTGTGGACCTGTACACCTAGATCTCTCTGACTTTCAATACTCTTGAGGGTTCTACCATTCACTGTATATTCCCTACCTGCATTAGACCTTCCAAAATGCATTACCTCACATTTGTCCGGATTAAACTCCATCTGCCATCTCTCCGCCCAAGTCTCCAAACAATCTAAATCCTACTGTATCCTCTGACAGTCCTCATCGCTATCCGCAATTTCACCAACCTTTGTGTCGTCTGCAAACTTACTAATCAGACCAGTTACATTTTCCTCAAAATCATTTACATATACTACAAACAGCAAAGGTCCCAGCACTGATCCCTGATGAACACCACTAGTCACAGCCCTCCAATTAGAAAAGCATCCTTCCATTGTTACTCTCTGCCTTCTATGACCTAGCCAGTTCTGTATCCACCTTGCCAGCTCACCCCTGATCCCGTGTGACTTCACCTTTTGTACGAGTCTACCATGAGGGACCTTGTCAAAGGCCTTACTGAAGTCCATATAGACAACATCCACTGCCCTACCTGCATCAATCATCTTTGTGACCTCTTCGAAAAACTCTATCAAGTTAGTGAGACACGACCTCCCTTTCACAAAACCATGCTGCCTCTCACTAATACGTCCATTTGCTTCCAAACGGGAGTAGATCCTGTCTCGAAGAATTCTCTCCAGTAATTTCCCTACCACTGACATGAGGCTCACTGGCCTGTAGTTCCCTGGATTATCCTTGCTACCCTTCTTAGACAAAGGAACAACATTGGCTATTCTCCAGTCCTCCGGGACATCACCTGAAGACAGTGAGGATCCAAAGATTTCTGTCAAGGCCTCAGCAATTTCCTCTCTAACCTCCTTCAGTATTCTGCGGTTGATCCCATCAGGCCCTGGGGACTTATCTACCTTAATATTTCTCAAGATGCCCAACACCTCGTCTTTTTGGATCTCAATGTGACCCAGGCTATCTACACACCCTTCTCCAGACTCAACATCCACCAATTCCTTCTCTTTGGTGAATACTGATGCAAAGTATTCATTTAGCACCTCGCCCATTTCCTCTGGCTCCACACATAGATTCCCTTGCCTATCCTTCAGTGGGCCAACCCTTTCCATGGCTACCCTCTTGCTTTTTCTGTACGTGTAAAAAGCCTTGGGATTTTCCTTAACCCTATTTGCCAGTGACTTTTCGTGACCCCTTCTAGCCCACCTGACTCCTTGCTTAAGTTCCATCCTACTTTCCTTATATTCCACACAGGCTTCGTCTGTTCCCAGCCTTTTAGCCCTGACAAATGCCTCCTTTTTCTTTTTGCCGAGGCCTACAATATCTCTCGTCAACCAAGGTTCCCGAAAATTGCTGTATTTATCCTTCTTCCTCACAGGAACATGCCGGTCCTGAATTCCTTTCAACTGACACTTGAAAGCCTCCCACATGTCAGATGTTGATTTACCCTCAAACATCCGCCCCCAATCTAGGTTCTTCAGTTCCCGCTTAATATTGTTATAATTAGTCTTCCCCCAATTTAGCACATTCACCCTAGGACCACTCTTATCCTTGTCCACCAGCACTTTAAAACTTACTGAATTGTGGTCACTGTTCCCAAAATGCTCCGCTACTGAAACTTCTACCACCTGGCCGGGCTCATTCCCCAATACCAGGTCCAGTACAGCCCTTTCCCTAGTTGGACTGTCTACATATTCTTTTAAGAAGCCCTCCTGGATGCTCCTTACAAACTCTGCCCCGTCTAAGCCCCTGGAACTAAATGAGTCCCAGTCAATTTTGGGGAAGTTGAAGTCTCCCATCACAACAACCCTGTTGTTTTTACTCTTTTCCAAAATCTGTCTACCTCTCTGCTCCTCTATCTCCCACTGGCTGTTGGGAGGCCTGTAGTAAACCCCCAACATTGTGACTGTACCCTTTTTATTCCTGATCTCTACCCATATAGCCTCACTGCCCTCTGAGATGTCCTCCCGTAGTACAGCTGTGATATTCTCCCTCACCAGTAGCGCAACTCCTTTTACATCCCCCTCTATCCCGCCTGAAACATCTAAATCCTGGAATGCTTAGCTGCCAATCCTGCCCTTCCCTCAACCAGGTCTCTGTAATGGCAACAACATCATAGTTCCAAGTATTAATCCAAGTCTAAGTTCATCTGCCTTACCCGTAATACTTCTTGCATTAAAACATATGCACTTCAGGCCACCACTGTGTTCAGCAACTTCTCCCTGTCTGCTCTGCCTCAGAGCCATACTGGCCCTATTCCCTAGTTCTCCCTCAATGCTCTCACCTTCTGACCTATTGCTCCCGTGCCCACCCCCCTGCCATACTAGTTTAAACCCTCCCGTGCGACACTGGCAAACCTTGTGGCCAGGATATTTATGCCTCTCCAGTTTAGATGCAACCCGTCCTTCTTATACAGGTCACACCGACCCCGGATGAACTCCCAGTGGTCCAGATAACGGAAACCATCCCTCCTACACCAGCTGTTTAGCCACGTGTTTAGCTGCTCTATCTTCCTATTTCTAGCTTCACTGACACGTGGCACAGGGAGTAATCCCGAGATTACAACCCTAGAGGTCCTGTCTTTTAACTTTTGCCCAGCTCCCTGAACTTCTGCTGCAGGACCTCATGCCCCTTCCTGCCTATGTCGTTAGTACCAATATGTACAACGACCTCTGCCTGTTTGCCTTCCCCCTTCAGGATGCCCGCTACCCGTTCGGAGACATCCTGGACCCTGGCACCAGGGAGGCAACATACCATCCTGGAGTCTCTTTCATGTCCACAGAAGCACCTATCTGTGCCCCTGACTATAGAGTCCCCTATGAGTATTGCTCTTCTGCGCTTTGACACTCCCTTCTGAGCATCAGAGCCAGCCGTGGTGCCACTGCTCTGGCTGCTGCTGTTTTCCCCTGATAGGCTATCCCCCCCCGACAGTATCCAAAGGGGTATACCTGTTCGAGAGGGGGACAACCACAAGGGATTCCTGCACTGACTGCCTACCCTTTCTGGTGGTCACCCATTTCTCTGCCTGCACCTTGAGTGTGACCACATTTATATAACTGCTATCTATGACGCTTTCCGCCACCTGTATGCTCCTAAGTGCATCCAACTGATGCTCCAACCGAACCATGCGGCCTGTGAGAGCTCCAGTTGGGTGCATTTTCTGCAGATGAAGCCATCCGGGATGCTAGAAGCCTCCCGGACCTGCCACATTCACAGTCAGAGCACTGCACCCCTCTAATTGACATTGCGTCAATTAATTAGTAAAGTAAATTTAAAAGTTTTAAAGAAAAAAGTTATTGTTAACTATATGTTTCCTAGCACTAGATTTCTACTATAAATGTGAAAGCTAAATACAGTACTCTCCGATCTCTGGCTTAGATACCCCTCCAAATTATAATTAAGTAATTATGTTTAATTAGTTTAACAATGCTTAATTTTTTAAATTTCGTGTAGATTCCCAACCAGCCAATCAGGTCACAGCTTTCTGTGATGTCATTTCAGTTTCGCCCCCACACACACAATTTGAAAAGGTAATAAAAGTTAAAATGAATAAAAATCACTAACTGACCTTCCCAGGGTCTCAGATGCTCTCTGGTTCTCTCCCTGCAGATTTGCATTTACAGGCCAGAAGAAAGAGAGAGAACAAAACAATAGGGAACAAGCACCTTCTCCCACTCTGCACCGAATTACCTCACTGCACCAAATTACCAAGTTCCAAATTCCCACTCTGGATATGTCTCACTCCGGCTGTGTCTCCTTCACTTGCGCAAATCCGTGTTTGCGTGGGTTTCTCCCCCACAACCCAAAGATGTGCAGGGTAGGTGGATTGGCCACACTAAATTGCCCCTTATTTGGAAAAAAAATGAATTGGGTACTTTAAATTTATAAAAAACAATTATAAAAAAAAAATTAAAAAAAAAACAGCACCGGGGATGTACCTACACCTCAAGGGCTGCAGCAGTTCAAGAAGGCAGCTCACCACTACTTCGGAAGGGCAACTGCGGATGGGCAATAAATGCTGGCCTGACCAGCATTGTCCATATCCCGTAAATTAATTTTTAAAACTTTAATATCGGACAGAGATATGTCTCGTGTTGTTATATGGTATGTATTGTAGATATTACTGATGGTTCTGTAATAACATCCATGTATTGTTATTTCTAGTTTTGTAAATAGTACTGGACCTACATTATATATTTCCAGTCATACAGTCATTGCAGCACTGACAGAATCCATTTGGGAACTCAAGTCAATGCTGACTCTCTGTACAGCAATCCAGTCAGTCCCATTCCCCCTCGATATCCCTGTTCCCCTGCAAGTTTATTTTCTTCAAGTGACCATCCTATTTTATTTTAAATTATGAATCATCTCAATAACTTCCACAACCCCTGTGGGCAGTGAGTTCCCTGTCATGACCACTCCATGACTAAATAAAATTCTTCCTCAGAATTTCCCCATCTCTAATCAGTAAATGTACTTATATGGAGATTCTCTACTCTTATATAAATCAAAAGAGTGGCTAAGGTAAATATTGGTCCTGGCGATGATGAGAAGCGAGATTTAATAATTGGAGATGAGGAAATGGCTGAGGAACTGAACAGGTTTTTTGGGTCGGTCTTCACAGTGGAAGACACAAATAACATGCCAGTGACTGATGGAAATGAGGCTATGACAGGTGAGGACCTTGAGAGGATTGTTATCACCAAGGAGGTAGTGATGGGCAAGCTAATGGGGCTAAAGGTAGACCAGTCTCCTGGCCCTGATGGAATGCATCCCAGAGTGCTAAAAGAGATGGCTAGGGAAATTGCAAATGCACTAGTGATAATTTACCAAAATTCACCAGACTCTGGGGTGGTCCTGGCGGATTGGAAATTCGCAAACGTGACACCACTGTTTAAAAAAGGACGTAGGCAGAAAGCGGGTAATTATAGGCCAGTGAGCTTAACTTCGGTAGTAGGGAAGATGCTGGAATCTATCATCAAGGAAGAAATAGCGAGGCATCTGGATGGAAATTGTCCCATTGGGCAGACGCAACATGGGTTCATAAAGGGCAGGTCGTGCCTAACTAATTTCGTGGAATTTTTTGAGGACTTTACCAGTGCGGTAGATAACGGGGAGCCAATGTATGTGGTATATCTGGATTTCCAGAAAGCCTTTGACAAGGTGCCACACAAAAGGTTGCTGCATAAGATAAAGATGCATGGCATTAAGCATGGATAGAGGATTGGTTAATTAATAGAAAGCAAAGAGTGGGGATTAATGGGTGGTTCTCTGGTTGGAAATCAGTAACTAGTGGTGTCCCTCAGGGATCAGTGTTGGGCCCACAACTGTTCACAATTTACATAGATAATTTGGAGTTGGGGACCAAGGGCAATGTGTCCAAGTTTGCAGACGACACTAAGATAAGTGGTAAAGCAAAAAGTGCAGAGGATACTGGAAGTCTGCAGAGTGATTTGGATAGGCTAAATTAATGGGCTAGGGTCTGGCAGATGGAATACAATGTTGACAAATGTGAGGTTATCCATTTTGGTAGGAATAAAAGCAAAAGGGATTATTATTTAAATGATAAAATATTAAAACATGCTGCTATGCAGAGAGACCTGGGTGTGCTAGTGCATGAGTCGCAAAAAGTTGGTTTACAGGTGCAACAGGTGATTAAGAAGGCAAATGGAATTTTGTCCTTCATTGCTAGAGGGATGGAGTTTAAGACTAGGGAGGTTCTGCTGCAATTGTATAAGGTGTTAGTGAGACCACACCTGGAGTATTGTGTTGAGTCTTGGTCTCCTTACTTGAGAAAGAACGTACTGGCACTGGAGGGCGTGCAGAGGAGATTCACTCGGTTAATCCCAAAGCTGAAGGGGTTGGATTACGAGGAGAGGTTGAGTAGACTGGGACTGTACTCGTTGGAATTTAGAAGGATGAGGGGGGAATCTTATAGAAACATATAAAATTATGAAGGGAATAGATAGGATAGATGCGGGCAGGTTGTTTCCACTGGCGGGTGAAAGCAGAACTAGGGGGCATACCCTCAAAATAAGGGGAAGTAGATTTAGGACTGAGTTTAGGAGGAACTTCTTCACCCAAAGGGTTGTTAATCTATGGAATTCCTTGCCCTTTGAAGCAGTAGAGTCTCCTTCATTAAATGTTTTCAAGATAAAGATAGATAGTTTTTTGAAGAATAAAGGGATTAAGGGTTATGGTGTTCGGGCCGGAAAGTGGAGCTGAGTCCACAAAAGATCAGCCATGATCTCATTGAATGGTGGAGCAGGCTCGAGGGGCCAGATGGCCTACAACTGCTTCTAGTTTTTATGTTCTTATGTTCTTGTACAGATTTTAGTGAGTTTAGATTTGTTGATCAGCACCTTCAGGAAAATTGGGAGAGAAAGTAAGTGTCTGTATATTACACACGTTTTCCATCCAGTAATATCGACATATATCTATGTGGCAGCCTGCATGAATATTTTCAGGTCTCTGTGTCCAGGACAGGAAGCAGTGAGCGTGAATCTGTCAATCAGCCTGAATCAGCACCTTCAGGAGAATTGGGAGGGTGAATATTAGATACAGCAGAGTGAGAATGGAGGGAGAGTGTGTGGGATTGAAATTTGGAGCATTTCATTGAAAGAGAGAGGAAAGAATGTTCGATAGAAACTAGAATTGTCTGTTCTGAGTTTCTATCCTGTACTGACAATGATTACTATTGTCAAATTTGTTTGCAGGCAGTTCGAACGAGAGGAGTTTGGGCCGATATCTCAAACTAAATATCACGTCAAGAACTGACTGAGTCACTCAATTCTTGGGATCATCGGCCTTTGAATCAAGAAGGAGATATGTTTGGCGATTCTGTCTGCTTCAAGAGATTTTAAACATCAGTGTGTCTGGAAAAGCACTGAGACACACACACACACACCCGTGTGAGACTGTTACAGAGCACTGACTGTGGAAAGAGCTTTAACCAGTGACACAGCCTGAAAAAATACTTCACCATTCACAGCAGGGAGAGACTGTACAGGTGTTCTGTGTGTGGACGAGGCTTCAACTGATCGTCCAACATGGTGAGACGCAAGATCACCCGGACCATGGAGAAACCATGGAAATGTGAGGATTGTGGGAAGGGATTCACAGCCCCACACGAGCTGGCAACGCATCAACGCAGTCACACTGGAGAGAGGCCGTTCACCTGCTCTCACTGTGAAAAGGGATTCACTGACTTTTACAGCCTACGGAGACACGAACGAGTTCACACTGGGGAGAGACCGTTCACCTGCTCTGACTGTGGGAAGGGATTCACTCAGTTATCCAACCTGCAGACACACCAGCGAGTTCACACTGGAGAGAGGCCTTTCACCTGCTCTCAGTGTGAAAAGGAATTCATTGACATTGGCAGACTGCGGAGACACGAACGAGTTCACACTGGAGAGAGACCTTTCACCTGCTCTCAGTGTGAAAAGGGATTCACTAACATTGGCAGACTGCGGAGACACGAAAGAGTTCATACCGGGGAGAGGCCATTCATCTGCACTGTGTGTGATATGGGATTCACTCGGTTACACCACCTGCAGACACACCAGCGAGTTCACACCGGGGAGAGGCCGTACATCTGCACTGTGTGTGATAAGGGATTCACTCAATTATCCAGCCTGCAGAGACACCAGCGAGTTCACACGGGGGAGAGGCCGTACATCTGCTCTGTGTGTGATAAGGGATTCACTCAATTATCCGGCCTGCGTAGCCACAATGTCACTCACACCAAGAGCAGGCCCTTTAAATGCTCTGACTGCAGGAGGGGTTTCAAAAGCTCTTGGCTACTGATGTCCCACCAGCGCATTCACACTGAGGAGAGACCGTTCAGCTGCTCTCTCTGCACAAAGAGGTTTCAAACATCATCCACATTGCGGAGACACCAGCGAGTTCACACTGGAAAGAAGCCATTCACCTGCTCTCACTGTGGGGAGGGATTCACTCTGTCGTCCAACATGCTGAGACACCAAAGGGTTCACCAGTGATGTCGGGTTAGATTCTGCTGTTATTCCTGCTGTTAATCACATCCAGGACTGAACCTGGAGTGGGTGAAAGTGTTTGTCTCCTCGCCAACTCCTGGTGCTCGGACGTGGTGACCCTGGCGAACTACTGTTCCCCGGACCTGGAATACCCGACTGTGAAGTGCCGTCCATACTACCTTCCACGGAGTTCACTTCTGCCATCATCACGGCGGTCTACATCCCACCCCAGGCGGAAGTGAAGACGCCGCTTGATGAATTGTAACCGCTATAAATAACAATGAAGCAGAATACCCGGAGGCCTTGTTCATCGTGGTCGGGGACTTCAACCAGGCCAACCTCGAGTGTACTGCCAAAATTCCACCAACATATCTCCTGTCCCAACAGGAGCCCCAACATCCTTGACCACTGCTACACAAACATCAAGGGCGCCTGATGATCCATCCCCTGACTGCAATCGGACCACAAGACGGTGCTCCTTCTCCCGGCATACAAGCAGGAATTTTAAAAAAAAAATGTTATTAAGAATTTATAAACAAAATTTTCAACCATACAAACAAACCCCCCCCCTGTAACAAAAAGAAAAGAAAGCTCGCATAGCAAGACATAAACATGGCAAGTCAATATGATACAGAACCTTGTACATTGGATTCCTTCCGTACATATCAGTTTTCCGGATCCTTTATGTATTTTCTTGCTCAGATACCCCCCAGAAACCCCCCCCCGGGTTGCTGCTGCTGACCGAACTCCATCTAATGCTCCGCGAGATAGTCTAGGAACGGTTGCCACCGCCTGTAGAACCCCTGCGCAGACCCTCTCAAGGCAAACTTTATCCTCTCCAACTTGATAAACCCTGCCTTGTAATTTATCCAGGCTTCCACACTGGGGGGCTTCGCATCTTTCCACACTAACAAGATCCTCCGCCGGGCTACCAGGGACGCAAAGGCCAGAATGCCTGCCTCTTTCGCCTCCTGCACTCCCGGCTCATCCGCTACTCCAAATAATGCTAGCCCCCAAATTGGCTTGACCTGGACTTTCACCACCTTGGATATAGTTCTCGCAACTCCCCTCCAGAACCCATCCAGTGCCGGGCACGACCAAAACATATGGACATGATTCGTCGGGCTTCCTGAGCACCCCCCACAACTGTCCTCCATCCCAAAGAACCTACTCAGCCTCGCCCCCATCATGTGCGCTCTGTGAACAACCTTAAATTGTATTAGGCTAAGCCTGGCACACGAGGAAGAGGAATTAACCCTACTTAGGGCTTCAGCCCACAGACCCTCCTCAATCTCCTCCCCCAGCTCCTCTTCCCATTTACCCTTCAGCTCCTCTACCAAAGCCTCCCCCTCTTCTTTCATCTCCTGGTATATCGCCGACACCTTGCCTTCTCTGACCCATATGCCCGAAATCACCCTGTCTTGAATCCCCTGTGCCGGGAGCAGCGGGAATTCCCTCACCTGCCGCCTCACAAACGCCCTCACTTGCATGCACCTGAAAGCATTTCCCGGGGGTAGTCCAAACTTCTCCTCCGGTGCCCATAAGCTCGCAAACGTCCCATCGATGAACAGGTCCCCCATTCTTCTAATCTCTGCCCGATGCCAGCTCTGAAACCCCCCGTCCATCCTTCTTGGGACAAACCGATGGTTATCTCTGATCGGGGACCACACCGAGGCTCCCATCGCACCCCTGTACCATCTCCACTGCCCCCTGATCTTTAGCGTTGCCGCCACCACCGGACTCGTGGTGTACCTTGTCGGCGAGAGCGGCAGCGGTGCCGTCACCAGCGCCCCCAGGCTCGTTCCTTTGCAGGACGCCATCTCCAGCCTCTTCCATGCCGCCCCCTCTCCCTCCATCGCCCACTTACGGATCATCGCCACGTTGGCTGCCCAGTAGTAGCCACCCAGATTCGGCCACGCCAGCCCTACTCTATCTCTACTACGCTCCAGGAACCCCCTCCTTACCCTCGGGGTCTTACTCGTCCCCACAAAACCAATAATCCTCCTGCCTACCCTCTTAAAAAAGGCCTTGGTGATCACAATTGGAAGGCATTGGAATACAAAAAGAAACCTCGGGAGGACCACCATTTTAATCGACTGTACCCTGCCCTCTAGCGAGAGTGGCAACATGTCCCACCGTTTAAAGTCCTCCTCCATCTGCTCCACCAGCCGCGTCAAATTAAGTTTGTGCAGGGTCCCCCAGCTCCTAGCTACCTGGATCCCCAAGTATCGAAAGCTCCTTTCCGCCCTCCTCAACGGTAGGTCGTCTATCCCTCTTCCCTGATCCCCCGAATGCACCACAAAGAGCTCACTCTTCCCTACATTGAGCTTGTAGCCCGAGAAGTACCCAAACTCCCTTAGGATCTGCATGACCTCCACCATCCCCTCCACTGGGTCCGCCACATACAGCAACAGGTCGTCTGCGTACAGTGACACTCGATGCTCCTCTCCCCCTCGAACCACCCCCCTCCATTTCATGGACTCCCTTAATACCACGGCCGAAGGTTCAATTGCTAATGCAAACAACAGGGGGGACATGGGGCACCCCTGCCTCGTCCCTCGATACAGCCGAAAATACTCCGACCTCCGCCAATTCGTAACCACACTCGCCACCGGGGCTCTGCATAGGAGCTTAACCCAACTGATAAACCCCGCCCCAAACCTCCGCAGCACTTCCCAGAGATACTCCCACTCTACTCTGTCAAAGGCGTTCTCCGCGTCCATAGCTGCCACTATCTCCGCCTCTCCCTCCACCGATGGCATCATTATCACATTTAGGAGCCTCCGCACATTGGTATTTAAGTGCCTGCCTTTTACAAATCCCGTCTGGTCCTCGTGAATCACCCCCGGGACACAGTCCTCAATCCTCGTAGCCAACATTTTTGCTAGCAACTTAGCACCTCCGTTGAGGAGCGAGATCGGCCTATACGACCCGCATTGCAGTGGGTCCTTATCCCGCTTCAGGATCAAAGAGATCGTCGCCTCCGACATTGTCGGGGGCAGGGTCACCCCCTCCCTTGCCTCATTGAAGGTCCTTACCAGCAACGGGGCTAACAGGTCTACATACTTCCTATAGAACTCCACCGGGAACCCATCCGGTCCCTTCCCTGCCTGAATGCTCCCCAGTCCTTTAACCAGCTCCTCCATCCCAATTGGCGCCCCCAAACCAGCCACCTCCTGCTCCTCCACCCTCGGGAACCCCAGCTGGTCCAAGAATCGTCGCATCCCCTCTTTTCCCCCTGGGGGCTGGGACCTATACAGGTCCTCGTAGAAGGCCTTGAATGCCTCATTCACTTTCACCGCACTCCGCACCGTAGTTCCCTTTCCATCCTTGACTCCACCTATTTCCCTCGCTGCCATCTTACGGAGCTGATGTGCCAGCATCCGGCTCGCCTTCTCCCCATACTCATACATCGCCCCCTGTGCTTTCCTCCACTATGCCTCTGCCTTCCCTGTGGTCAACAGGTCGAACTCCGTCTGGAGACTTCGTCTCTCCCTGAGTAGTCCCTCATCAGGGGCCTCTGCATATCTCCTGTCCACTCTTAAGATCTCCCCCACTAACCTCTCCCTTTCCCTGCCCTCTCTCTTCTCCCTATGAGCCCTGATGGAGATTAACTCTCTCCTGACCACCGCCTTCAGCGCCTCCCGTACTACTCCCACCTGCACCTCCCCGTTGTCGTTGGCCTCCAGATACCTTTCGATGCACCCCCGCACCCTTCCGCACACTTCCTCGTCTGCCAGCAGTCCCACATCCAACCGCCACAGCGGGCGTTGGTCCCTCTCCTCCCCCAGCTCCAGTTCCACCCAGTGCGGGGCGTGGTCTGAAATGGCTATGGTCGAATACTCCGTTCCCTCCACTTTCGGGATCAATGCCCTGCCCAGAACAAAAAAATCTATCCGGGAGTAGGCCTTGTGTACATGGGAGAAAAAAGAAAATTCTCTGGCCAAAGGCCTGGCAAATCTCCACGGATCTACTCCCCCCATCTGATCCATAAACCCCCTGAGCACCTTGGCTGCAGCCGGCCTCTTTCCGGTCCTAGATCTGGAGCGATCCAGTGCTGGGTCCAACACCGTGTTGAAATCCCCACCCATTATCAAGCTTCCTACCTCCAAGTCCGGAATACGGCCCAACATCCGTTTCATGAATCCAGCATCGTCCCAATTCGGGGCGTATACATTTAACAATACCACCCCCGTCCCCTGCAACCTACCGCTCACCATCACATACTGGCCTCCATTGTCCACTACTATGTTCTTGACCTCAAACAACACCTACTTCCCCACCAGTATTGCCACCTCTCTATTCTTCGCATCCAGCCCCGAATGGAACACCTGTCCTACCCATCCCTTCCTTAACCTGACCTGATCTGCCACCTTCAGATGTGTCTCCTGAAGCATGACCACGTCTGCCTTCAGTCCCTTTAAGTGCGTGAGCACTCGGGCCCTCTTAACCGGCCCACTGCCTCCTGCTGACCCCGGCTTCCCCCGCCTTCCCGTTGACCCCCCCCCGTGTGGAAATCCCTCCTCCTCCTTACGCTCCTCCATCCCCCCCCCTCCCTAACGCGGGAAAAAGCCATCGCTTTCCTGAGCCAGCCCCGCCCCCTGTGGCGCAGCTCCTGTTGCGGCCTTATCCAAATTCCCCTATCCCCGAGTCTCACCTCCCTCCAGCACCGACGCCCACATTCCTCATTGTCCCCCCATCAAGAACTCTTCCCCCATCCCCACCCATCGTCCCACCCGTGAAACATTCTTTACCCATATTTACAACCCTGTATAGTCAACATCTCCCCCACATCCACAGTCCCTCAGTTCGAGTCCAATTTTTCCGTTTGGATAAAGGTCCAAGCCTCTTCTGGCATTTCAAAATAGTGGTGTCGGTCCTGATAAGTGACCCACAGTCGTCCTAGCTGCAGCATTCCGAATCTCACCCTTTTTTTATGCAGCACCGCCTTGGCCCGGTTGAAGCCAGCTGTCCTCTTTGCCACCTCCACGCTCCAGTCCTGGTATACTCGGATCACCGCATTCTCCCATCTGCTGCTCCACTCCTTCTTGGCCCATCTCAGGACACTCTCTCTGTCTGCGAAGCGATGGAACCTCGCCACTATCGCCCTTGGCGGCTCGCCAGCCTTGTGTCTCCTCGCCAGGACGCGGTGAGCCCCTTCTAGCTCCAGGGGGCTCGGAAAGGTCTCTGCACCCACCAGCGAATGGAGCATCATGCTCACATACGCCCCGGCATCAGCCCCCTCCACTCCTTCGGGGAGACCCAGGATCCGGACATTCTTCCTCCTCGACCTGTTCTCCAGGACCTCGAGTCTCTCGGCCCACCTCTTGTGCAGCGCCTCGTGCGACTCCATCTTCACCGCCAGGCTCAAGATCTCGTCCTCGTTCTCGTTAGTTTTGTCCTTCACCTCTCTGAGCTCTATGGCCTGGGGCTTCTGGGTCTCCTTCAGCCCCTTGATCGCCAACAGCATTGGCGCCAGCGCCTCCTTTTTAAGCTCCTCCATGCAGCGCCTGAGAAACTCCTGCTGGTCCGGCCCCCATGCTGCTCGATCTCCGACCTCCGCCATCTTGATTTTCCCCCCTCGTTTCTGCCGCTGCTCCAGAGCTTGTTTTTTGGTCGTTCACTGGTAATCCCCTCTTTGCGACGGAAGGGGTTACTTACTTCACCTTCCCACACAGGATTTAGTCAAAATACAATTCCGTTGGGGCTCCTCCGGAGAGCCCAAAAGTCCGTTATAGCGGGAGCTGCCGAATATGTGCGGCTTAGCTCGGCATCGCCGCAATTGGAAGTCCAAGAAGCAGAAACTTAACAGGAGAATCCGGTTAAGAAGGTTGATGCAACAGAAGGTCAATGCAACGCGACTGCTTGGAGTCAGTGGACTGGTCCATATTCAATAACAAGGGCAGCACGGTAGCACAAGTGGATAGCACTATGACTTCACAGCACTAGGGTCCCAGGTTCGATTCCCTGCTGGGTCGCTGTCTGTGCGGAGTCTGCACGTTCTCCCTGTTTCTGCGTGGGGTTCCTCCGGGTGCTCCGGTTTCCTCCCACAGTCCAAAGACTTGCAGGTTAGGTGGATTGGCCATGATAAATTGCCTTTGTGACCAAAAAAGGTTAGGAGGGGTTATTGGGTTACAGGGATAGGGTGGAAGTGAGGGCTTAAGTGGGTAGATGTAGACCCGATGGGCCGAATGGCCTCCTTCTGCACTGTATGTTCTATGTTAACTCAGCAGCCAACCTAAACGAGTATGCCAGCACCGTCACAGACTTCATCAGTAAATGTGTAGAAGATTGAGTGCAAAAGAAGGTAGTCTGTACGTTACCCAACCAGAATCCATGGTTTCATTGGGAGATTCACTCCCGACTGAAGGTGTTCAAGGCAGGCAACCCTGACCTATTCAAGAAATCTATATATGACCTCCGCAAAGCCAACAGGGACTCCCAAGTGACGATACCAAACTAATCTCGAGTTGCAGACTAACGACCGGGACTGTCGTTGGTTGTGCCAGGTCATGCACCCAGATCCTGCGCTGACCCACTGGCAGGTGTGTTTCCGGACATCCTCAATCTCTCCCTCCTCCGTTCCAAGGTTCCCATCGGCTTCAAGAAGACCACCATCATACCGGTGCCAAAGAAGAACCAGGCAACGTGCCTCAATGACTATCACACGGTGGCCTTGACATTGATCATTATGAATTGCTTCGAGATGTTGGACACATCAACTCCATACTCGCAGCATTCCTTGATCCACTGCAATTTGCATACCGCCACAACCGGTCCACATAAGCCATCTCCCTGACCCTATACTCGCCCCCGAAGCATCTCGACAACAAGGACTCCTATGTCAGACTCCTATTCATTGACTACAGCTCCGCCTTCAACACCATAATCCCAGCCAAGCTCAGATCAAAACTCCAAAACTTCGGACTAGGCTCCTCCCTCTGCAACTGAATCCTCGACTTTCTGACCCACAGACCACAATCAGTAAAGATAAACAACAACACCTCCTCCATGATAGTTCTCAATTCAGGAACCCCGCAAGGCTGCACTGCCTATACACACACACAACTGCATGGCAAAATTTGGCTCCAAATCGATCCGCATGTTTGCTGATGACACGACTATAGTGGTTCGAATCACGAACATCTCCACGATAGTCCTCAATACCGGGGCCCCACAAGGCTGCGTACTTAGCCCCCTACTACGCTCGTTATACACACGACTGTGTGGCAAATTCTGCTCCCGCTCCATCTACAAGTTTGCTGATGACACGACGTAATGGGTCGGATATCAAACAACGATGAGTCAGAGTCCAGGAGGGAGATAGAGAACCTAGTGGCATGGTGTAATGACAACAATCTCTCCCTCAATGTCAGCAAAACTAAGGAGCTGGTCATTGACTTCAGGAAGCAAAATATCGTACACACCCCTGTCTGCATTAATGGGGCTGAGGTGGAGATGGTTAGCAGCTTCAAATTCCGAGGTGTGCACATCACCAGCATTCTGTTCTGGTCCACCCACATCGACGCTACGACCAAGAAACATATACTTCCTCAGGAAACTAAGGAAATTCAGCATGTCCACACTGATTGCCACATGGGAGGCACGGTAACACAGTGGTTAGCATTGTTGCTTCACAGCGCCAGCGTCCCAGGTTTGATTCCCGCTTGGGTCATTGTCTGTGTGGAGTATGCATGTTCTCCCCGTGTCTGCGTGGGTTTCCTCCGGGTGCTCCGATTTCCTCCCACAAGTCCCGAAAGACATGCTTGTCAGGTGACTTGGACATTCTGAATTCTCCCTCAGTGAACCCAAACAGGCACCAGAGTGTGGCGACTAGGGGATTTTCACAGTAACTTCATTGCAGCGTTAACGTAAGCCTACTTGTGACAATTATGAAGATTATCATTGAGTTTTACCAATTATTACAGGTGCACCAACTTTTACAGGAGCACCATAGAAAACATCTTATCTGGCTGCATCACAGCTTGTGTTATGGGCCAGAGTTTAGAAAACTCCAAAGTATATCATGGAGTTCACCTGACCTACAATTGTTTATTGATTTTGGTTCCGATGAGCACAGGGCCTGCCTTTCAGGTGTTATTCAACAGAGGCCTTAAGCACTTTTAATCAAAACAAGCTTTATTCTACAAATTTAGTTAACATTTTATAAACCCACACAGCAAGCATTTTTATCAACTACAAACATAGAAACCACACACGCTACAGTACTCTATGTATAACCCTTAACAATTCCCCCCTTTAACTGTTCCAATTTAACAAGATCCGATAAACCAGTACCTCCTTTTCAAAGGTGTGGCCCAGCACACAGCACTCAAGACCTGGTATGGATGCTCTTGTTTCCTCTCCAAAAGAGTAGGTTTGAATTCCTTCCAGGAAGCAATTATTTATTTTCAAGTTATCAAGCAGTCTGGAAACAGCTTTTAAAATGAAGATCGAGAGAGAGGCCAAAATACTCCTCTTTCTGAGTACAGCAGCCAAAAATGTGACAACGAAAGCAAAAGACTCAGAGCCACAAAACAGCCCCAAACCAAAGTGAAAGTAAAACCAACACCCAGAGCCACAGCCCATCTCCACCCACACAATGACATCACTGAAGCCATGTGATAAGACAAAACATTTCTTAAAGGGACACTCCCATGACACTTGGTATGGCAACTGCTCAGCCCAAGACTAAGAAACTACAGAGAGTTGTGAACAGCCCAGTCCCTCACACGAACCCGCCTCCCATCCATTGACTCTGTCCACACCTCCAGCTGCTTTGGGAAACCGGCAGCAAAATCAAGGACCCTCCCACCGAGGTTATTCTCTTTTCCAATCTCTTCCATTGGGCAGGAGATACAAAAGTCTGAGAACTCGCAATAACAGATTCTAAACAGCTTCTTCCCCACTGTTACCAGACTGCTGAATGACCCTCTTATGGACTGAACTGATCTCTCCACACATCTTCTCTACTGAGTAGTACTACACTCCGTATGCTTCACCCGATGTCTACATATTTATATTGTGTATTTATCATATGTCCCTATGTGTTTTCATGTATAAAATGATCTGTCTGTATTGTATGCAGAACAATACGTTTCACTGTACCTCGGTGCACGTGAATAAATTTAATCAGATCAAACTTTCTTCATTCTGACACTTGGTGAAGTGGGAGGGTCGGAGGGTTTCTTTCTGCTGGATTGGCCGGTCTCACGACTTTGCTTCCAGTGGGCTGATGCTCTTTGAGCCTGGGAGAGCACATTTCTACTGGAATGATCCACAAAGGCTGGAGTACATTTATTTTATCCTGGATAGTAAATAGTGTTATTCCCCCACCACAGGTGGATCTAAAAGAAACCAGATGGGTTTTTACAACGATCGACAATGCTTTCATGGTCATCGATTACTTTTAATTCCAGATTTTTAATTAATTTAAATTTCACCATCTGCATTATCCTGGGTCTCTGGATTACTGGTCTGGCTATTGTTTTCCGAGATGTGTGTTGTGAGAGATGAAGTCACTATAGCCAATAAGTGAGCTGTTTTCGAGTTGTTTCTTTTAAGTCCTGTACTTTCCCACTAACCTGCAGACAAAACAGCTGCAACTGTACTGTGTATAAACGTGTGTTATTGTAACTACTCCTTGAGATGCTTCGGTTCGCGGAAGCATTCCCTGCGTGTTTGTAATAAAGATTCCCGAACTTTATCCAACTCTGGACTCCGAGTGACATTTGTCCCAAAACAACCAGGTGTCAGGAACAGGATCCACTGACGGCTCTGGGGATAAAGCTGTATGGGAGGTGAAACAGAAAGAGTTAGGCAGTTGGACAGAGTTTGGCGTTTGTTCAGAGGTCCCAGATAGGGGTCAGCCAGCATCATCACATCGATGGATCTGCACAGAAAAGGTCCAACCAGATGGAACTTATAAGGCCCAAGGTGAGGTCAGTGACGCGGGAATTTGAAGAAGTCTTAGGAGAGAAAGAGGTCAGAGTGGACTCACCCACAGCAGGAAAGGTCATTTTGAAATTTCTTTGGCCCTTTTCGTGACATTTTCTCAGAACTTTCAGTCAAGAAACATAAAAGCTGCATTTGCGCTGGGGGATCACCTCCAGAGGGCAGTGTTTCTACAACCTCCTACGGTGCCAGATGTACAAAGAAATGTACAGCACAGGAACAGGCCCTTCGGCCCTCCAAGCCCGTGGCGACCATACTGCCCGACTAAACTACAATCTTAAAGAATAGATGGAAGACTTTGGAAGTTCAATAAGTTTGTCTATGTTTTGAACAATGTTTCAAGTGTACGGCACTTCTCAGTTAGATCAGTTTTGTCCAAGTCGGGTTGTCTCTACCTGAAGGCAGAAGCTGCCGTGCTTTATTGGTTCCAAGGCAGGAAACTCTCGGGCATCTTTATGATGCATGTTGATGGCTGCCTATGTGGTGGTACTAGTGAGTTCCAAAACAATGTTACTGACAGGATCAGAACAACATTTAAGGTTGGAGTCAGGCTTCTGGGACCTTTAAATAAATTGGATTGGAAATCGGGCAGTGTGGGTCTGATGTGACTTTACATCAACAATCTCAGGGAGACAGTATGAACCCTGTCACAGTCAATGGGGCCGGGGCCTCACAGAAAGATAAAAGGTGTTTCCAAAGCTGGGACTGAACTGCTGCAAAGTTGAATTGACGACTGGGGCACACAGGCAAGGCCGGATACAAGTTTTGATGTCTTCGAGCTGAGTTCTGTAATGAAACATCCAGAGGGCAAGGATATTTAAAGGGCAAACAAAACATTAAAAAATACAAGATGGAGAAATGTGTGCTGAAATTTCCATCTTTGGGTGAGCTGCAAAATATAAAATGGATTTTTTTAGTGATGCCTCACTCGGATGAGCCTGTCTCAGTGTCTGTACACTGAGTGATGTTTAAAAATCTCTTTCAGCAGAAGAACAGACGAACATTTCTCATTCTAAATTCAAAGGTCGATGATATTCAGCTCCCATGAATCGAGTGACTCTGTCCGTAACTCCTCCCCTCCTAATATCCTGGAAAAGGACTTTACAAAAGCCATCACTGTTAGTGCAGGATACCCAAACAGAATGTGAAATTCGATCCTATTGTAAGGTCCGCGTTTGGCTCCAATCTGAATTGTAACACTCAAATCAATTACACGTCAGACTGTGTTGTGAAAGTTACCTGCAGCTCCTGACTAGTTACAGACCATTCCAGGTACAAGAATATTGTCACAGAATTTATTAAATTAATTGTAATAAGTACAAAATCACAATAATTAACAAAGGCAGTGGATCAGTCCGTTCACTCTGGATCACCAGCTCTCAGCTTCCAGGTGACTGTGGAGCTGTCTCTTGTTCTGTTGACTGAAGTCTATCCTCTTCATGTTGTGTTGTGCACCGAGCTCCAGAGAATTGGAGCTCACTAACACTTTCTAGTACCTACCTCTATGCATGGCTGGTAGTTTCCTGTGGTTCTGATTGGCCCAAGCAGCCCATGATCAGTCCCTGATTGGTTAAATGGGGCACGATCAATGTCTGATTGGTCTCTGAAGGATATCGGTCACCTTGCTGATGTGTGATGTCAGTTTCTCATTGTGGTGTCACTTCCTCATGATTAATATTCGTCAGGCTCATCGTCCTAACTGATGCCTAAAGTCACCCATGATTATTGTGGTACATTAATTACAAGCCTTATTTAATACTTCCTGTATACTCTACCTACAATGTAACTACTGTTCGGAGGCCCATTAACTACTCACACAAGAGACCTTGTAACTTATTATTTCTTATCTCGAGCAAAGCTGATTCCACACCCTGAACTTTCAGGCTAAGTTGATCTCTCAGTACTGAACTAATGAACAGGAGCAATCCCATTATCTTTTCCGAGCTTCATGCATTCCAATATGTCAAATACCCTTGAACATTTAGATTCCAGCCTTGGTCACCTTTCAGAAAGTCTCTGTAATGTCTATCAGGACACACATTTATCTCTATCCGTGCTGTCAATTCTTTTTTTTTCAATTTAGAGTACCCAATTCATTTTTTCCAATTAAGGGGCAATTTAGCGTGGCCAATCCACCTACCCTGCACATCTTTCAATTGTGGGGGTGAAACCCACGCAAACACGGGGAGAATGTGCAAACTCCACATGACAATGACCCAGAGCCAGGATTGAACCTGGGACCTCGGCGCCGTGAGGCAGCACTGCTAACCACTGCGCCACCGTGCTGCCCCATCTGCGCTGACAATTCATCCAATCTGTTACAAATGCTGTGTGCATTTTCAATCCATTTTCAGGGGTTCAATAATCCAATAGGGATTTCAAGTGAAACCTCTTCATCCAGTGGGTGGTGAGAATGTGGAACTCGCTACCACAGCGAGTGGTTGAGGTGAACAACATGAATACGCCTGTACCTTGACAAGGGAGAAAGGAATAGAAGGATATGCTGATGGGGGGAGATGAAGAGGGCTGGGTGGAGGCTCATGTGGAGCATAAATACTGACAGAGACCAATTGAGCCGACTGGCCGGGCCCTGTGCTGTAGACTCAATGGAACCGAGACAAATGTATTTATTTTAGATCTACCTGTAGTAGTATGATAAAACTTTTTTCTTGGGATGGAGGCATCACAGGCTGGGTCAGCATTTGTTGCCCATTCATAATTCCCTTGAACTGAGTGGCTTGCTCGGTCATTACAGTGGGGGACAGTGAAGAGTCAACCACATCTGTGTGGCTCTGGAGTCACATGTGGGCCAGATTTCCTTCACTAAAGGACATTAGTAAACAGATGGGTGTTTACAACAATCGATAATGGTTTCATGGTCATCTTTAGACTTTTAATTCCAAATTTTTATTGAATTCAAATTTCACCATCTGTCCTGGTGGGATTCGAACCCCAGAATAATACCTGGGTCTCTGGATTACTAATCCAGCTGCAATACCACTAGGCCACCGCCTCCCCCATACTATCCAGGATAAAATAAATGCAAAGTCGTGAGACTGTCCAGAATGTACCTGTTGTATAGAACCTTGGTCAGACCGCAGCTGGAGGACTGTGTGCAGTTTTACTGCCCTTGTCGCCAGAGGGAAAGGGCAACAAAGGTTCACCAGACTTGTTCCGGGAGTGGCAGGACTGCCCTTTGAGGAGAGATTGGGGAAACCTGGCCTGTGTTCTCTAGAGTTTCAAAAAATGAGAAGTGACCTCAATGAAACCTACAAAATACATAATGGAATAGACAGGGTGGGTACAGGTGAGATGTTTCCCCTGGTTGGAGAGTCTGGAACCAGTGGACACAATTTAAAAATAAGGGGGAAGCCACTTAGGACCGGTCTCGGAGGAGACATTTCTTTACTCAGAGGGTTGTGAATCTTTGGAATTCTGTACCCCAGAGGGCTGTGCAAGCTCAGTCACTGAGTGTGTTTAAAGCAGAGACTGACAGATATCTAAATACCATTAACACAAAGGGATATGGGGATAGTGTGGGGGGAAAGGCATTGAAGTGGTTGATCAGCCATGATCGTATTGAATGGTGGAGCAGGCTCGATGGGCTGAATGGCCAAGTCCTGCTCCCATGTTCCAATGTTGCAAAGGTAGGTAGGTAAGTAAATTGTGAAGGGGACATAAGGAGATTACGAAGGGATATAGATAAGTTACGTGAGTGGGAAAAGATCTGGGAAATGGAGAACAACGTGGGAAAATGTGAAATTGTCCATGTTGGCAGAAAGAATAAAAAAGCTTTTTATCGAAATGGTGAGAGATTCAGAGGGATCTGGATGTCCAAGAGCATGAATCACAAAAGGCGAGTATACAGGTACAGCAAGTAATTAGGAAAGCTAATGGAATGTTATTGTTTATTGTGAGGGGAATTGAATACAAAAGTAGGTTATGCTTTTGTTAACATGAATGAATCCAAAAGAATCCCTCGACATTCAGGTCTGCTTCAAACATCAAAGTTTATTGTTGTAACACCGGCGGGGAGTAAGCCTCTGGGCAAAGGCAGATACCTCTCCACTGAACAAAGGGAATCATCATCATTTATACAATTTCAAATAGTTAGTCAGCCCAACTCAGCCGGACACGATCCAATCACAATGATTATAGATTGCACACATTGACTGGTAGATCCAATGAAAGTGGTTACTGGGCAGCAGGGAACTGCGTGATCAGCTCATGGACAGCTAGGGGGTTACTCATGAACTCATGATGCCTTCCAGACCCCCTCATCGACCGTCCTTGGGTCTTGAGTATACATAACTCCCTTATCTTAACCTTGTTACTGGCTGGGACCATTGTCAGAATTCCATAAGAGCATCCCCCTTTGTGAGAAAGAGAGAGCTGACTGGTGGTAATTTAATCTGAGGGTCACCACACCTCAGATGAGGAGCAATGCTGAGGAGGCAGGGCCTTCATGGATGACCTCAGCCGGTACGGAGTAGAACCCACGCTGTTGGTGTCGCTCAGTATCACAAACCAGCCATCCAGCCAACTGAGCTAACTAATCCCCTGAAATATTAGTTATTGCCTGTCTCCCATCACACCATTTAATGTTGTTTCTCAGTCCATGTCAGACAACCTGCCCCATACCTTGATAATTTTCTTCTGCGAGAAACACAGAGATAAGTTAAACAAAAGATCCATGTACCCTCCATTGCCCATCACCATGGCAAGGTGGCATGTTTTAAGGGGATCCAAACAGAAATGGGAAGGAAACAGCTTCCAACTTCCAAACCAACTTTCAATCTGTGATCCTTATGAAATTTGAAACCAGGTATCCGCAACAAGGCTCAAAGAGCGTCAGCCCACTGGAGTCAAAGTCGTGAGACCAGCCAGTCCAGCAGAGGAAACACGCCAACCATTCCCATTGACCAACTGTCAGAATGAACAAAATGCAGTCCTGGAAGTAATTGAGAGTAGCAACACTAACAGCAGAATCCAACCCCTGTAATCACTTGTGAACTTGTTTGTGTCTCAGCAGCTGCGATGAATCACGGAATCCCTTCCCACATTCAGAGCAGGTGAACGGCCTCTCCCCAGTGTGAACTCGCTCATGTGCCTGCAGGTGGGATAACTGAGTGAATCCCTTCCCACACCGAGAGCAGGTAAACGGCTTCTCCCCAGTGTGAACTCGCTGGTGTCTCTGTAGGTTGGATAACCGAGTGAATCCCTTCCTACAATGAGAGCAGGCGAATGGCTTCTCCCCAGTGTGAACGCGACGGTGTGCCTGCAGGTTGGATAACAAAGTGAATGTTTTCCCTCACTGAGAACAGGTGAATGGCCTCTCCCCAGTGTGAACTCGCTGGTGTGTCTGCAGGCTGGACATATGAGTGAATGTCTTCCCACACTGAGAGCAGGTGAATGGCTTCTCACCAGTGTGAACGCCCTGGTGTGTCTGCAGGTGGGATAAGCGAGTGAATCCCTTCCCACACTGGGAGCAGGTGAACGGTCTCTCCCCAGAGTGAACTCGCTGGTGTGGCTGCAGGTTATCGAACCGAGTTAATCCTTTCACACACTGAGAGCAGGTGAACAACCCCCCCCCGCCACCCCCCCCCCCCCTCCCAGTGTGAGTTCGCTGGTGTATCTGCAGGCTAATCAACTGAGTGAATCCCTTCTCACGCTGAGAGCAGGTGAACGCCTTTCCCCAGTGTGAACTCGCTCGTGTATCTGCAGGTGGGATAACTGAGTGAATCCCTTCCCACACTGGGAGCAGGTAACCGGCCTCTCCCCTGTGTAAACTCGCTGGTGTCTCTGCCGGTTGGATGAGGAAATAAATCCCTTCCCACACAGAGCAGGCGGCAAAATGTGGAGCGTAGGGGCTTTTCAGAGTAACTTCATTGCAGTGTTAATGTAAGCCTACTTGTGACAATAAAGATTATTGAAAAAAAGAGGTCGCAAATTCAAAACAGAGCTGAAGAGAAACTGCTTCTCCCAAAGGGCTGTGAATCTGTGGAATTCACTACCCCAGATTGCGGTGGACCTGGGACAGTGAGTAAATTTAGGGAGGAGTTAGACAGATTTTTAGTCGGGTTGAAGGGTTCTTCTCGATGGGCCAAATGGCCTAATTCTGCTCCTATATCTTATGACCTTATGAAAGGGGGAGACATTGAGTTGCTCCCAGATGTTGTCCAGATGTTTCAGTCTGAAACTCATTGTCCAACCTCCACATTGTGACATCACAAAGGAGCTCGTCCTCTTAATCAACCAATAGGAATAAGCCCGCTCCGCCGTGACGTCACTGCCCAGCGCGCAGATGCGGGAGCCCCGCTCCCACTCATTGTTCTCCTTCCCCCACATATCCTCGAGACAAAGTTTCCAGGCAACCGGCTGACAGTTCCGGCCGTCGGTGTGTCCCCTCCCCCACCACTAATACGGGATTGCGCATGTCTAAGGGAAGGGGAAGCTGCGCATGTACAGGGGAGCTCACTTCCGCTGACCTTATTGCTGAGATGACCAATAGGAAGACTGGAGGACCGGAAGGACTCTGCTCCTCCGCCAATCAGAGCTCCCCCATTGTCTCAATGCGGAAGTTGGACACGGAGGTTTCTGCCGAGCAAAACTTGTTCCTCCGACCCTAAATGAGCTTGAGCTGCACACAGACAGAACCTTCCTCCTGTCTCCAACATCTGTGAGTAAAGCACTTTCTTTTCTCCCTCTTTCCATTTATTGTCTTCAATTGGTGATTTGCAGCAACTGAAGAGAAAGGAAGTGAATCCAGGGAGGGTGCAGACCCTGGAAAGCTTGGCCCAGGTCTCTCTCTCTCACTCAAAGACATTCACATCCTTTGCTCCCTCAGCTTGACACATTTATTTGTCTGGCTAAAAGGATGGTCTCTTTCCTAATGTTCACAATTAAAGGTCTGGTTTCCCCAGGAGATGACGGACATTTAAGATGACAGTAAACAGGGCCAATCCAACTCAGCCAATTACTTCTCTGTAGGTCTACTGTCCATCATCAACAAAGTGATGGAAGGAGTCATCAAAGTTGCTATTAAGTGGCAATTATTCTGCAATAACCTGTTCCTGGACGCTCAGTTTGGGTTCCGCCAGGGTCACTCAGCTCCTGACCTCATTACAGCCTTAGTTGAAACTTGGACGAAAGAGTTGAATGCCAGAAGTGAGGTGAGAGTAACTGCCCTTGACATCAATGCAGCATTTGACCGAGTATGGTATCAAGGAGCCCTAGCTAAACTGGAGTCAATGGGAATCTCCACTCATACCTGGCACAAAGGAAGATGGTTGTCGTGATTGGAGGTCAATCATCTCAGCTCCAGGACATCACTGCAGGAGTTCCTCAGGACAATTTCCTCAGCCCAACCATCTTCAGCTGCTTCATCAATGATCTCCCTTCCATCATAAGGTGAGAAGTGGTGATGTTTATGGATGACTGCACAATGTTCAGCACCATTCTCAACTCCTCAGATAATGAAGCAGTCCATGTCCAAATTCAGTAAGACCTGGACAATATCCAGGCTTGGCCTAATAAGTGGCAAGTTACATTCGTGCTACACAAGTGCCAGGCAATGACCATCTCCTACAAGAGAGGATCTAACCACCACCCCTTGACATTCAGTGGCATTTTCATTGCTGAATCCCCCACAACCAACATCCTGGGGGTTACCATTGATCAAAACTGAACTGGACTAACCATATTAATACTGTAGCTCCCAGGGCTGGGAATTCTACAGCGAGTAACACACCACCTGATGCCCCAAAGCTTGTCTACCGGACATCTACAAGCACAAGTCAGGAGTGTAATGGAATACGCTCCACTTTGCTGGATGAGTGCAGCTCCAACAACACTCAAGAAGCTCGACACTATCCAGGACAAAGCCGCCTGATTGATTGCGTCGCCTTCCACAAACATTCAAACCGTCCACCACCGACAAACAGTAGCAGCTGTGTATACCATCTACAAGATATACTGCAATAAATCATAAAGGTTCCTCAGACAGCACCTTCCAAACCCACAACCACTACCATCTAGAAGGACAAGAGCAGCAGATACCTGGGAACCCCACCACCTGGAGGTTCGTTTCCAAGTTAGACACCACCCTGACTTGGAAATATATTGCCATTCCTTCACTGTCCCTGGGGCAACATCCTGGAATTCCCTCCCTAACAGCACAGAGGATGTAGGGCAGCATGGTGGAGCAGTGGTTAGCGCTGCTGCCTCACGGCGCCGAGGTCCCAGGTTCGATCCCGGCTCTGGGTCACTGTCCGTGTGTAGTTTGCACACTCTCCCCTTGTTTACGTGGGTTTCGCCCCCACAACCCAAAGATGGTCACCGCATTATAGGAAGGACGTGGAGGATTTGGAGCGGGTGCAGAGGAGATTTACCAGGATGTTGCCTGGTATGGAGGGAAAATCTTATGAGGAAAGGCTGATGGACTTGAGGTTGTTTTCGTTGGAGAGAAGAAGGTTAAGAGGAGACTTAATAGAGGCATACAAAATGATCAGGGGGTTGGATAGGGTGGACAGTGAGAGCCTTCTCCCGCGGATGGATATGGCTGGCACGAGGGGACATAACTTTAAACTGAGGGGTAATAAATATAGGACAGAGGTCAGAGGTAGGTTCTTTACGCAAAGAGTAGTGAGGCCGTGGAATGCCCTACCTGCTACAGTAGTGAACTCGCCAACATTGAGGGCATTTAAAAGTTTATTGGATAAACATATGGATGATAATGGCATTGTGTAGGTTAGATGGCTTTTGTTTCGGTGCAACATCGTGGGCCGAAGGGCCTGTACTGCGCTGTATTGTTCTATGTTCTATGTTCTATGTGCAGGGTAGGTGGATTGGCCACGCTAAATTGCCCCTTAATTGGAAAAAATGAATTGGGAACTTTAAATATATAAAAAACAATTAAAAAAAAAAAAAAAAACAGCACAGGGGATGTACCTACATCTCAAGGACTGCAGCAGTTCAAGAAGGCAGCTCACCACTACTTCGGAAGGGCAACTGGGAATGGGCAATAAATGCTGGCCTGACCAGCATTGTCCACATCCCGTCAATTAATTTTTAAAAATTTTATATCGGACAGAGATATGTCGAGTGTGTTTATATGGTATGTATTATATATATTATTGATGGTTCTGTGATAACATACATGTATTATTATTTCTAGTTTTGTAAATAGTACTGTACCTACATTATATATTTCCAGTCATACAGTCATTGCAGCAATGACAGAATCCATTTGGTAACTCAAGTCAATGCTGACTCTCTGTACAGCAATCCAGTCAGTCCCATTCCCCATCGATATCCCTGTTCACCAGCAAGTTTTTTTTCTTCAAGTAACCATCCTATTTTATTTTAAATTATTGATCATCTCGACTTCCACAACCCTTGTGGGCAGTGAGTTCCCTGTCATGACCACTCCATGACTAAATACAATTCTTCCTCAGAATTTCCCCATCTCTAATCAGTAAATGTACTGATATGGAGATTCTGTACTCTTGTACAGGTTTTAGTGAGTTTAGATTTGTTGATCAGCACCTTCAGGAAAATTGGGAGGAAAAGTAAGTGAATACAGCCTGTATATTACACCCATTTTTCATCCAGTAATATAGACATATATCTGTCTGGCAGCCTGCATGACGTTTTTCAGGTCTCTGTGCCCAGGACAGGAAGCAGTGAGCTTGGATCTCTCAATCAGCCTGAATCAGCACCTTCAGGAGAATTGAGAGGGTGAATATTAGATACAGCAGAGTGAGAATGGAGGGAGAGTGTGTGGGATGGAGATTTAGAGCATTTCAGGGAAAGAGAGAGGAAAGAATGTTCGATAGAAACTAGAATTGTCTGTTCTGAGTTTCTATCCTGTACTGACAATGATTACTATTGTCAAATCTGTTCACAGGAAGTTCGAACGAGAGGAGTCTGAGGCCAATATCTCAAACTAAATATCACGTCAAGAACTGACTGAGTCACTCAATTCTTGGGATCATTGGCCTTTGAATCTAGAAGGAGAAATGTTTGTCTATTCTGTCTGTTTCAAGAGATTTTAAACATCAGTGTGTCTGGAAAAGCACTGAGACACACATGCATACCCGTGTGAGACTGTTACAGAGCACTGCCTGTGGAAAGAGCATTAACCAGCGACACAGCCTGAAAAAATACTTCACCATTCAGAGCAGGGAGAGACTGTATAGGTGTTCTGTGTGTGGACGAGGCTTCAACTGATCGTCCAACAATAGGAATTCTGTGTGTGGACGAGGCTTCAACTGATCGTCCAACGTGGCGAGACGCAAAATGATCCGGACCACGGGGAAACCATGGAAATGTGAGGATTGTGGGAAGGGATTCAGAGCCCCGTGCGAGCTGGAAAGGCATCAACGCAGTCACACTGGAGAGAGGCCATTCACCTGCTCTCAGTGTGAAAAGGGATTCACTGACATTAGCAGCCTGCGGAGACACAAACGAGTTCACACTGGAGTGGGGTCTTTCACCTGCTCTCAGTGTGAAAAGGGATTCACTGACATTGGCAACCTGCGGAGACATGAACGAGTTCACACTGGGGAGAGGCCGTTCACCTGCTCTGACTGTGGGAAGGGATTCACTCAGTTATCCAGCCTGCAGGGACACCAGCGAGTTCACACTGGAGAGAGGCCGTTCACCTGCTCTCAGTGTGAAAAGGGATTCACTGACATTGGCAACCTGCGGATACACGAACGAATTCACACTGGAGAGAGGCCTTTCATCTGCTTTCAGTGTGAAAAGGGATTCGCTGACATTGGCAGCCTGCGGAGACACGAACGAGTTCACACTGGAGAGAAGCCTTTCACCTGCTCTCAGTGTGAAAAGGGATTCAATGACATTGGCAACCTGCGGAGACACGAACGAGTTCACACCGGGGAGAGGCCATTCACCTGCTCTCAGTGTGAAAAGGAATTCACTCAAATTGGCAACCTGCAGAGACATGAACGAGTTCACACTGGAGAGAGGCCTTTCACCTGCTCTCAGTGTGAAAAGGGATTCGCTGACATTGGCAACCTGCGGAGACACGAACGAGTTCACACTGGGAAGAGGCCATTCACCTGCTCTGACTGTGGGAAGGGATTCACTCGGTTATCCAGCCTGCAGAGACACCAGAGTGTTCATACCGGGGAGAAGCCGTTCATCTGCACTGTGTGTGATATGGGATCCACTCAATTATCCAACCTGCTGAAACACAATGTCACTCATACCAAGAGCAGGCCCTTTAAATGCTCTGACTGCAGGAAGGGTTTCAAAAGCTCTCAGCTACTGATGTCCCACCAGCGCGTTCACTCTGAGGAGAGACCGTTCAGCTGCTCTCACTGCACAAAGAGCTTTAGAACCTCATCCAACCTGATGAAACACGAGCGAGGTCACACCGGGGAGAGCCCGTTCACCTCTCCGACTGGGAAAAGATTCACTCGGTCATCACTTGCTGAGCCACAATGTCACTCACACCAATGAGAGACCCTTTAAATGCTCTGACTATGGGAGTGGGATTAAAAGCTCTCAGGTACTGATGTCCCACCAGCGCATTCACACTGAGGAGAGACCGTTCAGCTGCTCTCACTGCACAAAGTGGTTTCAAACATCATCCACATTGCGGAGACACCAGCGAGTTTACACTGGAAAGAAGCCATTCACCTCTCACTGTGGGGAGGGATTCACTCAGTCGTCCAACATGCTGAGACACCAAAGGGTTCACAAGTGATGACGGGTTGGATTCTGCTGTTATTCCTGCTGTTAATCACATCCAGGACTGAACCTGGAGTGGGTGGATGGGTTTGCCTCCTCTTCAAATCCCTCCCGGGCCTACTTTCTGGCGCGGCCGGCCCCTGAACACCGACTCCATCTTAAGTCGGGAGCGGCGCGCTAAAGAAGTCCCCCGCGCATGCACAGGATGGCGCGGCCCAACTGCGCATGGACAGGATGGCGCGGCCCAACTGCGCATGCGTGGGTTGGCGCGGCCCAGCTGCGCATGGACAGGATGGCGCGGCCCAACTGCGCATGCGTGGGTTGGCGCGGCGCCCATTTGGCACCGCGAAAGGAGGCTGGAGCAGCGTGAACTGCTCGAGCGCCGTGCTGGACCCTATGGGGGCCAGAATCGTACATAACTGGGCCCGGTTTACGACGGCATTCATGATGGCGCGAACTCTTGGGCCCAATATTGGAGAATCGCCCCCAAGGTGTTCTGCATTAACCTTGCTTGTTGCTAAGGCTTTGCTACATTTTGTGAATGTTTCTGTTGAGGCTGCAAAACTTTTTCATTACTAGATGTATTTGTAGAACAACGGTTTATTCATTACGAGGGCTTTTATGCAACTTTTCTTGAAACCGTGTTAGATTCTGACACGTATTAAGTTTCTGTCCAGCAATTCTCATATTTTTATCTGAAACAATGACTTTGCCTTGTGGATATTCCATTTTCTGTCTGTATGTATACTGAATTTAAGAATTATACTGCATTGATTCTTCAAGGTACCAATAAATCAGTGAAGCAATAAATCTGTCATCGATTAATGAGCCTCTTCCTTTGACCTAATGGAATCTTTACTTTTTCTTGTTAACCACGGTTGCGTCACTTTTCCTGTTGGATATTTGTTTCTTAAAGGAATCTATATTTTATGTAAATATGTGATAATTCTTTCAATGCGATTGTATCATTACACATTTTATTGTAAGTTCCTAACCAACTGCAGACAACTTGCCCCTCATGGCTTGACAGTTTCCTTCTGAGACAGAACCATGTAACCACCAAAGCCTATCTTCAGCTAAACCTGCATGCTTTGGGGTTCCAAACAGGAACAGGAACTATCTGTCATCTACCTTCCAAACACCCTTTCACTCTGTGATCCTTGTGAAATTTGAAGCCAAGTATTTGCCACAAGGCTCAAGAGCATCAGCCCACTGGAGGCAAAGTCGTGAGACCGGCCAGTCCAGCAGAACAAAATCCCTCCGACCCTCCCCATTGACCAACTGACAGAATGAACACAATGCTGTTCTGGGTGTAATTGAGAGTAGCAACAATAACAGCAGAATCCAACCCCTGTAATCACTTGTGACCTTGTTGGTGTCTCAGCAGGTACAAGGAAACACAGAATCCCTTCTCAATTTGAGTGCAG
Source organism: Scyliorhinus torazame (assembly GCF_047496885.1). Lineage (NCBI taxonomy): Eukaryota > Metazoa > Chordata > Chondrichthyes > Carcharhiniformes > Scyliorhinidae > Scyliorhinus > Scyliorhinus torazame. The sequence continues at coordinate 170,429,018 of NC_092711.1, forward strand.
GTGAATGCTCACTCCCCGGGGTGAACTGGCTGATGTCTCCGCAGGGTGGATAAATGTCTGAATCCCTTCCCACACTGAGAGCAGCTGAATGGCCTCTCCCAGTGTGAACCCTCTGGTGTGTCTGCAGGGTGAATGACTGACTGAATCCCTTCCCACACTGAGAGCAGCTGAATGGCCTCTCCCAGTGTGAATGTGCCGATGAGCTTGCAGTGCAGATGGGGCTTTGAATCCTTCCCACAGTCCCGGCATTTCCACTGTTTCTCCATGTTTTGGGTCTCCTTGTGTCTCTCCGGGTTAGACAATTGAAGCCTTACTCATACAGAGAACACATGTACAGTCCCTCCCCACTGTGAAGCTCTGTAACTGGTTGAAGCTCTTTCCACAGTCAGTGCTCTGGAACACTCTCACTCGGGTGTGTGTGACCCAAAGAATCAAGTGACTGTCAGATCAAGATGTGATGTTTGGGATTTCTGACCGTAATTCCTCCTTTTCTAATATCCTGGAAAAACAATTTACAAAATACATCACTGTCAGTACAGGATAGAAACTCCTAACAGACAGTTCTAGTTTCTCTGGAACATTCTTCCCTCCCTTATTCCCCAAAAGCTGTAAATCTCCATCCCACACACACTCCCTCCATTCACTGTATCTAATATTCACCCTCCCAATTCTCCTGAAGGTGCTGATTCAGGCTGATTGACAGATCCCTGCTCACTGCTTCCTGTCCTGGACACAGAGATCATAACAAATAGGAGCTGCAGTCGACCATTTGGCCCATTAAACTTGCTCAACCCTTTATTTGTCGTATGAGGAACGGTTGAGGACTCTGGGTCTGTACTCGTTGGAGTTTAGAAGGATCAGGGGGGGATCTTATTGAATCTTACAGGATACTGCGAGGCCTGGATAGAGTGGACATGGGGAGGATGTTTCCACTTGTAGGAAAAACTGGAACCAGAAGACACAATCTCAGACTAAAGGGAGGATCCTTTAAAACAAATGTGAGGAGGAATTTTTTCAGCCAGAGGGTGGTAAATCTGTGCAACTCTTTGCCCCATTTGAGCTTTCCTCATTTGGGAAGGCCCACGTGCCTCGGACACCAAAGACATGGCCGGTAGCGACAAGCCCCACCATCAAGGTAACGGATTTAATTGGACATTATTGATCAAGGCCAAATCACTGAGTGTCTTTAAGACAGAGATAGATAGATTCTTGATTAATAAGGGGATCAGAGGTTATGGGGAGAAGGCAGGAGAATGGGGATGAGAAAATATCAGCCATGATTGAATGGCGGAGCAGACTCGATGGGCCGAGTGGCCTAATTCAGCACCTGTGTCTTATTAGTGTCACAAGTAGGCTTACATTAACGTTGCAATGAAGTTACTGTGAAAATTAAGGCTGAACCAATCTAACCTTGGCTCCCTTACAGAATTGAAATCCGCACCACCCCCTCCCATAATCAGCTGGTGAGATTTGACCATTTTGAAGGCAGTGCTGGATAGATTCTTGAGAAGCAAGGGAGTGAAAGGTTATCGGGGGATCGGTGGGAATGTGGAGTTGAGGTTACAATCAGATCAGCTGTGAACTTATTGAGGGAGCTGCTCCACAGTTTGGTTGTGGGATGCAGAATGTATTGATCCCATAACCCGACTCATTCCACTTCCCTTTCTCTTTCCTCTTTTTCGGAGGTCATGTTTGGCTGATCCCACATGCTATTTACACTTCTGAACCTTTTGGTGTTTGCTGCTACACGAAATCGGGCTGCCCTAAAATTTGGCCCCTTCAGTGAACCTCTGAGCACCTGGGACAAAACCGAATAGAACCGACCCCGCTAAAATTCGGCCGGTTAAGAAAGCCTCAATCACTGTATTAAGTTGATCTTTTCTCTACACCTTCCTACAACGTAACATTATATTCTGCAGTCTCTCCTTCCTTCCCTATTTACGGTATGCATTGTTTGTACTGCATGCAAGAAACAATACTTTTCACTGTATCCTAATACACGTGACAATAAATCAAATCAAATCAAAAAAACTACATTTATATCATGATCAAAACATATACACAAAAACAGGCAAAGAATTATACAGTCAATAGGAAAGACAATCGGGCGGGTGTCTATTCTGCACTGGTTGCCTGCTCACTTAAGGGATTTGGTTCTTCTTGACCTTGGATGTCCTCCCCGGGTCTTCAGAAGATGTCTCTCCCTTGGAAGGTGTTATCGTCTCTTTTGCAGAAGATTAGGAGCAGCAAGGGGTTCTTCAGCAATCTCGGTTTCTGCAGATTGACCAGAAGTTGCAGTCACATGATCGGGTAGTATGGATGGTGGTTCATCCTGAGGTAGTTCTAGCACACACGGTACTGGCACATTGATGGATGTCTCTAACAACTGATCTGTGTCGTCTCCACACTCGCTCATCTTCAGTTTGCACAATGTGGGAGACAGGGCCAGTTTCAGACAACACAGTTACAGGGACCCTCTTCTCGCTGGTGGAGCAGCTGCAGACCAAAACCTGCTCTCCTAGTCCAAAAAAGCATCTTTTGGAATTCCCTTCTCTTCTTCAGGTTTGTGACTGCTGATTGTGTTCCACTGTCTCAGACGTCTCCAGGGGAAATGTTGGTCAGATGTCGTTCTCAGCTTCGAGGTGCGACGATGCGTTTCCAGCACAGATGGAGATCTGAATCCCTTCCCAGCCACCACATTCTACGGTTTCTTCATGGTGTGGGTGCATTTGTGGCTCAGCAGATTGGACAATCAGTTCAAATGTCATCCACACACAGAGCACATGTACGGTCTCTCCCCGCTGTGAAGGATGTGATAAATTTCTTCTGCTTTTTAATTAGTAAAAGCTCTTTCCACAGTCAGCGCTCTGGAACACTCTCACTCGGGTGTGTGTGTCTTGGTGCTTTTCCAGTCACACTGATGATTAAAATCTTTTGAAGCCGACAGAACAGAAAACATTTCTCCTTCCAGATTCAAAGGCCGATGATATTCCGGTCTCAAGGAAACGAGTGAATCTATCAGATCGAGGCACATTTGAGATTTCTGTCTGTAATTCCTCCTCTTCTAATATCCTGGAAAAACAATTTACAAAAGACATCACTGTCAGTGCAGGATAGAGATTCAGAACAGACAATTCTAGTTTCTCTGGAACATTCTTTCCTCTCTAATTCCCCAAAAGCTGTAAATGTCCATCCCACACACTCACCCTCCATTCTCACTCTGCTGTATCTAATATTCACCCTCCCAATTCTCCTGAAGGTGCTGATTCAGGCTGAGTGACAGATCCCTGCTCACTGCTTCCTGTTCTAGACACAGAAACATGAAAATTTAAATGCAGGCTGCCAGACAGATATATGTTTATAATTACTGGACTAAAAACTATAGAATCTACCGTGCAGGAGGCCATTCAGCCCACCGAGTCTGCACCGGCCCTTACAAAGAGCACCCTACTCAAGCCCACGTCTCTACCCTATCCCCGTAATCCATAACCGAGTAACCCCCACTTAATCTTTTTGGACACTAAGGGCAATTTAGCATGGCCAATCCGCCTAACCCACACATCTTTGGACTGTGGGAGGAAATCGGAGCACCCAGAGGAAATCCACGCAGACACGGTGAGAACGTGCAGACTCCGCACAGACAGCGTTTGGTTCATTGATCTGAAAAGGAAAGTCACATAAAGTCAGCACAATTGGGCACAGTTGGGAATGTTTGCAACCAATCCCTTTGCAAACAAACAGAGAAGTTAACCCTTTCCACTGACAGCACGGTGACAATTTGCATTTTAAAGATTTGGCTTTATCCCATTTCTTATCTTTCAAAACAGGGTGTTTGAGAACGGGTGATATGGGAGTTATCTCCAAACTGATTTCAAATACTTGTGTCTCTGATATACAAAGACAATATTGTGTGAATGCAATTACTATTGGACAGTAAAGTTTCTCCAGGACTCCTGAATGAGACTGATAATAATTAATAGGATGGCCCACTTAGAATAAGATATAGAGAAAATCACATCACCCAATGGGAAATGGGATAACTCACCCTGGGGAGAGTTCAATAGAATAGAACAATGTTATATCGATGTACATTCTAGTGAAAATCAGTGTAGATCAGGCAAATAAATTGATAACTTTCTCTTGGAGATAAATATGTCCCTGCCTCTGAACTTTAAAAGATAAACTGAATTGATTGGCCATTGACTGAGGCATTGGAGCCATGCAGAGAGAGAGAAGTATAGATCCTCCGACAGAGACCCCCCCCCCCGCCCCCCCCGCCAGACTTTTCAGTGAGATCACCTGAAAGGCCAAGAGTGACGTGTATGGCACATGGAGCCTGATACTGGGATACCAGTGTGGGTGTGCTGATGTGGAAATGCATGGTGAAGCTGGAAGCTGCACTGAAGAACGGGTCCCAGACATACTCAGCTATTCGATAACAGAACAACATCGAGCGATTAATGTGATCAGTAGAATGAGACAACATTTTAAATCATTATGATATTGACACATATTCCACTGAAAAACTGACTTTAAAACAATCAGAATATAATTATACACACTTGTATCTGTCAGAGGGAGTGAAATTAAAGTGAAGAGGGATCTAGAATCTGGATTTAGAAAATATCCACAAGCTGGAGGTAGGTGAACAGAGAGCTGGAGAATCTTTAAAGTCCGTGCATGACCTTCTGTTTGAAGCTGATGTATTTTCAACATGCCAATAATTTGGAATGGTGTGAGATGGTCTGCAGCTGGGAAAGATGAATCTAAGTGAACAGTTATCACATTTTACTGGAAAGGTTTTTACTTTTATTCTTGGTGGCAGCTCAAGCATTTGTGTTGCTGATTCTGATAACTTTAGCAGTTTTAGTATGTTATCGAAATGTGTTATCGATGTAATCAAGAAATTATGAAAACAAGCTTGTAGTGTAGAAATAGGTGGGTTGATCAGAAATCAGTTGAGAGAAGTCAATAAGGATATTCACTTCTCAAGACGGGAAGATTTGTAAGAAATAAATGATAAAATATTAAGGCATTTATTGAATATTATAGGAATAGCTCACTTCCTTTCTCGCCTGTGAAGAAATCTTCCACAGCAGCTTGCTGGGTGACAAACACAGGACAGACCTGTTCTTTCTGCCCAGGACTGGTCTCCAACACAGGCTCTTAAATTGACATTTCTAACCCTGATATGATTGGATCTCAGGATCCATCCGCAAACCATTTGTCTGTGGAAAGGTTAAAACAGGAAGAGATTTCTAAAAAGATCCATACTGGCTTCACCCAACACCCACACTGGCTCACAGCAGTGAACCATCCAGAGGAGACTGCAGCCACTAGTAATGGAGACCAGTACTCATTCTGCATCATCCGTCTGTCCTCTGGGACTGGGAAATCATTCTCAGGCTGGATGATGTTTTGTGTGTCCATTATGCATCATTTTTAAACTGTTTCTTAATAAACCAGCGTAATATCGCATATTAGCTTGGTCCCATTTTTGGGGTTATCTGTGACTCTTGGATCAAGTATCTCACCGATCACTGCATGCTGTTCTGGTCACGATATTATAAAATGATACCGAGGCACTGAAGAGGGTGCAAAGAAGATTTATAATTGTGAAACCAGAAATGTGTAGGTACATATAAAATATCAGGAAAGGATTGACAGGCTGGGTCTCATCTCTCCTTCGAAATGAAGGCGGAGGGGATAACCTAATAGAAATCTTTAAAATAATGGAAGGTTTTGTGAGAGAGGATATGGAGAGAATGTGGGGAAGAGCGTAACTAGAGAACATCAATACTTTATACACATGATATGGAGACACCAATCCATATCGACATGTGTTCCAGATTTTAATGTAATTGTCCAATACAGAAAACACAGTATTTTGTGTCTGTGTGGGTCTCACCCTCAAACCCAAGGAAGTAATAAGGTATGAGAATTGAAATAATCTAGAGTTAGAAAGGAGAAAAGTCCAAAAAATGGAGCAATCTGTGACAGGACACAAATTAGTTGCCTCTTATCCTGGAGAAATTAAGGACCCAACAAAGTGTGTGTCTGAAACATTAATTCATTTGACAAATATCAAAATATTGAGCTCCAACTGGTAACAGGGATTATTATCAGCAGAAACAAACTCCAGCTGTCAGAATGAACATGGTTCAGTCCTGGATGTGATTAACTGCAGCAATAACAGCAGAATCCAACCCCTGCAGTCACTCGTGAAGTCTCTGGTGTCTCAGCATGTGGAATGACCAAGTGAATCTCTCCCCACACACAGAGCAGACAAACGGCCTCTCCCCAGTGTGAGTGCGTTGGTGTTTCAGCAGATCAGATGTAGTTTACAGCTCTTCTCACAGTCAGAACATTTAAAAGGTTTCTGATCACTGTGAACAAGTTGATGTGTAGCAAGGTTCCATAAGTGAAGGGATCTCTTCCCACACTCGGAGCAGGTGAACGACCTCTCTCCAGTGTGAACTCTCTGGTGTCTCTGCAGGTTAGATAAATGATTAAATCTTTCCCCACACACAGAGGAAGGGAACAGCCTCTCCCCAGTGTGAACCTGCTGGTGTGTGAGCAGGTTGGCTGACTGAGTTAATCCCTTCCCACACTCGGAGCAGGTGAATGGCCTCTTTCCGGTGTGAACTCGCTGGTGTCTCAGCAGATCCATTTCACTTTTGAAGCTCTTCTCACAGTCAGAACATTTAAAAGATCTCGTATTACTGTGCACAAGTTGATGTTTCATAAGGTGTGCTGACTGAGTAAATCCCTCTCCACACAGGCAGCAGGTGAATGGTCTCTCCCCAGTGTGACTGCGTTGATGAGCTTCCGGCAGGGATGGAGATTTGAACCCCTTCCCACAGTCTCCACATTTCCACCGTTTCTCCATGGTGCCGATGACCTTGTGTCTGTCCAGATTGGAGCCTCATTCACACACAGAACATCGTGTACAGTTTCTCGCTGCTGTGAATGATGTGATGTTTTTTCAGGCTGTGTAACTGGTTAAGGCTCTTTTCACAGCCAGCTCACTGGAACACATTCACTTGCGTATGTATGTGTCTCGGTGCGTTTTCCAGTCACACTGACCTTCCCACAGATAGAAGACCAACATTTCTCTTTCCACATTCAGGGGCCGATGATATTCATATCCTGACAAATCAAAAGGCTCTCAAACTTTGAGTTTGCTGTCTGTAAGTCTTTCCATTCCAATACCCTGTAAAAAGAATCAAAGTAGAATGAAACTCAATAGACAGCACAAAAACAGGTCATTGTACCCAGTGTCAGTGTATAAATTCCCCATGAGCCTATCGCTTCTCTCTGTCTGTAGGTCTTTCTATTCCTTTCTCTCGTGTGTCTGCAACTTGCTAAGTGCGTCCATGCTGTTTTCCTCAACCAGTCCCTGTGGCAGTAAGTTCCACACCCTCTGGATAAAGACATTGAATCTAACCAATACTATCCTGTGTGGCCGCAGAGCAATGCTGCCTCTTTTCTCAATTTCCTGCAGAGGCTGAATCATTGTTGATGAAAAAGCGTTGAGCCCAGCAGCATTACTCTTGTCTGATCATCTCTGGAAAGCAGGCGTACCAGAAAAGTCAGCTCAGCCTTCACAACACTCAGAATAAAGCCGATACCTTGTCAAGGAACTGCAATGAACCACAAACAACTATTTGTAGGAATCCCTGTCTGCCTATCCTCCGGTAAAACATCTTGAGATGTTAGTGGCGATATGTGAATAAGATGAGGTGTTTCTTCATTCAAGTTTCTCAATTGGAATTCGACACCCTTGAAGGCTGTGGATGCTCAGTCGCTGAGTATATTCAAGACTGAATTCAAGAGATTATTGGATACAGAGGGAAAGAAGGAAAATGGCGACAAGGAGAAAAAGTGGAGCAGGCTCTATGTCCTCCAACTGCTCCTGTTTATTCTGCTCTTAAGTGGCCCCTGATGGACAGTGTCCTCTTTACATTTAGTAAAATGACCAATAACGATTTCGGATTTTGTTTTGGTTCCATTCAGGTTCCGAGAATCGTTGAGGTGCATTGCACAAGAGGGGGCGATGGGGGTTGTTCAGCTCATCTTTCCTGTGCTGACTTTTAGAAAGAACTGACTTGTTCAGTCCCTCAGTCCAGTTTCATGTCCCTCGCCTTGCACCTTCTCATCCTCAGGTAACTATCCACCTCTCTTTTAAAATTAATTAGTGAATCGTATCGCTGCCTTTTCAGGCAGATCCTGGAACTCACTGAGTTTTGCTCAACTGCCATTGTGATACAGGTAGTTCAGTGAAGGTTTTGCAGTGGGCAGTACGAGAGTATTTCAAAAATATCAACAGAAAAATATGTTTAAATATTAAAATTATTGGATGGGAGGGTAGAGCTGGTCCAGGGTTCAGAATTATTTTTCTCCTGGTCACCTTGACCCTGAAGCCTCCACTTCCTGTTCCCTCACCAAAATGGCCACACATGCGCCGTTTTTACCAAGTTTCTACTTTGTTTCTACCAAGATGGCGGCCGGTCACCCTGGGTCAGTGGGCCGACACTAGACTCTGGACACTTTGGGAGCAGAAGGGGACAAATAGAAGTGGAGAGGCAGGAGGTAAAGGAGACAAATTTTATACAACTACAACTTGAACAATAACTTTGACAGAATCTCAAACCCCCAACTTTCCCAAAGTAAGAGGTGTATATGAAAACCACCACCTCCAATTCACACATCGTCCTGACTTGTCTGACATCCAGAATTGGGTGAGCAGACATTTCCTCCAATTAAACATTGGAAATAGTGAAGTCATTGAGTTTGCACATTCTCCCAGTGTCTGCGTGGGTTTCATCCCCACAACCCAAAGATGTGCAGCGTAGGTGGATTGGCCACGCTAAATTGGAAAATAATAATTGGGAACTCTAAATTTATTTAAAAAAATAAATAGTGAAGCCATTGTCTTATGGCCCTGCTACAAACTCCATTCTCTAGTCACCATCCACCTCCCTGGAAACTGTTTATTTTATCCTTTCACAGGGAGTGGATATTGCTGGGAGAAATCATTGCCCACTCCTAATTGCCCTTGAGAAGATGGTGGTCAGTTGTCTTCTCAAACTGATGTAATACATGATCTGTAGGTTGAGCCACAGTGTGGCCAGGGTGGGAGTTCCAGGATTTTTACCCAACAACAGTGAAGGAACAGGGACATAGTTCCAAGTCAGGATGTTGTGTGGCTTGGAGGGGAACCTGCAGGTGATGGTGTTCTCATGTGTCTGCTGTTCTTGTCGTATGAGGCGGTCACAAGTTGAAAAGTACTGTCCAAAGAGCCTTGTTGAGTTGCTGCAGTGCATCTTGTAGGTGGTACGCGCACTGTGTGTGACTAATGCAGATTTCAATGTCATATTTGACCAGAAGATGAGCTTTTGACTACATATTTGCACCATCACTAAGACTGTTTATATCCAGCTCAATAATATTGCCCGAACTAGCCCACACCTCAGTGTATCTGCTCTGAAACCAACATCTATGCAACTGTTATCTTTAAACTTGATGATTCCAACACACTCCTGAACAGCATCCCAACTTTTATCATCTGTAAACTTGAGATCATTTGCTGCCCATTTTCTCACTCTTACCAATTCCTTTTTCACTTGGCGCAGTCTTATCAACTGGTTGAACTGTTGATTACCAGAGGCAGCAGCAACACATCCAGCTCTACCTGGCTCTGCTCTCCTCTGCCTAAACTGGTCACTATTTCTGGATTGTTCCTGGAAGCAAGGACAACTCAGATTCTGTTCTTCATGATCATCTTCTTAAATCTCTCTCCTGACTTCAAACAAGTGCAAGGAGCTCATTGATTTCTTTGTCATTGACACTGAGATCATCCATTCAGCTGAATCTACTTCCAAAAGTTATTTGTGAACTCGCCTGTGTCTCATTAGGTTTTGTGACAGCGTGAATCCCTTCCCACATATGGAGCAGTTGAAAGGCCTCTCCCCGGTGTGAACTCGCTGGTGTGTTAGAAGGTCAGATGAATTAGTAAATCTCTTCCCACACTTGAAGCAGATGAACGGTCTTTCCCCAGTGTGACCACGCTTGTGTTTCAGCAGGTGTGATGAACTGCTGAATCCCTTCATACACACAGAGCAGATGAATGGCCGCTCTCCAGTGTGAATTCGCTGGTGTGTGTGAAGGTTGAACAATCGATTAAACTGTTTCCCACACATGGAGCAGGTGAAAGGTCTCTCCCCTGAGTGACTACGCAGATGAGTTTCCAGTTGGGATGGAGATATGAATGCCTTCCCACAGGCCCCACATTTCCATGGTTTGTCTGTGGTGTGGATGTCCTTGTGTCTCTCCAGGTTGGACGATTTCACACCTGTAAATTTCAAATTTCCCATAAAAAGAGTTTATACACATCATCATTGTCAATACTGAATAAAAATGAAGGACAGACAATTCTCGTTTGTATGGAACAGGTTTTCTGCACTTCTTTCTGTGAAACAGTAAATCCTCATCACATCCATTCTCCTTCCTCCCTATGCTGGAATCCAAACCCCAGGGTGACAAACCAGCCCACATTTTATGGGCCATATTTGAATCCACTGAGATTTGCTGCTTGGGTGTCTGACTCGTCAACTGGACCTATGTAGAACTCTGTTCCAACCGTTCTGGCAGCCAACCACCCCCTCCCTGGCCTCACATTTCTGTCAGCAGCCCACCCAACACCGCCCACCTCTTCACACAGACCCGTGCAGGCTTACCTTTAATTTTCACCATGAGAGTTTGTCAGTCTGCCAAACCTTTCAAACCACCTTCAAAATTCCATTCCTGACAGTTTACCCGCTCCCTCCACTCTGGCTGGGTTCAGTTCTCAAGTCCCTCTGTGCAGTGAGAATAAATCGGTAATTTTCTCTCCTGGTCACTGGAATCCTGATGCCCCGCCCACTCTGTTGTTTCACCAAGACGGCCGCAGCTGAAGCAAACAAGCCCCGGGAGCTGCAAAATCAGGATCTGCGGGTTCTTCTTGGTGGGTTGGGGCCCCCAGCGGGTGTTTGCGAATCCTCCCTGCGCACCTCCCAGGGTTTCCTTCCTTTCCAGAGATCAGAGTCCTCATTGAATTGAGTGCGGTGTGAGCTCTTATTTATTGTCCCCCCTCCCCCATCTTCAGATGTGAACCATCCTCCAGTCGCTGAAGCTCGATGATGACCGTTAACCTGGGCTTGTTCGCAGGAGGGAGAAGCCCCGCAGCTGCAAACCAGGGAGCTGACAATGATTGTGAAGGGTTTGCGGATCCTCCCTCCCACCGCCTGATGCTAACTTTGCTTCCCCGGGACAAAGGACTCTCCTCCAGACGAACAATAGCATTGCACCTGCGCGCTACTGTCTCACCTCATCAACCGCACTGCGCATGCTCCAGATCACAATGCCCAGGGGAATGATTGACGGCGGCTCAGGACCACGAATAATAGGGGGCAGGACTGGAGGACCGAACGGTTGCGGCTGGTCCTACAACCAATCGGAGCGAATGAGGGGCAGTGAATGAAGCATGCGCAGTGCGGGAAATGGTGAGGGGTGGATGCTTTTTTTCTCGGATCCGTAATTTGTAAGCGGAAAATCACAGATCGGAGCGTATGATGGAACCGGCGTGTGGACGGGAAGATTTCTATACAGATTGTGTGATCTACAAACTCCCTCAAAAACTCATCAATCGCATTTGTACAGAGCGGGGCCAAAGATCCCTTAAATCGTCCCGGTTAATGATCACCATCTTTATTGGGGGCAATGTGCAGCACTGAGCATGTGCAGCCGCCATCACGTTGGGGGCATTATTTTCATAGCTGGGTGGAGCTTGTCCCCCATTGTTTCAAATAGAGACAACCTGTCCATCAAACTGGGTCACCCTTTGAGTCCCAGTGTCTTAATGTGAGACAGGGTGGAAGCAGGGAAGGAAAGAAAAGGATGTAAATCCTGCTCTCTGGATCCTACTCCCTCAAGGGACGTCCTGCCTTTTGTGCCCAAAAATCTGTGGCGAAAGTACCCTAAAACATATGGAATTATGTTCACTACTCCCAAAATGTTCCCCTACTGAAACCTCAACCACCTGTCCAGGCTCATTCCCCAATACCAGATCCAGTACTGCCCCTGCCCTCGTTGGACTATCTACATATTGCACCAAGAACGAACTGCTGACAATGTCAAGGGGTAAAGTTAAGTTCAGTAGGGCACACGAGTGGTCATCCTAAGTTAGAATTATATTCACACCCAAAGATGTGCTGGTTGGGTGGATTGGCCACGCTAAATTGCCCCTTAATTGGAAAAGAAATATAATTGGCTACTCTAAAATATTCTTTAAAAGTTAGAATTATAGAATCCCTGTTTCTGGAAGGGCAGTTTACGAGCTTTGAGGGGCTGACTGACATGTTTGGGTTGGCGTGGGGAGAATGTTTTAGGTATATGCGGGTGCTGGACTTTGCAAGGAAGGTCTTCCTGACCTTCCGAATAGTGCCTGTCTCGTCGCTGTTGGAGGCGGTGCTGTCAACGGACAGGGGGAGGGGAGGGGAGGGGAGGGGGGGTGGTGGTGTCATCTCGGTGATTTACAGGAGGGTTTTGGAGGAGGATGGGGTGTCCATGGAGGGGTTAAGGTGAAGTGGGAGGAAAAGCTGGGTGTGGCACTGGAGGAGGGTGTGTGCTGCGGAGGCTAAACGCCTCAACTTTGTGTGCGAGGCTGGGGCTGATACCACTGAAGGTGGTGTACAAGGTGCACCTTACAATGTCTTGTGGTCTTGGCACCTTCAGATGATGCCACCTAAGACAGAGTAAATAAAATTAGGAATACTCAGGAAGTATCAATTCGAGGAGCATAGACCTCTCAGAGATAACAAAGGAATAGATCAGAGTTTTAGCAACAGATGCTCTGAGCCTTGGCTGGAGTCAGGCAATGTTACTGAGGTGGAATCCAGTCTTCAAGATGATGTAAATATGTGGTTGGGTGCAAGTCACAGGGTCAAATATCACACCAACCATTTGGACAATCTCTTTCAATCTCAATCTCAAAACAATGACCAGGGTGAGGGATGGAGTCAGTGGCTAATAAAGGAGTTTGTTACAGGGGCTGAACGCAATGTCTTCCCAATGTTGAAGTGGAGAAAGTTTCTGCTCACCCATTACTTACTGTCAGAACTGTGTGTGCCTTGGAGGGGAACCTGGATGTGATGGTGTCACAGACTCGATATCCTGGTCCTTCAAGGAGGCGGAGGTTGAGGGTTTGGGAGATTCTGTCAATGTTCTGGTTAGATTTTGGAAAGAGAAATTCCCTCTCCTTCTCCGCCTCTGCTCTCAATCTTTTCTCACTCTCCTCCCCCCACAGAGGCCTGAAACTTTTCTGGCCCAGACCTGTGGAAGGTTCCCTTCCCTGAACTACATCAGTGAATCAGTTGTTCTTTTGTGAAAATCTGGCAGTTTTCAAGGTCACCTTTTCCTAGTGCCGGCCTCACAAATGACCAGATTTCAGCTCAATTTCACAACCCACCTTTGTGTTTTTCTGGATTTTCTCTCACTCCTTTTTTTCTGTCTAAACTGATTTCACAGGATATTGGAAGGGGAAGGTTTGCATTTGGGAAACATCACATCAGGATCTGACAGAGTCGCTTACGTTATCGTTACTGAATATCAGCAGGTTTTGAACATAATATAAGAATATAAGAACTGGAAGCAGGAGTAGGGCACCTGGACCTTCGAGCCTGCTCCGCCATTCAATGAGATCATGGCTGATGTATTGTCGACTTAGCTCCACTTTCCCGCCAGAACACCATAACACTTTATTCCTTTATTCTTCAAAAAACTATCTATCTTTATCTTGAAAACATTTAATGAAGGAGCCTCAACTGCTTCACTGGACAGGGAATTCCATCGATTCACATGGAAGGAAAAAACACCGTTCACAGTGAAGAGAAACCATACATGTGTTGTGTGTGTGGACGAGGTTTCAGCCAATCTTCTGGCCTGTCAAGACACAAGCGCATTCACACTGGCTCGAAACCGTGGCAATGTGGGGATTGTGAGGCGGCATTTGGTTTCCCGTCTGAGCTGGAAACTCATCGATGCACTCACACTGGGGAGAGACCATTCATCTGCTCCGTGGGTGGGAAGGGATCTACTTGGTCATCAAACTTGCTGACACAACAGCGGGTTCACACTGGAGAGAAGTTGTTCACCTGCTGTGTGTGTGGAAAAGGATTGACTGATTCATCCAAGCGACTGAAACAGTAGCGAGTTCACACCGGGGAGAGACCATTTGCCTGCACTGAGTGTGGGAAGGGATTCACTCATTTATCCACCCTGCCGAGACACCAGTGAGTTCACACTGACAAAATGCCTTTTAAATGTCTGCACTGTGGGAAGTTCTTTAAAAGCTCTGGAAAACAGATGTACCATCAACATGTTCACACTGATGAGAGACCTTTTAAATGCCCAGCCTATGTGAAATTTTATGAAGGCTCCTGGGAGCTGATGTCCCACCAATATATTTACACTGATGAGAGACCGTTCAGGTGCTCTCACTGCGGGGCTGGGTTCAGGCGATCATCTAAACCCACTGTCCACCAGCGAATTCACACTGGGGAGAGGCCATTCATCTGATTGTGGGAAGGGATTCATCCACCTTGCTGAAATACTGGTGGGATCATATTGGGGTGATACAGTAGCACAGTGGTTAGCACTGTTGCTTCATAGCGCCAGGGTCCCAGGTTCGATTTGTGGCTTGGGTCACTGTCTATGCGGAGTCTGCATGTTCTCCCCGTGTCTGCATGGGTTTCCTCCGGGTGCTCCAGTTTCCTCCCACGAGTCCCGAAAGAGGTGAACATATAACAATATGCAAGAGCAGCACGGTGGCGCAGTGGTAGCACTGCAGTCTCACGGCACCGAGGTCCCAGGTTCAATCCCAGCTCTGGGTCACTGTCCGTGTGGAGTTTGCACATTCTCCCCGTGTTTGCGTGGGTGTCACCCCCACAACCCAAAAGATGTGCAGGGTAGGTGGATTGAACATGCTAAATTGTCCCTTAATTGGAAAAGGTGAATTGGGATCTCTAAATTTTAAAAAAACAGAACAATACAGCACAGGAACAGGCCCTTCGGTCCTCCAAGCCTGCGGCGATAATGGTACCTGCCTAAACTAAAACCGTCTGTGCTTATGGAATCCAAATCCTTCCATTCCCACCCTATTCGTATATTTATCTAGTTGTCCCTTAAATGCCGCTGCCGTACCTGCTCCCACCACCTCCCCAGGCAGCACGTTCCACATATTTCCCACCCTGTGTAAAAAACCTGCTCCGCACATCTGTTCTGAACTTTTCCCCGCGCACTTTATACCTATGTCCCCTCGTACTTGACTCTCCTACCCTAGGAAAGAGCATCTGACTATCCACTCTGTCCATACCACTCATAATCTTGTAAACCTCTATCAACTCGCCTCTCAACCTCTGTTGTTCCAGTGAGAACTGACCGAGTTTATCTAACGTGCTGTTGGGTAATTTGGACATTCTGAATTCTCCCTCCGTGTACCCGAACAGACGGCAGAATGTGGCGACTCGGGGCTTTTCACTTCATTGCAATGTTAATGTGAGCTTACTTGTGACAATAGAGATGATTATTATTAAAGACAGACCTTTCAAATGTTTAAACTGTGGGAAATTCTATAAAACGTCCGGGGAACTGATGTCCCATCAGCTTGTTCACACTGATGAGACTGTTCAGGTACTCTCACTGTGGGACTAGATTCAGCAACTCACTGTATCCCGGCGAATTCACACTGGGGAGATCTAAACTTTCCTTATAGTTAAAATTCTCCATCCCTGGTAACATCATCATAAATCTTCTCTGCAACGGGCAGCATGAGGTCCCAGGTTCGATCCCGACTCTGGGTCACTGTCCGTGTGGAGTTTGCACATTCTCCCCGTGTTTGCGTGGGTTTCACCCCCACAACACAAAGTTGTGCAGGATAGGTCGATTGGCCACAATAAATTGCCCCTTAATTGGAAAAAATTAATTGGGCACACTAAATTTAAATAAATAAATCTCCTCTGCAGTCTCTCTCGGATGATCACATCCTTCCTGTAATATGGCTGTGGTCTAACTGGTGTTTGATGCAGTTCCAGCACAATCACCCTGTTCTCATAATCTCAGCACTCGGCTACCAAAGGAAACTATCCCACCTGCCTTCCTAAGCACTGAAGAGAGAGAGTGAGAGGCAGCTGAGAGAGACAGAGGGAGAGAGAGGAAGCAGAGGGGGTGAGAGGCACCAGAGAGAGAGAGGAACACCAGAGACTGAGAGAGGCAGGAGAGAGAGAGGAGAATAGAGAGAGACAGTCTAGTCAGTAACAAAAATAAGTAATGGAATTGAGTTCAGATACGGATCTGCATGAACTGACACCAGTTTATTGACAGATTGACAAGGTAGTCACTGTACTTGAATCAATGTTATTCACTTTTGGAATTGAATGAACAAAGGGTCAGATTAACTATATCACAATCACCCAGATTCAAAAAGGTCTGTTTAATACAGAACAGGATTAAACCCAGTGTCAAATATTACAGGTGCCTGTGGCTGTTTGATGCCTGGTTTCATTGTACAGCTGACAAGCCCACAGCTTCAGTGAACTCGTCTATCCAGGGTCTGTTTCTAAACCCTCATCACAACATAATACCTGGTTAGCTATTTATATATGGTCAGCCTGCTTGGACAGCTAACACAAACCTCAACCAGAAACTATGGTTCTTCTTTCAACTGATTCCAGCTCCGACAAGCGGTCACAGCATCTCCAGCCTTCAGCTCTGTTACTGGGCTGTTATTGACATGAGCAAGAACATAATAAGAACTAGGAGCAGGAGTACGCCATCTGGCCCCTCGAGCCTGCTCCACCATTCAATGAGATCATGGCTGATCTTTTGTGGACTCAGCTCCACTTTCTGGCCCGAACACCATAACCCTTAATCCCTTTATTCTTCAAAAAACTATCTATCTTTATCTTAAAAACATTTAATGAAGGAGACTCTACTGCTTCACAGGGCAAGGAATTCCATAGATTCACAACCCTTTGGGTGAAGAAGTTCCTCCTAAACTCAGTCCTAAATCTACTTCCCCTTATTTTGAGGCTATGCCCCCTAGTTCTGCTTTCACCCGCCAGTGGAAACAATCTGCCCGCATCTATCCTATCTATTCCCTTCATAATCTTATATGTTTCTATAAGATCCCCCCATATCCTTCTAAATTCCAACGAGTACAGTCCCAGTCTACTCAACCACTCCTCGTAATCCAACCCCTTCAGCTCTGGGATTAACCGAGTGAATCTCCTCTGCACACCCTCCAGTGCCAGTACGTCCTTTCTCAAGTAAGGAGACCAAAACTGAACACAATACTCCAGGTGTGGCCTCACTAACACCTTATACAATTGCAGCAGAACCTCCCTAGTCTTAAACTCCATCCCTCTAGCAATGAAGGACAAAATCCCATTTGCCTTCTTAATCACCTGTTGCACCTGAAAACCAACTTTTTGTGACTCATGCACTAGCACACCCAGGTCTCTCTGCACAGCAGCATGTTATAATATTTTATCATTTAAATAATAATCCCTTTTGCTGTTATTCCTAACAAAATGGATAACCTCACATTTGTCAACATTGTATTCCATCTGCCAGACCCTAGCCCATTCACTTAGCCTATCCAATTCCCTCTGCAGACTTCCAGTATCCTCTGCACTTTTTGCTTTACCACTTATCTTAGTGTCGTCTGCAAACTTGAACATATTGCCCTTGGTCCCCAACTCCAAATCATCTCTGTAAATTGTGAACAGTTGTGGGCCCAACACTGATCCCTGAGAGACACCACGAGCTACTGATTGCCAACCAGAGAAACACCCATTAATCCCCATTCTTTGCTTTCTATTAATTAACCAATCCTCTATCCATGCTACTACTTTCCCCTTAATGCCATGCATCTTTATCTTATGCAACAACCTTTTGTGTGGCACCTTGTCAAAGGCTTTCTGGAAATCCAGATATACCACATCCATTGGCTCCCCGTTATCTACCGCACTGTTAATGTCCTCAAAAAATTCCACTAAATTAGTTAGGCACGACCTGCCCTTTATGAACCCATGCTGCGTCTGTCCAATGGGACAATTTTCATCCAGATGCCTCGCTATTTCTTCCTTGATGATAGATTCCAGCATCTTCCCTACTACCGAAGTTAAGCTCACTGGCCTATAATTACCCGCTTTCTGCCTACCTCCTTTTTTAAACAGTGGTGTCACGTTTGCTAATTTCCAATCTGCCGGGACCACCCCAGAGTCTAGTGAATTTTGGTAAATTATCACGAGTGCATTTGCAATTTCCCTAGCAATCTCTTTTAGCACTCTGGGATGCATTCCATCAGGTCCAGGAGACTTGTCTACCTTTAGCCCCATTAGCTTGCCAATCACTACCTCCTTGGTGATAACAATCCTCTCAAGGTCCTCACCTGTCATAGCCTCATTTCCATCAGTCGCTGGCATGTTATTTGTGTCTTCCACTGTGAGGGCCAACCCAAAAAACCTGTTCAGTTCCTCAGCCATTTCCTCATCTCCCATTACTAAAGAGAGAGACAGCAAGTTGCCTGAGGCTTAAATGGGAAGTTGAAACTTGTGACTCAAAACCAACTGTGTAAGATCTCTGAAAAGATCAGGAATTTTAAAAGATAAATTCTAAACCCAGTGAACAAATTAATGAGTCATAAGACAAAAACTTCAGGTTTTATGACTTTACTGCAACAAACTAGAAGCAACAATGCCTAAACACTATTTTTATAGGGAACGTATCCCTTAAACTACAAATAGAATGTAGCCCTTTTACTTTTAAGACAATCAAAAATCACACTCCATGGTTACGTCGCTGAAGTTGTAACTCAATTCTCCTGGAACCAGCCCAATGTGATTCTTCGTGCCTGTGTTTACTTCCATTCTGTTCCTTCGCCTGACTGGCAATCCTTAACCCCAGAAGTGTATTTTGCAGTGATGGTTCTCTTGATGATATTCAGGTCCTGATAAACCAAGTGACTCCTCCAAATCCTGAAGTGGCGTTAGGTTTTTTTCTGCAAATCTTCATCTAATATCCTGTAAAAGGAATTTACAAATGGAAATTGAGAACAGGCAATTCTAGTTTCCATCCAACACACTCTCCCTCCATTCTCACTCTGCTGTAATATTCATCCTCCTAATTCTCTAAAGGTGCTGATTCAGGCTGACTGACAGATCCCTGCTCCCCGTCTTGGAGAGGCCTGAAAATCTCCATGCAGACTGCCAGACAGAAATATGTCTATGTTACTGAACACAAAATGTGTGGAACATAGACTGGATTCACTTCCTTTCTCTTCAGTTGCTGCAAGTCACCACTGTCCCCTCAGAATGAGAAAAGAAATGGAAAATAAAGTAGACTTGGAACGGCTGCTGCCTCTTGTGGGGCATTCCAGAACGAGAGATAATAGTCTTACGGTAAGCGGTAGCAAATTCAAAACAGTTTTAATTTAAAAAAATTTTTTTTTTAAGCGTACCCAATTATTTTTTTCTTCAATTAAGGGGCAATTTAGTGTGACCAATCCACCTATTCTGCACATCTTTGGGTTGTGGGGGTGAAACCTACGCAGACACAGGGAGTAAGTGCAAATTCCACACAGACATTGACCCAGGGCCGGGATCGAACCCAGATCCTCAGCGCCGTAGGCAGCAGTGCTAACCACTGGGCCACAGTGCTAACCACTGGGCCACAGTGCTGCCCTATTCAAAACAGTGTTGAGGAGAAGCTGCTTCTCCCAAGGGCTGTGAATCTGTGGAATTCACTACCCCAGAGTGCGGTGGAGCTGGGACACTGAGTAAATTTAGGGAGAAGTTAGACAGATTTTTAATCGGGTTAAAGGGTTCTGAAGAACTCTCAGGACGGTGGAGATGGCCAGGATGAGATCAGCGATGACCGAATGGCGGAGCAGACTCGATGGGCCAAATGGCCTAATTCTGTTCTTATATCGTATGAACTTCTGAAAGGGGGGGGGGCATTGATTTGCTCCCAGATGTTGCCCAGAGGAGGAAGTTTTAGTCTGAAACCCATTGTTTAACCTCCACGTTGTGACATCACAAAGGAATTCATCCTCTAAATCAGCCAATAGGAATCCATTCGCTCCGCGGTGACGTCACTGCATTAGTGCGCACACGCCGGCGCGCGGACACGCGAGCGCCGCCCCCACCCTCAGTTCCGTCTCCCCCAACACATCCTCGAGACGGTTTCCAGCAACCGGCTGACAGCTCCGGCCGTCGGTGATCGCGGGGACTGCGCATGTCTCAGGGAGAGGGAATGCTGCGCATGCGTTGGAGAGCTCACTTCCCCTGACCTTACCTCTCAGGTGTTGACCAATGGGAAGACTTGGAGGACCGGAAAGACTCTGCCCCTCCGCCAATCAAAGCTCCCCCATTGTCTCGATGCGAAAGCTGCACATGGAGGTTTCTGCCGAGCAAAGCTGTTCCCCCAACCCTGAATAAGTTTGAGCTGCCCACAGACTCCTGTCTCCAACATCTGTGAGTAAAACACTTTCTTTCTTCCCCCTTTCCATTTCTTTTCTCATTCTGACCTTCAATTGGTCACTTGCAGCAACTGAAGGGAAAGGCAGTGAATCCAGGGAGGGTGCAGACTCTGCAAAGCTTGGCCCAGGTCTCTCTCTCTCTGAAACACATTGACATCCTTTGCTCAAAACATTTATTTGTCTGGCTAAAAGGATGGTCTCTTTCCCAATGTTCACAATTAAAGGGCTGCTTTCCCCAGGAGATGGCTGACATTTAAGGGGTCAGTAAACAGGCCAAATCCAACCCAGCCAATTACTTCCCTGTCGGAACACTCTCCACCATCAGCAAAGTAATGGAAGGAGTCATCAAAGGTCCTATTAAGTGGCACTTATTCTGCAATAACCTGCTCCAGGACGCTCAGTTTGGGTTCTGCCAGGGTCTCTCAGCTCCTGACCTCATTACAGCCTTGGTTCAACCAACATCCTGGGGGTTACCATTGATCAGAAACTGGACTGGACTAGCCATATTAATACTGTAGCTACCAAGGCAGATCAAGGGCTGGGAATCCTACGGCGAGTAACATGCCTCCTGATGCCCCAAAGCCTGTCTACCAGACATCTACAAGCACAAGTCAGGAGTGTAATGGAATACACTCCACTTTGCTGGATGAGTGCAGCTCCAACAACACTCAAGATGCTCGACACTATCCAGACAAAGCAGCCTGATTGATTGCATCGCCTTCCACAAACATTCAAACCTTCCACCACCGACAAACAGTAGCAGTCATGTATACCATTTACAGGATACACTGCAGTAACTCATAAAGGTTCCTCAGACAGCACCTTCCAAACCCACAACCACTACCATCTAGAAGGACAAGAGCAGCAGAAACCTGGGAAGCCCACCACCTGGAGGTTCTCCTCCAAGTTACTCACCACCTTGACTTGGAAATATATTGCTATTCCTTCACTGCCCCTGGGGCAACATCCTGGAATTCCCTCCCTAACAGCACAGGGGATGTAGGGCAGCATGGTGGAGCAGTGGTTAGCGCTGCTGCTTCACGGCTCCGAGGTCCCAGGCTCAATCTCGGCTCTGGGTCACTGTCCGCGTGGAGTTGGCACACTCTCCCCGTGTTTGCTTGCGTTTCGCCCCCACAACCCAAAGATGCGCAGGGTAGGTAGATTCGCCACACTAAATTGCCCCTTAATTGTAAAAAATTAATTGGGTATCCTAAATTTATAAACAAACAAATGGAAAAAAAAACAGCACAGGGGATGTACCTACACCTCAAGGACTGCAGCAGTTCAAGAAGGCAGCTCACCACTACTTCGGAAGGGCAACTGGGGATGGGCAATAAATGCTGGCCTGACCAGCATTGTCCACATCCCGTAAATTAATTTTTAAAAATTTAATATTGGACAGAGATATGTCGAGTGTTGTTATATGGTATGTATTGTAGCTATTATTGATGGTTCTGTAATACAATACAGGTATTATTTCTACTTTTGTAAATAGTACTGTACCTACATTATATATTTCCAGTTATAGTCATTGCAGCACTGACAGAATCCATTTGGGAACTCAAGTCAATGCTGACTCTCTGTACAGCAATCCAGTCAGTCCCATTCCCCCTCGATATCCCTGTTCACCTGCAAGTTTATTTTCTTCAAGTAACTATCCTATTTTATTTTAAATTATTGATCATCTCGACTTCCACAATCCTTGTGGAAAGTGAGTTCCCTGTCATGACCACTCCATGACTGAATAAAATTCTTCCTCCGAATTTCCCCATCTCTAATCAGTAAATGTACTTGTATGGAGATTCTCTACTCTTGTACAGGTTTTAGTGAGTTTCGATTTGTTGATCAGCACCTTCAGGAAAATTGGGAGGGAAAGTAAGTGAATACAGTCTGTTTATTACACACATTTTTCATCCAGTAATATCGACATATATCTGTCTGGCAGCCGGCATGACGATTTTCAGGTCTCTGTGTCCAGGACAGGAATCAGTGAGCTTGGATCTGTCAATCAGCCTGAATCAGCACCTTCAGGAGAATTGGGAGGGTGAATATTAGATACAGCAGAGTGAGAATGGAGGGAGAGTGTGTGAGATTGAGATTTAGAGCATTTCAGGGAAAGAGAGAGAAAAGAATGTTTGATAGAAACTAGAATTGTCTGTTCTGAATTTCTATCCTGTACTGACAATGATTACTATTGTAAAATCTGTTTGCAGGAAGTTCGAACAAGAGGAGTTTGAGGCCGATATCTCAAACTAAATATCACATCAAGAACTGACTGAGTCACTCAATTCTTGGGATCATCGGCCTTTGAATCTAGAAGGAGAAATGTTTGTCTATTCTGTCTGTTTCAAGAGATTTTAAACATCAGTGTGTCTGGAAAAGCACTGAGACACACACACACCCGTGTGAGACTGTTACAGAGCACTGACTGTGGAAAGAGCTTTAACCAGTGACACAGCCTGTAAAAATACTTCACCATTCAGAGCAGGGAGAGACTGTATAGGTGTTCTGTGTGTGGACGAGGCTTCAACTGATCGTCCAACGTGGTGAGACGCAAAATGATCCGGACCATGGGGAAACCATGGAAATGTGAGGAGTGTGGGAAGGGATTCAGAGCCCCGTGCGAGCTGGAAAGGCATCAACGCAGTCACACTGGAGAGAGGCCGTTCACCTGCTCTCAGTGTGAAAAGGGATTCACTGACATTAGCAGCCTGCGGAGACACAAACGAGTTCACACTGGGGAGAGGCCGTTCACCTGCTCTGACTGTGGGAAGGGATTCACTCAGTTATCCAGCCTGCAGGGACACCAGCGAGTTCACACTGGAGAGAGGCCTTTCACCTGCATTCAGTGTGAAAAGGGATTCACTGACATTGGCAACCTGCGGAGACATGAACGAGTTCACACTGGGGAGAGGCCGTTCACCTGCTCTCAGTGTGAAAAGGGATTCACTGACATTGGCAGCCTGCGGAGACACGAACGAGTTCACACTGGGGAGAGGCCGTTCACCTGCTCTGACTGTGGGAAGGGATTCACTCAGTTATCCAGCCTGCAGGGACACCAGCGAGTTCACACTGGAGAAAGGCCTTTCACCTGCTCTCAGTGTGAAAAGGGATTCACTGACATTGGCAACCTGCGGAGACATGAACGAGTTCATACTGGGGAGAGGCCGTTCACCTGCTCTCAGTGTGAAAAGGGATTCACTGACATTGGCAACCTGCGGAGACATAAACAAGTTCACACTGGGGAGAGGCCGTTCACCTGCTCTGACTGTGGGAAGGGATTCACTCAGTTATCCAGCCTGCAGGGACACCAGCGAGTTCACACTGGAGAGAGGCCTTTCACCTGCTCTCAGTGTGAAAAGGGATTCACTGACATTGGCAGCCTGCGGAGACACGAACGAGTTCACACTGGGGAGAGGCCATTCACCTGCTCTCAGTGTGAAAAGGGATTCACTGACATTGGCATCCTGCGGAGACATGAACGAGTTCACACTGGAGAGAGGCCGTTCACCTGCTCTGACTGTGGGAAGGGATTCACTCGGTTATCCAGCCTGCAGGGACACAAGCGAGTTCACACTGGAGGGAAGCCTTTCACCTGCTCTCAGTGTGAAAAGGGATTCACTGACATTGGCAGCCTGCGGATACACAAACGAGTTCACACCGGGGAGAGGCCGTTCACCTGCTCTCAGTGTGAAAAGGAATTCACGCAAATTGGCAGCCTGCGGAGACACGAACGAGTTCACACCGGGGAGAGGCCATTCACCTGCTCTGACTGTGGGAAGGGATTCACTCGGATATCCAGCCTGCAGACACACCAGCGAGTTCACACTGGGGAGAGGCCGTTCATCTGCACTGTGTGTGATATGGGATTCACTCAATTATCCAGCCTGCTGAAACACAATGTCACTCACACCAAGAGCAGGCCCTTTAAATGCTCTGACTGCAGGAATGGTTTCAAAAGCTCACAGCTACTGATGTCCCACCAGCGCGTTCACACTGAGGAGAGACCGTTCAGCTGCTCTCACTGCACAAAGAGCTTTAGATCCTCATCCAACCTGATGAAACACGAGCGAGGTCACACCGGGGAGAGCCCGTTCACCTCTCCGACTGGGAAAAGATTCACTCGGTCATCACTTGCTGAGCCACAATGTCACTCACAGCAATGAGAGATCCTTGAAATGCTCTGACTATGGGAGTGGGATTACAAGCTCTAGGGTACTGATGTCCCACCAGCGCATTCACACTGAGGAGAAACTGTTCAGCTGCTCTCACTGCACAAAGTGGTTTCAAACATCATCCACATTGCGGAGTGTAGAAGCCAAGTATTTCAAATACAACTAGTATAGGTAAAAGATAGCTGTTTAAGCATAAATGTTGAGCCCCAGTTTTTAATACCCATTTATACAGCATAATTCATTTTTACGGAAGTCCGTTGTTCTGGCAAATGCATATTTTCAAAGACAGTGTGACATTAAAACAGCAAGATAATTTGACATTGCTTGTGCTAATTGTCAAGGACAGGGACTGAATACACAGCAACATTGTTCACAATGCAGATAACAGCTGGGTCAGAAAAGCTGATGTTGCACATTGAAGATGGACGGCTTGCCATCAAACCAAATGTGTTTGAGTCTAACCCAAACCAATTAGGATTATATTGGGGTGTAATTAGATGACTTAAGACAGATTTGAAAGTGTATAACTAAAACGTTTCTCCCCGCCATTTTGGGTTTTGTTGTCTTTGTGAGTATTGTCTTTGTAGGTTTGGTTTTAGTGTTTAGTTTAGTCAGTTTTGTCCTTTATAGTCTCCATTTTAGAGATGTCTTTTGGGGGTTGTCAGTTTAACAGTCTGTGTCAGTGATGTTAGTCCACTTTTGACTTTGAGTTTTGCTGAAGATTAGCTTTCTCCCTCTCTTCATGTTTCATTGCCAGACTTTGACCTTTTAAAAGTTACTTTCGAGCTGTCTGCCTAAGCAAAGAAAGATAATGTCTGTAATTCTCTGAAAGCTTCGAATTGTCTACGAATTGCCTTTTAAATGACTTTCAAATTGTAATCAAGCGACTACAAATAAAACAATTCTTTTTGGCACCTGAGGAGTTTATAATGCAAATTTCTGCTGAGTTCCAGTATTCGCAAAGTGCTACTGATAACCGAATAGCAGAGATGATATAAATTCCTTCAACTATACACAGTCGAATAATACAAGGAATCGAACAACTTAACACAGTCTACAAATAGTACAAATCTTATAACTTGTCGTATTGCGCCAGGACTTGATTCATCAACTAAGCTTCCCCCAAACTTGGCGTAGTTCGACAGGTTAAGATCCCATAAATTATAGATTCCTTCACGGAGACACCAGCGAGTTCACACTGGAAAGAAGCCATTCACCTGCTCTCACTGTGGGGAGGGATTCACTCAGTCGTCCAACATGCTGAGACACCAAAGGGTTCACAAGTGATGACGGGTTGGATTCTGCTGTTATTCCTGCTGTTAATCACATCCAGGACTGAACCTGGAGTGGGTGGATGGGTTTGCCTCCTCTTCAAATCCCTCCCTGGGCCTACTTTCTGGCGCGGCCGGCCCCTGAACACCTACTCCATCTTTAGTCGGGGGCGGCACGCTAAAGAAGTCCCCCGCGCATGCACAGGATGGCGCGGCCCAACTGCGCATGCGCAGGATTGAGCTGGCCCAACTGCGCATGCGTGGGTTGGCGTGGCGCCCATTTGGCACCGCAAAAGGAGGCTGGAGCAGCGTGAACTGCTCGAGCGCCGTGCTGGCCCCTATGGGGGGCAGAATCGTACGTAACCGGGCCCGGTTTGCGACGGCATTCATGGTGGCGCGAACTCTTGGGCCCAATATTGGAGAATCGCCCCCAAGGTGTTCTGCATTAACCTTGCTTGTTGCTAAGGCTTTGCTACATTTTGTGAATGTTTCTGTTGAGGCTGCAAAACATTTTCATTACTAGATGTATTTGTAGAACAACGGTTTATTCATTACGAGGGCTTTTATGCAACTTTTCTTGAAACAGTGTTAGATTCGTACACATATTAAGTTGCTGTACTGCAATTCTCATTTTTAAAAATATATATATTTTATTCAAGATTTTTTGGCCAAACATAACAGTACGTAGTGTTTCTTTTAAACAACAATAAAGCAATATAAATAACAGTGACCAGTTTTAAACAAATAAATAAATAATATATAAACAGAAACAAAAACAAAACTAAATGGCAACTGCCTTGTCAAAAATAAATACTCTCCAAAGATACAATCCAACAGTCCAATATACTTTACCTATAACAAATGTCTATACATATACAATAGCATCCCTGAGAGTCCGTCCGGTTCCTCTCCGCCCCCCCCTCCCCCCTGGGTTGCTGCTGTTGTCTTCTTCTTTTCCATTCCCTCTATCTTTCTGTGAGGTAGTCGACGAACGGTTGCCACCGCCTGGTGAACCCTTGAGCCGAACCCCTTAATACGAACTTAATCCGTTCTAACTTTATAAACCCTGCCATGTCGTTTATCCAGGTCTCCACACCCGGGGGCTTGGCTTCCTTCCACATTAACAATATCCTGCGCCGGGCTACTAGGGACGCAAAGGCCAAAACATCGGCCTCTCTCGCCTCCTGCACTCCCGGCTCTTCTGCAACCCCGAATATAGCCAACCCCCAGCTTGGTTCGACCTGGACCCCCACCACCTTCGAAAGCACCTTTGCCACCCCCACGCAGAACCCCTGCAGTGCCGGGCATGACCAGAACATGTGAGTGTGATTCGCTGGGCTTCTCGAGCATCTCCCACACCTATCCTCTGCCACAAAAAATTTACTGAGCCGTGCTCCAGTCATATGCGCCCTGTGAAAAACCTTAAATTGTATCAGGCTTAGCCTGGCACACGAGGACGACGAGTTTACCCTACGTAGAGCATCAGCCCACAGCCCCTCCTCAATCTCCTCCCCCAGCTCTTCTTCCCATTTCCCTTTCAGCTCATCTACCATGATCTCCCCCTCGTCCCTCATTTCCCTATATATGTCCGACACCTTACCATCCCCCACCCATGTCTCTGAGATCACTCTATCCTGCACCTCCTGCGTCGGGAGCTGCGGGAATTCCCTCACCTGTTGCCTCGCAAAAGCCCTCAGTTGCATATACCGAAATGCATTCCCTTGGGGCAACCCATATTTTTCCGTCAGCGCTCCCAGACTCACAAACGTCCCATTCACGAACAGATCTCTCAATTGTGCTACCCCTGCTCTTTGCCATGCTCCAAATCCCCCATCCATTCTCCCCGGAACAAACCGATGGTTATTTCTTATCGGGGACCGCACCGAAGCTCCTGTCTTTCCCCTATGCCGTCTCCACTGCCCCCAAATTTTCAATGTAGCCACCACCACCGGGCTTGTGGTGTATTTCTTCGGTGAGAACGGCAACGGTTCCGTCACCATTGCTTGTAGGCTAGTCCCCCTGCAGGACGCCCTCTCCAATCTCTTCCACGCCGCTCCCTCCCCTTCTCCCATCCACTTACACACCATTGAAATATTGGCGGCCCAGTAGTACTCACTTAGGCTCGGTAGTGCCAGCCCCCCCCTGTCCCTACTACGCTGCAAAAACCCCCTCCTCACTCTCGGGGTCTTCCCGGCCCACACAAAACTCATAATACTCTTCTCGATTCTTTTGAAAAAAGCCTTCGTGACCACCACCGGGAGGCACTGAAACACAAAAAGGAATCTCAGGAGGACCACCATTTTAACCGCCTGCACCCTACCTGCCAGTGACAGGGACACCATGTCCCATCTCTTAAAGTCCTCCTCCATCTGTTCCACCAACTGCGTTAAATTAAGCATCTGTAATGTACCCCAATTCTTGGCTATCTGGATCCCCAAGTACCGGAAGTCCCTTGTTACCTTCCTCAAC
Source organism: Scyliorhinus torazame (assembly GCF_047496885.1). NCBI lineage: Eukaryota > Metazoa > Chordata > Chondrichthyes > Carcharhiniformes > Scyliorhinidae > Scyliorhinus > Scyliorhinus torazame. The sequence goes on from NC_092711.1 coordinate 170,457,511, forward strand.
GGTAAATCCTCTATTTCTCTGCTCTGCTCCCCTGGATGCACCACAAACAACTCACTTTTCCCCATGTTCAATTTATACCCTGAAAAATCCCCAAACTCCCCAAGTATCCGCATTATCTCTGGCATCCCCTCCGCCGGGTCCGCCACATATAACAACAAATCATCCGCATACAGAGATACCCGGTGTTCTTCTCCTCCCCTGAGTACTCCCCTCCACTTCCTGGAACCCCTCAATGCTATGGCCAGGGCTCAATCGCCAGTGCAAACAATAACGGGGACAGAGGACATCCCTGCCTCGTCCCTCTATGGAGCCGAAAATAATCAGACCCCCGTCCATTCGTGACCACGCTCGCCATCGGGGCCCTATACAGCAACTGTACCCATCTGATATACCCATCTCCAAAGCCAAATCTCCTCAGCACCTCCCACAAATAATCCCACTCCACTCTATCAAATGCTTTCTCAGCATCCATCGCCACCATTATCTCCGCTTCCCCCTCTGGTGGGGGCATCATCATTACCCCTAGCAGCCTCCGTATATTTGTATTCAGCTGTCTCCCCTTCACAAACCCAGTTTGGTCCTCATGAACCACCCCCGGGACACAATCCTCTATCCTCGTTGTCATTACCTTGGGCAGAATCTTAGCGTCCACATTAAGGAGGGACATGGGCCTATAGGACCCGCATTGCAGCGGGTCTTTTTCCTTCTTTAGGAGGAGCGATATCGTTGCCTCTGACATAGTCGGGGGCAGCTGCCCCCTTTCCCTAGCCTCATTAAAGGTTCTCATCAGTAGCGGGGCCAGCAAGTCCATATATTTCCAATAGAATTCCACAGGGAATCCGTCTGGTCCCGGGGCCTTCCCTGCCTGCATGCTCCCAATCCCTTTCACTACTTCCTCCGTCTCAATCTGTGCTCCCAGTCCTGCCCTCTCCTGCTCCTCCACCTTTGGAAATTCCAGCTGATCCAGAAAGCACATCATTTTCTCCTTCCCATCCGGGGGCTGAGCTTCATATAATCTTTCATAAAATGCCTTGAACACTCCATTCACTCTCTCCGCTCCCCGCTCCATCTCTCCCTCCTCATCTCTCACCCCCCCCCTATCTCCCTCGCTGCTCCCCTTTTCCTCAGTTGGTGGGCCAGCAACCTGCTCGCCTTCTCCCCATATTCGTACTGTACACCCTGTGCCTTCCTCCATTGTGCCTCTGCATTACCCGTAGTCAACAAGTCAAATTCTACATGTAGCCTTTGCCTTTCCCTGTATAGTCCCTCCTCCGGTGCCTCCGCGTATTGTCTGTCCACCCTCAGCAGTTCATCCAACAACCGCTCCCTTTCCCTACCCTCCTGCTTTCCTTTATGTGCCCTAATAGATATCAGTTCCCCTCTAACCACTGCCTTCAGAGCCTCCCAGACCATTCCCACCTGAACCTCCCCATTATCATTGAGTTCCAAGTACCTTTCAATACACCCCCTCACCCTTAAACACACACCCTCGTCTGCCAATAATCCCATGTCCATTCTCCAGGGTGGATGCTGTTCTTTTTCCTCCCTTATCTCCAGGTCCACCCAATGTGGAGCGTGATCCGAGATAGCTATAGCCGTGTACTCCGTCCCCGTCACCTTCGGGATCAGTGCCCTTCCCAAAACAAAAAAGTCTATCTGTGAATAAACTTTGTGGACATAGGAGAAAAACGAAAACTCCTTACTCCTAGGTCTACTAAATCTCCAGGGGTCTACTCCTCCCATCTGCTCCATAAAGTCCTTGAGCACCCTAGCTGCAGCCGGCCTCCTTCCGGTCCTGGACCTCGATCTGTCCAGCCCTCGGTCCAGCACCGTATTAAAATCTCCACCCATTACCAACTTCCCCACCTCTAGGTCCGGGATACGTCCTAACATACGCCTCATAAAGTTGGCATCATCCCAGTTCGGGGCATATACGTTCACTAAGACCACCGCCTCCCCTTGCAATTTGCCACTCACCATCACGTATCTGCCCCCACTATCCGCCACTATGGTCTTTGCCTCAAACATTACCCGCTTCCCCACTAATATAGCCACCTCCCTGTTTTTTGCGTCTAGCCCCGAATGAAACACCTGTCCCACCCATCCTTTGCGTAGTCTGACCTGGTCTATCAGTTTCAGATGAGTCTCCTGCAGCATAACCACATCTGCCTTAAGTTTCTTTAGGTGTGCGAGTACCCGTGCCCTCTTTATCGGCCCGTTCAGCCCTCTCACATTCCACGTGATCAGCCGGGTTGGGGGGCTCTTTACCCCCTCCCCCTTTGACCACTAGCCATCTCCTTTTTCAATCCAGCTCCTCACCCGGTTCCCACGTAGCCGTATCTCCCCCCAACGGCGCCCACCCGCCCCGACCACCCCACCCCATACCAGCTCCCCCTTCTCCCCAGCAGCAGCAACCCAGTTACCCCCCCCCCCCCGCTAGATCCCTCACTAGCGTAATTGCACCCCCCATGTTGCTCCCAGAAGTCAGCAAACTCTGGCCGACCTCGGCTTCCCTCCGTGACCTCGGCACCCACTGTGCGAGGCCCCCTCCTTCCTGCTTCCCTGTTCCCGCCATGATTACCATAGCGCGGGAACAAAGCCCGCACTTCCCATTTGGCCCCGCCCCCAATGGCCGGCGCCCCCAGCTCCTCATCCTCCCTCCCCAACTCCTCATCCTCCCTCCCCCCCCTCCCCCACGACATGGGGAAGAGGGAAAAGTTACAGGGTCGCAGGATTAACAACTTGGGAAATCATCTCTTCCCCCTTTTTCCCCCCTTCATCCCACATAATCACCCCAAACGTTCTTTTTCTAGCCCGCTTATTCCAGTTTCACCTCGACAATAAATGTCCACGCCTCTTCTGCCGTTTCAAAGTTGTGGTGTTTCCCTTGATGTGTGACCCACAGTCTTGCCGGCTGCAGCATTCCAAATTTAACCTTCCTTTTGTGCAGCACCGCCTTGGCCCGATTAAAGCTTGCCCACCTTCTCTCCACCTCCGCACTCCAATCTTGATATACGCGGATCACCGCGTTCTCCCACCTACTGCTCCGAGTTTTCTTTCCCCATCTGAGGACCATCTCTCTGTCCTTATATTGGAAAAATCTCACCACTATGGCTCGAGGAATTTCTCCAGCCCTCGGTCTTCACGCCATAACCCGATAGGCTCCCTCCACCTCCAACGGGCCCGTCGGGGCCTCCGATCCAATTAACGAGTGCAGCAACGTGCTCACGTATGCCCCGACGTCCGCCCCTTCTGCACCTTCGGGAAGACCAAGAATCCTTAAATTCTTCCTCCTCGCATTATTCTCCAGCACCTCCAGCCTTTCCACACACCTTTTGTGTTGTGCCTCGTGCATCTCTGTCTTCACCACCAGGCCCTGTATTTCGTCCTCATTCTCAGCAGCCTTTGCCTTCACGACCCGAAGCTCCTGCTCCTGGGTCTTTTGCTCCTCCTTTAGCCCTTCAATCGCCTGTAATATCGGGGCCAACAGCTCCTTCTTCATCTCCTTTTTAAGTTCTTCCACGCAACGCCGCAGGAACTCTTGTTGGTCAGGGCCCCATATTAAACTGCCTCCTTCCGACGCCATCTTGCTTTGTGCCTGCCTTCCTGGCCACTGCTCTAGAGGATCCACCACAATCCGGCCACTTTCCTCTCCTTTTTCCATCCGTGTCCAGGGGGGATTCCCTTCTGGTTTACCGCACAGTGTTTTTAGCCGGTAAAATTGCCGTTGGGGCTCCTATTAAGAGCCCAAAAGTCCGTTCCACCGGGAGCTGCCGAAACGTGCGACTTAGCTGGTCATCGCCGCACCCGGAAGACCAATTCTCATATTTTTATCTGAAACAATGACTTTGCCTTGTGGATATTCCATTTTCTGTCTGTATGTATACTGAATTTAAAGAATTATACTGCATTGATTCTTCAAGGTACCAATAAATCAGTGAAGCAATAAATTTGTAATCGATTAATGAGCCTCTTCCTTTGACCTAATGGAACCTTTAATTTTTCTTGTTAGCCACGGTTGCGTCACTTTTCCTCTTGGATTTTTGTTTCTTAAAGGAATCTATATTTTATGTAAATATGTGATAATTCCTTAAATGCGATTGTATCATTACACATTTTATTGTAAGTTCCTAATCAACTGCAGACAACTTGCCCCTCATCGCTTGACAGTTTCCTTCTGAGACAGAACCATGTAACCACCAAAGCCTATCTTCATCTAAACCTGCATTCTTTGGGGTTCCAAACAGAAACAGGAACTATCTGTCATCTACCTTCCAAACACCCTTTCACTCTGTGATCCTTGTGAAATTTGAAGCCAAGTATTTGCCACAAGGCTCAAGAGCATCAGCCCACTGGAGGCAAAGTCGTGAGACCGGCCAGTCCAGCAGAACGAAACCTCCGACCCTCCCCATTGACCAACTGACAGAATGAACACACTGCTGTTCTGGGTGTAATTGAGAGTAGCAACAATAACAGCAGAATCCAACCCCTGTAATCACTTGTGACCTTGTTGGTGTCTCAGCAGGTACAAGGAAACACAGAATCCCTTCCCACATTGAGTGCAGGTGAATGCTCACTCCCCGGGGTGAACTGGCTGATGTCTCCGCAGGGTGGATAAATGTCTGAATCCCTTCCCACACTCAGAGCAGGTGAACGGCTTCTCCTCCGTGTGAACTCGCCGGTGGAACGTCAAGCTGGCTGATTGATTGAATCTCTTCCCACACTGAGAGCAGTTCAATGGCCTCTCCCCAGTGTGAACCCTCTGGTGTGTCTGCAGGGTGAATGATTGACTGAAACTTCCCCCACAAAGAGCAGCTGAATGGCCTCTCCCAGTGTGAATGCGCCGATGAGCTTCCAGTGCAGATGGGGCTTTGAATCCCTTCCCACAGCCCCGGCATTTCCACTGTTTCTCCATGTTTCGGGTCTCCTTGGGTTTCTCCAGGTTAGACAATTGAAGCCTTACTCGTACAGAGAACATGTGTACAGTCCCTCCCCGCTGTGAAGCTCTGTAACTGGTTGAAGCTTTTTCCACAATCAGTGCTCTGGAACACTCTCACTCGGGTGTGTGTGACCCAAAGAATCAAGTGACTGTCAGATCAAGATATGATGTTTGGGATTTCTGTCTGTAATCCCTCCTTTTCTAATATCCTGGAAAAACAATTTACAAAATACATCACTTGTCAGTGCAGGATAGAAACTCAGAACAGACAGTTCTAGTTTCCATGGAACATTCTTTCCTCTCTCATTCCCCAAAAGCCTTAAATCTCCATCCCACACACTCTCCCTCCATTCACTGTATCTAATATTCACCCTCCCAATTCTCCTGAAGGTGCTGATTCAGGCTGTTTGACAGATCCATGCTCATTGCTTTATAATAATAATCTTTATTGCCACAAGTAGGCTTACATTAACATTGCAATGAAATAACTGTGAAAAGCCCTGAGTCGCCACATTCCGGCGCCTGTTCGGATAGACAGAGAGAGAATTCAGAATGTCCAAATTACTGAGGGGCTGGTTTAGCACAGTGGGCTAAAGAGCTGGCTTGTCAAGCCGAATAAGGCCAGCAGCGCGGGTTCAATTCCCATACCAGCCTCTCTGAACAGGTGCTGGAATGTGGCGACTAGGTGCTTTTCACAGTAACTTAATTTGAAGCCTACTTGTGACAAGCAATTTTCATTTCATTTTTCATTTCACCTAACAGCATGTCTTTCAGGACTTGTGGGAGGAAACCGGAGCACCTGGAGGAAACCCACGCAGACACAGGGAGAATGTGCAGACTCCGCACAGCCAGTGACGCAAGTGGGAATCAAACCTGGGACTCTGGAGCTGTGAAGCAACAGTGCTAATTACTATGCTATCATGCGCTTGAAGACAGAACAAATAGGAGCTGCATTTGGCCCATCAAGCCTGCTCAACCATTCGATGAGATAATTGGCCCCTCTACCTCAGCATCGTTTTCCCAGGTTCTAACCCTACAGGAGGCCAATAGATCTGCAACTCATTCCCTCAGGCCTGACCCTCGTACAATCTACCTGGATGAGGGAGGCAGAGCTACCCCCTTAATCCAGGGGCCTTTGTGACATAAACACATCAGCCCAAGTGTGGGTCGGGGACAGGAGACCTTTCAGGCGACCGCCGGGCCAAGCACATTGGAACCACCCAGGGGTTCGGCCCAAAAGCCTGGTCCCACTGTCTGTGCGGCGTCTGCACTTTCTCCCCGTGTCAAGCTGAGGGAGCAAAGGATGTCAATGTCTTTAAGAGAGAGAGAGAGAGAGATCATGGCCAATCTTTCCAGAGTCTGCACCCTCCCTGGATTCACTTCCTTTCCCTTCAGTTGCTGCAAGTGACCAATTGAAGGTGAGAATGAGAAAAGAAATGGGAAGGGGAGAAAAGAAAGTGTTTTACTCCCAGTTGGAGTCAGGAGTAGGTTTCAGTCTGTGTGAAGCGCAATCTTCATTTGCCCAAAGTCCGCGATCTGATTGGCTGGAGGACCAAAGCCCTTCCGGTCCTCCAAATCTTTTCATTGGTTCATACGTCAGCAGGAAGGTCAGGGGGTGGGCCCTCCGCACATGCGCATTCCCGGGCCGGGCCGGTCACTGACTGGGTTGCTCCCCCGTCAGACCCGCAGCACGGACCGGCGACACCGAGCAGGGAGTCCCGAGGCTCTCGGCAGCTTGACCAGGCTGCACGGAAAGACTTGAAGCGGCTCCCTGACTCCCTGTCGGAAGGGAAGCCGCGCACCTCCCGCCAGACACCCGCAAATGTCAATATTTTTATTACTTTTCTTTTCACCATTTTTCAAACACTGAAAGCAGCAGAAAAACTGGCGGGAAATGGGCCCAGAGAACAAGAGATATTGCCGCAGAAATACAACCAGACATTGAGAATTCATTCAGAACAGGATATCTGAGGGAGCACAGCCTCCAGATCAAATGTCAGCAATTCAACCACCAGTCACCATGTTCACACAGTGAGTGGGGAAAGAGGGTTAGATTCTATAAAAACAGGAGGATAACAATGCAGCTCACACACCCCAAAGTATTGGCAAACTGACTAACAACATAGTCAACTTGAAATGGATAAATTGAATTTGTTCATGGAAAGCCCAGGAGGATCAAGCCAATAAATTTGATGTGGAGATGCCGGCGTTGGACTGGGGTGAGCACAGTAAGAAGCCTTACAACACCAGGTTAAAATCCAACAGGTTTGTTTCAAATCACTAGCTTTCGGAGCACTGCTCCTTCCTCGGGTGAATGCAGAGGTAGGTTCCAGAAACATATAACGAAAGAGAAAATGCTGAAAAATCTCAGCAGGTCTGGCACCATCTGTTGGGAGAGAAAAGCTTTGACGAAGAGTCATTGGACTCAATACGTTAGTTCTTTTCTCTCCCCACAAATGCTGCCAGACATGCTGAGATTATCCAGCATTTTCTCTTTTGTTTCAGATTCCAGCATCCGCAGTTAGTTGCTTTTATCCAGAAACATATATATCGACAAAGTCAACGATGCAAGACGGTACTTTGAATGCGAGTCTTTGCAGGTAATTAAGTCTTCACAGGTCCAAACAGAGCAACTGGAGAGAGGGATAATCACAGGTTAAAGAGGTGTGAATTGTCTCAAGCCAGGACAGTTGATAGGATTTTGCAAGCTGATTCAAAACAATCCTTGTGTTGTAAGACTTCTTACAATAAAATTGAAACTTCTGAATTTGAGGTTGGGGTCTCATACGTTACAGAATGGGGAGGGCAAATTTAAAAAAAATAAGACATTATTAGCTGTACAAAATTACCGGAGAGCAGCCACTTGTAGAAAAATCAACATCAGAGCAGTGGGATTCAGCCAAAAAGGAAATAGACAATGCACATGGCGACACGGTAGCACAGTGGTTGGCACTGTTGTTTCACAGCTCCAGGGTCCCAGGTTATATTCCCGGCTTGGGTCACTGTCTGTGTGGAGTTTGCACGTTCTCCCTGTGTCTGCGTAGGTGTCCTCCAGGTGCTCGTGTTTCCTCCCACAGTCCAAAGATGTGCAGGTTAGGTGGATTGGCCATGCTAAATTGCTCTTAGTGTCCAAAAAGGTTAGGTGGGGTTGATGTGGATAGGGGGGAGGTGTGGGCCTCAGTGGAGTGCTCTTTCCAAGGGATGTTGCAGACTCGATGTGCCAAATGGCCTCCTGCAATGTAAATTCTATGTTCCCATGATAGGGAAGGGTGGGAGCAATAAGTCCAGGGAACCCTGGATGTAAGGGATATCTAGGGTTGGATAAAGAATTAAAGGTGAGTCTTATCACAGATACCGAGGGTTCAAAGTGGAAGTCTTAGAGGAACATGGAAAGTGCAAAGGATTACTTAAGAAAGGAATTAGGAGAGCAAAGAGGGAGCTTGGAAAAGCACTGTCGGGTAAAATAAAGGAAAATCCAACAATGTTTTCTAAGTATATTTGGGGCAGGAGGTTGACCAGGGTAAGAGTACGGACCAATGAGTCAATGTGTGCATGGAAGTGGAAGATACAGGTGAGGTTTTAAATGTATACTTCATATCTGTTTTCACTACGGAGAAGGATGATGTAGGTATAGAAATCACGGAGGCACATGGTGATTTGCTTGAACAACTTGACATTGAGAGGGAGAAGGTATGAACAGTTTCACCAGGTCTGAAAGTGGATAAATACCCAGAGCCACATGAGATGTATCCCAGGCTACTGTGGAAGGCAAAGAAGGAGATTGCAGAGGCTCTGACAAACATTTTCAAATCTTCTCTGGCCACAGGAGAGGTGCCTGAGGACTGGAAGACAGCTAATGTGGTGCCATTATTCAAGAAGGCAAGTAGGGACAAACCAGGAAATTACAAGCCAGTGAGTCTAACTTCACTGCCAGGGAAACTACTGAAAAACATTCTGAGGGACAGAATTAATCTCCACTTGGAGGGGCAAGGATTAAACAAGGGAGAGCATGTCTCACAAATGTGATTGAATTTTTTGAGAAAGTGACTAGGTGTGTAGATGTAGGTAGTGTGGTTCATGTAGTCTACATGGACTTTAGTAAGGCTTTAGACAAACTCACGTGGAAGGCTGATGCAGAAGGTAAGAGTCCATGGGATCCAGGGCAATTTGGCAAACTGGATCCAAAACTGGCTTAGTGACAGGAGGCAGAGGGTGATGTTTGAAGGTTGTTTTTGTGCCTGGAAGCCTGTGTCCAGTGGTATTCTGCAGGGATCAGTGCTGGGGCACTTCTTTGTTGTACACATTAATGATCTGGATGTGAATGTAGGAGGTAGATTAGGAAGTTCACAGATGACACAAAAATTGGTGGTGTGGTAAATGGTGAGGAACAAGGCCTTAGATTACAGGACAATATGGATAGGCTGGCTAGATGGGCAGAAGAGGGGGCAGCAGGATGGTGCAATGGTTAGCACTGGCACCTCCCGACGCTGAGGACCCAGGTTCAATCCCGGCCCGGGTCACTGTCCGTGTAGAGTTTTAACTTTCTCCCCGTGTCTGCGTGGGTCTCACCCTCACAACCCAAAAGATGTGCAGGGTAGCTGGATTGGCCACGCTTAATTGCCCCTTAATTGTAAAAAGAATAATTGGGTACTCTAAATTTATTTTTAAAAAGATGTACAGAAGAGTGGCAAATGGAATTTAAGCAAGAAAAGTGTGACGTTGTGCATTTTGGTTGGACTAACGAGGCAAGGGAATATACAATGAATGGTCGGACCCTGTGAAGTACAGAAGAGCAAAGTGATTTGGTGTGCATATCCACAGATCTCTGAAGGCAGCAGGACAGGTGGATAAGCTGGTTAAGGCCAATAGGAATATTGCCTTTATTAACCGAGGCATTGAATATCAGAGCAGGGAGGTTATGCTGGAGCTGTATAAAATGCTGGTTAAACCCCAGCTGGAGTACTGTGCAGTTCTGCTCGCCACACTATAGGAAGGAAGTGTTTACACTGGTGAGGTTGCAGAGGAGATTCACTCGGACGTTGCCTGGGCTGGAGTGTTTCAGCTATGAAGAGAGACTGGGATTGTTTTCCCTGGAGCAGAGAAGGCTGACAGGGGACCTGATTGAGGTGTATAAAATTCTGAGAGACATAGATAGTGTGGCTACGAAGCTGCTCTTTCCCTTAGTAGAGGGATCAATAACTAGGGACACAGATTTAAGGTAATGAGCAGGAGGTTCAGAGGAGATGTGAGGAAAAGCTTTTCCCCAGAGGTTTGTTGGAATCTGGAACTCAATGACTGAAAGGGAGGGAGAGGTGGGAACCCTCTCCCTATCCTCCCGGATTCCTCCCTAACTATAGCCTTAAGTGCATCCCACAGCGTGGTGGCTGGGACCTCCTCCATATCGTTCAACTCGACATAGCAGCCATTACCCACTCACCCATCCGCCAGTAGCCCCACATCCAACCCCCCAACTGCAGCTGTTAGGCCCCCCACCCTCAAATCCACCCAATGGGGCGCGTGGTCGAAAAACACAATGCCCGAGTACTCCGAGTCGGCCACCTCCGACCCCCCCTTCCCCACTCTCACAACCAAACCAAGAACCAACCCAATATCTCCGGCAGCAGCACCTTGTCCATAACAAAACTGTTGATCCGCGAATACGCCCCGTGCATATGGGTATGTGGGTGAAGTACAAGACGTCCTTCGCCCTCGGCCTCCCAAACCTCCATGGGTATCCCCCCCCCTCCTGCAAACAATGCGCCCATGAACCCCTGAACTCTATCGCCACCACCAACACCCTCAACGACTTAGGACGCATCCGATCCACACTTGGATCTAGGACTGTATTGAAATCACCCCCATAATCAGCCGATGCGTGTCCAGGTCTGGGATCCTCTCTAACATCCACGTTGTCCCAATTCGGGGCTTAAACATTCACCAGCACCATTGGCATCTCCTCCAGCTTCCCACTGACCATCACAGAGCTACCCCCCATCCCTCGGATCGGCCACAATGCTCCCCCACCTCAAAAGCCACTCTCTTATAAACCAACACTGCCACCCCTCGTCTTCATGTCTAACCCCGAGTGGAATCCCTGCCCCACCCATTCGTCTGATCCCCAAACTTCAGCTGCATCTGCTGCAAGAGCACAACGTCTGCCTTCAGGCTCCTCTAATGAGCAAAAACACGCGATCGTTTAACCGGCCCATTCAACCCTCGCACGTTCCACATGACCAGCTGGCCAGGGAGGGGGGCCCCGCTCCCCTCCCCTGCCGAACAGCCAGATCCCCATTTAAGCCAGCCCCCAGCATGCGCCCCTTCAGGCCCGCCCTCAGATGTTCACCGTCATCTCTCCCTTTGCCACACCAACCACCCCCCTTCCCCACTCTCACAAGCAAACAAAGAACCAACCCAATATCTCTCCACCCCTCCCCCATGCCTTCCTCCTGGCAACCCCCAACTTCACTCCCATTAACTAGCCTGCCCAGCTCGCATGGCGGTCCCTGCCCAAGGCCTCTGACTTCTTCTCACCCTTCCAGTCTGTCCCTTCCCCTCAACCCTCCAGACCAGCAACAAACAAAGAGAAACAAAGGGCACACTCCCCATCACCGCTCTCCCGTCCAAACCTATCCCAATTTACCCACCCAATGGGGAAGTCCATGACATCCATAGACATTCCCCTGTCCACTACCTTTGTCACCTCTGCAAAGAATTCAGTCAGATTATCAGGCATGATCTTCCCTTCACAAATCCCTGCTGGCTCTCCCTGATGGACTGAAATGTTTTAAGGTGTTCAGTTACCCCCATCCCTGATTATAAACTCCAGCAATTTCCCCACCCCAGATGTTCGGCGAACTGGTCTGTAATTCCCGGGTTTCCCCCTCATTAAAAAGTGACAAGTGCAGTTTTCCAATCCAGAGGGACTACTCCTGAATCTAGGGAACTCTGGGAGATTCTTGTTAGGGCATCTACAATGTGCTCCCTGAAGTAAAAAACTCACCAGTATTCTTAGAATTCCCCCTGTACCAAAAAAGGGTCAAGATATTCTTAATGGTGAACAGGGATTCTCACTCCCTGACTCCTCTGCAGACTTAGGTGGGTGCTATTCGGGTCAAACTAGTGTTTCAAGTTATCCCCCGGCATAACCCATATCTTTAGAGAAGAATTTTATCGACTTACCACTTAGTAGCATCGATCTTGGTCCCGCGTTGCTAAGTAAGTAAAGTAGACTTTGTAATAACCACTGTTTCAGGTTAAAACTTTAAATTATTTTATTATTATTTTTTCTTTTACAAGATAAAATCACTGTCTTTACAGAAAAGTAAAAAGATCTTGCTTCTGGATTCTCCTGGTTGGCTGATCAGACCTTCCTGGGCCTCCTTGACAATCTCTCTTCTTTATCTGTTGGTTTTCTCCCGGTTATTTTGCGGTTCTGCTCGGCTTTCGTATTCTGTCAGTCCCATGTACCGAAATCACCCTGCAAGCTGAGAGTGAGTGCCTGGCTGAGAGCTATTCAGGATATATATCACCCTTCCAACAGCCTTGCTGATTACATGACATTATTTTAAAGTATTTTCTTCTGCTCCTTAACGCAATACCCTTTCTGTCCATATGATTCCACATCTAGTTTCCGTAATGTCGAACATGAGAGTGCCTTCATGTTAAGCTTGACCTTGGTTTGTCAGCTCACTGGCAGGGAGGCGTCCTGCTAATTATTCTGTGGCATTCCAGCCTTTCAATCCCTTATCTTTTTTAAGCATTGTATTTTCTTGTATTCCTAAATGTTTCAAGTTATATTCTTCCCTTTTTACAATTTTACAACAAGCTATTGATTGCTTTTTTGAAAAGAAGCAGTGAGCTGCGGTGAATTGTCCGGTATTAAAATCAACTCTTCTCTCCAGATTTCCACTTTTAACTGGTGTCATTACGTTTCTATCATTCACAAATAAATGTTATTTCAAGTAATTCAAACTTAAGATTTTGGCAATTCCAATCAATTGCTTGCTAAACTAATTAACTTCTATTGAAGGGTATTAAACTCATTCCCTTTATGTAACTTAAAACTTAACTTTTATAAAACTTTCTCCGACTTGAACTAAAGATATCAGGTTACAGCATGAGCTGCTTGGTTATCTCGAGGCCTGTGTGATAATGGCCGTCTGCATTCCAAAGAATATTTGTCTGCAGTTGACCCTTCGAGGGCCTTCTGCTATATCATTTTTTAGCATTTCATTACATTTACATTTCTAGGATCTTTTCTGTTACTTTGCTTTTTCTCATGTTCCTTGGGTTTTATCATCAGACCTTCTCGTTTCAAATTACATCTTTCGCATTTTTCTTAACATCCCCAACTTCCTTTAACACCCTCGGATGGAAACCGTCAGGTCCTGGGGATCTGTCAATCTTTGGTTCCATTAATTTCCTTGTGAGTGATACTATAGCTGCCTTGGGAAAGCGGGCAGCATAATCAAAGACCCCTCCCACCTGGGTTATTCTCTCTTCCAACCTCTTCCATTGGGCAGAAGATACAAAAGTTTGAGAACACGCACTAACAGATTCAAAAACAGCTTCTTCCCCGCTGTTACCAGACTCCTGAATGACCCTCTTATGGACTGAACTGATCTCTCTCTGTATCTTCCCTCCTGTTGTTCGCACTATACTCTGTATGCTTCACACTATGTCTATGTCTTTACATTGTGTATTTATTATACGTCCTATGTTTCTTCATAAATGGAAGGATCTGCCTGGACTGTACGCAGAGCAATCCTTTTCACTGTACCTCGGTACACGTGACAATAAATATAAATCTAATCTATATTTACATAAATTGTATTAAGTCCCTGTCCTCTATCGACTATTAATTATTTTGTGACTTCTGAAAAGTTATCCTCCTTTTCAACTGTAAATACTGAGGCAAAGTAATTGTTCAATGTGTCTGCCATTCCCCCATTATCACTGACAACATCTCCATTTTCAGCTTTTACTGGGCCTACATTGCTCTTCACCACCCGCTTTCCCTTTATATAACTAAACATTCTTCTCATTGATATTGATGTCCCTTGCAAGTTTCCTTTCATAATCCCTTTTAGTCGCTCTTACAAGCTGCTTTGTGACCCTTTGCTGGTCCTTGTACCTTTCCTATTCGTCCGGATCTGTACTATGTCTTGTATTTTTGTGCGCCCTTTCTTTTAGTTTTAAGCTGTCCCTCACCTCTTATTTGTCCATGGCTGCTTTTTTTTTGTGAAGTGGAGCCTTTTCCTCTCGGGGGTATATACTTGCTCTGTATCTCGTTAAATGTTTCTTTAAATATTCTCCACTGATCCTCAGTTGTTTGACCCTTTAACAGATCTCCCCAGTTTACCGTGGACAGTCTCTGTCTCATCCCGTTAACGTCAGCCTTACCCAAGTCTAAAATTCTACTGTCTGGAACGTGCTTTTCACTTTAAAACACTACACTGAATTCATTCATGTTGTGATCACTATTTGATAAATGTTTGCGCACAGTTAGGCTACCAACTAAATTTGGGTTATTACTCATAATTAAATCTTTTTTCAAATACATTTAGAGTAACCCAATTCTTTTTTCCCCCCCAATTAAGGGGCAATTTAGCGTGGCCAATTGACCTGCCCTGCACATCTTTTTGGGTTGTGGGGGTGAGACCCAGGCAGAAACAGGGAGAATGTGCAAACTTCACACGGTCAGTGACCTGGGGCAGGATCGAACCCAGGTCCTCGGCTTTGTAAGGCAGCAGTGCTAACCGCTGCACCACTGTGCTGGCCCTTACTAACAACTAAATCTAATATTGCCTGTCCCCTTGTTACATCTGGAACATATTGCTGCAGGAAACTATCCCGGACACATTCCAGAAATTCACTCCCTTTCTGCCAGGTGCTTGTCTGCCTCTCCCAATCTGTGTGTCAGTTATAATCCCCCCATTAATACTCCTCTGCCTTTGCTACACACTTGCTAAATTTCTGCCTTTATACAATCTAGCACCTCTGAACTGCCACCAGGGGGTCGATACACAACACCCATTACAGTTTGAGATTGTTTTCTTCCTCAGTTCCACTCCTGTTGTCTCCACTGGATGCTTTTCCCTCATTGTTCCCTCCCTCACCATTGAGGTGATAGTATTTCTGATCAGTAAAGCTGATCCACCCCCTCTGCCATATTCTCTGTCCCTCCTGTAAACTTTATAACCGGTATATTTAGTTCCCAGTCCTGACCATCCTGCAGCTAAGTCTCTGTAATAGCGACAACATCATAATCTTCAACTTGCATTGGCGCCTGCAGCTCGTCTAGTTTATTGCTTACACTCCGTGCATTTGTCTACAGAACTCTTAATCGGGCTGTTCCCCCTGACCGCTCCCTCAGCACTGCTTCTTTGTTATTTGCTTCTTTGTTACTTTTCACTTTTGCGTTAACCAGGATGCTACTTGCTTTGTCATTAGCTGCAGTTCCTGACGTTAGGTTCCTGACTACCTCCCTATTTATCCTTTCCACGAGGATACTGGTCCCAGATCGGTTCAGGTGGAGACCGTCCCAATGGTACAGATCCTTCCAGTCCCAATACTGATGCCAGTGCCCCATGAAATTGAACCCCTCTTTCCCGCACCACTCCTTTAGCCACGTGTTTACTTACCTAATTTTCTCATCCTGGGCCAATTTGCAAGTGGTTCAGGGAATAATCCAGAGATTATAACCCTTGGGAACCTGTTCTTTAATTTTGTTCCTAGTTCGTGATATTCCCCAAACAGGTCCTCTTTCAGAGTCTTGCTGATGTTGTTTGTCCCAATGTGGACCCCAACAACTGGATCCTCCCTCTCCAATGTCCTTTCAAGCCGGTTAGAGATGCCCCTCACCCTGGCACCGGGCAGGCAACATACCATGTGGGACTCTCGGTCCTGCTTCCAAAGGATGTTATCAGTTCCCCTAATTATAGAATCCCCGACAACTACCACTTCCTCCCCCCAATTGAATGGCCTCCTGTACCAGGGTGCAGTGGTCAGCTAGCTCATCCTTCCTACAGTCACTGCTCCGATACCCTGCCCCTCCGAGTCCGCTCCCTGGAGACTAGGTATGGGCAATAGGTGTATCAGGCTCTGGTCAGACCCCATTTGGAGTATTGTGAGCAGTTTGGGGACCCGTATCTAAAGAAGGATGTGCTGACCTTGGAAAGGGTCCAGAGGAGGTTCACAAGAAGGATCCCTGGAATGAAGAGCTTGTCGTATGAGAAACGGTTGAGGACTCTGGATCTGTTTACATTGGAGTTTAGAAGGATGAGGGGGGATTTTATTGAAACTCACAGGATACTGCGAGGCCTGGATAGAGTGGACGTGGAGAGGATGTTTCCACTTGTAGGAAAAACTAGAACCAGAAGACACCATCTCAGACTAAAGGAACAATCCTTTAAAGCAGAGATGAGGAGGAATTTCTTCAGCCCGAGGGTGGTGAATCTGTGGAACTCTTTGCCGCAGAAGCCTGTGGAGGCCAAATCACTGAGTATCTTCAAGACAGAGATAGATAGGTTCTTGATTAATAAGGGAGTCAAGGGTTATGGGGAGAAGGCAGTAGAATGGGGATGAGAAAAATATCAGCCATGATTGAATGGCGGAGCAGACTCGATGGGCCGAGTGGCCTAATTCTGCTCCTATGTCTTATGGTCTTGTGGTAGTGGAGCTGAGGTATTGGGGAATGAGAGGAAAGAATGTTCCAGAGAAATTAGAATTATCTGTTCTGAATTTCTATCCTGGACTGAGTGTTGACTTTTGTAAACTCCTTTTACAGATATTACAAGAGGAGGAATTACAGACAAATCTCAATTGACACGTCTCAGTCTTACAGAGTCACTCGATACTTTGGAATCTGAGTATCATCAGCCTTTGAATCTCGGAGGAGAATTGTTTGCCCACTTTCAACATCAGTGTGACTGGAAAAGCACTGAGACAGACACACCCGAGTGAGAGTGTTCCAGGGCACTGACTGTGGAAAGAGCTTTAACCAGTTACACAGCCTGAAAACAAATCACACCATTCACAGCGGGTAGAGACCGTACATGTGTTCTGTGTGGATGAGGCTTCAACTGATTGTCCAACAGGGAGAGACATGAGGACACCCAAAACATGAGGAAACCGTGGAAATGTGGGAAGGCATACAGATTCCCATCTCTGCTGGAGATTCATCGACGCGTTCACACTGGGGAGAGGCCGTTCACCTGTCCGCAGTGTGAGAAGGGATTCACTCTGTTGTCCAGTCTGAAGAAACATCAGCGAGTTCACACTGGGGAGAGGCCGTTCACCTGCTCTCAGTGTGGGAAAGGATTCACTCAGGTATCTAGTCTGAAGTCACACCAGCGAGTTCACACTGGGGAGAGACCGTTCATCTGCTCTCAGTGTGGGAAGGAATTCCCTCGCTTATCCAGTCTGAAGTCACACCAGCAAGTTCACACAGGGGAGAAGCCGTTCACCTGCTCTCAGTGTGGGAAGGGATTCACTCAGTTATCAAACCTGCAGACACACCAGCGAGTTCACACAGGGGAGAAGCCATTCACCTGCCCTCAGTGTGGGAAGGGATTCAGACATTCATCCGCCCTGCGGACACATAAGCGAGTTCACACTGGGGAGAGGCCATACACCTGCCCTCAGTGTGGGAAGGGATTCCCTCGGTTACCGGACCTGAAGAAACACCAGCGAATTCACACTGGGGAGAAGCCATTCCCCTGCTCTCAGTGTGGGAAGAGATTCACTCAGTTATCCCACCTGCAGAGTCACCAGCGAATTCACACTGGGGAGGCCGTTCACCTGCTCCCAGTGTGGAAAGGAATTCAACCTGCAGACACATCAGCGAGTTCACACTAGGGAGAAGGCAATCACGTGTTCTGAGTAGGGGAAGGAAATTAGTGAACCATCCCACCTGCTGAGACACCGGCGAGTTCACACTGGGGAGAGACCGTTCACCTCTCAGTGTGGGAAGGGAATCCATGATTCATCCCACCTGCTGAGACACCAACAAGTTCACAATTGATTACAGGGGTTGGATTCTGCTGTTATTGTTTCTGCTCTCAGTTACATCAAGGACTGCATTTTGTTCATTCTGATAGTTGGTCAATGGGATGGGTTTCTTTCTGCTGGACTGCCGGTCTCATGGCTTTGCCTCCAGTGGGCTGACGCTCTTCGAGCCTTGTTGCGACTACCTGGTTTTGAATTTCACAAGGATCACAGAGTGAAGGGGTGTTTGGAAGTGAGAAGATATTCAGTTTGCATTTCTGTTTGGATGCCCCCCAAATCATGCCACATTGCCATGAAGATGGGCCCTAGGTGGTTACAAGTTTTTTTTTGTTTAATTTATCTAGGTGTTTCTCACAGAAGAAAACTATCAGGGTATATGGGGCAAGTTGTCTGGGGTGGACTGGGAAACCACATTAAATGGTATGATGGGAGACAGGCAATAGCTAATAGTGAAGGAATTATTATATATCTGCCAGAGGGGGGTGTCAGTTAGCTGGATGTCTGACCATGATGTGGAGTGACTCCAATAGCAGGGGTGCAACTGTTGTACTCCTAGATTATCATAGCATTTACAGTGCAGAAGGAGGCCATTTGGCCCATCGAGTCTGCACCGGCTCTTGGAAAGAGCATCCTACCCAAGGTCAACACCCTATCCCCATAACCCAGTAACCCCACCCAACACTAAGTACAATTTTGGACACTATGGGCAATTTAACATGGCCAATCCACCTAACCCGCACATCTTTGGACTGTGGGAGGAAACCGGAGCACCCGGAGGAAACCCACGCAAACACGGGGAGAATGTGCAGACTCCGCACAGACAGTGACCCAAGATGGGAATCGAACCTGGGACTCTGGAGCTGTGAAGCAATTGTGCTAACCACTATGCTACCGTTCTGAGACACTTCAGTTTGGATTTCTGGTGCAGAGTAAAGTATAACCGTGGAGTGGAATTTTAGATTGTGTAAAAGGACAAGTTCTATTTTATAAATAAAGGTGGAGGTTTCTGGCAAAAGTAGTGTTTAGTCAATGTTGCTACTAAGGCATCACGGTCACACAGTGGTTAGCACTGCTGCCTCACGGCGCCGAGGACCCGAGTTCAATCCCGGCCCAGGGTCACTGTCCATGTGGTGTTTGCACATTCTCCCTGTGTCTGCGTGGGTCACACCACCACAACCCAAAGATGTGCAGGATTGATGGATTGGCCGCACTCAATTGCCCCTTAATTGGAAAAATTAGAAACAAAATGTTGCTTCTAGTTTGTTTGCTGCAGTAAAACCCAGAAAACCGTAAGGCCTGTTGTGTGATCCTTTCAACTGTTGACTTGGAATTGATTTTTTTTAAAGTTACTGATCTGTACAGAGATCCTAATCCACAAGTTTTGACTTCCCATTTGAGCCTCAGGCAGCTTTCTGGCTCACTTCTCGTGTCAATGACAGCCAGGAGATGGAGCTGAGGGCTGGATTTAGCTGAGAATAACGGAGCCTGCACCCCAGTTGGGAAACTGCCATCGGCGTCGCACTAATAGAGAGACCGGAAGGTGCTGGAGGACTGACTGGGAAATGGACCTCCAACCAATTAGGACACAGGAGGGGGTGACTGGGGTAAGTGACGTGACCCCCGGTATTCAGTGCCCGTGTCCAAAGTGAGGAGTCATGGGAACAGAGAAACCAAAGAGAAACCATTTGGGTTCTGAACATTGTAAACATCCTTTTACTCTGCTTGCTATTTATCCTCAAGTAATTTTCTGTTAGTTTTTTTAACCATGTTGTTTCATTAATAAACAATTAACAGGAAAATATTTGATTTTGCTGGATTTTTCGTGATTAGATTGATGTAGTTCAGGGAAAGTGGGTGAGAGGTTGAGAGGCTCTTTAACAGAAAGTGAGTCAATCTAAGGTGATTGGCAAAGGAACCAGAGGGGGAGAGGAGATTTGATTTTTCTTTTTTTAAAAACAAATTTAGAGTACCCAATTATTTCTTTTGCCAATTAAGGGGCAATTTAACATGACCAATCCATCACATCTTTGGGTTGTGGGGGTGAAATCCACGCAGACATGTGCAAACTCCACACGGACAGTGACCCAGGGCCGGGATTTGAACCCGGGTCCTCAGCGCCGCAGTCCCAGTGCTAACCATTGCGCCACATGCTGCCCCTATGACTTTTCTTTTAACACACAAAATGGGGTTCAGGTTCTGATTTATTGAGGCTCCTTGAGGGAGTAACATGGGATGTCAATAAAGGGGAACCTGCAGATGTG
This sequence comes from Scyliorhinus torazame, assembly GCF_047496885.1. Lineage (NCBI taxonomy): Eukaryota > Metazoa > Chordata > Chondrichthyes > Carcharhiniformes > Scyliorhinidae > Scyliorhinus > Scyliorhinus torazame. The sequence continues at coordinate 170,477,719 of NC_092711.1, forward strand.
GTTTATTTAGATTTATAGAAAGTATTTCCCAAGGTGCCACATCAAAGGTCACTGCACAACATAAGAGGTCATGGTGTAGACTAGAGGGCAACATATCAGCAGGGATAGAGGATTGGTTAGCTCACAGGAAGCAGAGAGTGGATATAAATGGGTCATGTTTGGGTTGGTAGGATGTGACAAGTGGAGTATCACAAGGATCAGTGCTGGGCCCTCAACTATTTACAATCTATATTAATGAGTTGGATGGGGTTAAATTTGCTGATGACACAAAGAGGAATTGGAAATTAATTTGCCAAGTGGACTTCAGGAGAATGCAAAGGACAACAAATAGATGAACTGAGTGAGAACAAATTGACAGATGGAGCATAACCTGGGAAAATGTAAACGTGCCCACTTTGGCAGGAAGGATTAAATAAAACAACATTATTTAAATGGGAGAGAGATTACAGAACTCTGAGGCACAGAGGGATCTGGGTGTCCTGGTACAGGAATCACAAGTTAGTTTGCTGTGTTACGACACCCTGGGCTAGTGCGCGGTCAATTCCAGCCCCACGTGCCCCAGAGTCACAGCACAAGTGAATTAATCAATAATTCTTATGAAAATACCCTGGGCTGGATGCTCCGCCGCCGGGATGCTCCGTTTTGCCGGCAGCCCGGGGGTTTCCCGACAGCGTTGGACTGCTGGCCCACAATGGGAAACCCCATTGATCAGCTGGCGAAACCTGACAGCACACTGAACCAGAAATCTGGCACTGTGGGACGGAGAATCCAGCCCCCTATGTCTTTGGTCCTCGGCTGCCCAACAATCAGTCACCATAGTTGCAAATGTAAACACAATTACTGTTTATTTATTACAAGAACAACAATAAAATATGCAGCAAACACAACTGGTTAACTATAAGCCAATTCCTAATTCCCACTTTAACCTGCCCCCAGCCTCTACACACACACATAGACAGACAAACACAGAGGGGTGGAAAGGGATAAAATCAGAAGTTAAAGAAATTCTTTTTTTCAGATGATGGTTTTTGGCACTTTTCTTCACAGCAAGCTTGCAGATTAAAGTCTTTAGTTTACAGCCTGTAGTGATCTTCTCTGTAGATTAATTTGTTCAGGTTCTCTGGAGTTTAGAAATGCAGTACTCACACTTTTCTGGCGAGGCACCTCATCTCTGTTCAAACATTTCAGTTTGTGTTCAGGTCTCCATGGTTTCAGGACGACAGCACCCACAGGCTATCTGGGAAGAGAGATAGCACTCACAGCTGCCTTCTGGAGAGAGTTAGTCAGTTCTGCCTTTTGTGCTGCTAGAATCAAACTAAAAGCTTGGGATTCTGAAAAACATCCCAGCGGGATAGGATCCAATCACCGCCTGTTACCTTGGAGCACAGCCTTCTGGGCCAATTCATTGGCCACCAACCAATCAATCAAACCGAGTCCCAACCCCAATTCTCACACTGGTGCCTAAAGATCTTCAGCTCCAGTTTAAACCAGTACAGACGCCTGGATTCTTCTGCTTGAATTAAAGATACAGGCTGCTTGCCTTAAAGTGACATGTCCATTAAGCATCCATGGACAAAATGTAACGGCAACAATAAAAGAAAGGGGAAATAAGGTTATGAAAAGGAAGGGCCCTTACAGCCGGTACAGCAAGTGATTAGGAAGGTGAATGGAATATTGTTGTTTATTGCAAAGGGAGTGGAATATAAAAGTTGGGGTGTTTTGCTGCAGTTGTACAGGGCCTGGGTGAGACCATGGGCTGGATTCTCCACTGTATATTCTCCATTGCGCCGGCAGCGCACCCACGCCTGGGGACTTCCAGACGACGTGGAGCTGGCAACAATGGGAAACCCCATTGGCCATTCCAGGTGGGGGCGCTGCAGGATGGAGAATCCCGCTGCTGGCAGGGATGCGCCACAGGATGGAGAATCCCACCCCATATTTAGAGCACTGTGTACAGTTTGGGTCTCCTTATTTCAGAAATGAGATAATTGCATCAGAAGCAGTTCAGAGGAGGTTGACTCCCAGATTCTGGAACGAGGGGGTTATCCTCTGAGGAAAGGTTTGACAGGTTGGGACTGTATCCAGTGCAGTTGAGAAGAATGAGAGATGATCTTATTGAAACACATGAGATCCTGAGTGGAATTGACAGAGAGATTCATTGAATTTACAGCGCAGAAGGAGGCCATTTGGCCCAATCAGGTCTGCACCGGCCCTTGGAAAGAGCACCCTACTCAAGCCCATACCTCACCCTATCCCCGTAACCCCACCTAACCTTTTTTGGACACTAAGGGCAATTTAGCATGGCCCATCCACCTAGCCCGCACATCTTTGGACTTGTGGGAGGAAACCGGAGCACCCGGAGGAAACCTCATCGACACGGGGAGAACGTGCAGCCTCCGCATAGACAATGACCCAAGCCGGGAATCGAACCTGGGAGTCTGGAGCTGCGAAGCAACTGTGCTAACCACTGTGCTACCATGCAGCCCACGGTGCTGAGGATGTTTCCCCTTGTGGCAGAGACTAGAAATCGGGGAGACCCGGTTAAAATCTGACATGTCCGAGCAAGCTACTCAGTTCAAGGGCAATAAATTCTGGTCCAGCAACTCCTGCATTCCATTAAGAATTTACAAAACTCTCTCCACAAATCCTCACTCAATTTCACTCCTTTATTGTCCAGTTCTGGCCCCGCCTGGGGTAACATCTACTCCATATTTTCTTCTTGTGCGGCGAATTCTAGGTTACTGGTACATAAGGACAGATGCTTCAAGCAACAGATCAAGCATGGATGTATAAGATTCTTCAACTCCCCCTTTACCCCCATCCAACTTGTGGACAGTTCTTACTCAGTATTATTTCTCCCAAGCCCTTCATTGTCCCATTATCGCTTTAATTTCACTCCCACTTTGCCCATGTCCAGTGTGTTTAATTCTATTCTGATTGTTTTAAAGTCAGTTTCTCTCTGGAGTGTGTCAATATCTTGATGATGTCACAATGGTGTCTCAATCCCCTGGCCACATTAACCATTTCATCTCCTGCTGTGTCTCCAGTAGCTGTGTGTGTTTGGGACTCGGTCTTCAGTCCATTTCACCGTGAATTTAGGCTTGTTATTTTTCACATGTAACAAATCACATCTGCACACCCACACCGGTATCCCAAAATCATGTCACATTTTCTTAACTCTCAGATGCTCTGAAGATGAAAGTGAGTATCTGTCTTTCTTATCTGCCCTGTTATGGTGTTGATATTTCATGTCTTGGCCGGGCTTTCAAATGTGGATTTCTTTGAAACAAAATTCATGGGCCAGGATGTAAATATTTCCAGGAGAAAGTGATCAACTTATTCATCCCATATAAACATTCCAGACTTTCACTGGAACACAGGTGGATCCCAGATTGATATAGGTTTGCCTTTCAGTCGTCAAAGGTCAGGCACCCTGTACCATTTGCCAAACTGGACTATTTGACGAACTGCGTGTTTTAATTAACACTCCTCTTTCCTCCAGTTGCTCTACTGTGGGTAAAATCCCTTTGGTTGGGGACGGGTTGATGGGTATTGTTTGGTACACGGTGGAACATTACCAGTGAATGATGCTGGTTCCATCTGTAATTGGCGACAATCATTCTTATCTTTTGCCACATTGGATGGTCATAAAGCTGATCTTTCCTGATGGTTCTGATTGGCCATGTTACTGTCCCATTTTCAAAGCTTAAGGGAGAATTCAATTAGAATAAAATATCCAGACCCAGAATAGCCGGGTCCACTGGGCCTATCCAGACTGAAGATATCAGAGAGAGAGGGAGCGAGAGCGAGATGACTGGTGGTTTAATCTGAGGGTCACCACAACTCAGGCGAGGGGCAATGTTGAGAAGGTGGACCCTTCATGGATAACCTCAGCCAGTACGACAGTTGCACCCCAGCTAATGGAGTCACTCCGCATCATGAACCAGCCAACTGAGCTAACTGACCCCACCCCCCCCCCCACCCCCCGTAGATGAATAATAATGCCTTAAAATATTAGCTATTGCCTGTCTCCCACCATACCATTTAATGCAGTTTCCCAGTCTACCTCAGACAACTTGCCCCTCATACCCTGATTGGATGTTCACCCAGATAAATTAAACAAAAACATGGAACCACCAAGGCCCATCTTCATGGTAATGTGGCAGGATTTAGAGGGATCCAAACAGAAATGCAAACTGAATATCTTCTCACTTCCAAACACCCCTTCACTCTGTGATCCTTGTGAAATTTGAACCAAGGTAGTCGCAACAAGGCTCAAAGAGCGTCAGCCCTCTGGAGGCAAAGCCATGGGACTGCCAAGTCGAGCAGAACAAAACCCTCCGACCCTCCCCAGTGACCAACTGACAGAATGAACAAAATGCAGTCCCGGATGTAACCGAGAGCAGAAACAATAACAGCAATAGCCCCTGTAATCACTTTGAACTTGTTGGTGTCTCGGCAGGTACAAGGAAACACCACATTCCCTCCCACATTGAGTGCAGGTGAATGCTCACTCCCCGGGGTGAACTCACTGGTCTGTCTGCAGGCGGGATGGAACACTAATTGCCTTCCCTTACTCAGAGAACGTGATTGCCTTCTCTCCACTATGAACCCGCAGATGTGTCCGCAGGTTGGATGAATCACTGAATCCCTTCCCACACTGGGAGCAGGTGAATGGTCTTTCCCCAGTGTGAATTCGCTGGTGATTCTGTAGGCTGGATAACTGAGTGAATCGATTCCCACACTGAGAGCAGGTGAATGGCCTCTCCCCAGTATGAACTCGCTGGTGTGTCCGCAGGTTGGAGAACTGAGTGAATCCCTTCCCACACTGGGAGCAGATGAAAGGTCTCTCCCCAGAGTGAACTTGCTGGTGACTCTGCAGGTGGGATAACTGAGTGAAACCCTTCCCACACAGAGAGCAGGTGAACGGCCTCTCCCCAGCGTGAACTCGCTGATGTGTCCGCAAGTTGGATGATTTACTGAATCCCTTCCCACACTGGGAGCAGATGAACAGTCTCTCCCCAGAGTGAACTCGCTGGTGACTCTGCAGGTTGGATAACTGAGTGAATCCCTTCCTGCACAGAGAGCAGGTGAATGGCCTCTCCCCAGTGTGAACTCGCTGATGTGCCTGCAAATTGGGTAACTGAGTGAATCCTTTCCCACACTGAGAGCAGGTGAATGGCCACCCCCCAGTGTGAATTTGCTGGTGTGTCTTAAGGCTGGAGAACAGAGTGAATCCCTTCTCACACACAGGGCAGGTGAATGGCCTCTCCCCAGTATGAATTCGTCGATGAGTCTCCAGCTGAGATGGGAATCTGTATCCTTTCCCACAGTCCCCACATTTCCACGGTTTCTCCATGTTTTGGGTCTCCTCGTGTCTCTCCAGGTTGGACAATCAGTTGAAGCCTCGTCCACTCCACACAGAACACGTGTACGGTCTCTCCCCACTGTGAATGGTGTGATGTCTTTTTCAGGCTGTGTAACTGGTTAAAGCTCTTTCCACAGTCAGTGCTCTGGAACACTCTCACTCGGGTGTGTGTGTCTCGGTGCTTTTCCAGTCACACTGATGTTTAACATCTTTTCATGCCGACAGATTGGGCAAACATTTCTCCTTCTAGATTCAAGGGCCGATGATATTCAGGTCCCAAGGTGACTCTGTAAGACCAAGATGTGACAATTGAGATTTCTGTCTGTAATTCCTCCTCTTGCAATATCTGTAAAAGAAGTTTACATAAGTCAACACTCAGTACAGGATAGAAATTCAGAACAGAGAATTCTAGTTTCTATGGAACATTCCTACCTCTCATTCCCCAATACCTGTCTCCAATACCTATTCCCCAGACCTACTCTCCAGGGAGCGGACTCGGAGGGATGGAGTTTCGGAGCTGTGAGGACAAAAACCTTACCTCAGGGATTCACTGCCGAGTCTCCAGGGAGTGGACTCGGAGGGGCAGGGTATCGGAGCAGTGACTGTAGGAAGGATGAGCTGGCTAACCACTGCACCCTGGTACAGGAGGCCATCCAAGAGGGGGGAAGAAGTGGTAGTTGTCGGGGATTCTATAATTACGGGAACTGAGAACATCCTTTGGAAGCAGGACCGAGAGTCCCACATGGTATGTTGCCTGCCCGGTGCCAGGGTGAGGGGCATCTCTAACCGGCTTGAAAGGATATTGGAGAGGGAGGGGAGGATCCAGTTGTTGGGGTCCACGTTGGGACAAACAACATCAGCAAGACTCGGAAAGAGGACCTGTTTGGGGAATATCAGGAACTAGGAACAAAATTAAAGAACAGGTCCTCAAGGCTTATAATCTCTGGATTATTTGCCGAGCCACGTGTAATTTGGTGTAGGAATGAGGAAAATTAGGGAAGTAAAGACGTGGCTAAAGGAGTGGTGCGGGAACGAGGGGTTCCATTTCATGGAGCACTGGCATCAGTATTGGGACAGGAGGGATCTGTACCGTTGGGACGGTCTCCACCTGAACCGATCTGGAACCAGTGTCCACGTGGAAAGGATAAATAGGGAGGTCAGAACGACTTTAAACTAATAAATGGAGGGGGAGGGGAAGGCCTCAGGAGAACTCAATACAGTTCCAAAAACAAGTATCAGGACGGTCTGGACTGGGTACAAAATATACCGGTTATAAAGTTTACAGGAGGGACAGAGAATATGGCAGAGGGGGTGAAGTAGCCTTACTGATTAGAAATACTATCACCTTAATGGTGAAGGAGGATAATGAGGGGGAAGTATCCAGCGGAGACCATGGGCTGGATTCTCCGTCGTCGGGATCCTCTGCTTCACCAGCAGTGCACTCACGCCCGCGGACTTCCCGACGACATGGGGGTGCCCACAATGGGAAACCCCATTGGCCGACGGGATGGAGAATCCCGCCCCATATGGGTGGAACTGAGGAACAAAAAAATCTAAAACTGTAATGGGTGTTGTGTATCGACCCCCTGGTGGCAGTTCTGAGGCGCTAGATTGTATAAAGGCAGAAATTAGGCAAGTGTGTAGCAAAGGCAGAGTAGTATTAATGGGGGATTATAACTGACACAGATTGGGAGAGGCAGACAAGCAACTGTCAGAAAGGGAGTGAATTTCTGGAATGTGTCCGAGATAGTTTCCTGCTGCAATATGTTCCAGATGTAACAAGGCGACAGGCAATATTAGATTTAATTATGAGTAATGAGCCCAATTTAATGAGTAGCCTAACTGTGCATGAACATTTATCAAATAGTGATCACAACATGATTGAATTCAGTGTAGTGTTTTAAAGTGAAAAGCAAGTTACAGACAGTAGAGTTTTAGGCTTGGGTAAGGCTGACGTTAACGGGATGAGACAGAGACTGTCCTCGGTAAACTGGGGAGATCTGTTAATGGGTCAAACAACTGAAGATCAGTGGAGAATGTTTAAAGAAACATTTAACAATATACAGAGCAAGTATATACCCCTGAGAGGAAAAGTTTCCACTTCACAAAAAGAAAACAGCCACAGACAAATAAAGAGATTAGGGACAGCTTAAAACTAAAAGAAAGGGCGCACAAATGTACAAGACATAGTACAGATCCGGGTGAATGGGATAGGTACAAGGACCAGCAAAGGGTCATAAAGCAGCTTGTAAGCGCAACTAAAAGGGATTATGAAAGGAAACTTGCAAGCGACATCAATATCAATGAGAAGAAATGTTTAGTTATGTAACGGGAAAGCGGGTGGTGAAGAGCAATGTAGGCCCAGTAAAAGCTGGAAATGGAGATATTGTCAGTGATAATGGGGGAATGGCAGACACGTTGAACAATTACTTTGCCTCAGTATTTACAGTTGAAAAGGAGGATAACTTGCCAGAAGTCCCCAAAAAATTAATAGTCGATAGAGGACAGGTACTTAATACAATTAACATAACTATACCATCACTAACTAGGAAACTAATGGAACTAAAGAGTGACAAATCCCCAGGACCTGACGGTTTCCATCCGAGGGTGTTAAAGGAAGTCGGGGAGCACATTGTAGATGCCCCAACGATAATCGTCCAGAGTTCCCTAGATTCAGGAGTAGTCCCTCTGGATTGGAGAATTGCACTTTTTGAAGTGCGGATACACCAGCGAGTTCACACTGGGGAGAGGCCATTCACCTGCTCTTAGTGTGGGAAGGGATTCATTTTTTAAGATGGGTGAAAGGGGAAAAACAGGGAATTACAGACCACGAACCGAACACGGCATGGTAGCACAATGGTTAGCACTGTTGCTACACAGCACCAGGGACCCAGGTTCGATTCCCGGCTTAGGTCACTGTCTGTGTGGAGTCTGCACGTTCTCCCTGTGTCTGCGTAGGTTTTATCTTGGTCCTCCCACAAGTCCCAAAAGACGTCCTTATAGGTGAATCGGACAGTCTGTCTTCTCCCTCAGTGTTAATGTAAGCCTACTTGTGACACTAATAAAGATTATTATGAAAATCTATGATGGGGAAACTGCTGCAGTGTATAATTAGGGATGGGGTAACTGAACACTTTTAAAAACTTTGTTCGATCAGGGACAGCTTATTTTACTGAATTTTTTGAGGAGGTGACTAGGGTAGAGGACAGGGGAATGTTTATGGATGTCATTTATACGGACTCCCAGAAGGCATTTGATAAAGTCCCACACAAGAGACTGTTGGCTAAGGTGGAAGCCCTCGGAGTTGAGGGCAAATTATTGACACGGTTAGGAAATTGGTTGAGTGGCAGGAGAGTGCAGGGATATGGGTATTTAATACGGGACAATGAAGAGTATAACACCGAGTTGTAGAGAAAACAAAACTTATTTTATTTAACATTAACTATATACACAGCTCCAGTTGCTGAGTTAGGAGAGATTACTCAAATTTGACCTGTTGCACTTTTCAGGATTAAATTCAATTTGCCACTGTTCTGCCATCTAACCAGCCCGTCCATATTATCCTGTAATCTGAGGCGTTCCTCACCATTTCCCACACCCCCAATTTTTGTGTCATCTGCTAACTTATCAGATCTCCAACATTCACATCCAGATCTTGATGTACGCTCCGAACAACATGGAACCCAACACCGATCGCAGTGGAACACCACTGGACACAGGCTTCCAGTCACAAAGACAATCTTTGACCATCACCCTCTGCCTGCTGCCAGGAAGCCAATTTTGGTATCAATTTGCCCTGGATCCCATCTTGACCAGTCCCCCATGTCAGACCTGGTCACAAACCTTACTGAAGTCGATATGGGCTACATGTGGGCGGCACAGTGGGTAGCACTGTTGCTCCATAGTTCCATGATTCCAGGTTCGATTCCCGACTTGGGTCACTGTCTGTGTGGAGTCTGCACGTTCTCTCCGTGTCTGTGTGGGTTTCTTCCGGGTGCTCTGGGTTCCTCCCACAAGTCCCGAAAGACGTGCTTCTTAGGTGAATTGGACATTCTGAATTCTCCCTCCATGTACATACAGGGGCTGGCTGATCACAGGGCTAAAGAGCTGACTTTTAAAGCAGACCAAGGAAGGCCAGCAGCACGGTTCAATTCCCGTACCAGCCTCCCCGAACAGGCGCCGGATTGTGGCGACCAGGGGCTTTTCACAGTAACTTCATTTGAAGCCTACTTGTGACAATAAGCGATTTTCATTTTCATGTACCCAAACAGGCACCGGAATGCGGCGACTGGGGGATTTTCACAGTAACTTCATTGCAGTGTTAATGTAAGCCTACTTGTGACAAAAGATATTATTATCAACTGCACTCCCCTCAACTACACACCTAGTCACCTCCTCGGAAAATGCAAATGAAATCGAATCCAGAGAATCCTTCTGCACCGACCCTCCGATAGAGCATGCTACCCAGGTCCACTCCCCCTCTCTATCCCCTTTAACCCACCTACCTTTTGGACACTAAGGGGCAATTGTTCATGGCCAATCCACCTATCCTGCACATCGTTGGACTGTGGGAGGAAACTGGAGCACCCGGAGGAAACCCACGCAGACACGGGAAGAACGAGCAAACACCACACAATGTAGACCATAGATCTCTTCCTTTCCAACCCTCCACCGTCTTCCTTCAAACCAACTTTCTCCTTCTCATTTCCTGCTTTCAGAGACTCAAAACTTAAGAATCAGAGAGTTTTACAGCACAGAAAGATGCCCTTCGGCCCATCGTGAAAATGCTGCCTGTTCAGCCACAGCAGGTCAAAGATGAAAAGAGAGTGCAACAGCTTAGCACTTCATGAAGACACATAGCCATTTGATCTGTCCCTCTCTGCCACCAGCTCAGATATGACACTGCACAAACTTAGCAGCCACGATAGAGTTGGGATCAGCTGTGGTGAAACACTGGAACTGGATCCAGGTCAGGGTGAAATATAGTTTGCTTGCCAGTTCATTGGATGGTGAGGTCAGAGATGGGTTCTGCTATGGGTGGACTCAGATGAGGATTTTAAAGGCACGGATGAGGGTGAACATTGAGATGCTGAGTGGATTGGCTGGCTTGACAGACAGTCAGTCCCCTTCACTGTCAAGCAGCATGTAGAGGTCTGACTCCAAGTCTCCAAATTGGCAGAGGACATTGTGCAGAACGTGCCCTGTCCACAGCCTCTGCTCCATCTCCTTGTTCTGGTGCAGAACCAGAGGCACTGCTATTGCTGCTCAGAAACCTGTTACAGCCTTTGTTTGGGTCGGTCTTTATAAGACATAATCTCCCTTTGACAAAGCCATGCTGACTATCCTTGATTGATTCTTGCCTCAGCAACAGAGATTAATTCTGTCCCTCAGAATATTTATTTCCTGACCACTCATAAGAACATAAGAATTAGGAACAGGAGAAGGCCATCTGGCCCCTCGAGCCTGCTCCGCCATTTAATGAGATCACGGCTGATCTTTGTGGACTCAGCTCCACTCTCTGGCCCGTACACCATATCCCCGAATCCCTTTATTCTTTAGAAAGGCACCTATCTTTTTCTTAAAAACGTTTAAAGAAGGAGCTCAACTGCTTCACTGGGCAAGGAATTCCAGAGATTCACAACCCTTTGGGTGAAGAAGTTCCTCCTACACTCCGTCCTAAATCTACCTCCCCTTATTTTGAGGCTATGCCCCCTAGTTCTGCTTTCCCCGACCAGTGGAAACAACCTGCCCGCATCTATCCTATCTATTCCCTTCATAATTTTATATGTCTCAATAAGATCCCCCCGCATCCTTCTAAATTCCAATGAGTACAGTCCCAGTCTACTCAACCTCTCGTCATAATCTTATCCCCTCAACTCTGGGATCAACCTAGTGAATCTCCTCTGCACTCCCTCCAGTGCCAATATGTCCTTTCTCAGGTAAGGAGACCAAAACTAACACAATACTCCAGATGTGGCCTCACCAACACCCTATACAATTGCAGCATAACCTCACTAGTCTTGAACTCCATCCCTCTAGCAATGAAAGACAAAACTCGATTAGCCTTCTTAATCACCTGTTGCACCTGCACACCAACTTTTTGTGACTCGTGCACCAGCACACCCAGGTCCCTCTGCACAGCAGCATGTTTTAACATCTTACCATTTAAATAATAATCCATTCTGCTGTTATCCCTCCCAAAATGGATAGCCTCACACTTGGCAACATTGAATTCGATCTGCCAGACCCTAGCCCATTCACCTAACCTATCCAAATCCTTCTGCAGACTTCAGGTATCCTCTGCACTTTTTGCTTTACCACTCATCTTAGTGTCGTCTGCAAACTTTGACACATTGCACTTGGTCCCCAACTCCAAATCGTCTATGTAAATTGTGAACAACTGCAGGCCCAACACTGATCCTTGAGGGACCCCACTAGTTACAGGTTGCCAACCAGAGAAACACCCATATCCCCACTCTCTGCTTTCTGTTAGTTAACCAATCCTCTACCCATGCTACCACTTTACCCTCAATGCCATGCATCTTTAGTTTATGCAGCAACCTTTTGTGTGGCACCTTGTCAAAAGCTTTCTGGAAATCCAGATATACCACATCTATTGGCTCCCCGTTACCTACTGCACTGGTAACGGCCTCAAAAAATTCTACCAAATTAGTCAGACACGACCTACCCTTTGTGAACCCATGCTGCGTCTGCCCAATGGGACAATTTCCCTCCAGGTGCCCCGCTATTTCCTCCTTAATAATAGATTCTAGCATTTTCCCTCCAACCGAAGTTAGGCTTACCGGCCTATAATTACCCGCTTTCTGCCGACCTCCTTTTTTAAACAGTGGTGTCACGTTTGCTACTTTCCAATCCTCTGGGACCACCCCAGAGTCTAGTGAATTTTGATAAATTATCACTAGTGCGTTTACAATTTCCCTAGCCATCTCTTTTAACACTCTGGGATGCATCCCATCAGGGCCAGGAGACTGGTCTACCTTTAGCCCCATTAGCTTGCCCAATACTGCCTCCTTAGTGATTACAATCATTTCAAGGTCCTCACCTATCATATGCTTATTTCCATCAGTCACTGGCATGTTATTTGTGTCCTCCACTGTGAAGACTGACCCAAAAAACCTGTTCAGCTCCTCAGCCATTTCCCCGTCTCCTATTATTAAATCTCCCTTCTCATCTTCCAAAGGACCAATATTTACCTTAGCCACTCTTTTTTGTCTTATACATTTGTAGAAGCTTTTACTATCTGCTTTTATGTTCTGAGCCAGTTTACTTTCATAGTCTACCTTACTCTTCTTTATGGCTTTTTTAGTAGCTTTCTGTTGTCCCCTAAAAACTTCCCAGTCCACTAGTCTCCCACTAATTTTTGCCACTTTGTATGTTTTTTCCTTCAATTTGATACTCTCCCTCACCTCCTTCGATATCCAAGGTCGATTTTTCCCCTTTCTACCGTCTTTCTTTTTTGTCGGTATGAACCTTTTCTGAACACTGTGAAAGATCGCTCGGAAGGTTCTCCACTGTTCCTCAACTGCTTCACCATGAACTCTTTGCTCCTAGTCTACCTTAGCTAGTTCTTCTCTCATCCCATTGTAATCGCCTTTGTTTAAGCACAAAACACTAGTGTTTGATTTTACCTTGTCATCCTCCAGCTGTATTTCAAATTCCACCATATTGTGGTCGCTCCTTCCAAGAGGATCCTGAACTATGAGATCATTAATCAATCCTGCCTCATTACACAGGACCAGATCTAGGACCGCTTGTTCCCTTGTAGGTTCCATTACATACTGTTCCAGGAAATTATCCCGGGCACATTCTATAAACTCCTCCTCAAGGCTGCCTTTACCAACCTGGTTAAACCAATCGATATGCAGATTAAAATCTCCCAAGATAACCGCTGTACCATTTCTACATGCATCCGTTATTTATTTGCTTATTGCCTGCCCTACCATCCTGTTACTATTTGGTGGCCTATAGACTTCTCCTTTCAGTGACCTTTTCGCCTTACTATTCCTGATTTCCACCAAAATTGATTCAACCTTGCCCTCCATGGCACCAATATCATCCCTTACTATTGCCCGGATGCCATCCTTAAACAACAAAGCTACACCACCGCCCTTACCGTCCATTCTATCCTTTCGTATAGTCTGATACCCTTGGATATTTAACTCCCAGTCGTGACCATCTTTTAACCATGTTTCAGTAATGGCCACTAAATCATAGTCATTCACGATGATTTGCGCCATCAACTCATTTACCTTATTTCGTATACTACGAGCATTCAGGTAAAGTACACTTATGCTGTTTTTTATGTCTTTGTTATGAATCCTAACACCTTGATCAGTAACTTTTCGCAATTTATTTTTCCTCTTACCCTTTCTCCTAATTTTCCTCGTCTTTGAACCCATATCTCTACATAATAACCTGTCACGTAACCTGCTGCCTTGATCTCCATTAACCATTATACTGTCATGATGTGGAGATGCCGGCGTTGGACTGGGGTGAGCACAGTACGAAGTCTTACAACACCAGGTTAAAGTCCAACAGGTTTGTTTCGATGTCACTAGCTTTCGGAGCGCTGCTCCTTCCTCAGGTGAATGAAGACCTCTTCATTCACCTGAGGAAGGAGCAGCACTCCGAAAGCTAGTGATATCGAAACAAACCTGTTGGACTTTAACCTGGTGTTGTAAGACTCCATTATACTGTCCATAGCTTTACCCTTCCCTTCCCCCCAACTTGCTAGTTTAAAGTCCTTGTGACCAACCTATTTATCCTATTCGCTAGAACACTGGTCCCAGAATGGTTCAGGTGAAGACCGTCCCAACGGTACAGGTCCCTCCTGCCCCAGTACTGATGCCAATGCCCCATGAAATGGAATCCCTCTTTCCCGCACCACTCCTTTAGCCACGTGTTAACACTCACGTTAAACTCACTGGTCTGTAATCTCCTGGATTTTCCCTACTCTTCTTGAATAATGGAACCACATTATCTGTCCTCCAGTCCTCTGGCACCGCTCCTGTGACCAGAGATTTGAAAATTATTCTCAGAGCCTCTGCAATCTCCTCTCTTGCGGCCCACAGCAGCCTGGGAAACATCTCATCTGGGCCTGAGGATTTAAACAAGTCACCATGTGAAGGTGAGAATGAGAACATAAATGTAATGGGGAGAAAAGAAAGTGTTTTACTTACAGGGTTTAGAGGAGGTTTCAGTCTGTGTGAAGCGAGAGGAGCAGCAGGTTTGCTGGGCAGACAGTGAAGGAAACTCCGTGCAGCCAGTGACACAGGCCCCAAATTCTGATTGGATGGAGGATCAGCGCCAATCCAATCCTCCACAAGTTCCTATTGGCCAATGTCACTCATGGAGACAATGAGGGGGCGGACAGGGATTTGACCTCCTTACGCTGAGCTGTTGTCCAATCCGCAATATTTTGTTTCTGTGACCAGGGATGTTGCTCCCAATGGGAGACTGTGTGCTGGGAACGCCCATCTGAGTCATTGTGACGTCCCACGGAGCCCTGCCTGAATCACTGCTCCGCGGAGACGTTTCCGGGTTCCAGTGCGCAGGCCCGGCGGGCGCAGACGAGCCCCGCCCCCAGTCGTTGTTTCCCCACCCCCTGCACATCAGCAGACAAGGTTTCCAGGCAACCGGCTGACGCTTCCGGCCAGAGCGAGAAGCCGCTCGGTGTTCTCCATCTCCACCTGCGCATGTCCAAGGGAGACAGGGAACTGCGCAGCGCAGAGGAGAGCCCACCCTCTGACCTTCCTGCTCAGGTGTTCGCCAATGAGAAACTGGGAGGACCGGAAAGACTCTGGTCCTTAAGCCAATCAGAGCGCGGGTTTTGTGTGAATGACAATTGAGCTTCACACGGACTGAAACTGCCTGCTGTCTCCAACATCTGTGAGTAAAACACTTTCTTTTCTCCCCCTTTCCATTTCTTTTCTCCCCCTTTCCATTTCTTTTCTCATTCTCACCTTCAATTGGTCACTTGCAACAACTGAAGGGAAAGGAAGTGAATCCAGGGAGGGTGCAGACTCTGCAAAGCTTGGCCCAGGTCTCTCTCTCTCTCTCTTAAAGACATTGACATCCTTTGCTCCCTCAGCTTCACACATTTATTTGTCTGGCTAAAAGGATGGTCTCTTTCCTCACGTTCACAATTAAAGGGCTGGTTTCCCAGAGATGGCTGACCATTAAGGGAACAGCAAATTAATATCAGATCAAGAAATGTCCAGTGTTATATGGTACAGATTAGATACATTATTTATGTTTGTGTAAAGTACATTGATTATTATTTCTAGTTTTGTAATCTGTAGCTACGTTATATAATTCCAGTCATCTCTTCCCTCAGAGTGTTGTTAATCTCTGGAATTATTTTCCCACAGGAACCAGTGGAGTCTGGGTTCATTGAATATATTCAAGGAAATTGGACAGAAATATTTTTTGGAATTTAAAGTGCCCAGTCTTTTTTTTTTTCAATTGAGGGCCTCTCTCTCTTGGACATGTGCAGTTCCGGTCATCCGCTCGCCCGTGCGGTGGATAGAGCAGTTTCTTCAGCACGGGGGAATTGTGGGAGCTGCGGCCACCATTACTTCTCCAGAGCCCAGTCTCCAACCTCCTGGGACTGGGATGAAAAGTGAAGGGGTGGACATTGACCCCAACATGACAAGGTACATGTGGCTAGTAATTGGTTTTGATTGTGACACCTCCCCCCCACCCCCCTCACCAAAACATCTTTTTTTAAATTTAAAGTACCCAAATAATGTTTTTTCCAATTAAGGGCCAATTTAGTATGGCCAATCCACTTACCCTGCACATCTTTGGGTTGTGGAAATAAGACCCACGCAGACACGGGGATTTTGTGTAAACTCCACACAGATCGAACCTGGGTCCTCGGCGCTGTGAAACTAGATAGATTTCTGATTGATGAGAGAGTTGAGGGTCACGGGGAACAGGTAGGAAAATGGACTGAAAAGTTAAGATGAGGAGTGAATTCTTCACTTGAGGATGTGGTGAAGCTTTGGAATTCTCTACTCCAGAGGACTGTGGAGCCTCAGTCATCAAATATTTTCCAGATTGAGATTGATAGGTTGAGAGATGTTGAAGTCACCAAGGGATATGGGGGATAATGTGGGGAAATGGTGCTGAGCTAAATCGGCGATTGGGCTCAATACAGGGTTGAGCCAAAGTTCAGTGGGTCAAATGGCCGACTGCAGCTCATATTTGTTATGGTCGCTGTGTCCAGGACAGGAAACCGTGAACATGAATCTGTCAATCAGCCTGAATCAGTACCTTCAGGAGAATTGGGTGAATATTAGATACAGCCGAGTGAGAATGGAGGGAGAGTGTGTGGGATGCAGATTTACGGCATGTGGGGAATGAGTGGAAAGAATGTTCCATAGGAACCAGAATTGTCTGTTCTGAGTTTCTATCCTGTACAGACAGTGATAACTTTTGTAAATTGTTTTTACAGGATATTAGGAGAGGAGTAATTACAGACAGAAATCTCAAACATCACCTCTTGATCTGACAGTCACTTGATCCCTTGGAGAACACCCACCCGAGTGAGAATGTTCCAGTGCACTGACTATGGAAAGAGCTTTAATCAGTTACACAGCCTGAAAAAACACCGCACTATTCACAGCGGCGGGGGAAGACTGTACAAATGTTCTCTGTGTGGGTAAGGCTTCAATTGTCTGACCTAGGGAGACACAAGGAGACCCAAAACATGGAGAAACAGTGGAAATGCTGGGACTGTGGGAATGGATTCAAAGCACCATCTGCACTGGAAGCTCATTGGCGCATTCACACTGGGAGGCACCATTCAGCTGCTCTGTGTGGGAAAGGATTCAGTCAGTCATTTACCCTGCAAACACACCAGAGGGTTCACACTGGGGAGAGGCCATTGAACTTTTCACAGTGTGCGAAGGGATTCACTCAATTATCCAGCCTGCAGAGGCACAAGTGGGTTCACACTGGGGAGAGGCCGTTCATCTGCTCTCAGTGTGGGAAGGGATTCTGTGAATCATCCACACTGCGGTGACACCAGGGAGTTCACACTGGGGAGAAGACATTCAGCTGCTCTGAGTGTGGGAAGGGATTCAATCAATTATCTACCTTGACGTCCCACCGGCGAGTTCTCACTGGGGAGAGACCGTTCACCTGCTCTCAGTGTGGGAAGGGATTCACTCAATCATCCAGCCTGAAGTCACACCAATGAGTTCACACTGAGGAGAAGTCATTCACCTGCTCTCAGTGTGGGAACGGATTCAGTGTTTCCTCATACCTGCTGAGACACCAACAAGTTCACAATTGATTCCAGGGGTTGGATTCTGCTGTTATTGTTTCTGCTTCAATTACATCCAGGACTGCATTTTGTTCATTCTGACACTTGGTGAAGAGGGAGGGTTGGAGGGTTTCTTTCTGCTGGACTTGGCAGTCTCATGACTTTGCCTCCAGTGGGCTTCAGTAACAAGAAAAATTAAAGATTCCATTAGGTCAAAGGAAGAGGCTCATTGATAGATTACAGATTTATTGCTTTATTGGTACCTTTAAGAATTGGTGCAGTAAAATTCTTAAATTCAGTTTCTAGAATTGAATAAATTAGGAAGCCTCAGCTGAGAATTTGAAACCAATAAGGGGTTAGACCATTGATAAGAATTTCTTTAAGAATAAAGTTTCATGACTAAAGTTTGTTCTGTTTTCATGCTTTAAGAAATTCTGAACCATCTATTCATTTCCTAATATTTTTTAATGTTTTTGTTTAACTCTCTTTATTATGTTTTGATGTTTTATTTGATGTGCCTTCTTCACTTCCGCCTGGGGTGGGATGTAAACCGCCGTGATGATGGTAGAAGTGAACTCCATGGAAGGTAGTTTGGATGGCACTTCACAGTCGGGTATTCCAGGTCCGGGGAGCAGTAGTTCGCCAGGATCGCCACATCCTAGCAGCAGGAGGAGTTGATGAGAAGACAAATCTCTCCACCCATTCCAGGTTCAGTCCTGGATGTGATTAACAGCAGGAATAACAGCAGAATCTAACCATCATCACTTGTGAACCCTTTGGTGTCTCAGCATGTTGGACGACTGAGTGAATCCCTCCCCACAGTGAGAGGTGAATGGCTTCTTTCCAGTGTGAACGCACTGGTGTCTCCGCAATGTGGATGATGTTTGAAACCTCTTTGTGCAGGGAGAGCAGCTGAACGGTCTCTCCTCAGTGTGAATGCGCTGGTCTGACATCAGTACCCGAGAGCTTTTAAACCCACTCCCATAGTCAGAGCATTTAAAGGGTCTCTCATTGGTGTGAGTGACATTGTGGTTCAGCAAGTGATGACCGAGTGAATCTTTTCCCAGTCGGAGAGGTGAACTATCTCTCCCCGGTGTGGCCTCGCTCGTGTTTCATCAGGTTGGATGAGGTTCTAAAGCTCTTTGTGCAGTGAGAGCAGCTGAACGGTCTCTCCTCAGAGTGAACGCGCTGGTGGGACATCAGTCGCTGTGAGCTTTTGAAACCCCTCCAGCAGTCAGAGCATTTAAAGGGCCTGCTCTTGGTGTGAGTGACATGGTGTTTCAGCAGGCTGGATAATTGAGTGAAACCCATATCACACACAGTGCAGATGAATGGCCTCTCCCCGGTGTGAACTCGTTCGTGTCTCCGCAGGTTGCCAATGTCAGTGAATCCCTTTTCACACTGAGAGCAGGTGAAAGGCCTCTCGCCAGTGTGAACTCGTTCGTGTCTCCGAAGGATGCCAATGTCAATGAATCCCTTTTCACACTGAGAGCAGGTGAACGGTCTCTCTCCAGTGTGAACTCGTTCGTGTCTCCGAAGGATGCCAATGTCAGTGAATCCCTTTTCACACTGAGAGCAGGTGAAAGGCCTCTCTCCAGTGTGAACCCGTTCGTGTCTCCGCAGGCTGCCAATGTCAGTGAATCCCTTTTCACACTGAGAGCAGGTGAAAGGTCTCTCTCCAGTGTGAATGCGTTCGTGTCTCCGCAGGCTGCCACTATCAGTGAATCCCTTTTCACACTGAGAGCAGGTGAAAGGCCTCTCTCCAGTGTGAACTCGTTCATGTCTCCGCAGGTTGCTAATGTCAGTGAATCCCTTTTCACACTGAGAGCAGGTGAAAGGCCTCTCTCCAGTGTGAACACTCTGGTGGCTCTGCAGTCTGGATAACCGAGTGAATCCCTTCCCACAGTCAGAGCAGGTGAACGGCCTCTCCCCAGTGTGAACTCGTTCGTGTCTCCGCAGGCTGCCAATGTCAGTGAATCCCTTTTCACACTGAGAGCAGGTGAAAGGTCTCTCTCCAGTGTGAATGCGTTCGTGTCTCCACAGGCTGCCACTATCAGTGAATCCCTTTTCACACTGAGAGCAGGTGAAAGGCCTCTCTCCAGTGTGAACTCGTTCATGTCTCCGCAGGTTGCTAATGTCAGTGAATCCCTTTTCACACTGAGAGCAGGTGAAAGGCCTCTCTCCAGTGTGAACACTCTGGTGGCTCTGCAGTCTGGATAACTGAGTGAATCCCTTCCCACAGTCAGAGCAGGTGAACGGCCTCTCCCCAGTGTGAACTCGTTCGTGTCTCCGCAGGTTGCCAATCTGAGTGAATCTCTTTTCACACTGAGAGCAGGTGAAAGACCTTTCTCCAGTGTGAACTCTCTGGTGGCTCTGCAGTCTGGATAACTGAGTGAATCCCTTCCCACAGTCAGAGCAGGTGAACGGCTTCTCTCCAGTGTGACTGCATTGATGCCTTTCCAGCCCATACGGGCCTTTGAATCCCTTCCCACAATCCTCACATTTCCATGGTCTCTCCATGGTCCGGGTGATCTCACCGCGTTGGACGATCAGTTGAAGCCTCATCCACACACAGAACACCTATACAGTCTCTCCCTGATGTGAACGGTGTAGTATTTTTTCAGGCTGTGTCATTGGTTAAAGCTCTTTCCACAGTCAGTGCTCTGTAATAGTCTCACACGGGTGTGTGTGTGTGTCTCAGTGCTTTTCCAGACACACTGATGTTTAAAATATCTTGAAGCAGACAGAATAGACAAACATTTCTCCTTCTAGATTCAAAGGCCGATGATCTTCAGTTCCCAAGAATTGAGTGACTCAGTCAGTTCTTGACATGATATTTAGTTTGAGATATCGGCCTGAAACTCCTCTCGTTCTAACTTCCTGCAAACAGAAATAGTAATCGTTGTCAGTGCAGGATAGAAATTCAGAACAGACAATTCTAGATAATATCGAACATTCTTTCCTCTCTCTTTCCCTGAAATGCTCTAAATTTCAATCCCACACACTCTCCCTCCATTCTCACTCTGCTGTATCTAATATTCACCCTCCCAATTCTCCTGAAGGCGCTGATTCAGGCTGATTCACAGATCCGAGCTTCCTGTCCTGGACACAGAGACCTGAAAATCTTCATGCAGGCTGTCAGACAGATATATGTCTATATTACTGGATGAAAAATGTGTGTAATAAACAGACTGTATTCACTTACTTTCCCTCCCAATTTTCCTGAAGGTGCTGATCAACAAATCTAAACTCACTAAAACCTGCACAAGAGTAGAGAATCTCCATACAATTACATTTACTGATTAGAGATAGGGAAATTCTGAGGAAGAATTTTATTTAGTCATGGAGTGGTCATGACAGGGAACTCACTGCCCACAAGGGTTGTGGAAGTCCAGTTGATCAATAATTTAAAATAAAATAGGATGGTCACTTGAAGAAAATAAACTTGCAGGGGAACAGGGATATCGAGGGGGAATGGGACTGACTGGATTGCTGTACAGAGAGTCAGCATTGACTTGAGTTCCCAAATGGATTCTGTCAGTGCTGCAATGACTGTATGACTGGAAATATATAATGTAGGTACAGTACTATATTACAAAAATAGAAATAATAATACATGTATTTTATTACAGAACCAATAATATATATAATACATACCACATAACAACACTAGACATATCTCTGTCTGATAGTAAATTTTTAAAAATTAATTTACAGGATGTGGACAATGCTGGTCAGGCCAGCATTTATTGCCCATCCCCAGTTGCCCTTCCGAAGTAGTGGTGAGCTGCCTTCTTGAACTGCTGCAGTCCTTGAGGTGTTGATACATCCCGTGCTGTTTTTTTTAAATTTGTTTTTTATAAATTTAAAGTACCCAATTCATTTTTTCCAATTGAGGGGCAATTTAGTGAGGCCAATCCACCTACCCTGCACATCTTTGGGTTGTGGGGGTGAAACCCATGCAAACACGGGGAGAGTGTGCAAACTACAGACGGACAGTGACCCAGAGCCTGGATCGAACCTGGGACCTCGGCGCCGTGAGGCAGCAGCGCTAACCACTGCTCCACCATGCTGCCCTACATCCCCTGTGTTGTTAAGGAGGGAGTTCCAAGATGTTGCCCCAGGGACAGTGAAGGAATGGCAATATATTTCCAAGTAAGGGTGGTGTGTTCCTTGGAAGTGAACCTCCAGGTGGTGAGGTTCCCAGGTATCTGCTGCTCTTGTCCTTCTAGATGGTAGTGGTTGTGGATTTGGAAGGTGCTGTCTGAGGAACCTTTAGGAGTTACCGCAGTGTATCTTGGAAATGGTATACACGGCTGCTAATATTTGTCGGTGGTGGAAGGTTTGAATGTGGAAGGTTTGATGTTGGTTGTGGCGGGTTTCAGCGATGGGAATGCCACTGAATGTCAAGGGGTGGTGGTTAGATCCTCTCTTGTCGGAAATGGTCATTGCCTTGCACTTGTGTAGCACGAATGTAACTTGCCACTTATCTGCCCAAGTCTGGATATTGTCCAGGTCTTACTAAATTTGGACATGGACTGCTTCATTATCTGAGGAGTTGAGAATGGTGCTAAACATTGTGCAGTCATCCGCAAACATCACCACTTCTCATCTTATGATGGGAGATAATTAATGAAGCAGCTGAAGATGGTTGGGCCTAGGATACTGCCCTGAGGAACTCCTGCAGTGATGTCCTGGAGCTGAGATGATTGACCTCCAATCACCGCAACCATCTTCCTTTGTGCCAGGTATGACTCCAACCAGTGGAGAGTTATCCCCTGAATCCCATTGACTCCAGTTTAGCTGGGGCTCCTTGATGCTATACTCAGTCAAATGCTGCCTTCATGACAAGGGTAGTCACTCTCACCTCACTTCTGGCATTCAGCTCTTACGTCCAAGTTTGAACCAAGGCTGTAATGAGGTCAGGAGCTGAGTGACCCTGGCAGAACCCAAACTGAGCGTCCAGGAGCAGGTTATTGTAGAATAAGTGCCACTTAATAGGACATTTGATGACTCCTTCCATCACTATGCTGATGATGGAGAGTATTCCGACAGGGAAGTAATTGGCTGGGTTGGATTTGGCCTGTTTACTGGCCCCTTTAATGTCAGCCATCTCCTGGAGAAACCAGCCCTTTAATTGTGAACATTGGGAAAGAGACCATCCTTTTAGCCAGACAAATAAATGTGTCAAGCTGAGGGAGGAAAGGATGTCAATGTCTTTAAGAGTGAGAGAGAGAGACCTGGGCCAACCTTTCCAGAGTCTGTACCCTCCCTGGATTCACTTCCTTTCCATTCAGTTGCTGCAAGTTACCAATTGACGGTCAGAATGAGAAAAGAAAGTGTTTTACTCACAGATGTTGGTGACAGGAGTCTGTGTGAAGCTCCAGCTCATTCAGGGTTGGAGGAGCAACAGCTTTGTTCGGCAAAAACCTCCATGTCCGGCTTCCGCATTGAGACAATGGGAGAGCTCTGATTGGTGGAGAGGCAGAATCTTTCCGGTCCTCCAGGTCTTCCCATTGGTCAACACCTGAGCGGGCAGGTCAGCGGAAGTAAGCATCCCTGCGCATGCGCCGCGTCCCCTCTCCCTGAGACATGCGCAGTACCGGGTCAGGGGAGGGGAAATCACCGACGGCCGGAACTGTCAGCCGGTTCCCTGGAAACCGTCTCGAGAATGTGTTGGGGGAAGAGGGAACAGAGGATGGGGGCGGGGGATCGCGTGTGCGCGCGCTGGCGTGTGCGCGCTCATGCAATGACGTCACCGCGGAGTGGATTGATTCCTATTGGCTGATTTAGAGGATGAGCCCCTTTGTGATGTCACACTGTTGAGGTTGATCAATGGTTTTCAGACTAAAAGTTCCTCCTCTGGGCAACATCACCCCCACAACCCAAAGATGTGCGGAGTAGGTGGATTGGTCACACTAAATTACCCCTTAATTGAAAAAAAAATAATTGGGTACTCTAAATGTATTTATTTTTTTTAAATTAAAACTTTTGAATTTGCTACCGCTTACCGTAAGACTATGTATGACCTCTCGTTCTGGAATGCCCCACAAGAGGCAGCAGCCGCTCCAAGTCTACTTTATCTTTCCATTTCTTTCCTCATTCTGAGGGGACAGTGGTGACTTGCAGCAGCTGAAGAGAAAGGAAGTGAATCCAGTCTGTATGTTGCACACATTTTGAGTTCAGTAACATAGACATATTTCTGTCTGGCAGCCTGCATGGAGATTTTCAGGCCTCTCCAAAACGGGAAGCAGGGATCTGTCAGTCAGCCTGAATCAGCACCTTTAGAGAATTAGGAGGATGAATATTACATACAGCAGACTGAGAATGGAGGGAGAGTGTGTTGGATGGAAACTAGAATTGCCTGATCTCAATTTCCATTTGTAAATTCCTTTTACAGGATATTAGATGAAGATTTGCAGAAAAAAACCTAACGCCACTTCAGGATTTGGAAGAGTCACTTGGTTTATCAGGACCTGAATATCATCAGGAGAACCATCACTGCAAAATACACTTCTGGGGTTAAGGATTGCCAATCAGGCAAAGGAACAGAATGGAAGTAAACACAGGAACGAAGAATCACATTGGGCTGGTTCCAGGAGAATTGAGTGACAACTTCAGCGACAAAACCATGGAGTGTGATTTTTGATTGTCTTAAAAGTAAAAGGGCAACATTCTATTTGTAGTTTAAGGGATACGCTCCCTATAAAAATAGTGTTTAGGCATTGTTGCTTCTAGTTTGTTGCAGTAAAAGTCATAAAACCTGAAGTTTTTGTCTTATGACTCATTATTTGTTCACTGGGTTTAGAATTTATCTTTCAAAATTCCTGATCTTTTCAACCATCTTACACAGTTGGTCTTGAGTCACAAGTTTCAACTTCCCATTTAAGCCTCAGGCAACTTGCTGTCTCTCTGTTGCTCATGTCAATGACAGCCCAGTAACAGAGCTGAAGGCTGGAGATGCTGTGACCGCTTGTCGGAGCTGGAATCAGTAGAAAGAAGAACCATAGTTTCTGGTTGAACTTTGTGTTAGCTGTCCGACCATGATACAATAGCTAACCAGGTAATATGTTGTGATGAGGGTTTAGAAACAGACCCTGGGTAGACAAGTTCATTGAAGCTGTGGACTTGTCAGCGAAACTAGGCGTCCAACAGCCACAGAGACCTCTAATATTGGACACTGGGTTTAATCCTGTTCTGTATTAAACAGACATATTTGATACTGGGTGATTGTGATATAGTTAATCTGACCCTTTATTCATTCAATTCCAAAAGTGAATAACATTGATTCAAGTACAGTGACTACCTTGCCAATCTGTCAATAAAGTGATGTCAGTTAATGCAGATCTGTGTCTGAACTGAATTCCATTACTTATTCATGTTACTGACTCGACTGTCTCTCTCTTCTCTCCCCTCTCTCTCTCCTGCCTCTCAGTCTCTGGTGCTCCTCTCTCTCTCTGGTGTCTCTCACTCCCTCTGCTTCCTCTCTCTCCCTCTGTCTCTCTCAGCTGCCACTCACTCTCTTCGGTGCTTAGGAAGGCAGGTGGGATAGTTTCCTTTGGTAGCCGAGGGCTGAGATTATAAGAACAGGGAGAATGTGCTGGAACTGCATCAACCACCAGTTAGACCACAGCCATATTACAGGAAGAATGTGATCACACGAGAGAGACTGCAGAGGAGATTTATTTATTTATTTATTTAAATTTAGAGTACCCAATTACTTTTTTCCAATTAAGGGGTAATTTATTGTGGCCAATCAACCTACCCTGCACAACCTTGTGTTGTGGGGGCGAAACCCACGTAAACACGGGGAGAATGTGCAAACTCCACACGGACAGTGACCCAGAGTCGGGATCGAACCTGGGGACCTCATGCTGCCAGTTGCAGAGGAGATTTATGATGATGTTACCAGGGATGGAGAATTTTAACTTTGAGGAAATATTGGATGTCCCCAGTGTGAATTCGCCGGTGTATAGTGAGTTGCTCCGATCGCATGAATCTCGTCCCACAGTGAGAGCACCTGAATGGTCTCTCATCAGTGTGAACAAGCTGATGGGATATCAGTTCCCTGGACGTTTTATAGAATTTCCCACAGTTTAGACATTTGAAAGGTCTGTCTTTAATAATAATCATCTCTGTTGTCTCAAGTAAGCTCACATTAACATTGCAATGAAGTGAAAAGCCCCGAGTCGCCACATTCTGCCGTCTGTTCGGGTACACGGAGGGAGAATTCAGAATGTCCAAATTACCCAACAGCTCGTTAGATAGACTCGGTCAGTTCTCACTGGAACAACAGAGGTTGAGAGGCGAGCTGATAGAGGTTTACAAGATTATGAGTGGTATGGACAGAGTGGATAGTCAGGTGCTCTTTCCTAGGGTAGGAGAGTCAAGTACTCGGGGACATGGGTTTAAAGTGTGCGGGGAAAAGTTCAGAACAGATGTGCAAAGCAGGTTTTTTACACGGTGGGAAATATATGGAACATGCTGCCTGGGGAGGTGGTGGGAGCAGGTATGGTAGCGGCATTTAAGGGACATCTAGATAAATATATGAATAGGGTGGGAGTGGAAGGATATGGACTTCAGAAGTGCAGATGGTTTTAGTTTAGGCAGTTATCATGGTCGGCGTAGGCTTGGAGGACCGAAGGGTCTGTTCCTGTGCTGCATTCTATGTTCTTTTTAAATTTAGAGTACCCAATTCATCTTTTCCAATTAAGGGGCAATTTAGCATGTTCAATCCAACTACCCTGCACATCTTTTGCGTTGTGGGGGTGACATCCATGCAAACACGGGGCGAATGTGCAAACTCCACACGGACAGTGACCCAGAGCTGGGATTGAACCTGGGACCTCGGTGCCGTGAGACTGCAGTGCTACCACTGCGCCACCGTGCTGCTCTTGTATTGTTCTATGTTCACCTCTTTCGGGACTCATGGGAGGAAACCGGAGCACCCGGAGGAATCCCACGCAGACACGGGGAGAACATGCAGACTCCGCACAGACAGTGACCCAAGTCGGGAATCGAACCTGGGACCCTGGCGCTATGAAGCAACAGTGCTAACCACTGTGCTACTGTACCACCCCAATATGATCCCACTAGTATTTCAGCAAGGCGGATGACTGCAGGAATCCCTTCCCACAATCAGATGAATGGCCTCTCCCCAGTGTGAATCCGCTGGTGGACAGTGAGTTGAGATGATCGCCTGAACCCAGTCCCACAGCGAGAGAACCTGAACGGTCTCTCATCAGTGTGAATGTGTTGATGGGACATCAGCTCCCAGGAGCCTTCATAACATTTCACATATCTGGGCATTTAAAATGTCTCCCATCAGTGTGAACATGTTGATGGTACATCCGTTTTCCAGAGCTTTTAAAGCACTTCACACAGTGCAGACATTTGAAAGGTATTTTGTCAGTGTGAACTTGCTGGTGTCTCAGCAGGGTGGATCTCTGAGTGAATCCCTTCCCACACTCAGTGCAGGCAGATGGTCTCTCCCCGGTGTGAACTCGCTGCTGTTTCAGTCGCTTGGATGAATCAATGAATCCTTTTCCACACACAAACCAGGTGAACAGGTTCTCCCAGTGTGAACCCGCTGTTGTGTCAGCAAGTTTGATGACCAAGTAGATCCCTTCCCACACACGGAGCAGATGAATGGTCTCTCCCCAGTGTGAGTGCGTCGATGAGTTTCCAGCTCAGACGGTAAACCAAATGCCGCCTCACATTCCCCACATTTCCACGGTTCCGCGCGAGTGTGATTGCGCTTGTGTCTTGACAGGCCAGAAGATTGGCTGAAACCTCGTCCACACACACAACACATCTATGGTTTCTCTCCACTGTGAATGGTGTTTTTTCCTTCCATGTGAATCGATGGAATTCCCTGCCCAGTGAAGCAGTTGAGGCTTCTCCATTAAATGTTTTCAAGATAAAGATAGATAGTTTTTTGAAGAATAAAAGAATAAAGGGTTATGGTGTTCTGGCGGGAAAGTGGAGCTGAGTCGACAATAGATCAGCCATGATCTCATTGAATGGCAGAGCAGGCTCAAAGGTCCAGATGGCCTACTCCTGCTTCCAGTTCTTATGTTCTTATATTATGTTCAAAACCTGCTGATATTCAGTAAGGATAACTTAAGCGACTCCGTCAGATCCTGATGTGATGTTTCCCGAATGCAAACCTTCCCCTTCCAATATCCTGTGAAATCAGTTTAGACAGAAAAAAGGAGTGAGAGAAAATCCAGAAAAACACAATGGTGGATTGTGAAATTGAGCTGAAATCTGGTCATTTGTGAGGCCGGCACTAGGAAAAGGTGACCTTGAAAACTGCTAGATGTTCACAAAAGAACAACTGATTCACTGATGTAGTTCAGGGAAGGGAACCTTCCACAGGTCTGGGCCAGAAACGTTTCAGGCCTCTGTGGGGGGAGGAGAGTGAGAAAAGATTGAGAACAGAGGCGGAGAAGGAGAGGGGATTTATATTTCCAAAATCTGAGATTCAGGCTACTAGACTAGAAGGGCTTGAGGTTCATAAGGAGGAGGTGTTAACAATTCTGGAAAGGGTGAAAATAGATAAGTCCCCTGGGCCAGATGGGATTTATCCTAGGATTCTTTGGGAAGCTAGGGAGGAGATTGCTGAGTCTTTGGCTTTGATCTTTAAGTCACCTTTGTCAATAGGAATAGTGCCAGAAGACTGGAGGATAGCAAATGTTGTCCCCCGCCGGTTGCGGCGATGACTAGCTAAGCCGCACGTTTCAGCGGCTCCAGCTCCAACGGACCTTGAGGCTCTTTTAAGAGCCCCAACGGGAAATTTTCGCGCGACGAAACCCGGTGTGGGGTGAGTGAATAGGGAGTCGTCCCCCCCAACGAAAGAGGAAAATATCGGCGGCGGCGGCTGCAGCGCGAGGAATCCTCAATGAGAGGGACAGAAAGGGAGGAGACACAAGATGGCGGCGGAGAAAGCCCAGGCGGCATGGGGGCCCGAGCAAGATGAATTCTTGAGACGGTGTGTGGAGCTACTAAAGAGGGAGGTGCTGACCCCGATGCTACAGGCAATTGAGGGGCTCAAGGAGGCACAAAGGACCCAGGAGACAGAGCTCCGCGTGGTGGAGCAGAAGGTGACGGATAACGAGGACGAGATCCTGGGCCTGGCGGTCAAAACACAGACGCACGAGGCGCTCCACAAAAAGTGCATTGAAAGGATTGAGGCCCTAGAAAACAGAGCGCGAAGGAAGAACCTTCGGATACTGGGTCTCCCTGACATCCAGGAAAGCGAATGAACAAAGAGACAAAGGGATCTCTGCAAATCAATTCAAATGGTATCAAGTTTCACATACTCGACGCCCATAGGTCATCCTATATCCCTCCTGACCTGTTTGATCTATTCTGATTGGCTCACTTCCAATCCCTTCCTCTGGCCCCTATTACTCAGCATCCTTTTCTCCTGCTTTGGTGGACACACCTCTTCCTGCTTTTCCATGCGGTCTGAAATCCTTTGTCTGTGAACTCACCAGAATTAGACTGGCCTACCTCTACATTACATTAATTAATATCTCTAAAGTAACTATTTTATATCACATTCGTCATTCCCTCCTTTTATCATTCCATGATAACCGAACTACCCAATCCATAGCTACGGTTCCTCATCTAAAAAGATCCGTCGCTGCATTTCCAATTCCTGGCTTAGCCCCCCCTCATCTGCTGCACCCTCATGGATTTTAACAGTTAAGATTTTAGGGGCGTTGATCTGTTCCAGTGCACCCCGCATTCTACCCAACACACATTTAAGGATAGCTAGGCCCACAAAGATGCAGACGATAGCCACCACTAAATACATGGCCATATTTATCAACCAGTCCTTCCAACCTCCAAATCCCCAGTTACCCCAAGAGCCAGGATCCTGCATTCCGTCCAGGTGATCCCGTATATGATCCATAAATTTAGTGATGTTAGCGGTCAAGTCCTGAACTCCCAGGATACACTTGCCCTGCACTATGGCGCATACCCCACCCTCATGGGCCAGAAGATAGTCAAGAGCATACCGGTGCTGCATTGCAAACAACCGTAGCTGAGACAATTCCTTGGTTATTGCCCCGAGGGCTCCCAAGGTTTCATTTCCCAAGATGGTAAGGCCACAAATAAAATAATTCCTATCGCTGACAGCCAAGGAACCCCCCACACCTCCCAGTGTCAAGACGCTCAGAATCCCCCACCCGGCTGAGTGGCCCCGGTTGGGTGCGAGAACCTGAGGTTTTTTCCAGTTCTCGCAAAATTCAGCAGAGACTGCCCGGCGTGCTAACTGATTATGCAGCTGCCACGCCGAAGGGCAGGGGACTGTGGTAGGGACTAGAGTCCCTATAGCAATTTGGCGGGGAAATGGGGGTGACAAAACGTTGGTCGCTGTGCCATTAAATAAAAAGTAGTATCCTTGCTCCGTGTGCAGGCTAGCATCACAATCAGTATATTGGTTGCGTAAGGATCCCCCAGTAGCCCAGTTTATCCAGCTTTGAAATGCCCATTTGGGCCGCCTAGCAATGCGGAAAGCCCTAGTCCCAACAGTGATATGAGAGACATTCGCCCAGCCACAAAGGAGCTGGAGGCCGGCGTTCAATGGAACGCAAGTGGTGTTGTAACAAATACATTGGCCAGACGCCTGGGTGATATGGCACCTCCTGTCCGTACAGGTGGGGAACAGACATGTTATATTCGTTTCCACCTCTACCAGCAAACAGCCGTATCCTTCACTGCGGAAACAATTCTCGTACGACCGGGAATCCCTATTGGGAGTGAAGTGGCTAGGTATGTACGCCCTCCACCGTTGCAGCCTATCATACTGTGAATGGGAATTATCCCGAGGAAGGGGAAGGCAAATAGCCGGTGGTGCTGAACCCGGATCGTAAGGAAGAGTGACTTGCTCAGACAGTGGCTCGGAATGCTGACAATGAACCACCGTTTGGGGAGTGCCCCAAAGCGGTGAAACAGAAAATAACCTAGACACCGCTGCGGGGTTCGGGTAGCAGACAACCCGTCCCTGGCCATACAAGCGGTGGTAAATCTGGTAAAAGAGATTCATACTACCCGGGTTTTCCTCAGTTTGGCCTTTAACTAACTTAAGTGTATCTCCCGGTAACCTACGTTCTAGCTGTACTTCCCTTCTCACACGCCCCGTCCTCTCTCTAGTCCCTCTCTCTTTCTCATAGCCTCTTCCTACGCTTTATTGCACCAATCTTAACACATCCAAAATCAAATTTACATGTATTCCAAAAACAAGGCAATGTCCATATAATATTCCCTTCCCATCACCGGGACCGGTGCAATTGCTTCATGAGTCCTGCATTCTCCTTAACTTTGACGACCTTCCATGAGTCGATACCATGTCCTCGTATAGGGGGGCAGCGAAGAACATCACCTTTGCATAGGTGATGTATCCTTGTAGATTGGTTGGGGTTACAAACATAGATAATATTCCCCTTTTCCATGTCCATCGCCAGTAACACTCCAAGCGAGGTGAGGCCAAATATCACACAGACGGTGCGTAGCCACCCCATCATGCTCCACACCTGTAAAATAGCACTGGAGAAGGGAGGCAGGTTAATCTGTCCAAGAAAATGAGGCCCGTTATCAGAACTCAACTGAGCTGGTCTACTGTACCGGGGAATGATTTCCCGCATCAAGACTTTAACCACAGTAGCAGCTTTATTATCGATAGTCGGATACGCCTCGACCCATCTGCTGAACACATCCACAATGACCAAAACATATTTATAACATTGACACCTTTCCAACTCAATGTAATCCATTTGGAGCGTCTCAAAGGGACCACTGGGCAACGGGGTTTGCCCCATCCCACAAGGGATACCTTTTCCGGTGTTATATTGCTGACAAATCAAACACCGATTACTGATGCTCTGGGCCAACCCCTGCACCAAGTGTCCAGCAAAAAATCACTAGTCCCTCGAGCCCCACAATGAGTTGCAAAGTGTACACATTCAATGACCCATAAAGCCAGTACATCAGACATACAAGTCTGATGTGCAGGCGTGGTCCATAAAGAGGAAACAGAATCATATGTACAACCTAACCGTTTCCATATTTGTTTATCACTCTCAGGAGCGTCCTCCTGTAACCTTATGACGTCTTGGATGGTTGGCATTGACTTGTCAGAAGCAGACATATTAATAGTAGATCGTTTAGTCTGACTTAACATTTTAGGCACCATCACTTGCTGAATTTGCGTGGCTGTCCGCGCTGCACAATCTGCTCGTTCATTACCAACGTCAACTGGGGTTGTACCATTTGTGTGGGCAGCGCATTTAATAACGGAAATCTGCGCGGGCATAAGGAGGGCCTGCAGTAAGTCATTAACTAAACCCCGGTGGGATATTTGATCACACATAATCATGTCAGGTTGTTCTGACGAAATGTCACTCAAATCGCCCCTTATTGTGGTAGTTTCCTGAATCAAGGCTAAACAGTCGTGGCCAGGTGCGTCTTCATGGACAGGGGGACCACGAAGAAAACAGGCTGGATTGATAGTGGTACAGTGGTTAAATGTCAGACGTGGATTGTTCAAAAGGTATACCTCATACCTATTCTGACGAGCTGCGGTAAGATGCTGAGTCTGCAGTTGCCCCAATAGTGCGATGACCGAGTGGGAGCTATACACCGTAATATCCTGTTGGAGGGTGAGAGCATGTAACGGCTATGCGATGGCATTGATTGAACGTAAATCCTGTACTAATCGGTACTGGTCTGGTTTGGCTGGTTTAGGCATAGCAAGTATGGGGGTGTTACATTCTGATTGGCAAGGGACCACAATACCCTGTTGCAACAGCTCTTGAATTAATTTGTCTATTGACAGAGCAGCTTGGGATTTCAGGGGGTATTGCCGAATGGAAGGTAGCTTTACATGATCCTTAATCATTACCTTTATAGGTGTAACATTTGTCTTTCCCACTTGTGATGGGTATTCCGCCCAGACCTGTGGATTGACATATTCCAACACATCATGTCCCCAGTGATGCTGCAGTCGAGTGTTCGTTGTTTCAGGGACCTCAAAATATTTTATGGTAGTGCCGTCCGGCATGACTTGAAGTGCGTACTTCTGTTGGATCCAAATGATCCACTGCCCTCCTTACCATTTGCCCCAGATCCCTGGCATGGTACTGGTCGTGGACCTGACGTGTAATATGAGGGCTTACCGAAGCTGACTGTGGCCATAAATGTGGTGGTATTGTAACAAAATCGGCTGTACCTTCTTTTCCCGTGACTGTGGCTGTAACCTTGAGTGGCCATTCGGTCCCAATTAATGGCCGGTATTTGTCCTCCAACTCCCTGTTTTGTCCAGTTCTGTCATAGGCCAGGGTAACGTGATGCAGTGAATGTTCAATGTCTAACGTCCACCACTGGGGGTGATAGAAATATAGCACTGTTGTCTCATCCTCCATGATTTAACCGTTACCCCCTCGTCTCCGCACTCTAGCTGTAGCTGGAAGATACACAGTAAATCTCGGGCCAACAAGTTACAGTCCAATCCAGTAGTCACTACAAACTGATGATCTGCAGACTTATTCTCGTAAGTGACTGTCACAGGTTCAGAAATAGGACACACCTGTCCTTGGAACCCCGACAATTGCTGCGTGTGGTCGGATAGTGGTAGTCGAAGTTCTGATTGCACAGAAGACATGGCTGCTCCAGTGTCGATTACAAATGAGTGATGTTGATCTCCTATCTGCAGAGAGATAATAGGTTCCCTGTCCGATTGGAGAGTCCTTATGACTAAATTAGCTAGTCAATCCTGTGTTGGGAAAGGGTTTTCCTGGAAGAAGTCAGTGTATCTCACCTGTCCTCCCCTTGGTGGGTACCCCCTCCTTTGGGTCGGGTAATCTCCTTCTCCTGCCTGTCTTTTAAAGGGGCATTCCTGTTGCCAGTGATCTGCACGGCCGCAATTATAACATGCATTGCTCCCTCTATATCTGCCCCGTCCTCGTCTCCCAGTAGACCAATGGCCCCTCAGAGGGGGCGGCGGTTGTAAAGCTGTTGATGCATACGGTGGGCCATAAAAAGGAGCTGAGGGTCCCTTTGGGTGGGTTTGGTATCTTCCTAATCGGCAACTGTCTCCGAATCTCACCAGGGGGCACTCTAGCTATTTCCTCTGGTTCTTCGACATCTCTCCCTGTCACTAGAGGGAGTTCTTTCTCTTCAAAATCATCTGTTGCAGCTTCCTTTGTTCTACAAACCTTGCGGTTTCACCTTAGTTTGGAGGGACTTAGGTGGTATACTTAATTGTTTCTGGTGAAGATCAAGCCCTTCTCTCGCTGTCCGAGATCTGGTTCTAGAGCTAACTGGGCTTGCGAAACAGAGCTCCTCTTTCTCTACTGATCGTGAAGATGGTAAATCAGGACCCATACTATCACCCAAAAGGGCTTGAGTTACTGGCATAATTGGAATCTGGGAGCAGTGACTGGATATCAATTATTATACTCTGTTGGTTCTGGAATTAGTGCAGACAATGTTACAGGTGCAGTCGGAACTTTTAGTGAACATTTTCTAAATTATTGAATTAATTATTTTCTGTCAATTCAAGGCCAGCCATTGAACTACGTAGCTCATCTCTTGTTTGACCCGCGTCTTTCCTGTCTCTACTTGCGCGTTTTTTTGGGGGTTTTTTGGCAAAGCGATTGAAAAGGTTCTAACAGTGTTTTTTTTTTAAACTTAAAAATGTTTGAAAATTCAAATTGAATTACTGCAACTTGCAAGCTTAGCTCTGATCTCAACTCAGAACTAAATTTACGATTTGCTTAACACAAACTTGTATAACATTTACAACTTAATTAATTCTTTATCTTAACAATTTTTCTTTTAACAAGTTTTTCTTACATTCACAAAAATGTTGGCACAGTCAACTATCATCTCCAGATTTACACTTTTTAAAATGGTGTCCCCACACACACCCATGACCGGACGCCCCATGAAAGGGACAGAATACTTGTTAGGTTTAGACCTGACCAGCCCCGAAGTAACGGCCCTCACATACGAGAAAGCCGTGGAGCAATTAGTTGCTAATGTTAAAACGGCTCAGCTAGCAGCCGCGGTAAAATTGGGCACCAAGAAGAAACAGAGCAAGGCTTGTTTCGACAAGACAGTGCATGCAACGGAGTACGATATCGGACAGCAAGTGATGCTGTCTGTGTATAACCCCAGCACATTCCTGGCACCAAAATACTCGGGTCCATATTCCATTGCGGACAAAGTAAGCCCATCCGTTTACAAAATAAAGTACCCCAATTGTAAGACTGCGTGGTTTCATATCAACCAGTTAAAGGCTTATGGAGCACAGTCGAACCACGCACACCACGTCATGCTTGACGCAGCAGACCACACCCCGCCCACAGCCAACATAACCCGACCAACCCCCACGACATCCAGCCCAGCCACAGACTCGACCCCCGAAATATACACTCCGCCCCGGAACGCCCACAGACTGCAGCAGCAGAGACAGCGACTGGGACTCGGGCGAGAGCCACAGCACTCCTCCCTACTATCCCCATGCAAACGGACCCACGCCCAGTGACTCCGACTACGATCCAAGCGATCCCATCCTGATCACTTTTCTGAACAAACCCCACCACCGACCACCGAACCACACTGACAACCCCGATTTTGTCCCCACCCAACTAGACACCAATTACTGGAACCGTGACAACACATACCGCCTCGTCCGCAATGACGAGAGCGACCCCAACTCACACCAGGCAGCCCTTTCAGCCCTAATCCACTCCAGAGTTTGGCACCCGGGAGAAGGTGACGACCTCGGGTCTGACTCCCAAACCGCCAACCCCTTTGCGACCCTGTTCGCAACCGAGAACTGAGGTGTCCAGATGACGTTTTAAAGGAACCGCTTGGGAAAAGTGTTGTTCTTTCTGATGGAACCTGCAGAATGTTTTATGTTGTTAGTAAGTTTGTTCAATGTTGTTTGTCCGACAGGAGAATTTTTTTTCCACACGCTTGTTCAGCGGAACTAGCTTATCTGCAGATACTGGTCAAGAGACCACACGCTCGTTCAGAGGAACTAGCTTTTCAGCTGATATTTGTTCGGGTATCAGACGCCCGATTGTAACTGCCCTTCTGGTTCGAACGATAGAACCACTATGGCAGCCCCACCACGATGACTACATTTTTGCCCGTTCTTGTCGGTTGCTCAGGCAGTGGAGAAACGGCGTGAGACCCGCCCTGCCTGGGGACCCCCCCCCGCTGGTCAACTACGCTCGGGTAGGAGAGATACGGCATTGGTAGCCGTCCTACCCGGGGACTCCATCCATCTCTTACCCGTCGCGGCCCATACGCACCTCATTTGACATCTTTCATTTCAAAAAGTTTTTTATTTGTTTTAGATAACCTTTAGGTTGCCGCCATATGCTATTTACATCCTGGAACATTTGGATGGTAACTCAGCACTGGTTCATGATTGGGAAGTGTGCCGTGTCCTAAAACTTGTTTTGAAAAAAAAATAAGGGAGTCACACATAGTGACCAATTATAAGGGAATAATTGACACCAAAGGACAGACACACTAGCATCCCATATATTAAACAAAGATAGTTACAGGTACTATGCTTGTTCCTACAGAACTCCAGAAGCTCCAGGATCGGAGAAAATAAAAAGAGAAGAAAGAAAAGGAAAAGAGAACAGCCATGAGGACTTCCTTCATCGTGATCAACACACTACTTTTCGACATTTGGTTGCGCGTGACCGCGAACCCCATGACTTCAAACCTCCCAGCCGTTAATGTTTCACTGCCACGCAGTACCCAGAGCCCAGTCACCAGCGACACTGCATCATCCTGGTGTGCCAGGTTCATAACCTGGTACTCCCTGTCCTATGTGATCGAAGAACTGTTGGCGTTGGCGATACTCTGCTGTGTAGTGCAGACTATGCGCCTACGTAAATGGAGAAGGAGAGCCTACCGCGCTCGAACCCCGGTATATAGGATCAGATCCCCTATGTTCGGTTACGACCAGACCCCCGACCCCCGCGAATGCAATAATAAAGTGCATTCACTTGCGTTTATTGTTGTAATAAATAAAGAAATGTACAAACTTTTTCATAAGCAAAACAATTGTATGATCCTGAGCTTGACTGCCAAGCCAGGAAAGATTATATGGAATGATGTGATTTTGTTGTATGCCTGAGGAAGGTAGGATAATGAAATGTTTAGCGAGTGTAGTGTACTAAGGATAAGTTAGAGGTTCCAAGTTTGTTATTTTGTAATGCATGCCCCTGTCTGACATAGCGCCCTTAGAATTGTTAGTTAAAATTTTTTGTGCATAGCTATGGTCAGAGCAGAGGCGATGTAGGAGGTGTCCCCCCACCCCCCGGTCAGGGAATGGAAAGAAAAAAATGATGTGATCCTTCACGCTTCGCGTTAGGATCACAAGGAGAGAATGTAGCCACTTAAAATGGCTAACTCCCGATTAGAATGGCCAAACCCCGATTTAAAATGGCGAACGGAAGAGGCTGATGGGAAAATCAGCCAACAGGACTCAAACAGACAGCTGCAGGTAAAACAGTGTATTCGCCTCTGGGGAAGCCAGACCGAATCGATACCTGCAACCATCAACATCACAACAACCCAGCCATCTGCATATTAATCAGCCATCCCCAGGAACAATTGCTACAAATTAGCAACACAAAGCCGACCCAGACCTTTCGGCGCCAGCAGGAGCTGACACAAAGGAAGGTAAACATCCACCCCTCGATCAAGGAATCGCTCCAGTATTGGAGAACGTCGAACCAAGTGATTGGGACCAAGTCCAATCACTTGGAACCAGGTACAAGATCTGCCCCAAGAGGCGGGAAGCCCCTGGGGACTATAAGAATAGGGGCCAAGTTCAACTCGACCCTTCGAAACCCTTCTGCAAGATAACGTAAGTTTTACTCCAGCGATCGCTACCAGATAGACACTCCTGACTATCGACCTGTACCAGCTTTTGATTCCCGCAGGCTCAGAACCCATTCAAAAGACCATTCGTTTCCCTGACCTGGTGGGCCATTTCCAAAGTTACGTATTGGCCTGTTAGTTGTAGGAAGTAGTTTAGCCGTAGATTTAATGTATAAGTATTAATTGCTGTATATAATAAATGAGCGTTGATTTAACTCTTACTAAGCGGTGTGTTGGATTATTAATCATTACTCGGACTTGAACCACGTGGCGGTATCAGAAAGATACCTGGCGACTCATGAGCAAAGGTGACAGAATAAGAATAAGTAAACTAAGGCTAAAATGAGCAACAGTAGATAGGCCAACGAGAAGAGAGGCCATATTGGATTTGGTACTGGGTAATGAACCAGGACAGGTGTTAGATTTGGAGGTAAGTGAGCACTTTGGTGATAGTGACCACAATTCGATTACGTTTACTTTAGTGATCAAAAGGGATAGGTATATACCGCAGGGCAAGAGTTATATCTGGTGTAAGGCAATTATGATGCTATGAGGCAAGACTTAGGATGGAGAGGAAAACTGCAGGGGATGGACAATGGAAATGTGGAGCTTGTTCAAGGAACAGCTACTGCGTGTCCTTGATAAGTATGTACCTGTCAGGCAGGGAGGAAGTGGTCGCGCAAGGGAACCGTGGTTTACTAAAGCAGTCGAAACACTTGCCAAGAGGAAGAAGGAGGCTGATGTAAAGATGAGACGTGAAGGTTCAGTTTGGGCGCTCGAGAGTTACAAATTTGCTCGGAAGGACCTAAAGAGAGAGCTAAGAAGAGCCAGGAGGGAACATGAGAAGTCTTTGGCAGGTAGGATCAAGGATAACCCTAAAGCTTTCTATAGATATGTCAGGAATAAAAGAATGACTAGGGTAAGAGTAGGGCCAGTCAAGGACAGTAGTGGGAAGTTGTGCGTGGAGTCCGAGGAGATAGCAGAGGTGCTAAATGAATATTTTTCGTCAGTATTCACACAGGAAAAAGACAATGTTGTCGAGGAGAAATCTGAGATTCAGGCTACTAGACTAGAAGGGCTTGAGGTTCATAAGGAGGAGGTGTTAGCAATTCTGGAAAGTGCGAAAATAGATAAGTCCCCTGGGCCGGATGGGATTTGTCCTAGGATTCTCTGGGGAGCTAGGGAGGAGATTGCTGAGCCTTTGGCTTTGATCTTTAAGTCATCTTTGTCTACAGGAATAGTGCCAGAAGACTGGAGGATAGCAAATTTTGTCCCCTTGTTCAAGAAGGGGAGGAGGGACAACCCTGGTAACTATAGATCAGTGAGCCTTACTTCTGTTGTGGGCAAAATCTTAGAAAGATTTATAAGAGATAGGATGTATATTCATCTGGAAAGGAATAATTTGATTAGAGATAGTCAACACGGTTTTGTGAAGGGTGGGTCGTGCCTCACAAACCTTATTGAGTTCTTTGAGAAGGTGACCAAACAGGTGGCTGAGGGTAAAGCAGTTGATGTGGTGTATCTGGATTTCAGTAAAGTGTTTGATAAGGTTTCCCACGGTAGGCTACTGCAGAAAATACGGAGGCATGGGATTCAGGATGATTTAGCAGTTTGGATCCGAAATTGGCTCGCTGGAAGAAGACAAAGGGTGGTGGTTGATGGGAAATGTTCAGGCTGGAGTCTAGTTACTAGTGGTGAACCACAAGGATCTGTTTTGGGGCCACTGCTGTTTGTCATTTTTATAAATGACCTGGAGGAGGGCGTAGAAGGATGGGTGAGTAAATTTGCAGATGACACTAAAGTCGGTGGAGTTGTGGACAGTGCAGAAGGATGTTACAAGTTACAGAGGGACATAGATAAGCTGCAGTGCTGGGCTGAGAGGTGCAAATGGAGTTTAATGCAGAAAAGTGTGAGGTGATTCATTTTGGAAGGAATAACAGGAAGACAGAGCACTGGGCTATTGGTAAGATTCTTGGCAGTGTGGATGAGCAGAGAGATCTTGGTGTCCATGTACATAGATCCCTGAAAGTTGCCACCCAGGTTGAGAGGGTTGTTAAGAAGGCGTATGGTGTGTTAGCTTTTATTGGTAGAGGTATTGAGTTTCGGAGCCATGAGGTCATGTTGCAGCTGTACAAAACTCTGGTGCGGCCGCATTTGGTGTATTGCGTGCAATTCTGGTCGCCGCATTATAGGAAGGATGTGGAAGCATTGGAAAGGGTGCAGAGGAGATTTACCAGAATGTTGCCTGGTATGGAGGGAAGATCTTATGAGGAAAGGCTGAGGGACTTGAGGCTGTTTTCGTTAGAGAGAAGAAGGTTAAGAGGTGACTTAATTGAGGCATACAAGATGATCAGAGGATTGGATAGGGTGGACAGTGAGAGCCTTTTTCCTCGGATGGTGATGTCTAGCACGAGGGGACATAGCTTTAAATTGAGGGGAGGTAGATATAGGACAGATGTCAGAGGGTTCTTTACTCAGTAGTAAGGGCATGGAATGCCCTGCCTGCAACAGTAGTGGACTCGCCAACACTAAGGACATTCAAATGGTCATTGGATAGACATATGGACGATAAGGGAATAGTGTAGATGGGCTTTAGAGTGGTTTCACAGGTCGGCGCAACATCGAGGACCGAAGGGCCTGTACTGCGCTGTAATGTTCCATGTTCTATGAAATTCTTTGGAGAGTCTTTGGACCTGAGAGAGTTGTGGGGACAGAGTCCTTGTGTATATTTCAGGCTGAGATAGATTTTTGATCAGTGAGGGAACCTAGGATTACAGGGAAAGGGCAGGAAAGTGAACGTGAGAAATGTTGGTTTCAGCCATGATCCAATTGTAAGGTGTTGCAGGCTGGAAAGGCCGAATGGCCTACTCCTGTTCCTATTTCCTCTGGTCTTATTCCCACCTACCCCTGATAAACTTTCACCCCCTTGATTTTCAAGAATCTATCCAGCTCTGCCTTAAAAACATTCACAGACTCTGCTTCCACTGCCCTTCGAGGAAGAGAGTTCCAAAGACTCCCAACCCCCTGAGAAAGAAGTTCTCCTCTGCCTTAAATGGACAAGTTATTGCTTTTGAAGTGACTCCAATTTCTAGATTCTCCCACAAGAGAAAACATCCTTTCCACATCCACCCTGTCAAGGCTCCTCAGCATCTTCTACTGTTCAATCACGTCACCTAAACTCCATCGGACACAAGCCCAGCCTGTCCAATCATTCCTCATAAGACCAGCCTCCAATTCCAGTTATGAGTCCAGTAAACCTTCTCTGAACTGCTTCCAACACATTGACACCATTCCTTAAATGAGAGCAATACTGTACACAGTGCTCCAGATGTGGTCTCACCAATGTCCTGTATAACTGAAGCATAACCTCCCTACTTTTGTATTCAATTCCCCTCACAATAAACGATAACATTCTATTAGCTATCCTAATTACTTGCTGTACCTGTATACTCGCCTTTTGTGATTCATGCTCTTAGACACCCAGATCCCTCTGAATCTCAGAGCTCTGCAATCTCTCACCATTTAGGTAATAAGCCTTTTTGTTCTTCCTGACAAAGTGGACAATTACACATTTTCCCACATTATTCTCAATTTGCCAGATTTTGTCCCACTCATTTAACATGTACCTTTTTAACCTCCTTATGTCCTCTTCACAATTTACTTTCCTACCTATCTTTGTATCATTGGAACATAGGAGCAGGAGTTGGCCATTCAGCCCATCGAGCCTGCTCCACCATTCAATACGATCATGGCTGATCATCCACTTCAATGCCTTTTTCCCCACACTATCCCCATATCCCTTTGTGTTATTGGTATTTAGAAATCTGTCAGTCTCTGCTTTAAACACACTCAATGACTGAGCTCTCACAGCCCTCTGGGGTAGAGAATTCCAAAGATTCACAACTTGTAGATTTCTTTTTTAAAATATTTTTTATTCTCCTTTTTCACATTTTCTCCCAAATTTACACCCAACAATAAACAATAATCAGTAACGAATGAAATATCAATCCCCATATCAATAACAACGATCCCATCCTCCCACCAAACCCCAGACATTAGCCCGCATGTTAACACATAACAAATGACAAAAAGGAATCAGGAATCACCCATAGTCACCAATAACACACACAGCCCCCCTCCCCCAACCCTCCCAGCCCCCAACCCCACTGATGTTCGATGTGATCCAATTCTCGAAAGTGCACAATGAATGATGCCCATGAATTGTAGACCCCCTCCATCCTTCCCCTCAGTTCAAATTTGACCTTTGCAAGCGTCAAGAATTCCAGCAGGTCCCCCCCCCCCCCCCCCCTTGCCACGCCTGGGTACAGGGTGGAGAGGTTGATCTCCACCCTAACAGAATCCACCTTCGGGCGATCAATGAGGCGAAGGCTACAACATCTGCCTCCGCACCCGTTTCCAACCCCGGCTGGTCCGACACCCGAATATGGCCTCCCGAGGGCCCCGGTCCAGTTTCACTTGCAACAGTTTAGAGATTAGCCTAAACACCTTCCAGTAATCCTCCAGCTTTGGATAGGACCAAACCATATGAACGTGGTTTGCGGGGCCACCCCGCAACGTTCACACACATCTACCCCCTCAAAAAGCTGGCTCATCCTCACCCTTTAAGGTGCGCTCTATACACCACCTTCAGCTGTATCAACCCCAACCTCGCACACAAGGTGGAGGCGTTCACCCTCCGGAACACCTCACACCAGAGCCCCTCCTCCATACCCTCACCCAACTCTTCCTCCCACTTTGCCTTGATCCCTTCTAGCGGCGCCTTCTCCTCCTCCAAAATAGCCCCGTAAACCGACAATACTATCCCCTTCTCCAGTCCCCCTGTCGTCAGCACCTCCTCCAGCAATGTGGAAGCCAGCTCTGCTGGGAAGTTCTGAATCTCCTTGCTGGCAAAGTCTCGAACCTGCATGTATCTAAATATTTCCCCCTGCTCCATCCCATACTTCACTCCCAGCTCCTTCGATCCCGTAAAACGACCCCCAAGAAATAAATCTTTTAGTATCCTAATTCCTTTCTCCTCCCATCTCCGAAAATTTCCATCCCACTTCCCTGGCTCAAATCGATGGTTCCCCCGAATCGGCATTTCCATTGACCTTGCCCCCAACCTGAAGTACTGTCGAAACTGTCTCCAAATTCTCAACAAAGCTATTACTACCGGACTCCCTGTGTATCTCTCCAGGGCCGTCGGGAGTGGCGCTGTCGCTAGCGCCTTCAATTCCGACCCCCTACCCAAACTCTCCTCCATTCTGACCCATTGGGAGTCAATCCCTCTGACCCAGCTCCGTACCTTCTCCACATTCAGCACCCAGTAATAATACATCAGGTTCAGAAGACTCAAACCCCCTGCCTGCCTTCCTCTCTGTGGTAGCACCTTTTTAATTCTGGCCACCTTCCCTCCCCATATGAATGAGGTCATCAGGAAAATCGGCAGGCATTGAAAAATAAACAGGAATCGCGGCAGCACATTCATTTTAGCTGCCTGTACCCGACCTGCCAGCGACAGAGGGAGACCATCCCACCTTCCAGATCAGCTTTTACTCTCCCCACCAAATTAGAAATGTTGTACCTACGGAGCCCCCCCCTCCCCCCCCACAATCCCGAGCAACCTCCACCCCCAGGTATCTAAAGTGAGTCCCTACCCTACTGAATAACAGCCCTGCCGCCACCCCCGGACGAGACACCACAAAATATTCACTCTTGTCTAGATTTGATTTGTAACCCGAGAAAGACCTAAACACCCGAAGCAGCTCCAGTATTCCCCCTATTGACACACTTGGTTCCGACACATATAACAGCAAGTCATAGCCATATAAAGACACCCTATGCTCTATCCCCCCCCGCACTATCTCTTTCCATACTCCCAAACTTCTTAATGCGATGGCCAATGGCTCAATCGCGAGTGCAAACAGCATGAGTGACATAGGACATCCCTGCCAAGTCCCACGGTCAAGAGGAAAGTATTCTCAGCTGATGTTATTTGTGCGGACACTGGCCCTCGGCTCCTTATATAATAGCTTTACCCAGTCCTTAAATCTGGGTCCAAACTGCCCGCATGTTAACATAAGCAAATAACAAAGGAAATCAGGAATCACCCATGGTCACCATTAACACACACAGTCCCCCTCCCCCCAACCCTCCCCCCCCCAACTAATGTTCGATGTTATACAATTCTTGAAAGTGCATAATGAATAACGCCCATGAATTGTAAAACCACTCTATCCTTCCCCTCAGTTCAAACTTAACCTTCTCAAGAGTCAAGAATTCCAACAGGTCCCCCTGCCACACCAGGGCACAGGGTGGAGAGGTTGCTCTCCAGCCCAACAGGATCCGCCTTCGGGCGATCAATGAGGCGAAGGATACAACATCTGCCTCCGCACCCGTTTCCAACACCGGCCGGTCCGACACCCCGAATATGGCCTCCCGAGGGCCCAGGTCTAGTTTCACGTGCACCACTTTAGAGATTATCCTAAAAACCTCCTACCAGTAATCCTCCAGCTTTGGACAAGACCAAAACATATGAACGTGATATGCTGGGCTACCCCCACAACGTTCACACACATCATCAAAGAGCCAACTCATCCTCGCCCTCGTGAGGTGTGCTCTATATACCACCTTCAGCTGTGTCAGCCCCAACCTTGCGCACAAGGTGGAGGCTTTCACTCTCCGGGGCACCTCACACCAGGACCCCTCCTCCATATCCACTACCAACTCTTCCTCCCACTTTGCTTTGATCCCTTCCAGTGGTGCCTTCTCCTCTTCCAAAATAGCCCCGTAAACTGCCGACACTACCCCCTTCTCCGGTCCCCCTATCCTCAGCACCTCCTCCAACAAGGTGGAGGCCGGCTCCACCGGGAAGCTCTGTATCTCCTTCCTGGAAAAATCTCGAACCTGCATCTATCTAAACATTTCCCCCTGTTGCAGCCCATACTTCACTCCCAGCTCCTTCAATCCTGAAAACTGACCCCCAAGAAACAAATCTTTTAGTGTCTTAATCCCCTTCTGCTCCCATTTCCGAAAATTTACGTCCCACTTCCCTGGTTCAAATTTGTGATTCCCCCGAATCGGCATTTCTCTTGACCCTACCCCCAACCTGAAGTGTTGGCGAAACTGCCTCCAAATTCTCCATGAAGCTATTATTACCGGACTCCCTGAGTATTTCCCTGGGGCCATCTGGAACGGTGCTGTTGTTGGCACCTTCAATCCCGACCCCCTACACAAACTCTCCTCCATTCTGACCCACTGGGAATCAACCC
This sequence comes from Scyliorhinus torazame, assembly GCF_047496885.1. Classification (NCBI taxonomy): domain Eukaryota; kingdom Metazoa; phylum Chordata; class Chondrichthyes; order Carcharhiniformes; family Scyliorhinidae; genus Scyliorhinus; species Scyliorhinus torazame. The sequence goes on from NC_092711.1 coordinate 170,522,576, forward strand.
CTCTGACCCAGCTCCGCACCTTCTGCACATTTGCCGCCCAAACCCCGTGCATGCCTTCCCCTCTGTAGCAGCACCTTTCTAACTCTGGCCGCCTTCCCTCCCCATATGAATGAGGTAATCATTCCTTCAATCTCTCTGAAAAATATCTTTGGCAGCAAAATCGGCAGGCATTAGAAAATAAACAGAAATCACGTCAACACATTCATTTTAGCTGCCTATACCCGACCCGCCATTGACAGAGGGAGACCATCCCACCTTGCCAGATCAGCTTTCACTCTCCCCATCAAACTAGAAATGTTGTAGCTACGGAGCCCCTCCCCCACTCCCGGGCAACCTGCACCCCCAGGTAATTTATTTTAATTCAACTATGCTGTTTATCTGTTTTGTAATATTTTGGGCTGTGTGACCTGCATTGGTATCCTTCTGTTTTTATATATTCTTACCCTCTTTCTCCACTCACTATGTTAACCTGTTAACCAGTTGTTCAATTGATCTGGCATTTCATCTCCAGACTCTGGTCGCTCAAATGTACTGCCACAAATTAATTCTGCAATGTGTTGCTTGTACTTATGTGGCAATATCAGTCGTTCTGCTCTGTACCCATTTTCCACCAATTTTTCTGTTACTCTGTTGCATTCATTCATGATTTATAAAATGGTTAAAAAAACGTAACAAAAAAATTCAACTCATCCTTAAATATATTCAGTGACCCCCTAGCCTCCAGTGGTCCCTGTGGAAGAGTAATTCAGAAACTAACAACCCTCTGAGGGAAGAGATGACCGGAAATCTATAACGTGGCTACAGCACAATATTACACAACTGGAAATAATAATAATATACTTTATTACAGAACCATTAACAATATAATTAATATGTACCTTATAACAATAGACATATCTCTGTCCGATATTAATTTACTATCCCCATAAATGTCAGCCATCTCCTGGGGAAACTACCCTTTAATTGTGAATATTGGGAAAGAAACCATCCTTTTAGCCAGACGAATAAATGTGTCAAGCTGAGGGAGCAAAGGATGTCAATGTCTTTGAGAGAGAGAGAGACCTGGGCCAAGCTTTGCAGAGTCTGCACCCTCCCTGGATTCACTTCCTTTCCCTTCAGTTGCTGCAAGTGACCAATTGAAGGTGAGAATGAGAAAAGAAATGGAAAGGAGAGAAAAGAAAGTGTTTTACTCACAGAGGTTGGGGACAGGAGGAGATTTCACTCTGTGTGAAGCTCAATATCCATTCACGCAATGCCCGCGCTCAACTCTTCCCATTGGTCAATACCTCAGGTGAAAGGGCAGGAGGCGGGCTCAATTCGCAAATGCACAGCTGCCCCTCTCCCCGAGACATGCGCAGTCCCGGACCGGGGGAGGGAGAGATCACCGAACGGCTTCTCCCTCTGGCCGGAGCCGTCAGCCGGTTGCCTGGAAACCTTGTCTCCAGGAGCTGCAGGAGGAGGGGCTCCTGGGCCTGCGCACTGGAACCCGGTGACGACTCCGCGGAATACAGTAATTGCTATTGGCTGATTCAGGCATGGCACCATTGTGATGTCACAGCGGAAGTGAAGGTGAAACCTCCTCCTGTCTCCAACATCTGTGAGTAAAACACTTTCTCTTCTCCCCCTTTCCATTTCTTTTCTCATTCTCACCTTCAATTGGTCACTTGCAGCAACTGAAGGGAAAGGAAGTGAATCCAGGGAGGGTGCAGACTCTGCAAAGCTTGGCCTGCTGAGTCAACAGGGAGTCCAAAGCCAATTTGCTGCGTTAACCTCCTTCAGCGGTAGCTTACTCGGGGCCTCCATATGATTCTCCTTGGCCTTCGCCAAACAAGCTTCTGGTTATCCTGCACCTTGTATTAGCAGTTTAAGAAATTATCAGCCCCGAGCATAAACTTTACACATCTCCCACAAAATGGAGCGGGAAATACCAGGGGCCGAGTTAAACAAAAGGAAGAACTCAAACTCTTCCTTAAAATGTGTAGTAAATGAAGTACCTCTTATCAGGAGGTATCAAATCTCCACGTTCTTCACCGGAGTGAGCCCTTGAGCAGAACCTCGGGGACAACGAGGAGGGGGGTGGGGGGAAGATCCACAATTACGATGTTTCCTGTGTTGCAGGAGGACACCAGGTGTAGGATTGTCCTCGGAACAAGAAAGTTGTTGATTCTAATATGACATTGATGTGGGGCTGGAAAGAAGGTAAAATCTCTGCTCCTCGGGTGCAAAGTTCTCCAAGCATCCACATAACCCACCTCCTCACAAGCCGAGGCCAACACCCCAGCTTACAGCGTGGTGTGTGGTGGGGTTCTGGTAACCAGGAGCTTATCTACCAGAGGATTTAAGTGGCCGTTGAAGTCACCAACCACAAAAGAGTCAGTCGAAGCTGACTACAAAATCCACAGAAACCTTAGTAATGAACTCCGGGGAGTAATTCGAGGATCCATAAACATTCATTATTGAAACAACATCTCCATGCACTGAACCTCTAATGATCACATATCGACCTCCTTTATCCTTGATGCAGATTTCAACCTTTAAAGGTGTGGTGTTGGGTGTTCTGACACACAGATGAGCCAACACGGTTGTATATGGTACAACGCTATTTTATTTAAACTTACTATGTACAGTTTTGTCTTTGCACTCTGCACGTGGGGGTTCCCTGCTTGTGATGTTTTAACAGCTCTTCCTTGTTTCTTTGTCCCCAGACCTACTGACCACCAGGTGTCGTGCTCGTGCTTTTTATGTGGTTGGTGTTCTTGTCTGTGATTGGTTGTGGTGTTGTGTGCTCTGATTTGCCTGTTGGTGTGTCCATCATGATGTGTGTGTTTGAATATCATGACATCCCCCCTTTTTACAAAGATATGTGCCTACGTGGTAATAAATATGATCGTGTCGTGAGTGCATCTAAAAGTGTGTGTCGTGTGCAGCATGTGCATATAACGGAACTATGTACATGGGGCGATGTCGGGTGCGTCACATGAACCAAGTTGTACCATAACATAACATAAATGCGAGCGAGAGAAGAAGGAAAAAAAAAAAACTTGAACAGTTGTCCAGTCAGACGACATCTGGAACGATAAACAACAACAGGTTATCATGTGAAATTGTGCAACTTGTTAAACATATGAACGGTATTATAAGTCCAGTCTAATGGGCTTGCGACGAGTTCGGGTTGATCGCCTCAAGGGTGGATCAAGAACCACCGGCTGCTGTGCAGGCATGGCCATGGGTGGCGATGGAAAGGGCGTGATGTGCGGCAGCTCCACAAAGTCATCCTCGGAAGCCTGTTGCGGATCTGGCGTGTGCGTACTGTGTGGCTGCGAGCGTGGAAGTCGGCGAAGGGCGCGCCGATTGCGGCGACGCACGGAACCATCCGGCATGCGAACCAGGAACGAGCGGGGAGTCACTTGTCGGAGGACTTCGGCCGGTGCTGACCAGCCACCATACGGTTGATGGACGCGTACTTTGTCTCCGGAGGACAGGGGGGGCAGGTCCGTCGCTCGTGTGTCGTACCGACTTTTCTGGCGATCACGCTGCAGTTGCATGTTCCGAAGAACCGTCTCATGGTCTGTTGTTGGTGCCAGGATGGAAGGTACCGTCGTCCTGAGGGAGCAACCCATTAGTAGCTGCGCTGGCGAGAGACCCGTGGATAGCGGGGCCGATCGATAGGCCAGCAAGGCAAGGTTAAAGTCCGATCCGGCAGCAGCCGCCTTGCACAGGAGCCGCTTGGCGATGTGGACACCCTTTTCAGCCTTCCCGTTCGATTGTGGATGCAGAGGGCTGGATGTCACATGAGTGAAACCATATGCTGCGGCAAAGGACGACCATTCACGGCTGGCGAAACAGGGTCCATTGTCTGACATGACAGTCCTTTGAATGCCATAGCGAGCAAATGTTTCCTTGCAGGCCCCAATGACTGCGGACGACGTCAGATCATGGAGAGGCATGACTTCCGGGTAGTTTGAGAAGTAGTCTATAATAACGATGTAATCTCTGCCGAGCGCGTGAAATAGGTCAACACCCACCTTCGCCCAGGGGGACGTCACCATCTCGTGTGGTAGAAGTGTTTCCGGAGGTTGCGCCGGCTGAAACCTCTGACAGGTTGTGCAGTTGAGCACCATGTTGGCTATGTCTTCATTAATACCCGGCCAATATACCGCCTCCCGGGCCCTTCGTCTGCATTTTTCGACGCCCAAGTGGCCTTCGTGTAGTTGATGAAGAATCATCTGGCGCACGCTGTGCGGAATAACGATCCTGTGTGATTTCATAAGGACCCCGTCTATGTTGGTAAGATCATCTCGCACATTATAAAACTGGGGGCACTGCCCTTTGAGCCACCCTTCCGTCATGTGGCGCATCACTCGCTGCAGAAGGGGGTCAGTCGCCGTCTCTGCGCGTATGTGGGCCAGACTAGGATCATCAGCTGGCAGATTTGCTGCTGTCAGAGTTACGTGTGCCTCAATTTGACGCACGAACCCCTCCGCATCTGGTGGTGTGCTCACTGCTCGGGAAAGAGTGTCCGCCACGATGAGCTCCTTCCCCGGAGTGTAGATCAGTTTGAAATCGTACCTCCTGAGTTTAAGTAAGATGCGCTGGAGGCGAGGAGTCATGTCGTTCAGGTCTTTGTTAATGATGTTGACCAGGGGGCGGTGGTCAGTTTCGACCGTAAATCGTGGCAGGCCATACACATAGTCGTGGAACTTGTCCAGTCCAGTTAACAAGCCCAGGCATTCTTTTTCGGTTTGCGCGTAGCGCTGTTCGGTAGGGGTCATGGCTCGTGAGGCATATGCAACCGGGGCCCATGACGACGTGCTGTCTTTTTGCAGGAGTACCGCTCCAATACCAGATTGGCTGGCGTCTGTTGAGATCTTTGTAGGGCGAGTCGTGTCAAAGAAGGCCAGCACTGGTGCCGTGACCAGTTTGTGCTTGAGCTCCTCCCATTCCCGCTGATGCGATTGGTGCCAGTTGAATTCTGTCGATTTTTTTACGAGATGGCGCATATTTGTTGTATGAGAAGCCAGGTTGGGAATGAACTTCCCAAGGAAGTTGACCATGCCCAGGAATCTTAAGACAGCCTTCTTGTCAGCCGGTCGTGGCATGGCTGTGATGGCGCTAACCTTGTCTGCATCGGGACGGACCCCTGACCTTGAGATGTGGTCCCCGAGGAATTTCAGCTCCGTCTGGCCGAAGGCACACTTCGCACGGTTGAGACGCAGGCCATTTTGTCGTATGCGGGTGAAGACACGTCGTAGACGATGCATGTGTTCCTGCGGAGTGGTGGACCAAATGATGATATCGTCCACATATACACGTACCCCTTCGATGCCTTCCATCATCTGCTCCATAATGCGGTGGAAAACTTCAGATGCTGAAATGATGCCGAATGGCATCCGGTTGTAGCAGAATCTGCCAAAAGGGGTGTTGAATGTGCATAGTCTTCGGCTGGCCGGGTCCAGTTGGATCTGCCAGAATCCTTTGGACGCATCCAATTTGGTGAATATTTTGGCTCGCGCCATCTCGCTGGTGAGGTCCTCTCGTTTCGGGATGGGATAGTGTTCCCGCATGATGTTGTTATTCAGATCTTTAGGATCTATACATATACGGAGCTCGCCAGAGGGCTTCTTTACACAGACCATGGAGCTGACCCATGGCGTGGGCTCCGTGACCCTGGATAGGACCCCTTGGTCCTGAAGAATCTGCAGTTGTGCCTTGAGGCGGTCTTTGAGTGGCGCAGGAACCCTGCGAGGTGCGTGAACGACAGGGATGGCGTCCGGTCTGAGTCGAATCTTGTACGTGTATGGCAATGTCCCCATGCCTTCAAAAACCTCCTGGTTGTGAGCAAGGAGGGAATGGAGATTTGCGTGGAACTCAGCATCCGGGAAGTCGGATATCTCATCTGGAGAGAGAGACATAATGCGCTGTACCAGGTGAAGGACCTTACACGCCTGTGCGCCCAGTAACGAGTCCTTTGATGAGCCGACAACTTCGAAGGGGAGTGTGGCCGTGTACATCTTGTGGGTCACCTGTAGCTGGCAAGATCCTATGGACGGGATGACGTTCCCGTTATAGTCAACCATCTTGAGCCGGGATGGCGTGATGGGTGGTTTGACCTTCATGGCCTGGACTGCAGAATATGCAATCAGGTTGGCGGATGCGCCGGTGTCCAGACGGAAGGCGACGCGCGATCGGTTGACCGTCAGGGTGGCACACCACTCATCGGCTGGATTGATGGCATTGACCTTGTTGACATCGATGACGGAAACGCGGAAGGCATCCTGGTCATCTGCATCACTTAACTGGAAGTCTTGATGCGTGGGCTGGACGGTCCTGACTTGTCTGCGAGATTGTCGAGGATGCGCCAGATCCATGGGTTGAGCCGAACGACAGTGGGCTGCGTAGTGGCCCATCTTGCCACATCTGAGGCACTGTCGGTTTTTTGCAGGACATTGCCCTTTTAAATGTAGAGCTCCACAATTGCCGCACGTCATGACGTCACGGCGTTCGTTGCGCCACTGCGCATGCGCAGTGCGATCTTGCGGTGGGCGCGCCTGCGCAGTGCGTCCCTCGTTGTGGCCGTTATTTTTGGCGCGCACCTGCGCGGGAGACCGCGAAAAGCGCGGGAAGCGGCCGCTGTCGTCCGGGCCGTGGGTCGGGAAGTAATCGACGGCCTGGATGCGTTCGACGTCGTGGGCGGCCTGCCTTGCCGATTCGACGGCTGGGGACCCCCTCCGTGCCAACTCAGACGCCTGAAATTGGGCAAAACGGCAGGTAGCATTTTCGTGGAGGACACAGGCTTCCACAGCAGACGCTAAGGTGAGGCTTTTTATTTTAAGAAGCTGCTGGCGTAGGCCACTAGAGGCAACGCCAAAAACAATCTGGTCCCTGATCATGGACTCTGTGATGGTGCCGTAACCGCAGGACTGCGCTAGAATCCGGAGGTGCGTCAAGAAGGGTTGAAAAAGCTCCTCCTTACCTTGCAGGCGTTGCTGAAAGAGGTATCTTTCAAAACTTTCATTTACTTCAACTTGAAAGTGCTGGTCCAGCTTGAGGATGACCGTGTCATATTTGGACTGGTTTTCGCCCTCTTCGAACACCAGTGAGTTGAAGACGTCGGTGGCGTGCTGACCTGCGTAGAAGAGGAGCATTGCCATCTTCGTTTCATCCGAGGCACTCTGTTTTTCGGTGGCACGGATGTACAGGTCAAATCGCTGCCTGAAGAGCTTCCAATTGGTACCTAGGTTCCCCGCGACTTGCAACGGCTGCGGTCCGTCGGTGTGGTCCATGTCCAGAATGGCAGGTTAGTAGGCAGGTATCGATCCACTCCTGTACCATGTGGTGTTGGGTGTTCTGACACACAGATGAGCCAACACGGTTGTATATGGTACAACGCTATTTTATTTAAACTTACTATGTACAGTTTTGTCTTTGCACTCTGCACGTGGGGGTTCCCTGCTTGTGATGTTTTAACAGCTCTTCCTTGTTTCTTTGTCCCCAGACCTACTGACCACCAGGTGTCGTGCTCGTGCTTTTTATGTGGTTGGTGTTCTTGTCTGTGATTGGTTGTGGTGTTGTGTGCTCTATTTGCCTGTTGGTGTGTCCATCATGATGTGTGTGTTTGAATATCATGACAAAAGGGATATTTTTATTAATAAGGATTGCCACACCCTTGTTACTTGATGAAAAGGAGGCAAAAAAACCTGCCCCACCCGATCCTGCCTCAATTTAAAGTGTTCCTCATCACAGAATCCCTACAGTGCAGAAGGAGGCCATTCGGCCCATCAAGTCTGCATCTGCCTTTGAAAGAGCTCTCTCCTTAAGCCCATGCTCCAGCCTATCCCAGTCACCCAGTAACCCTACCAAACCTTTTTGAACACTAAGGGGCAATTTAGCATGGCCAATCCACCTAATCTGCGCATCTTTGGACTGAGAGAAAACCCAGACAGACACTGGGAGAATGTGCAAACTCCCCATAGCCAGTCACCCGAGGCCAGAATTGAACCTGAGACCCTGGAGCGGTGAGGCAGCAGTGCTAACCACCGTGCCACTGTGTCGCCCCAATTGAGGTTAATCGAGATGAGTTTCCTGGAATAAAGCTATGTCGACCTCTCCTTGAGAAAGGAGACAATCATTTTCCTTCTGATAGTGCGATGGATGCCCTATACATTCCCTGAGAAAATTTGGATTGTATTGGATCCGCTGGTGTCTCAGCAGGCTGGATAACTGAGTGAATCCCTTCTCACACTGAGAGCAGGTGAATGGTCTCCCAGTGTGAATTTGCTGGTGTCTGTGTAGGTTGGATAACTGAGTGAAGCCCTTCTCACACTGAGAGCAGGTGAACGGCTTCTTCCCAGTGTGAATGCGTCGATGAGCTTCTCGCAAAGATGGGTCACTGTATCCCCACAACCGAACATTTCCATGGCTTCTCCATGTTTTAGGTCTGTGGGGGACAGAGATTTACAGCTTTTGGGGAATGAGACAGGAAAGAATGTTCCATAGAAACTAGAATTGTCTGTTCTGAATTTCTATCCTGTACTGACAGTAATGTCTTTTGTAAATTGTTTCTGCAAGATATTAGAAGAGGACGAATTAGACAGAAATCTCGAACGTCACATCTCAATCTGGCAGTCACTCGATTCCTTTGGACCTGAATATCATCAGCCTTTGAATCTAGAAGGAGAAATGTTTGCCCCAAGTGTTGACTTCAAAAGATTTTAAACATCAGTGTGACTGGAAAAGCACCGAGACATACACACCCGAGTGAGAGTGTTCCAGAGCACTGACTGTGGAAAGAGCTTTAACCAGTTACATTGCACCATTCACAGCGGGGAGAGACTACACGTGTTTGTGTGTGGTCAAGGCTTCAATTATCCAATCTGTGGAGACACAAGGAGATCCAAAACATGGAGAAACCGTGGAAATGTTCGGATTGTGGGAAGGGATACAGAGCCCCATGTTTGCTGGAAGCTCATCGACGCATTCACACTGGGGAGAAGCCATTCACCTGCTCTCAGTGTAAGAAGGGATTCACTCAGTTATCCAACCTTCACAGACACCAACGGGTTCATACTGGGGAGAGACCGTTTACCTGCTCTCAATGTGGGAAGGGATTCAAACATTTATCCAGCCTGCACAAACATCAGCGAATTCACACTGGGGAGAAGCCATTCACCTGCTCTCAATGTGGGAACAGATTCAGTGCGTTATCCAGCCTGAAGTCACACGAGCGAGTTCACACTGGGGAGAGGCCGTTCACCTGCTCTCAGTGTGGGAAGGGATTCAGTTGTTCGTCCAACCTGTGGACACACCAGCGAGTTCACACTGGGGAGAGGCCATTCACCTGCTCTCAGTGTGGGAAGGGATTCACTGAGTTATCCCACCTACAGACACACCAGCGACTTCACACTAGGGAGAAGCCATTCACCTGTTCTCAGTGTGGGAAGGGATTCAGACATTCATCCACCCTGCAGAGACATCAGCAAGTTCACACTGGGGGGAAACCGTTCACCTGCTCTCAGTGTGAGAAGGGATTCACTCAATTATCCAGCCTGCAGAGACACCGGCGGATTCACACTGGGGAGAGGCCGTTTACCTGCTCTCAATGTGGGAATGGATGCAGACATTTATTCATCCTGCGGAAACATCAGCGAATTCACACTGGGGAGAGGCCGTTCACCTGCTCTCAATGTGAGAAGTGAATCACTCGATTATCCATCAGAGACACCAGTTGATCTGCTTGTAACTTCAACTTCACATGGGTCATAGAGTCATGCAGCACAGTAAAGGCCTTTCGGCCCATCGAGTCTGCGCCAGTCCAAAACAACCTCTTAACTATTCCAATCCCATTTCCCAGCACTTGGCCTATAGCCTGGGCATCGCAAGTGCCGATCTAAATGCTTCTTAAATGTTATGAGGGTTTCTGCTTCCACCAGCCTTTCAGGCAGTGAGTTCCAAACTCCCACCACCCTCTGGGTAAAAAAGCTTTTCCTCACATCCCCTCTAAACCTCCTGCCTCTTAACCTTAAATCTGTGCCCCCTGGTCACTGATCCCTCCAGGAAAGGGAAAGGTTTTTTCCTGTCTACTCTATTTATGTCTCTCATAATTTTTTACATCTCAGTCATGTCCCCCTCAGTCTCCGCTGCTCCAAGGAAAACAATCCAAGTCTATCCAATCTCTCTTCATAACTAAAACTCTCCAACCCAGGAAACATCCTGGTAAATCTCCTCTGCACCCTTTCCAGTGCTATCCCAACCCTCCTATAATGTGGATTCCAGAACTGCACACAATACTCTAGCTGTGGCCTAACCAATGTTTAATACAGTTCAAGCATAACCTCCCTGCTCTTAAACTCTCTGCCTCAGCTAATAAAGACAAGTATGCCATATGCCTTCTTAACCACTGGATCCTCCTGCTCTGCCACCTTAAGGGGCTGGTGTACATGCACATCAAGTCCCTCTGATCCTCGGTGCTTCCCAGGGTCCTGCCGTTTATCATGTATTCCCTTGCCTTGTTTGACCTGCCCAAGTGCATCACTTCACACTTGTAGCATAAAACTTGAAATCCTGTTGTGTGATCCTTAGCTGGAATAATGTGCCCTAGTTGGGAAACTGCCGTGGGCATCACACTGACAGAGAAACAGGAAGGTGCTTGGAGGATGGACTGGGAATTGGAGCGGGTGACCAGGGCTAATGGTTCCGTGACCCCCGGAGTTCAGTACCCCTGTGCCAAAGCGGGGAGTCACAGGAACAGAGGCGCCAAAGAGAAACCATTTGGGTCCAGAACATTGTGAACATCCTTTTACTCTGGTTACTCTTTTACTCTGGTTGTCTTTGATCAACAAGTATTGTTTTTTTAAACCATGTTCTGTTTCATTAATAAACTTGTTTTGTTAAAAATATTTGATTTTTTTTCTGGTCTTTTCAAATTCATTCACTTAAGGGAAAGTGGGTGAGAGGAGTTGGCAGGCTCTTTAACAGAAAGTGAGTCCCTCAAAGGTAATGGATAAAGGAGCCAGAGGGGGAGATGAGATTTTCTTTTTCTTTTGACACATAGTGTTTGAAAATGGGGTTCAGGGAGTCAATCATGATTGACCAATTTATCAAGGTTCTTTGAGGGAATAACAAGGGATGTCAATAAAGGGGTACCTGTAGATGTGGTTTATCTAGATTTCCAGGAGGTATTTCTCAAGGTGCCACATCAAAGGTTACTGCACAAAATAAGAGCTCATGGTATAGGGCAGGAATTTTCAAAGTGGAGATCGCAACCTGCAGGTAGGTCACGGGCGGGTATCGGGAGGGTCACGGAGCCATCAATCGCGGCGTTCCCGATTGCGTTAATTCAGGCGCAACAGCCGCAGCGTCCAGCTTTTAAAAATGGCGGCTGCAAGAGGCTTTAGAAATACGGGCACGCGGAGCCCAGAGAGAAACACCGCCTCCTCCTGACCCAGGAGAAGATTTTTTTTAAAAATTCAATTCAGTCTTCCTGGATTGGTCTTGAACATGCTCAAGGGCTGAGCATGCAGAACTCTCTTTGATAGTGAATTTTAGAGATTAAAAAGTTTCACAATACTTTGAGTTGTAATTCCTCCTCATCTATATCTAAAATAGTCGCATTGTAATTTGCAGACTATATCCCCAGGCTGTAAACCACTCGTGTGAGGAAAACTTACATCCTGCATCTGCTCTGTAGAGTCCTGAGAGAATAATGCCTGTTTCGATGAGGTCATTTCTCATTCTTCGCTACCCTTTACAAGGGCCGGTGCAGACTCGATAGGTCGAATGGCCTCCTTCTGAGCTGTAAATTCAATGAAATCTAGAGTATAGAATATAAGCCCAGGCTCACCTCTCGCATTAAAGGTAAGAAAAAAGGTCGGCCAGCGTGGGTCCCGAAGGATGGTCGGTTAGTAAAAATGGTCCCGGGCAAAAAGGTTTTGAGAAACCCTGGTGTAGGGGTTGACGTTTCAGGATGGATAGAGGATTGGTTGCTGACAGGAAGCAGACAGTAGGTATAAAGGGTCATGTTTGGGGTGGGAAGATGTGACAAGTGGAGTGTCACAAGGATCAGTGCTATTGACAACTATTTACAATCGATAATAATGAGTTGGATGATGGAACCAAATGCATGGCGGCTAATTTATACAAAAATAAAGTTAAAGTACCCAATTCTCTTTTTTTTCCACATAAGGGGCAATTTAGTGTGGCCAGTTCACCTATCCTGCACACCTTTAGGTTGTGGGGGTGAGACTCGCACAATTACGGGGATAATGTGCAAACTCCACATGGACAGTGACCCGGCCTGGATCAAACCTGGGTCCTCAGAGCTGTGAGGCAGCAGTGCTAACCACTGCACCACCATGACGTCCTTGACAGCGAAATTTGCTGATGACACAAAGATAGGTCAGAAAGTAATTTGTGACGTGGACTTAAGGAGTCTGCAAAGGACAACAAATAGGTTAAGTGAATGGACAAAAATGTTAAGGATGGAGCATAATGTGGAAAAATGTGAACGTATCCACTTTGGCAGGAAGGATTAAATAAAACACCATATTATAGAAATGGAGAAAGAGTTCAGAACTCTGAGGTACAGGGGGATCTGGGTGTCCTGATACAGGAATCTCAGTAAATTAGTTTGCAGGTACAGCCAGTGATTGGGAAGCACAATGGAATATTGTTGTTTATTGCAAGGGGACTGGAACATAAAAGTCGGGATGTTTTGCTGCAGTTGTACAGGGCCTTGGTGAGACCATATTTGGAGCACTGCGTACAGTTTGGGTCTCCTTATTTCAGAAATGAGATAGTTGCATTAGAAGCAGTTCATAAGAGGTTGACCCCCAGATTCTGGAATGAGGGGGTTATCCTCAGGTTTGACAGGTTGGGACTGTATCCATTGCAGTTGAGAAGAATGAGAGAGGATCTTATTGAAACACGAGGTCCTGAGTGGAATTGACAGAGAGAATGCTGGGAGGATGTTTCCCCTTGTGGCAGAGACTAGAACTCGGGGATACTGTTTAAAAACCGGGGCTGTGATTCAGTTTTCTGGTGCAGTGCGCCCCGCTGGCTGCGGGATTCTCCGTCTCACCAGCCGGTCAATGGGGTTTCCCATTGTGGGCAGCCCCATGCCGCCAGGAAATCCCCAGCATGGGTGCGCTGCTGGCAAGGCGGAGAATCCAGCCCAAGGGGGTTCCCATTTAAAATGCTGATGAGGATATTTGTTCTCCTAAGGGCCCTGGTACTGTGGATCTCTCTTCCCAAGAGAGTGGAGGGGCAGGGGCAGTGAATAGGTTTTAAGGCTGAGTTTGATAAATTCTTGATTGACGAGGGAGTGAAAGGGTGAAGGAAGAAAAGTGGAGTTGGGACCACAATCAGATCAGCCCTGATCTTATTGAATGGTGGAGCAGGCTTGAGGGGCCGAATGGCCCACTTCTCCTAATTTGTATGTATCGACCCTTAACACCCGCTTCCCCAAACTCTGAAATGATTCACAGTGATAACCCTTATTGGTGACAGTGGTTAGATGTTATTCAGTATAAATAAGAGCTGACACATGCTAATGTCTGAGCAGTAGTATCAAAGTGCAGCAGCATTCCCATTACACTCTGGGTGGAAGCACCATCTCCAGGTTAATGCTCCCTGTTCTGCCCCAGATGCCATGGTCCCAGCCAGTGGAATATGTAAAACCTCAACAAATCTCTGTGCTCGGGGAATCCCTTCTTATACTTTATTACATCACAAAGTCTATGGAGACAGATTTAACCCAATCATTGCTGAGCTAACATTTGAACGGACCAATTATAAAGCCTGTCATTGAACCGTCTGTACCCGCCCAAACCACGTCAAACTCGCAAACAATTGTCTTCCCCACGCTCCGTCCCCGGTACGGGGAGTCAGCATTCCCATGCCAAGCAGTGAAAACATGATGGCCTTGATACCCAGGTGTTGTCTAGGATTCCAGGCACTCTTGTTTTCTCTGTCCTCTGGGAGCTGTTTATCTCCCTGTTCCCACAGAGCAAGTCGTCTGTTCTCAGCTCTGCTCGATTTCTGCTGCAGTTTGGTCCCTTTTACACAGTTCAGATCAATAAAACATTTGGTCAGTGAAGACCCAAACCACAATTTCCCATCCTGTCACCTGTCAACCATCCTTACCCAGAGCGTAATCAGAACAGGAATAAAAACAGGAGAAGTGTAACAATCAAATTCAAAATAAATCCACAGCCAGTCATTGAATTTAATTGAATGTTCACTAATTAGCAAGAAAACCTGAAGTAGGGCTTCCCCCAGGGTTTTTCCAGCCCACACCTCGAGCGGGAGGGAAACTCTCTCCGACCCCTCACTCAATTTCACTTTGTGGGGCTGGGGGAGAGAATAGAGCAGTGGGACCGACTGGTTGGCTCTACAGAAATTTGGCATTGACTCGATGGGCCAAATGGCCTCCTTCTCTGTCCTTATGGCTCTGATCTAAAGAGAAAATTTCAGCCTCTATAGTCTTTCCAATTCACTGAAGTCCCTCATCCCTGGTGCCATTCTCGTCAATCTTCCCTGCAATCTCTCTGAGAACTTCACATCTTTCCTGCGATGTGGGGCCCATATATAGGGTTCCATTCTGGAGGGAGAGAATTGAAAAGCAGGGTTATGTTGTTTAGAACCAGGGTTAGATTACACTGGGAGCACTGACAACATTTATGATTTCCATTCAGAAAAAGGAAATCGAGGCACTGGAGAAGGTGTAACAAAGATTCACACGAATAATAGCAGAACTGAGAGCATTTCACCCTCAGGAAAAGCTGGGGCTTTTCCCTAGAATAGAGAAGACTGAAGGGTGACCTGATGGTAGTTTGAAGTTTGCAAAGCAACAGGGGAACATTGGACTTCGGAGCAGGAGTAGGCCATTCGGCCCCTCAAGCCTGCTGCACCATTCAATAAGATCGTGGCTGATCTGACTGTGGTCTTGGCTCCACCTTCCTGTCTGCTCCCACCCCCATAACCCTGGACTCGTCTGTCAACAATCTGTGGAACTCAGCCCTGAGTAGATTCAGTGAGCCAATGATCCACTGCTGTCTGGGAAGAGAATTCCACTCTCATCACCCTCTTGAGGCACAAAATAAAAATCATCATCTCTGTCTTTAACGGGAAACCTCTTATTCTTAAAATCTGCCTCTGAGTTCCCTTGTCCCCCACAAGGGGAAACATCTTCTGGGTATCCACCTTGTCCAGTCCCCTCAGAATATTCCATGTTTCAATAAGATCACCTCCCATTCTTCCAAACTCCAGTGGGATTGGGCCCAACCTATTCAACTTCTTCATCCAATCAGCCCCTCATCCCAGGATTGGGTCAAGTGAACCTTCTCTGAACTGATTCTAAAGCAATTATATCTTTATTCCCAAATACGGAAACTGAATCTGTATACCGTATTCCAGATGTGGTCTCACCAAGGCCCTGTACAGCTGCAGTGAAACTCCCCTCTTTTGTAATCCTTTCCCTTTGCAATAAATGTCCATATTCCATTTCCCTTCCCAATCACCTGCTGTGCCTGCACACTAAGCTTTTGTGATTCCTGTACCAGGACACCCAGATCCCTCTGTACCTCAGAGTTCTGCAATCTCGCTCCATTTGACTAATATACAGCTTTTCCATTCCTCCTGCCAAAACAGACAAGGTCACATTTACTCCCGTTATTCTCCATCTGCCAGATGTCTGCTCACTCACTGAACCTGGCCCCATCCATTTGCAGAATCTCCACCTCCTGTTGACATCTTTCCTCTCTACCCTGGTGTCATTGCTCAATTTAACTTTCATATATTTGATCTCTTCATCTAACTCATTGATGTAGATTGTAAATATTTGAGGAACCAGCACTGATCCCGGTGTCACTCCGCCAGTTACAGCTTGACAATCAGAAAGGGATCTATTTATCCCTACTCTTCTTCCTGTTAGCTAACAAATCCTTTATCCGTGTAAATACGTCCCCCCCCCCCCACCCCCCCCGCACCATGGCATCTTATCTTGTGCAGTAACCTTTGATGTGACACCTTATCAAATGCTTTCTGGAATTTAAAGTCTGCCACATCTACCGGTTCCCCTTTATCCACCTTGAATGTTATTGCATGAAAAAACTCTAACAGATTAGTTATACACAATTTCCCTTTCACAAAGCCATGTTGGCTCTGCCTGATCACATTATGATTTTATAAGTAACCTACTGTAACCTTAATAATGGATTCTCAGACTTTCCCTATCACAAAGTCAAACAATTATAGGCCAGTTAGTCTTGTGTATTGGTGGGCAAATTACTAGAATCAATCCTGAGAGATAGGATTGACTGTCACATAGAAAGGCATGGACTAGTCAAGGATAGTCAGCATGGATTTGTTACAGGAAGGTCTTGCCTCACAAATTTGATTGAATTCTTTGAGCAAGTGACAAACAAGAAAGGTTGATAGAGGTAGTGCAGTGGATGCGGTATGCATGGATTTTAGCAAGGCGTGTGACAAAGTCCCAGTTGGCAGATTGGTCAAGAAAGTGAAAGCCCATGGGATATAGAGGTATGTGGCAAACTGGATAAAAAGTTGGCTTAGGAACAGGAAACAAAGGGTAATGGCTTCCCTTGCAATTAGAAAGTTGTTTCAAGTGATGTTCCACACGGTTCGATTTTAGGACCCTTACTGTTTGTGTTATAGATTAACGATTTGGACGTGAACGTGGAAACACGATTGGGAAATGTGCAGTCGACACAAAGATTGACCGAGTGGTGGACTGTGTAGAGGACAGATACAATCTCCTGAATGAAGATGAATTGGTGGAGTGGGTGATAAAGTGGCCGATGGAATTTAACACAGAGATGTGTGAGGTCATGCATTTAGGGATGTCAAACAGTTGTAGGGAGTACACAATAAATGGGAATGTATGAAGAGGGGTAGATGAAGTGAGAGATCTTGGTGTACAAGTACGCATATTGTTGGGCCTAGAAAAACTTGTAGCTACGGGGAGAGATTGGCTAGGTTGGGGTTATTTTCCTTGGAACAACGAAGGCTGATGGATGACTTAATTGAGGCGTACAAAATTATGAGGGGGAGAGATAGAGTGGACAGGATAAAATTGTTTCCCTTGGTGGAGAATTCTAGAACCAGGGGACATAGATTCAAGATAAGAAGCAGAAAGTGTAGAGGGAACATGAGGAAGAACTTTTTTATGCAGAGGGTAGTTAGTAGGAATCTGGAATTCGCTGCACGAGTTTGAGGAGGCAGAGACCCTAAACTCTTAGTACCTGGCCTTGCACCTTAAGTGCTCTGAGCTACAGGGCTATGGACCGGGTGCAGGAAGGTTGGATTAGAAAGGGCACCTGGGAGTCCTCGGGCTGGCACGGACAAGATGGTTTGAATGGCCTTCTGTGCTGGAACATTTCTATGAGGGCGTTATACACCAGATACATCGATGACATTTTTTTCCTTCGGACCCACGGTGTAGAATCACTGAAACGACTACACGATGACATCAATAAGTTCCATCCAACCATCAGATTCACCATGGACTACTCTCCAAATTCAGTTGCATTCTTGGACACACTCGTCTCCATCAAGGACGGTAACCTCAGCACTTCGCTTTACCGCAAACACACGGATAACCTCACGATGCTCCACTTCTCCAGCTTCCACCCTCAACACATTAAAGAAGCGATCCCCTATGGACAAGCTCTCCGTATACACAGGATCTGCTCAGACGAGGAGGAGCGTAACAGACATCTACAGACGTTGAAAGATGCCCTCGTACGAACGGGATATGGCGCTCGACTCATCGATCGACAGTTCCAATGCGCCACAGCAAAAAACCGCACCGACCTCCTCAGAAGGCAAACAAGGGACACAACCGACCGAATACCTTTCGTCGTCCAGTACCTTCCCGGAGCGGAGAAACTGCGACATCTTCTTCACAGTGTTTACCACATCATCGATGAAGATGAACATCTTGGGAATCACCCCCACACCCCCACTACTTGCCTTCAAACAACTGCGCAACCTCAAACAAACCATTGTTTGCAGCAAACTACCCAGCCTTCAGAACAGTGACCACGACACCACACAACCCTGCCATGGCAATCTCTGCAAGACGTGCCAGATCATCGACATGGATACCACCATTACACGTGAGAACACCACCCACCAGGTACGCGGTACATACGCGTGCAACTCGGCCAACATTGTCTACCTCATACGTTGCAGGAAAGGATGTCCCGAAGCGTGGTACATTGGCGAGACCATGCGGACGCTGCGACAATGAATGAACGGACATCGCGCGACAATCACCAGGCAGGAATGTTCCCTTCCAGTCGGGCAACACTTCAGCAGTCAAGGGCATTCAGCCTCTGATCTCCGGGTAAGCGTTCTCCAAGGCGGCCTTCAAGACGCGCGACAACGCAGAATCGCCGAGCAGAAAGTTATAGCCAAGTTCTGCACACATGAGTGCGGCCTCAACCGGGACCTGGGATTCATGTCGCATTACATTCATCCCCCACCATCTGGCCTGCGAAATCCTACCAACTGTCCTGCTTGACACAATTCATACCTCTTTAACCTGGGGTTACCCCGTCTCTGGATCTGTAAAGATTTAATCACCTGCTAATGCTCGTATTCCAAGCATTGTCTGGCATCTTTGAATCGGTCTATACATATGTTTCTGGAACATACCTCTTCATTCACCTGAGGAAGGAGCAGCGCTCCGAAAGCTAGTGACATCGAAACAAACCTGTTGGACTTTAACCTGGTGTTGTAAGACTTCTTATTGTGCTCATCCCAGTCCAACGCCGGCATCTCTACATCATTTCTATGAGGGGTAATTGGGTTATGGGGATACGGTGGAAGAGAGGGCTTAAGTGGGTCGGTGCAGACTCAATGGGCCGAATGGCCTCCTTCTGCACTGTATGTTCTATGATTCTATGACACACATGTTAGGCTAACTGGCCTATGGTTTCCGGCTTTCTCCTCCCTTCTTTCCTGAACAAAAGTGTTACATTCTCTATTTTCCAACCCACTGGGACCCTTCCAGAATCTGAGGAATTTTGGGAGATTATAACCAATGCATCTACTCTCTGTGCCTCCACTACTTTTAAAACCCTAGGATACAAGTCATCTGGCCCTGGGGACTTGTCAGCCTTTGGGTCCAATAGTTTCCTTGGAACTTTTCTCAGTGATTGTTCGATGTTCATCCTTCTCTATCATCTCTTGATTTTCAATTACCTTTCTGAATTTTTTTAAGGCTTCTACCATGAAGATAGACACAAAATACCCGTTTAAAGCCTCCTCCATTTTGTTGTTTTCCACTATCAATTCCCCAGACTCACTCTCCAGAGGACAAATGCCAGCTTTAGTTACTCTTTTCCTCTTCAAATTGTTCCAATCGGGATGGGAGGAGTGTGAGTAGTATCTCGCCCCACAACTCCGCAGGTTGTACCATTCACCTAAAGCTTCAATTTACTCACCAAAATGGCCAACGGTTCAACTTCTCTCCCAATCTCCCCAAAAAAGGTCTTTATCAAGGCTTCTTTCAATAAACTACTGTTTATTATATAACAAAGTACTTTTAACAAGTTGCAAGCATTGATAAACGCACGGTTGTAATTGGGAAGTAAAACTATCAATGTCTTCCTGAAGAATTCCTCGAGTACACGCATAGACAAACAAACAACAAACAGATAGAGTCTCGCTTCAGAGGCTGTTACAAAACAAAGGATAAAGTTTGCAGGGTCTCCAGGTTGTTGACCTGGAGTTTCCCGTGTAAAGCTGGTCCAGGTGGATAAATCTGGGATTTATCACCAACTGGTCCCAGCTTTGCAGGTTTAAATGCAGACCAGTCACACTGAGAGTTCTCTGACTGCAGGGTGAGAGCCACACACAATTTTAGACAAGGCAGAGAGAGAGAGCCAGCAAACATAGCCTTCCTTCCTCAGCTTGTTCCCCAATGAGACTGCCTTCACAACTAGCAGGTTGACGACTGGTCTTTTTTTCCTCTCTCATGTGATTTCCAGCGAGAGTCCTTTCCAGAATAATACAGTGCAGAAGAGGCTCTTCAGCCCATCAGAGTCTGCACCGAAGCATGAAAGACACCTGACCTGCCTCCCCAATCCCATTTGCCAGCACCTGGTCCTTCAATGTTAGAACATGCCAAGTATTCATCCAGATACTTTTTAAAGGCTGTGAGGCAACCCGCCTCTCCTACCCTCCCTGGCAGTGCATTCCAAACTGTCAGCACCCTCTGGGTAAAAATGTTATTCCTCAAATCCCCCTAAGCCTCTTGCTCCTCACCTTGAACTTCTGTCCCCTCGTAGCTGACCTTTGAACTAAAGGGAACAGCTGCTGTCCACCCTGGATCCACCCTGTCCATGCCACTCATAATTTTGTCCACCTTGATCAGGTCATAGAATCCCTACAGTGCAGAAGGAGGCCATTCAGTTCATCGAGTCTGCACCGGCCCTCTGAAAGAGCACCTTATCTCGGCCCAATTCCCCACCTCGAGGCAATTTAGCATGGCCAATCCATCTAACCTGCACATCTTCGGACTGTGGGAGGAAACTGGAGCACACGAGGGAAACCCATGCAGACACAGGGAGAACGTGCAAACTCCACACAGTCGAACCCAGGTCTCTGGCGCTGTGTGGCAACAGTGCTAACCACTGTGCAATCATGCTGCCCTTCAGTCTTTTCTGCTCCAACGAAAACAACCCAAGCCTATCCAACCTCTGTTCACAACTTAAAATGTTCCATCCCAGGCAACATCCTGGTGAATCACCTCTGCACCCCTCCAGTACATAAGAACTAGGAGTAGGCCATCTGGCCCCTCGAGCCTGCTCCACCATTCAATGAGATCATGGCTGATCTTTTGTGGACTCAGCTCCACTTTCCGGTACAACCACATTCTTCCTATAATGTGGTGACCAGAATTGTACACAGTACTCCAGCTGTGGTCTCACCAAACCTCTACACGACTCCAACATGACCTCCCTGCTTTTGTAATCTATGCCCCAATTAATAAAAGCGAGTGTCCCATATGCCTCTTTTCACCACCCTATTAACCTGCCCTTCTGCCTTCAGAAATCTATGGACAGCACGCCAATGTCCCCTTGTTCCTTGGAACTTCCCACTGTCAGGCCATTCAGTGAATACTTCCCAGTCAAATTTCAACTTCCAAAGTGTATCACCTCACACTTCAGGGTTCAATTCCATCTCCTTTTTTCTGCCCACTTGACCATCCCGTCTGTATCTTCCTGCAACCCAAGACACTCCACCTCACTGTTAACCACCCGGCCAATCGTTGTGTCATCTGTCAACCTACTGATCGTACCCCCCACATCGTCATCTATGTTGTTTATATAAATGATGAACAATAGGGGACCCGGCTCAGATCCCTGTGGGACACCACTGGATACTGGCTTCCAGTCACTAAAGCAGCCATCTGTCATCACCCTTGGTCTCCTACAGCCAAGTCAATTTTGAATCCACCGTATCAAGTTACCCTGTATCCCATGTGCATTTGTCTTTGTAATATGTTTCCCATGTGGGACCTTGTCAAAGGCTTTGCAGAAATCCATATAAAATGAAATGAAAATCGCTTATTGTCACAAGTAGGCTTCAATGAAGTTACTGTGAAAAGCCCCTAGTCGCCACATTTCGGCGCCTGTTCGGGGAGGCTGTTACGGGAATTGAACCGTGCTGCTGGCCTGCCTTGGTCTGCTTTCAAACCCAGCGATTTAGCCCTGTGCTAAACAGCCCCTAACCACCATCAACTGCACTACCCTCATCTGCACACTTGGTCACATGCTCAAAAAATTCAATCAAATTTGTTAGGCATTACCTCCCTCTGACAAAGTCATGCTGACGAATCCTGATCAATCCTTGCCTCTCCAAGTGGAAATAGATTCTCTCATTCAGAATTTTCGCCAACAGTTTCTCTACCACTGACATGAGACTCACTGCTCTGTAGTTCCCTGGCTTATCTCTACAACCTTTCTTAAATAGTGGGACCATATTAGCTATTCTCCAGTCCTCTGTGGCCAGAGAGCAGTTAAAAATTTGGGGCAGAGTCCGTGCAATCTCCTCCCTTCCCTCCCACAGCATCCTGGGACATACATCATCTGCATATGGAGATTTGTCCACTTTTAAGCCTGCCAACACCTCCAATACCTTGTCATTCCCTATTTGCTCAAGAACCTCACAGTCTCTCTCCCCGAGTTCCATATCTACCTCCTCATTC
This sequence comes from Scyliorhinus torazame, assembly GCF_047496885.1. NCBI lineage: Eukaryota > Metazoa > Chordata > Chondrichthyes > Carcharhiniformes > Scyliorhinidae > Scyliorhinus > Scyliorhinus torazame. The sequence goes on from NC_092711.1 coordinate 170,544,810, forward strand.
TCTTGGGTGAAGACAGATGTGAAGAATTTGTTCAACATCCTGCCAATGTCCTCTGGCTCCACCCACAGACTCCCCCTCATCCCGAATGGGCCCGACTCTTTCCCCGGTTATTGATATACTTAGAGAATATCTTGAGATTTTCCCTACTTTTACCAGCCAGAACTTTCTCATGTCCTTTCTTTGCTCTCCTAATTGCTTTCTTAAACTCCACCCTGCACTTTCTATACTCCACTAATGCCTTTGTTGATTGCTCCCTTTGTACTTGCTAAAAGACTCTCTTTTCCTTCTCATCTTATCCTGAATGTCTCTGGCCATCCATGGTTCTCTGTGCTTGTTATTCCTTCCTATTACCCTCGAGGGAACATGTTGGGCCTATACCCTCCCCATTTCCTTTTTGAATGACCCCAGTGCTCTTCTGTAGATTTTCCCACAAGTAACTCTTGTACTTCCATGGTCTTATTTTACTAAAATCCGCTCTCTCCCAATACACAACCTTTTTTTGCAACTTGTCCATTTTATTTTGTGCCATGTTGTGGTCGCCATCACTAAAATGCTCCCCCACCAACACATCAACCACCTGCCGGCTTCATTCCCCAGAATTAGGTCCAGCTCTGCACCATCCCTTGTTGGACCCTCTACATATTGAGCTAAAACGTTCTCCTGCATACATTTTCAGAACTCTACTCCATCTGCTTGTTGGGTGGATTGGAAATTCTGAATTCTCTCTCAGTGTACCTGAACAGGAGCCGGAATGTGGCGACTGGGGGATTTTCACAGTAACGTCATTGCAGTGTTAATGTAAGCCTACTTGTGACATTAATAAAGATTATTAACTAAACTCTTAACATGATGACTATTGATGACTATTCCAATTAATGTTGGGAAAGTTGAAATCACCTTAGATAATTACCCTATTATTATTATTACACACCTCCATGATTTGCGCACATATTTGCTCCTCAATTTCCCGCTGACTATCTGGGGGTCTACAATAAACACCCAGCAATGTGACTGTCCTTTTCCTCAAGTAATATGGACGAGGCTGTTTGTTGGCAGTTCCAAGCTGAAGTTCTGACCTTAACTCCCAACTGTATAAATCATGCCACATCTGATTCTATCTATTTATATATTCGAGCTAGTTTACCCTCAGACTCTACTTCCTTCCTACCTCTTTATTATATTTTTGTTCATTTTTTGCTGCTTCTTAAAATCGGTCCCACCTTTGACCGAACACAAACCTTTTCAAATTTGTGCAGCACTTTCAGTTTAATCCTTTACTTCCTTCTTTAATAATAATCTCTATTAGTGTCACAAGTAGGCTTATATTAACACTGCAATGAAGTTACTGTGAAAAGCCCCTAGTCGCCACATTCCGGCGCCTGTTCAGGTCACGGAGGGAGAATTCAGAATGTCCAATTCACCTAACAAGCACATCTTTCGGGACTTGTGGGAGGAAACCGGAGCACCCGGAGGAAACCCACGCAGACACGGGGAGAGTGTGCACCCATTGATGATGCATCCTTCCCAAAGAGACAAATGTATTTATATTAGATCTGCCTGTAGTGGTAGGAAAAACATTATTTACTTTGCATGATAAAATAAATGTCCTTCCATCAGCTTTTGTGGATTATTTCAGTGGAAATGTGCTCTCTCAGGCTCAATGATCATCAGCCCACTGGAAGCAAAGTCATGGCCAATCCAGCAGAAAGAAACCCTCCCACCCTCCCACTGCACCAAGTGTCAGAATCAACACGGTTCAGTCCTGGGTGTGATTAACAGCAGCAATAACAGCAGAATCCAACCCCTGTCATCACTTGTGAACTCGCTGGTGTCTCAGCAGGTCTGATGACTGACTGAATCCTTTCCCACACACTGAGCAGGTGAAGGGCCTCTCTCCAGTGTGAACTCGCTCGTGTACTCGCAGTGTGGATAACTGAGTAAATCCCTTCCCACAGTCAGAGCAGGTGAATAGCTTCTCCCCAGTGTGAACTCGCTGGTGTCTCTGCAGGCTGGATAACCGAGAGAATTTCTGCCCACAGCCAGAGCAGGTGAATGGCCTCTCCCCAGTGTGTACTTGCTGGTGTGTCTGCAGGATGGATAACTGAGTGAATCCCCGCCCACACACAGAGCAGGTGAACAGCCTCTCCCCAGTGTGAACTCGCTGATGTTTCCGCAGGGCGGATGAATCATTGAATCGTTTCCCACATTGAGAGCAACTAAATGGCTTTTCCCCAGTGTGAATTCGCTGGTGTGTTTGCAGGTGGGATAGTCGAGAGAATTCCTTTCCACAGTCAGAGCAGGTGAATGGCCTCTCCCCGGTGTGAAGTCGGTGGTGTGTCTGCAGATTGAATAAGTGAGTGAATCCCTTCCCACACTGAGAGCAGGTGAATGGCCTCTCACCAGTGTGAACTCGCTGATGTCTCCGCATGCTGGATAAGTGAGTGAATCTCTTCCCACACTGAGAGCAGGTGAATGGCCTCTCCCCAGTGTGAACTCGCTGGTGTGACTTCAGGCTGGATAACCGAGTGAATCTTTTCCCACACTCAGAGCAGGTGAATGGCGTCACCCCAGTGTGAACTCGATGGTGTGAGTTCAGGCTGGATAACTGAGTGAATCTCTTCCCAAACTGAGAACAGGTAAAAGGTTTCTCCCCAGTGTTACCCCGCTGATGTCTCTGCAGGTTGGATAACTGAATGAATCCCTTTCCACACTGAGAGCAGGTGAACGGCCTCTCCCCACTGTGAATGCGTCTATGAGCTTCGAGCTTTGATGGGGCCCTGAATCCCTTCCCACAGTCCCCACATTTCCATGGTTTCTCCATGTTTTGGGTCTCCTCGTGTCTCTCCAGGTCGGACAATCAGTTGAAACAGAACACGTGTACGGTCTCTCCCCGCTGTGAATGGTGTGATGTGTTTTCAGGCTGTGTAACTGGTTAAAGCTCTTTCCACAGTCAATGCTCTGGAACACTCTCACTCGGGTGTGTGTGTCTTGGTGCTTTTCCAGTCACACTGATGGTTAAAATCTTTTGAAGCTGACAAATCAGGGAAACATTTCTCTTTCCAGATTCAAAGGCCGATGATATTCAGGACCTAATGAACCGAGTGACTCGGTCAGATCTTGATGTGATGTTTGGTTTGAGATTTCTTTCTGTAAATCCTCACTGTTGAATATTCTGGACTAGGAGTTAACAAAAGACATCACTGTCAGTGCAGGATAGAAATTCAAAACAGACAATTCTAGTTTCTCTGGAACATTCTTTCCTCTCTCATCCCCCACAAGCTGTAACTCTCCATCCCACACACACCCTCCATTCTCACTCTGCTGTATCTAATATTCACCCTCCCAATTCTCCTGAAGGTGCTGATTCAGGCTGACTGACAGATCCATGCTCACTGCTTCCTGTCAGATCTCCGGTGGCTGTATGTTGGAGAAGGTCACACACTACGTCGCACCATCAGGATGGTTGGTTTTTTTCGTCCTTTTTGCCCAATTCCCGGGGAATTTATGTGAACAAACTTGGGTCAAGCTGAAGGTTCAGTGAACACGTCGACAAAATCATGCTGAAAATTTAAAAAAGTCTGATGGGAAGGAAGTTACGAGAGGAAACCCTTCGACGGATTTGGTGAGTGCGTGTGGCTCACCAGGAGGGAGGTTGGTGGAATTGACTCCAGTGGGTGCAGCCGTTCCTATCACGGTGGATATGCTGGTGGGGGCACTGGCGTCGGAGTTTGAGAAGCAGGTTGGGAAGTACTTTGAGAAACAAGGGCAAGCTCTGCCAGCATCTCTAATGGAAAGAATCCTTTTACTTGCGGGATCGCAGGAGGGTAACACGTCTGGAATCTATGGGCGGATCCTTTCAGAAGAAGTAAGCTCAGTGGATGGAGTGAAAGTGAAGTGGGAGGAGGATGTGGGGCCTGTAGGAGATGATGGGGTGTGGAGTGAAGTCCTTGACAGGGTGAACTCCACGTCATCGTGTGCGAGACTGGGCTTGGTCCAGCTAAAGGTAGTGTTTAGGGGACAGCTAACCAAGGAGAGGATGGGCAGTTTTTTCCTGGATGTGGACAATAGGTGTGAGCGGTGTTCCAGAGGTCCGGCCGGCCAACCACACACACATGTCCTGGTCCTGTCCCAAACTAGTGAGCTTTCAGGTCTCCTTCTTTCGTACCATGTCGGCGATTATCAATATCGAACTGGAGCCCTGGCCTTTGGTTGCCATATTTGGGGTGTCGGACTCGCTGGGGCTGCAGACGGGGGAGCGGAGGCCGATGTCCTTGCCTTCCCTTCGTTGATCACCCAGAGGTGAGTCCTGCTCAGTGGAGGTCTCCAACCCCACCAATTGCCCCAGCATGGTGTGGGGATCTAATGAAATTTTAATACTGAAAAGATTAAATACACCGTGAGGGAATCAGTCCAGAGTATTACTTACTTCAAGGAGTTGGTCACTATCAGTTGCTGTAGCGGGGGGGGGGGGGGGGGGGGGGGGAAGAGATTGGGAGGTGGGGGGGATTGGGAGGTGGGGGGGTGGAGTTGTCTTGTGTCGGATTGTGTTTTGTTTCTTTTTTTCTTGGTGGATGTTTTGGGGTTTTATAAAAATTTGCATGTTCTGTAAGAATTTGTAAAACTGAAAAACTTTATTTTTAAAGCAAAGATGATGAATAATTTCTGACTGAAATTGGATGGGCAATGCAGGGTCACAGAATGGGACCCACTAGACACTGACAGAATTGCTCAACAGAGTGGGCATCGACTTGAAACGTCCAATGGACTCCTCGTCTTCTGTTATAAATCTGACTGGAAATATATAACGTAGCTACAGGACTATATTACAAAACCAGAATAATCAATGTACTTTATTCCAGAACAACCAATAATATATCTAATCTGTGCAATAAAACAACACCAGACATCTCTCTGTCCTCATAGAATCAGAGTTTTACAGCAGAACAAGAAGCCCTCCAGCCCATCATTTCAGCATCAGCTATCTAGTACCTATCTATTCTTATCCCATTTCCCACCACTTGGTCCACAGCCTTGTATGCTTTGGCCGATCAAATGCTCCCTGCTCTTATATTCTATACCTCAGCCAATAGAAGCATGAATCCCATAACCCGATTGATTGAATGGCCTAATTCTGCTCCTCTGACCTATACTCTTATATCCCCTCGTGACCACCTTATCTACCTGTCCTGCTGTCTTCAGGGACCTATGGACATGCACACCAAGGTCCCTCTGGTCCTCTGTACTTCCTAGGGTCCGACCATTCATTGTATATTCTCTTGCCTTGTTAATCCTCCCAAAATTCATGACCTCACACTTTTCAGAGTTAAATTCCATTTGCCACTGTTCTGTCCATCTAACCAGTCCGTCCACATCATCCTGTAATCTAAGGCTTTCCTCCTCACTATTTCCCACACCACCAATTTCTGTGTCATCTGCAAACGTACTTACTTCCTACGTTCACACCCGATCATTAATGTACACTACAAACAACAAGGGACCCAGTACTGATCCCATCGGAATATCACTGGACACAGACTTCCAGTGACAAAGACAATCTTCGACCATCACCCTCTGCCTCCTGCCACAAAGCCAATTTTGGATTCAATTTGACAAATTGCCCTGTATCCCCAGGGCTTTTATCTTCCTGACTAGTCTTCTGTGTCAGGCTTTATCAAAAGGCTCACAGAAGTCCACTTAAACTACATTAACTGTACAGCCTTCATCACCTAGTCACCTCCTCAAAAAATTCAGATCAAATTTGAAAGACCCGATCTCCCCCTGACAAAACCATATTGACTATCCTTGATCAATTCTGCCCCAGAGTTTTTTTTCCAATAGTTAACGACCACTGATGTCAGACCAAAATCCAAATCGAAACAAAATCCTACCAACTCTCCTGGCCTGAGACAATTCACACCTCTTTAACCTGTGATTCTCCCTCTCCCCAGTTGTTCCGTCTGGACCTGCAGACTTAATTACCTGCAAAAACTTGTATTCAAAGCATCGTATTGCAGCTTAGACTTTGTCTATATATATGTTTCTGGAACCCACCTCTTCGTTCACCTGAGGAAGGAGCAGTGCTCCGAAAGCTAGTGATTTGAAACAAACCTGTTGGACTTTAACCTGGTATTGTAAGACTTCTTACTGTGCTCACCCCAGTCCAACGCCGGCATCTCCACACACTGAAGTTAGACTCACTGGTCTGTAATTTCCTGGTATTTTCTTACTTCTTTTGAATAATGGTACTACATTATCTGTCCTCCTGTCCTCTAGCTCCGCTCCTGTGACCAGAGAAGATTTGAAATTGTCAGATCCTCTTCAATCTCCTCCCTTGCCTCCCATGGAGGCCTGGGGATTTAAATAAGTCAACAATTGAAGGTCAGGGGTGACACGGTGACAATGGATCGCATGGCTGCCTCACAGCGCTGAGGTCCCAGGTTCGATCCTGGCCTCAGGTCACTATACTTGTGGGGTTTGCACATTCTCTCCATGTCTGCGTGGGTCTCACCCCCACAGCCCAAAGATATGCAGGGTAGGTGAATTGGCCATGCCAAATTGCCCCTTAATTGGAATAAAGAAATAATTGGATACTTTAAATTTATTTTTTTTAAAAAGCAATTGAAGGTCAGAATTTGAAAAGAAATGGACAGGGGAAGAAAAGAAAGTGTTTTACTCCCAGATGTTGGAGACAGGAGGAAGTTTCAGTCTGTGTGAAGATCGATATTCACTCAGACAGAGGAGCAGCAGCTTTGCTGGGCAGACCAGTGGAGGAAGCTCCGTGCAGCCATTGACACAAAGACCGGACACTGATCTGCTGCAGGCCCAGCGTATTTCCGGTCCTCCCCAGGTTTCCATTGTTCCTGTAGCCAATAGAGGGTGGATTCGGGCCTCACGTGGGAGTGGGCGGGGCTTTCACCGCCGGACGCACTGAGCTCATTTCCAATCTGCAGCATTTTGTTTGTCCCAAACTGACTGCGAACGCCCCTCCATTCCTGTGACGTCACAATGCAATCCTGTACGAATCACTCTGAATAGAAATCACTCTGAAGCTCAAAATGTCACTTCCGTCCTTTAGACGTCACAGTGGATCACTTGTCCAATAGGAATAACTGTGAGGCTCAAAATGTCACTTCCGCATTGTGACGTCACGGGGAGCCTTGCCGCAATCAGCCAATAGGAATCAGTCTGCTCCATAGAATGAGGACCGGAACAGGAAGAAGCACACGGGAAGTTAAAACAAGCATTGACTTCTGCCCCCGGCCTCGGTCCACCAGACCTGAGAAAGCCGACCTACATACATTGCAGGAACGAAGGTGAGTTCCATGCCGCAGTAGTGACCGAAGTCCACGGGGACAGGCGAAGACCAGTGGCATATTACTCAACAAGACGGGCTTGGCTCGCTGCGTGGCAGTTCTGGACTGCGCAGCATGGGCGGTCAGAGTCAGCGAACCTACAGTAATGAACGGAGATATTATCTTGCACACCAGGCATACCATTGTAGAAATGTTGAACAACAGTAAGCTCAGATCAGTCTCAAACCTACAACAGGCCCACTGGGAAACAGTGTTAATTCCTAATGATGTGGAGATGACGGTGTTGGACTGGGGTGGGCACAGTAAGAAGTCTTACAACCCCTGGTTAAAGTCCAACTAGCTTTCGGAGCTCAGCTCCTTCCTCAGGTGAAAGTTCACCTTCAGCTGAGGAAAATTCAGCTCCGTCACCTGAGGAAGGAGCTGTGCTCCGAAAGCTGGTGATTTGAAACAAATCTTTTGGACTTTAACCTGATGTTGTAAGACTACTTACTTAATGGTGGTGGCCAGGAATGGGGAGAGATATAGCTAAGCACTGTCAGAGATGCATCCCATGTGCGCAGTACAACCCGGGGTGCCCCGTAAAGATCTGGGTGGCACATCAGCCGAGACCAAAGGGACCCTGGGAGAATCTCCAAATTGACTTTACCGGATCACAACCCCCGAGCCAGGGAGAACGATACTGCCTAGTAATAATTAACCAATTTACCAGATGGGTGGAGGCATTCCAAACCCGCGACTGCACAGCCACAACCGTGGCACGAATATTAGACAAGGATGCGATTCCTCGCTGGGGGATACCTTTGCAACTAGATTCGGACCAAGGAACACACTTTACTGGAACAGTAATGAAGAAAACATGTGAGTCGATGGGGATCGAACAAAAATTCCACATCCCTGACCATCCCCAAAGCTCAGGAATGGTAGAGCAGATGAATAGGACCCTAAAAAACTGCCCTGACAAAGGCTCTAGGGGAGAATCGGCAGCAATGGGTAGATGTGCTGCTCATTGTCCTAATGAAGTTAAGAGCGAGCCCAAACCGAACAACTGGATTATCATCCTATGAGGTGACGACGGGATGAGCTATGCAACTGTGCAGGGGATAATAACTGGGAGAAGAAATAGTCCGATAAGGGACAGGACGCGTAGATACATATTAGAGCTCAGTAATCAGTTAAAGGAAATGCGGCAGCCAGTGTGGACTGGGCAGGAGACAAAGGAGAAAAATCTGGACTTATTTTGGACCGCATTCCCTGATGTCCCTACAGCAGAGACAAAGGTGATGGTAAAGCCTGGGTTTGCCCCCGATGGACAGGACCGTATCAAGTCCTGATCAGTGGGGATACCTGTGTATGTGTGGACATAGAGGGTATGGGACGATGGAAACATTGGGCACAATTAAAAGTATACCGAGAGTAAAAATATGTATTTATGTTCAAATCAGGCAACTCCACACAACCAAAATTCCGAAAAACTGCAGAAGACCCATGATGTTTGCTGTAAGAATGATAATATGTTTGATGGTAGTAACCGGGAGTAGACTCCCAACGCAGAATTAACGGGACTTGCATGTAAATACCTACTTGTACATGTCATGTTTATATGCGAAAGGCATAGATGTCTCTAGTTGTTGGGTGTGTGCCCATGTGCCAATCCATGCAAAAGGGGGAATACCCCTGAGATCAGTGCCCTTTAATATAACGGAGGTGGCAGCGTGAATAATTAAGCAGAACGAGACGGGGGGGAAATCGATGGACGATATCGCGGGGATAGATATATACGCCATACATCTAGAACAATGGAAGAAGGCAGGGTACCATCTCAGGGGTGTTCACCGGGTTTTACCAACCCCGGTATAATTTCACCCAAGCTCCACCATGGTTCGCAATCACTGATATGAGGTGGACTAATGAGGTGTTATGTCTGCAAAGAACCCCAACGGGATGGCCCGGGGTGATTAGCGTGGGACACAGCACATGCCGATGGACATATGACATCTCCAAGGGATATGCATAGCTGAAAGAGTTGCCCAATAACACATACCCAGGGGCAAGAGAGTGGATCTGGGTAGTGACAATGGGAACTAATCCGATGCAATACACAGCATATAACGGTACATTATAATGTCCACTTTATTTGTGGACACAAAGCTTACCCATGGCTCCCAGTAAGTGGACAGGATCCTGCTACTTAGGATATGTTGTTCCCTATGTACACCACATACGGACCCTGAGAGAGAACCCAGGCCTTACAGAGAAGAGACCGAGACACAGCGATACTTTGGAATTTTACTCCCCCCTCCCCCCCCCCCCCCCCCCCCCCCCCCCCCCCAACCACCACCACCACCACCACCACCACCACCACCACCACCACCATAGGAGTGGCCTTTGCCATAAAAGAACTACGAAAGGTTGCTAACATTCTGGAAGAAGTGGCAAACGATACTACCGAGGCACTGATCGAGATAAGCACCGAAATGGTAGCAATAAGGACAGTGACCCTGCAAAACCGAATGGCCCTAAATTACCTCCTGCTTAGTGAGGGTGGAACTTGTACCAGAATTGGCTCCGAGTGTTGTACCGATATTCCTGACAGTTCGGAGAACATCACTAACCTTGCGGATCGTATCCACCAGGAGGTTAAAAAGTTACACGAATCACCGGGGAATGGATGGTTAGATTGGTTACTGGGAGGATCCTTGTGATCATACCTGACACATGGGCGAGCCATAATCCTTGTAATATGTTGTTTAATTATTGGATGTTTTAATACTTGCTGTAAAGTCATGGTGGCTCAGATGATGCCTGTTGCTAGCGCAGTGACAGACGATGAGACTGGAACATTGAACCCTTTGATATGTGCACCTGGCAACAACAAAGATGACAGAAATATCGAGCAATGTGCGGAGGACTTCATGTGAAGGGTAGTTGATGAGCTACAGGTAAGGTGTAGATACGGAACATCTGTGAAGCCGCATGCCCCAAAGGCCGTATAATACACACCCTGTCACCTTCGAATGTATGAACACTGAATTCTGCTGAACACAAACTTTGATGAAAACAAGTGTCCCCTGACCAGGTGCATCCTGTGTATGTAACTGACCCATTGCTCCACAACCACAGGAGTGAGTGACCAAACTCAAAATAGCAACCAAAAGAGGAAGAGGCCCTCTTTGTGCATCACTACCTGAGACACCATGACCAATATGTAATCACAAATGTAAAGAGCTGATTGGAACAATGTAACCTGTTGTTGAAAACTCACCACTATTCTTCGAAGTCCCCCTATCCCAAAAAGGGCCGACATTCTAAATAGTGAACAGGGATTCGGTGGGTGCTATTCAGGTCAAACTATATATATTTTTTTTAAAATAAATATTTTATTGAAAATTTTTGGTCAACCAACACAGTACATTGTGCATCCTTTACACAACATTATAACAATACAGATAATAATGACCTTTTTTATATCAACAAAAAACAACAAATAAATAAATATTAAATAACAAAAATGAAAACTAGCCCTAATTGGCAACTGCCTTGTCACAGGCTATACCCCCCCCCACCCCATCCCTCTCCCCCCCCCCCCCCCCAAGTCCTGGGCTGCTGCTGCTGCCTTCTTTTTTCCCCCATCTATCTTTCCGCAAGATATTCGACGAACGGTTGCCACCGCCTGGTGAACCCTTGAGCCGACCCCCTGAGGACGAACTTAATCCGCTCTAGCTTTATGAACCCCGCCATATCATTTATCCAGGTCTCCACCCCCGGGGGCTTGGCTTCTTTCCACATTAGCAATATCCTGCGCCGGGCTACTAGGGACGCAAAGGCCAAAACATCGGCCTCTCTCGCCTCCTGCACTCCCGGCTCTTGTGCAACCCCAAATATAGCCAACCCCCAGCTTGGTTCGACCCGGACTCCTACTACTTTTGAAAGCGCCTTTGTCACCCCCACCCAAAACCCCTGTAGTGCCGGGCATGACCAAAACATATGGGTATGATTCGCTGGGCTTCTCGAGCACCTCGCACACCTATCCTCCACCCAAAAAAATTTACTGAGCCGTGTTCCAGTCATATGTGCCCTGTGTAATACCTTAAACTGAATCAGGCTTAGCCTGGCGCACAAGGACGACGAGTTTACCCTGTTTAGGGCATCTGCCCACAGCCCCTCCTCGATCTCCTCCCCTAGCTCTTCTTCCCATTTCCCTTTTAGTTCGTCCACCATAGTCTCCCCTTCGTCCCTCATTTCCCTATATATATCCGACACCTTACCATCCCCCACCCATTTCTTTGAGATGACTCTGTCCTGCACCTCTTGTGTCGGGAGCTGCGGGAATTCCCTCACCTGTTGCCTCGCAAAAGCCCTCAATTGCATGTACCTGAATGCATTCCCTTGGGGCAACCCATATTTCTCGGTCAGCGCTCCCAGACTTGCGAACTTCCCGTCCACAAATAGATCTTTCAGTTGCGTTATTCCTGCTCTTTGCCACATTCCATATCCCACATCCATTCCCCCCGGGGCAAACCTATGGTTGTTTCTTATCGGGGACCCCCCCAATGCTCCGGTCTTTCCCCTATGTCATCTCCACTGTCCCCAAATCTTCAGTGTAGCTACCACCACCGGGCTCGTGGTGTAGTTCCTCGGTGAGAACGGCAATGGGGCTGTCACCATAGCCTGCAGGCTGGTCCCCCTACAGGACGCCCTCTCTAATCTCTTCCACGCCGCTCCCTCCTCCTCTCCCATCCACTTACTCACCATTGAAATATTAGCGGCCCAATAATACTCACTTAGGCTCGGTAATGCCAGCCCCCCCTATCCCTACTACGCTGTAAGAATCCCTTCCTCACTCTCGGAGTCTTCCCGGCCCAAACAAAACCCATGATGCTCTTTTCTATCCTTTTAAAAAAAGCCTTCGTGATCACCACCGGGAGGCACTGAAACACAAAGAGGAATCTCGGGAGGACCACCATCTTAACCGCCTGCACCCTCCCTGCCATTGACAGTGCTACCATATCCCATCTCTTGAAATCTTCCTCCATCTGTTCCACCAACCGCGTTAAATTTAGCCTGTGCAATGTGCCCCAATTCTTAGCTATCTGGATCCCCAGGTAACGAAAGTCTCTTGTTACCTTCCTCAACGGTAGGTCTTCTATTTCTCTACTCTGCTCCCCTGGATGCACCACAAACAGCTCACTCTTCCCCATGTTCAATTTATACCCTGAAAAATCCCCAAACTCCCCAAGTATCCGCATTATTTCTGGCATCCCCTCCGCCGGATCCGCCACATATAGTAGCAGATCATCCGCATATAAAGATACCCGGTGTTCTTCTCCTCCCCTAAGTATTCCCCTCCATCTCTTGGAACCTCTCAGCGCTATCGCCAGGGGCTCAATCGCCAGTGCAAACAGTAATGGGGACAGAGGACATCCCTGCCTTGTCCCTCTATGGAGCCGAAAATATGCCGATCCCCGTCCATTCGTGACCACACTCGCCACTGGGGCCCTATACAACAGCTGCACCCATCTAACATACCCCTCTCCAAAACCAAATCTCCTCAACACCTCCCACAGATAATCCCATTCCACTCTATCAAATGCTTTCTCGGCATCCATCGCCACTACTATCTCCGTTTCACCCTCTGGTGGGGCCATCATCATTACCCCTAACAGCCTCCGTATATTCGTGTTCAGCTGTCTCCCCTTCACAAACCCAGTTTGGTCCTCGTGAACCACCCCCGGGACACATTCCTCTATTCTCATTGCCATTACCTTGGCCAGGACCTTGGCATCCACATTTAGGAGGGAAATTGGTCTGTAGGACCCGCATTGTAGCGGATCCTTTTCCTTCTTTAAGAGAAGCGATATCGTTGCTTCAGACATAGTCGGGGGCAGTTGTCCCCTTTCCTTTGCCTCGTTAAAGGTCCTCGTCAGTACCGGGGCGAGCAAGTCCAAATACTTTCTGTAAAATTCAACTGGGAATCCGTCCGGTCCCGGGGCCTTTCCCGTCTGCATGTTCCTAATTCCTTTCACCACTTCTTCTACCGTAATCTGTGCTCCCAGTCCCACCCTTTCCTGCTCTTCCACCTTGGGAATTTCCAGCCGATCCAAAAAATCCATCATTCTCTCCTTCCCATCCGGGGGTTGAGCTTCATACAATTTTTTATAAAATGTCTTGAACACTTCATTCACTCTCTCCGCCCCCCGCTCCATCTCTCCTTCCTCATCCCTCACTCCCCCTATTTCCCTCGCTGCTCCCCTTTTCCTCAATTGGTGTGCCAGCAATCTGCTCGCCTTCTCCCCATATTCATACTGTACACCCTGCGCCTTCCTCCATTGTGCCTCTGCAGTGCCTGTAGTCAGCAAGTCAAATTCCACATGCAGCCTTTGCCTTTCCCTGCACAGTCCCTCCTCCGGTGCTTCCGCATATTGTCCGTCCACCCTCAAAAGTTCTTGCAGCAACCGCTCCCGTTCCTTATTCTCCTGCTTCCCTTTATGTGCCCTTATTGATATCAGCTCCCCCCTAACCACAGCCTTCAACGCCTCCCAGACCACTCCCACCTGAACCTCCCCATTGTCATTGAGTTCCAAGTACTTTTCAATACATCCCCTCACCCTTAGGCACACCCCCTCATCCGCCATTAGTCCCATGTCCATTCTCCAGGGTGGGCGCCCTCCTGTTTCCTCCCCTATCTCCAAGTCTACCCAGTATGGGGCATGATCCGAAATGGCTATAGCCGTATATTCCGTTCCCCTCACCTTCGGGATCAATGCCCTACCCAACACAAAAAAGTCTATGCGCGAATAGACTTTATGGACATAGGAGAAAAACGAGAACTCCTTACTCCTAGGTCTACTGAATCTCCACGGGTCCACACCTCCCATCTGCTCCATAAAATCCTTAAGCACCTTGGCTGCTGCCGGCCTCCTACCAGTCCTGGACTTCGACCTATCCAGCCTTGGTTCCAACACCGTGTTAAAGTCTCCCCCCATTATCAGCTTTCCCGTCTCTAGGTCCGGGATGCGTCCTAGCATTCGCCTCATAAAGTTGGCATCATCCCAGTTCGGGGCATACACGTTTACCAAAACCACCATCTCTCCCTGTAATTTGCCACTCACCATCACGTATCTGCCCCCGTTATCCACCACTATAGTCTTTGCCTCGAACATTACCCGCTTCCCCACTAATATAGCCACCCCCCTGTTTTTCGCATCCAGCCCCGAATGGAACACCTGCCCCACCCATCCTTTACGCAGCCTAACCTGGTCTATCAGTTTCAGGTGCGTTTCCTGTAACATAACCACATCTGCTTTAAGTTTCTTAAGGTGTGCGAGTACTCGTGCCCTCTTTATCGGCCCGTTGAGCCCTCTCACGTTCCACGTGATCAGCCGAGTTGGGGGGCTTCCCACCCCCCCCCCCCTTGCCGGTTAGCCATCATCTTTTTCCAGCTTCTCACCCAGTTCCCACGCAGCTGTATCTCCCCAAGGCGGTGTCCCCCCGCCCATCCTCTCCCCCCTTTCCCCAGCAGCAGCAACCCAGTAATTCCCCCCTCCCACCCCCCCCGCTAGACCCCCCGCTAGCGTAATTACTCCCCCCATGTTGCTCCCAGAAGTCAGCAAACTCTGGCTGACCTCGGCTTCCCCCCGTGACCACGGCTCGCACCGTGCGACGCCCCCTCCTTCCTGCTTCTCTATTCCCGCCATAATTATCATAGCGCGGGAACCAAGCCCGCGCCTCTCCCTCGGCCCCGCCTCCCATGGCCAACGCCCCATCTCCTCTCCCTCCCCACCTCCCCCCATCACCACCTGTGGGAGAAAGAAAAGTTACCATACCGCAGGATTAGAACATAAAACCCCTCTTCGCCCCCCCCATTCGCCCCACCACTTTGTCCAAACGTTCTTTTTCATACTCCACTCATTCCAGTTTTTCTTCTACAATAAAAGTCCACGCTTCATCCGCCGTCTCAAAGTAGTGGTGCCTCCCTTGATATGTGACCCACAGTCTTGCCGGTTGCAGCATTCCAAATTTTATCTTCCTTTTGTGAAGTACCGCCTTGGCCCGATTAAAGCTCGCCGTCCTTCTCGCCACCTCCGCACTCCAGTCTTGATAAACGCGGATCACCGCGTTCTCCCATTTACTGCACCGAGTTTTCTTCGCCCATCTAAGGACCATTTCTCTATCCTTAAAACGGAGGAATCTCACCACTATGGCTCTGGGAGTTTCTCCTGCTCTCGATCCTCGCACCATAACTCGGTACGCTCCCTCCACCTCCAACGGACCCGTCGGGGCCTCCGCACCCATTAACGAATGCAGCATCGTGCTCACATATGCCCCGACGTCCGCCCCCTCCACACCTTCAGGAAGGCCAAGAATCCTCAGGTTGTTCCTCCTTGCGTTGTTTTCCAGTGCCTCCAACCTCTCCACACATCGTTTCTGGTGTGCCTCCTGTATCTCCGACTTCACCACCAGGCCCTGTATATCGTTCTCATTCTCGGCTGTTTTCGCCTTCACGACCCGAAGCTCCTGCTCCTGGGTCTTTTGTTCCTCCTTTAGCCCTTCGATCGCCTGTAGTATTGGGGCCAACAACTCTTTCTTCATTTCCTTTTTTATCTCCTCCACGCAGCATTTCAAGAACTCTTGTTGTTCAGGGCCCCATATGAAACTGCCACCTTCCGACGCCATCTTGGTTTTTGCTTGCCTTCCTTGCCGTTGTTCCAAAGGATCCGCTGCAATCCGGCCACTTTCCTCTCCTTTTTCCATCCGTGTCCAGGGGGAACACCCTCCTGGTTTACCGCACGGTGTTTTTAGCCCTTAAAATTGCCGTTGGGGCTCCTATCAAGAGCCCAAAAGTCCGTTTCACAGGGAGCTGCCGAAACGTGCGACTCAGCTGGTCATCGCCGCACCCGGAAGTCAGGTCAAACTATATTTTCAAGTTATCCCCCGGTATAACCCATACCTTCACTGAAGATTTCATTTACTTACCACTTAGTAGTATCGATCCTGGGTCACGCATTGTAAAGTAAGTAAAGTAGACTTTGGAATAACCACTATTTCAGGTTAAAACTTTTAAGTTAATTTATTATTATATATTTTTTTCTTTTAAAAGATGCAATCACTGTCTTTACAGAAAAGTAAAAAGATCTTGCTTCTGGATCCTTCTGGTTGGTTGAAGGGACCTTCAGGCCCAACTTGACAATTAATCTTTTTAAAATCTGGTCTTCTTTAGATGTATTCGCTGGTTAGCTCGGTTGCTATGTCCTATCTTTCCCATGTACCGAGCTGTGAGAGCTGGCTCTGCTGGCTGTCTCTGAGCTGACTCTGCCTCCTCTTTAAATTCTAGTCTTCCTTAGATGTATTAGCTGTTTTAGCTCGGCTACCTTGCTTTGCCCCATGACCGAGCTGACTGTAAGCTGACTCTGCTTGCTTCTCTTGTCCCTTCTCTCTCTCTCTCCCTCTGGTTCTTGTAGTTCCTGCTCTGGTCTCTGGGTTTATATATTTTTCAAACAGTTATTAAGTTTTTATGTCTTTATTGTAAAGTAACTTTTATTTCACTTGGATTGTAAAAGGTACCTTTAATCTGAATTTTTCTAACACACGACTAAGTATTCATTTTGGGCATGGCCTCAGCCCTCAGATCTGATTACATCGTCTTTTGTGATGTTCAAAGTTCCTTTGTGATGTTCAAAGTTCCTTTGTGATATTCAAAATGCTTTGATTTCAAGAGGGGTGTGAATCTTGGTCCCTGTCATTTCTATAGTTTTATTTTCCAATTGTGTCCCCATAATTTTCATAATTTTCACTTTGATTTTAG